>NC_138191.1:131608762-132296887 GCF_964194105.1 Spermophilus citellus
CCTCCTTCCTCCCCTTCCTTCCTTCCCCTCCCTCTTTCCTCCCCCTCCCTCCTCCCTCTCCTACCTCCCCCTCCCTCCTTCCTCCCTCCTTTCTCCCCCCTCCCTCCTCCCCCTTTCTTGCCCAGTCTCCTCTTTCTCCTCATTCCCCACGTCCCCTTCTCCCCTCTCTCCCGTTTCTTCCTCCTTCTTGCCAACCCCCTTCAGCCCAGAGCTGCTGCACGCAGGGAGCCCTCACTTGGCTAAATCCACTTATTCTCAGGGGAAGCAGGTCCTAGGAGCCAGGCTCCATAGCAAGAACCATAAGAGAACCTCCCGCACCGGGCAGGCACCTAATTGGCAGTGTTTGTTCTGGAAGCGAGACGGGTGCTTCTTCCAGGCTGCAGTGGCCCCACGCGGCTCCTTTGTACCAGAGAGATTGATTTTAGAGGAACGGCTCAGGTTTGGTGGACACCACCTGTGTGGGGCACTGCACTCACCAGTTCTACTCAGAGGGTCCTTAGGAAGTCTCTCCTCCTTGCAGCCCACCCGGGGCCTCCCCCACTAAATCCCGCAACCTGGGCAGCTCCGTCCACAGCTGGCACCTGACCCCACCCTCCTCCAGTGCCCGGGGCCTTCCCGTCCTGCTGGTCTTCCTCTGGTCCTTTCAACACCATTTCATCAATTTGCTCAGTATGGGGACTGTCCTCCTGCCCCCCTTGGCCGGGGCCAGGACCTGACTGCACTGTATTAAGCACTCAATGAACATTTATTATGAGTGAAGGAGTCCTCACAGTGACCCTGGGAGGTAGGCGATGGCATTATCGTCATTTGACAGACAAGGACACTGAGGCAGAGAGAGGCTCTGCAGCTTGCCCGGGGCCACACTTGTTTGTTCGGTGCTGGCTCTGGGTCTGAGCCCCGTCCGCCTGCCCAGGCCTTTGCTCTTTATTCGTGACGCTGCCCACGAATGACAAGGACGGGGCCCCCCTGTGTGGCTGGAGTTGACAGGAGGCTGTCCACCAGGTCTGACGGAGTCATCCCTGTTAGTGGCTTATCACGGGGTGTGAATCCAAACTCGCCACCAACCCTGAGTGACTCTAAGCCGTTATGAAGACTCAGCCTGCCCCAGTTTACTTAGGCACGAAATGGCGCCACCTAGAGTTGGGCAAGGACTTTGGGAGCAATGAGTCGAGCCACTTGGCAGAGAGCCAGGCCAAATGCTCAGCAGATACGGCCACTCTTGGTGCCATCTGAAGACCCGTGGTGAAGATCCCCAATGTTCTGAGTGTGGCAAGCCACCTGCGGGGCTCTGCGGGGTGGTCACCAGGTCAGTGGGTAGATCTAATGCTCTGAAGAGGAGCCCATGTGGCAGTCCATGGGCCCACCAGCCCCTCAGGGGGTCCTGACCCCGAGGTGCCGGCCCACACTCTGTCCCCATCCATGGTGAGATATGTCTCAGGTGGCCTGCTCCTGGTGACCCTGAAGTTACAGGCAGCACAGGATCCGCTTCCTGTGATAAACTTGGTCGACACTATGATGTCACCACGCACCCCCTCTGTGCTCTCCCCTGGGAGGGAGGGAAGGGGGCTGGAGGTAGCCCTGAACACACTCCTGGAAGGGAACTGGGGGCCTCGTAGAGGGGCCCGGGGGAGGACTGAGCTCGGCTCTGCACACCTCGGCAGGACAGGGCTGCTTCTCTCAGCGTCTCCAGATCTTCAGAGGGTTTATTGGCCACTGAGCTCAAGCTGGGTCTCTCTCTCGAGAGGTCAAGAAGTTGGGTGGGGTGGGGCTCGGGGCAGGTGCACATGGTCACATAAGCCCATCCTCGGGGACATCGTGGTCTGCAGACTCCCATGGGAGGAAATCACCCTTCCTGGGTGACCTCAGGTCACATCCCATGGGACCCTGCAGGAGATGAGCCACCTTCCATTCCAACTGCCCTCAGCTGCGAGGAGGATGGGTCCCCCACACGCTGCTTCCTCGGGTACCCTCTAGGAGACAGCCTCGTGCCCACAGCAACCCCCCAACACACACGCCTTGGGGAGCCGAGCTCTAGTCAGCTTCACTGGGTAATCAATATCCTCATTTTTTGCCTCTAACAGCCACGGAAGATGGTCATTCAACAAGTCTCGGCCTTTGCAGCACCTCCCGGAGAGGAGGGCCCCCACCCAGCCCCGCTCGCTCCTTATGGATTCTCCAACCGCAGAACAAATCACCTGCAGCCCGCGCGGAGGAGCAGGGGCGCGGGGTAGGGGGGCGCTGGACGGGCTCTGAGAACCCGGGGAGTTGGACGGTTCCTTCCGGGGAAAGCACTCTGAAGGAAGTGGGTGGTGGGGGAGCTGGGGGCCCAGCTCGGAGCCAATGAATTAAACATTTGCAGAGCTCTTTCCAAGCAGCTGCTACCAAAGAGGGGAAATGCTTTAATTAATAAAGCTCAGTCAGGGGCACGAGCTGTTTCCCGACACGCGCCCCAGGGCTCCAAGAGCACAGTCAACAGAGCAGAGGGCCGCCCCCTCCAGGATGTGCCTCTCCAGGGGCCACGGGACAGGGACACTTCACTGTCCACCCCTCCCCACGGAGGTGGGGGTGGTGTGGCCAAGGAGCACCCACTGGGAGTCTGCAGGAGACTGGTTGGCTCTGGCTGCCGTGTGACGAAGTCGTCCCCCCTCTCTGGACCTCCAGCCCCTCCCTCACGGGTCTCAGACTGGGATCTGGGGAGCCGTCGGATTCCTTGAAGGTGTCTCAGGGGTACCTCTGGCGGTGGGGTGCAGGCAGGTGGGGATCGGGCCCCCAACTCAGTTTCCGCCAGAGTGGCTTTGCTCTCATCTGCTAACACACTGGTTTCGAGTAAGATGTCCTTTGAAGAAAGAACACAGTAGGTTTTTCTAAAAAATTGAAGACCATTGGCTTAGATGTTTTCTTCTTCTATCTCTTCAGGAGCCTGGGCCTCAAAGTTGAGCCACCCCCACTTAGCCAATCAGTCGTGCCTGAGCCCCAAGCCAAAGTCACCGCCGGGGGGCTGCAAGGAGACTAAGTAGACACTATCTTACTTCCAGGGGCTTCTGACCTCATCCGAGTGTGGCTGGGAGGCAGCGCACGTACTGGGGCTTCTGACGATGCCCATGGCAAGCATTGCTAATTGATCACAGAGCTCTCTCCTACAGGGTCAGCTGAGACCTGAGACCCTTTCACAACCTAGTGCTGCTCTGGGCAGCCACCAGTTGGCCCTGGGACGTGAAATGAATTGTCTCTGACATCTGTGTCTGTTCTAACAAACAAGTTTCCCAAAGAGCAGTGGGCTGCCTCCCCAGGAATAAGAACCTCAGCCTGTTTGACTCATAGCAGACACTTCCTGAGCCTTTACTGTCAGGCTCTGATCTAGGGGCGCGTCGGTCCTCATAGACCTTATAGTAGGGAAAGAGGTGGCTGATGAACATGGGATCAAAGGAGAAAGCACCAGACAGTGACAAGTGGGCAGACACTTAGAGTGACACTAGATGGAAGGACTGGCCAGCTACCTGAACTTGGAGCAGGACAGGACGGCCTTTTTGGGGAGGTGACATGATAGGGTACACTTGAATCATGGGCTAGAGATGGTCATGCAAAGGTCCAGGGAAAGAGCTTTCTTGACCAAGGGAATAACCAGTGCAAAGGCCCTGGGGCAGGGTATGTTTCCGGGGGCTGGGGCCTGGGGGAGGAACAAGAACTGCAGAATGAGCTGGAAGAGGCAGGCAGGGGCTGAATTTTGTGAACCCTGTGGATCCTTGTCAGGAGCCTGAATCTGAGAACAATAACTACCTTCGTGACAGAGAGTGGTTTTTAGAAGACCCTTCAGTGGGAGGGTTCCCTGCCGGGTATGGTGGATGGGGTTTTCTCTAGAAAGGAGTTGGGATGGGCGAGCCCCCGCTCCACCCCGAGCCTGTACTCTTGCTGGCTCCTGGTCCAACACTGAAGAAAGTCAGATCTCAGCGTCTTTCTGCCTCTAACAATTTCTACCTGAGACTCTCCTCCTCTGATCTCCAAGGTTCCCACCATAGCCCCATCCCAGCCCCATCTCAGCTGACCCCCAGGTCCTCTGGGTCCTGCGTCCTTTCCGACTCTCAGCCATCAAGCTGCCCTGGCCTCTGCCCTGTCTCCTCCACACTGCAGCCACCTCATCCGTGCCGACGTCTTCATGGGCGGGTTGCAGGGCGAGGCCCAGGGAGTATCCCCTGAGATCACGCAGGGGAGAGCCAGGCCCAGGAAGAAGGGACTTTGGGAGCAAATACAGAAAACATCCTGACCCACCCTGTAAGCGGCTCATGCGCCACGTGGGGCATGCTGGGGCCAACCCACCCTCCCCAAACCCCAGCACACGCCGCCGGGCAGGGGCCACAGTTGTTTCTAGGGGTCACGTGCACATTACCTGCAGGTTAGATGGAGAATTAATGAGCCTGGGCTGCCACCTCAGGCCGCTTTCCAGCGTCTCAAGTCGCCTTGGGACCACAGAGGGTGCGTTTGTACCTGCCGGCCCCGGGACTCACAGTGGCCATCCTTGTAGGGGACGTTCTCAGCCAGTGAGGGGGAAGGCACAGCAACCGTGGGGGACCCACAGACCAGCCGGACCCGGAAGGCAGGAGGCGTCAAGACGCTGCCGGGCGTCCCTCACAGAGCGGAGGGACAGGGGAGCCCGCGGTGGCTACTTGGAAGGAGGGACCAGAAGCTACCGCGAACAACAGTAGGAGAAGACGGACGGGCACCGCTCTGGCTCGTCTTTCTGTTCGTTCCCCCACGAGCCTCATCCCCTACATCAAATCACATAAGGAGGGGCCCTCGAAGTGGAAAGACGGGGCCCAGCCGTGGTCTGGTGGAGACCCGGCGGGCGGTGGCGGAGAGAGTTCGCCGGGCCCACCCGGGAGTCCCTAGTTCTGGAGCTGGCCTGGCTGGTGCTGGACACGGAGGGGCGTGGCCAGGGCGGCCAGGGGTCAGGAGGCTCTGGGCTGCGGGAGAGCTCCACGGTGCTCTCAGAGGCAGCCCAAGAGGGTGGGGAAGCCTCTGGCCACCAGCTGCCCCCGGCCCTGTGGGCCTCAGCTCCAATCTCACCCACACCCAGACGGGTCTCCTCGGGACATAAAGGCTGGGGCTCCGATGACAAAGGAAACCTGTGTTCCCGTTTCAACCTGGGGATGAAAGCGGCTCCAACTCCGCACCTCCAGCCCTTCATCCCCCTCTGCGGCGGGTTCTCCCCAACAATCCCAGCCCTTGACGGGCCTGCCGGGCTGCAGCGGGCAGGCGGCTTGTTCTTCCCATCCTGCCTGTGGGGGACAAAGCCTGGCCGCCCCCTTGGGCAGGACAGAGGATGGACGACAGTTGTGGGCAAGGTGTGTGAGATGCCCGGGGCCCCGGGAAGTCACATGGGGACCTGGGCTTCCTTTCCGAGACAAACTCTGGCTGGAGGATGCCTGAGAAGAGGACGTTGCTGGGTCACTCTGCCCAGTGTAGATGGCAGTGCGGTCACTCGGGCTCTGGATTTCTGGGCCCAGATACTCTAACAAGTGGATCTGCCTCAAGCCCTCTGGGCATGAGGTTGTGTGCCTCAGGGAACCCACGGTAGGTGGCTAGGTGGCTAGGTGGCTAGGTGGCTAGGTCTCTAGGTGACTAGATGGCTAGGTGACTAGGTGGCTAGGTGGCTAGGTGGCTAGGTGGCTAGGTGGCTAGGTGGCTAGGTGACTAGGTGGTTAGGTGGCTAGGTGGCTAGGTGGCTAGGTGGCTAGGTGGCTAGGTCGCTAGGTGGCTAAGTCTCTAGGTCACTAGGTGGCTAGGTGGCTAGGTCTCTAAGTGACTAGGTGGCTAGGTCTCTAAGTGACTAGGTGGCTAGGTCTCTAGGTGGCTAGGTGGCTAGGTGGCTAGATCTCTAGGTGGCTAGGTGGCTAGGTGGCTAGGTGCCAGCTCTCTGCTCTTTCCTCCCGGGGGGGCCAGAAGGGGCTCCCAAGGCCCAGCTGAATGCAGCCAGCAGCAGGCAGCAGGGCCCGGCTGGAGCAGCGGGTGGCAGAGGGGTGACAGATGACACAGCGGGTGATCTGCGTGCTCCTGGGTGAGAGGTTTGGCCTTTCACGTGTCTTTTGGTTTCTTGTTTCTGGGTTCGGTAGCTGACTACCATTCCAGGGCATTGTCCCCTTCACAGGAGAGTTCCAAGGCCATCGAGGGCCTCCTGGCAGAGGCAGGTACGTTGCCAGCATCCCTGCAGAGGGTCCCCTGGGGTGCCCGAGCACATGATGCACAAAGCAGGGGATGTCCTGGAAGGTCCCAGCCAGAGCAGAAGGAACCATGGGGGCAGAAGCAGGAGACCCGGCCAAGAGGGGACACCCGGCTCTTCCCAAACACACGGGACTCCACTCTTGGACACACACCTAGGGCACAGGACTCGGGTGCAGTAGGTGAGGCCCAGCCCAGACAGGGCCCCCCAGTCCAGCCCCCTGCCAACTAACTGGTCACCCAGGTCCCTGACGGCTGGTCTAAGTCATGTTCCTCCCTCCCACCAGCCCAGCCAACGAGAGGCCAGACCAGCAGTCATCTAGAAATGGAGCCAGGAGCCCTCAGATAAAGGCCAGTGGCCAGACCAGGAGCCCCTGGGCCCGGCTGGTTTGTGGGGGCTGTTCTCCCCCTCTACTGGATTAATATCGTCAACAAGGCCCGAGCTAAATTAGCCACGTGCTGACAGCTTATTTTTAATTGTTTCCAAATATGCATCCTAATTACTCTGCAGTTCTAAGCAGGAAGCGATGGCGCGAGCGGGGAGCCTGTCCCGTGCCGCGAGGGATGAGGGATGACAGTTCTCAGCAGCTGCCTCGGGGACCCCGGCCCCTGCTCCTGGCCCGGCATTTTGTCTCTTCTTGTAGCTGCTCCTAATAACTACATCAGGCCAGAGCTCGGGCGGGAGCTGACATCCTCCATAAAGCAACCGCGGCGACCGGGCCCTGGGGAGGCCTGGCTGACGGGCAGCCGAGAGATGGAACATGGCAAGCCGACCAGCGGTGAGTCCAGATGCTGCATGCCCGCACACGCATGTGCCGCTGGCCCTAGACGGCCAAGGCGGCCTGGGAGAGCGCAGTGGTGGGCGGCGTGGGAGGCCGGGCAGGAAAACAGAGGAGCCCAGGCCACCCCCATCCCCGTCACCCACCAATTAATGTCACAGAGCAGGGGACCTGGTCTTGGAGCCAGACTCTCTTGAGACTCCAATACACAAAAACTGTAGATTCTCCCCCGACAAATGCACACATGTGCAAGGTTCTGGGGCTCCCAGGCCCCCGGAGGCCTCTCCAGTCTCCACGTGAACTTGGCTCAGGGAAGCCACAGCGGTTAAGAGCACGCACTTGGGGTGTTTCCTGAGGTTGAGACTCTGACTCCATCACTTAGGCCTGGAGGATCTTCAAGCAAGTTCTGAGGCGTCTCCAGTCCTCGGGTAAGCGGGGTAAGCGTACATAGGTGGAGGGTGAGGTTAACCTCCTTCTTGCAGAGCTGTTAACAGGCTGGATGAGGGTTTTATACACCAAAAAAAACAAAAACAAAAAAATGCTCAATTACCGTTGAGTGTGATTGTAATTAGGGGAAAGTCTCCTGCAGAGAAGCCTTTAATCCTGGTTCTGCACTAACTGCTGTGTGACCTCAGGCAATGTTCTGCCCCACTCTGGCCTTCATCAAGGGGATTTGATTGTCTCATGTTCTGAAATCAGAGACTCAGAGCCATGTGCTTCTGGGGATAAAGCGAATCAGGAGACCAGGGGCAGGTCACCAGGAAGGGGTGGCATGAGCTGAGTTAGTCAGGGCGGGCTTCCTGTGGAGGCATCCCAGAGCTGGGGTTTGATGAGCAGAGGGAGTTTGCATCAGAACAGAGCGGAGGAGAGACGCAGAAGACAGGCTCAGGCCAGGGGCCAGCTGAGTCCCAACGCGGGGCAGCTCACAAGGCCACGCTCTCTGCCTGGGTCCCAGGCCCTGTCTCTTTCTCAGCACCCTCGGGTGCCCTACCCAGGCAGGGGCTCGAGAAATGCTCTCAGACCTGCAGGAAGCAGCTCCCTTCCCAAGCCTCGGGCTCCAGCAGCGGGAAGGAGCCCGTGGGCCTCCACACGGATCAGCTGAGGCTGTGCAGGGTCCCGGGAGGTCAGTACTTAAAAGCCAGGTGCAATCGCTGGGCCCAATTTAGTCAAATATTCTGTTAGAAGGGGTGCTGTGGGTCTTGGGCCCGGGGACCCTGAGAGCTGAGGTGCAAAAAAGAAAAAAGTGACCTCTGCAGAGTGGCCTCGGAGGCCGGCGCTGTGGAGAGTGGGTCCCAAAGGCAAAGGGTCTGCAGCCGTGTCACGGCCCCGACACACCGGACCTCCACTCCAGCCGGAGGACCAAGCCAGGCCAGAGCCACCCGGACAACATGCCAGGGTGGCGGGGTGGCCTCCAACCGTGAGTTGCACCAGGGGGCAGAGAAGGTTCCAGATGCCCGGCCCTGGGCAGGTCTGAGCCTGCACTTTCCCATCTGTAAAACAGAGCTAAGCCACTGCAGGGACTGGAGATCGCACTCACAGCTTGGTACGCAGTGGTTATTGTGGCTGTCCCTCAGGTGGGGAGTCTGGGGACAAGCTCACGTCCCGCTGGGCGGCTGGGTGGTGCGGTGGTGGGAGGCGGTGGGGGGCTGCCCCAAGAGGGCCCGGCTGAGGCTTCTGCTAAGGTCCCGACCCAGTTGCTTATCTCGGCCCAGGGAGAACGGTCTGGGGAAACAGGGTGGCCTCAGGCGAGGCCAGCGAGGGCCCTTCCAGAGTTCCCTGGTCAGGAGGGAAAACCGACCCAAATGTGCTGCCCACTCCCGGGGGTGTGACCTCAGAACATGGGGAGCCTTCGCAGCTGGGGGACTGGAGGCTGTCTTACCCGCCTCCCAGCAGCCCCCTGGCCCCAGGCGAGTGCGAGCAGAGCCTCCCTCCCTCTCCTCTCCCTGGGGCCAGGGTGGTGCCTGTGACACCCAGTGGGTCAGGGAAAGCACCTGATGTGGACCGGCAACCCCACCAGCGCCCACAACCCACAAGGGTTCAAAGGGTGCCCACCTCAGTCACCCCAGACGGGCACCTGAAACAGGCTCTGGTCACTCCCAGGCTGGTGTGGAAGGCCCTGGACAGGGCTGGAGGGGACTCACTTCATGGAAGGCCACACACCTTAATTTAGCAGGTGCCTTTTAATAGCTACAACTAAACTAATCAATTAAGTATCTAACTGCTTCTCCCAACAGCGTAGGAAAATATAAATTTGGGTTCTCACTGGAAGAACGGAGAATCCCCGTGACCTGGGGCGCTCTTGAGCAGCCTCCCTCCTGGGTGACAGGGACCCTGTGGACAGTTTGGATCTCTTGGTGCTGGATGGAAGAGGAGACTCGCCCGTTCATTCAGTAAGCGCATATTTATTGGGCACCGTGTGCCAGGGACTTGGGGTACAGTCCAGGGGGAGATGAGAGTTCCTGCCCCCCTCCTGCCTCCAGGGGTCGACATTCCAGGGGGGGCCTCAGGCAATAAATCCAAATAGTAGAATCTATGCTGCACTCACAGGGGCGTGTGAAGAGAAAGAATAGAGTGTGATGGGAGCAAGGGGACAGGGTGACAGTTTAGAAGGAAGCCAGGGGCTTTTTTGCTAAGGAGGGATGTTGAGTAAAGATCTGAAGGAAGGAGGGAGCGGGGCTCCTGGGAAAGCAAACAGCAGGCAGGGAGAGGGCAAGTACAAAGGCCCCGGGGCAGGCGTCAGGAGCAGCAGGGACATAGAGCGCAGCAGACAGGACGGTGGAAGGAGGTGCAAGGAGACGGAGATCGTGGGTCTCTCGGGTCTCTCGGATCAGATAGAAGATGGTTTCTAGGCAGAGTGAGATGAGAAGCCGTTTCTAGGAGAGAAGCCTCGCGGTTTGGTGGAGGGTCAGCAGGACCACGCGACTGTTGAGCAGGGACCACGGTGACGGGTCGGGGAAGCAGAGAGAGCGGTGGGGCCGCTCAGGGTGGACCAGGGGCAGTGATGGTGGCGGGGTAGTGGTGGGTGGTCAGGGGGACCGACGCTGGCTCTGGGCTGAAACGGAGCAGATCACGTGGGGCGCAGGGTCAAGACCATCTCGGGAACTTTTGTCCAGGGCAGCGGGGAGCTGGGCAGCGGCGGCCATCAGCTGGGTCGGAGACTGAGGGTGGCCTGGGGGGTCAGGCTGAGACGCTGCTGTCGCCCACCCTGAGCAGGTAGCTGGCTGTGAGCCTGAGTCCAGAGACCCGGAGACTGGACCTTGGGCAGCAGGTGTGTGCGGAGCCCGAGCTGAGGCGTGGGCAGGTGGAGAGCAGCAGCCCAGGGCAGAGCCCCGGGGCCCTCAGCACAGAGGTCAAGTCATCGAGAAGACACCAGCCAAAGGGATGTCCATGGGCAGCCAGAGACAGGTGCCCAGACACCCACGGAAGGACGGGGAAGGAGGGTGTGGCCGAGAGCAAGGCAGGGGAGGGCGGGCACAAAGGGGCTAGGGCGGGCACAGGACGCGGTGGTCTGCACAGGGACAGGGTGACACAGGCTCTCAAGGTGCCACCACGGAGAGCAGCCTCCCTCGGGGGCAGCAGGAGGCGCCCGGACAGAAGACTCTCAAGGAGGGAAGATTGTGGCAGCCCACAGTGAGGGGGTGATGGATGGCGCAAGGGAGCACGGGAAAGGATCCCGCCCGGGGCAAGGCGGATGGTCACTTTCCTCTGGGGGCTGCGGGGCCTGGCTCCCAGGGCCTGGGTGACGTCCCTGAGCACCCCGCACAGGACAACTCACAGACGCTGGGAGGATGGTGAACACCAGGCCGCTCCCCGTGCATTCTGCAGGAATTTCAAAAAGTAAACCCTGGACTCGGGGAACCTAGGCTCACGCCTTTGCTCTGGGCTGGGGGTGTAGCTCAGTGTTATGGCACCTGCCCAGCATGGGCAAGGGCCCTGGGGTCAACCCCCAGCACCACACACACACTCACACACACACACACACACTCACACACACTCCTTGCTCTGCCTCCTAGCAGCTTCATGGCCTTGAACAAATTTCTCGACTTCTCTGAGCTTCAATTTTCCGCTAAAATGAGAATAATAGAACCTACTTCATGAGCATGAGGAGGATCAAGACCGTCTAGGGTAGCGCTCCGATCACAGGGCCCGGGACGTGGGGAAGTGCTTCAGAGGGGTTGACCGTCCTCATTACAAGGACTTTAATAGTCCCTCATCCAGAATCTCATCAGATCCTGCGTGTAAAAGGGAATCGCTGTGGCTATTAAACTGCAGAGCTCCCGCCTGCCTCCCTCAGAACTGCCCTGGCCATTTGTGACCCTCGGGTTGCCACGGCGATGAGACAGCCCTGGGGCCATGCTATTCCCAAACACCACGTGCACACGGGTGAGTGGCACTGACCTTGTTAGGGAGTGGACATTGAGTCTGCTCTACTTGGTCTTTTTTGATATAAAGCAAATCACGGGTGATTATTAGTGGCCCGATGCTTGAGTACAGCCACACTGAGCTGGTGGCGGGCTGTGCTGCGAGTTGGGCAAAAGCAACACGAGACCCAGGATGAGCCAGGGCTTCCTGCAGGAGGCGGCCCCTAGGTGAGCTTCGGAGGCTCTGGCAAGGCAAAGGTTGTGGGGTCCGGTTTGTTCTTAGCAAAGGGCTAAGCAGAGGGTGGTTGCGTCTGTCCTGTGTGACTCCCCGCTGAGCCGGCCAGGGCTGCCTTTGTCCTCCCCGCAGGGACCCAGGGAATCTGACCTTCAGCCTCCCAAAAAGGCCTTGTTGACCCCAGGAGGAAGGGGCTTGGGACAGAGAGAGAACTTGATCTGTGACTCCCATTTGGAAGTGTCTCATAATTAAGTTCTAGAAGCAGCTCAAAGTTCTCCCTGGTTAAACCCTGGAACACCCCCCAGAAACAAGAAGGGGCACAGAAGGGTCCGTGGTGGGGACTGTACCGCAGTGCCATTGAGGGAGACCTGCGGTGTGCGGGCTCTGGGCTGCCGGCGGGGTCTTCCCATGGCGTAATCCCATTCACCCCTCACAACAACTTCCCAGAAGGACTATCGCTGCCACTTCACAGCCGAGAATAATAAGGGTCAGAGAAGTTGGGTGACTTGTCCAATGACACACAGCTAAATGGAGACAGATCTGGGCAGGATTGAACTCCTGCTGTGCCACACTTAATGTCAAAGTCCAGGAGGGACTTTGATGGGGAGGGAGAAAGGGGACACAAGAGCTGGGCAGAGAGGCAAGGAGCCTGGAAGGAGAAGGCTGTTCGCCCCTCTGCCTGAGAGAGCCAAGAGCAAGCGTCCACTGCCTCGAGCTGCAAAAAGCCACACATTAGAAGCTGTTAGTCCGTTTACCATTACTGTGACAAAATGCCTGAGACAAACAACTTAAAAAGAGGAAATGTGCCTCTTGGTTCAGGGTTTCGTAGGTTTCCGTCCAAGGTGGGTTGGCTCCATTGGGTGGCGTCTGTGGCAGGCAGAACACCGTGGCAGGAGCACACCGTGGCAAAGCTACTTCCCCCATGGGAGCCGGGAAACAAAGATCGAGGAGGGTCGCGGGTTCTGATAGTCCTTCAAGGCCACCCAGCGACCTCACTTCCCCCCTCCAGGCCCCCTCCTAAGTGTTCCCCCTCCCAGGAGTGCCAAGGCGGAGGCCAAGCCTCCCACAGGCACCAGGGACCTGTGGCATCCCTTCCCCCCAGATGGGGTCCTGACCTCAGGATTCTCAACTTGGAGCCAGGCCTGCCCCACCCCTGGGCCTGCGGAGGTGGTGACCTGACTTCTCCGACTCCGTGTCCTGGGTCTCGCTCCCTTCTCAACCACACTGTCCCCCTCTGTAATGGGGGGTGATGGGGCCGCCTCACAGGGCCAGCCGGTTCACAGGCAGCCGGTCAACAAACACTTGGAACGCACCGCTCAGGGCAACGTGCTGTGTCTGAAGATTCAGAAAGGAAGGAGCCACAGGCCTGGTCTCGGAGCTGCGGGCCTTGGTGGGAGACCTTCCTAACTGTGTTGACGGCCAGACCCCAGACCTGCCTGGTGGGTGCGTTCTCTTCCCAGGTGCAAACGTTCCCTGTCTACGTTGCCCAGTGGCCACGAGCATCTGTGTGGCTGCCCAGCGCCTGAGATGCAGGTGAGGAAATGAATCTTTCATTTCTTTAATCTCAATTTATAATGAAGTAACCCACATATTGTTAGTGGCTCCTGCTTCAACTAGAAACAGAGCCAGTGGAGGCTCAGAACTCAGGTCCAGGGGAAGCGATTGAGCTGAGCAGGGGGTCGGGGCCCTGGGTTCCCTTTGCGCCCACCATTGAGCTACCTGATCAGGTGGGGACTGGTGGCGCCGTAGACCCCGCAGGAGCCCTGCTCCTTGGGCTGTGAAAGTGCCGCCCTGGCCCCCTCCCCTGACCCTCCCAGCCCAGCAGTCCCCGGGGGAGGGCCAGGCTCCCTGTCCTTCCTGGGGGAGCCAGAGGCGGAGAGGAGGAGAGCGCGTGTACAAACAGACCCGTCTCCAGAAGAGGAATTACGCGAATTACAATTGATTTTCCACCATTAATGAAGCATGAACCCGTGTGATTGCATCTTGAAAAGATTTATAATTATTCATTGAATCTTGGAAGATAATTAAACTTCATTAAGTGCAGACATGACAAGCCTTCAGAGCAAGCGAGACCTCCACGCAGGGTTCCAGATCGGGCAGGAGATTTGAGGCTGGGCCTTGTCGAGGGGGAGGGGGAGGGGGAGGCAGCAGGAGGGGAAGGGGAGAGGTCAGCGGAGGGCACTTCCCTGGAAAGCACATCCCCGCTGGGTCTTTGGGTTTCTCCCCCGCTAACCTTGGGGACCCCTCACCTTCCATCAGCCCCTCCCTACGCCTCCCCATGTCCTCTCTCCATGTCCTCTCTCGTAGCAGAGGAGGCCTCTGAGAACGGGCAGTGTCCATCCTGCTCTGAATCCCTGGTCCGTGGAGAGGCTCGGGAGGGGAAGAATGGGGCTCCTTCCAGAGACGCGCAGTATCCTCTGCAGGTGTGCATGTGCACGCAGTGTGCCCTGGGGGAGGGCAGCTGCTGTGACACAGGGTGTGTGGGCCTGCTCCACGGGAGTACGTGTGTGCATGTGGAGGACCACGGAGGGGAGACACCCCCATCTCTGACAGCGGTCATCTCTGTGGGGCTGAGAAGGGGCGCGGAAAAGAGGGGCTCTTGCTTTTGCTGCATTTTATGTTTCTTTAGTGCCTCAGTCACACGTGGAGCCCACCCTCGGGTGTAAGGCCGTGGCTAAAAAAACTTTGAACCAGGTAGAGCCGTGGTCCATGCAGCAGGTATGTATGAGTGACAGCTGAGCATGCTGGGCAAGGGGACGTCCTGGGCCATCTGTCCTTCCTGAGGGAGAACCCAGGTGTGTGTGTGTGTGTGTGTGTGTGTGTGTGTGTGCATGTGCGTGCACATGCACACAACACGGGACTGGGAGGTGAGGCCCAAGAACATCCCTCACCCCGCCCCTATGGGCCCAAAGGAGTCCACCCAGCTGGGAGGTGGCCTGGTCCTGTCTTTCCAGGTGGGCAGCACTGGGTCCCCTCACCCTTCATCCGTTCCAGACCATCCACCCCCACCCCCAGGTCCCCTTCCGAGGACTCGTCCCAAGCCCGACCCCTCTGCAGGGCTCAACCCTCCCTTGCACAGGATGCCACGAGCCCCCTCCCCCGCACCTCACTGTTCCCTGCCAAGGTGACAGAAGGGAAGAATGTTAATGAGGCTGTCCTCACCATACCCACCTGGCAGGGTGCTTCCTGGCAGGGACCTGGCAGGGAGCAGGTCTTTCTAAGGACAGGCTGGGAGGGAGCTTCGCCCAGCATGGGCCTGGCAGATCCACTTGGCAGGGCCAGGGGTCACATGGCCAGGTGGTGAGGGAGGCAGAGACGGGAGGGGACAGGAGGGGGGAAGGGCAGTGGGGGGCATCCCCAACACAGAGCTGAGGCCCCAGGTCTGAGCCTGAGGCCAGGTTTCCACGATGGTCCTGCCGTCCAGGGCAAGTGGTGACCCAGGGCAAGTGGCCACCCAGGGCAAGTGGTGACCCAGGGCAAGTAGTGACCCAGGGCAAGTAGTGACCCAGGGCAAGTGGCCATCCAGGGCAAGTGGTGACCCAGGGCAAGTGGCCACCCAGGGCAAGTGGTGACCCAGGGCAAGTAGTGACCCAGGGCAAGTGGCCATCCAGGGCAAGTGGTGACCCAGGGCAAGTGGCCACCCAGGGCAAGTGGTGACCCAGGGCAAGTGGCCACCCAGGGCAAGTGGCGACCCAGGGCCAGTGGTGACCCAGGGCAAGTGGCTCCAGCACTTCAGCTTGCCCCTCCATGGGTCGATGACACTGGCCCCACCTGGGGTGGAGCGGACGATGCAGGTGGACCACCTGGGCAGGGCCTGGGAGTGTGAAGAAAACCTCCAGAGATCAGAAAGGGTCTGATGCGATTCCAGAGAAGGGAGTGACCAGCGCTGGAGCCAGCATCCCCCAGGGGAATCTGGTCGCCCCAACTGGGCTTGAACCCACTGCATTAGAGGATCAGGGAGAAGGGCTGGGCCTGGGCAGGCAGGGAGGTCAGCCCTGCCCACCCGAGGGCAGAACCCTGCGAGTGGGCTCTGAGGGAAGGCTGCCTCGGGTCTCTTCAGGAAGGGGGAAAAAAAAACAGGAAAAAAATAGAAGCCACCCTGGCTGAGAACCCTGGCCACACGATCCTCCTCAGGTGGGTTCGGGCCAGAATTCATTCTATTCATGTGGCCAAAATCACAAGCAGAAAACCGGCCACCACTGGCAGCAGCCAGGACATTCCCATCTTTCCTCAGGAAACACCCTCTAAACCCAGGCCTCAGGGAGTTCCTCTCCCAGACAAAACAGAGTGCACGGGAAAGAGGGGGAACTGCCTGTGAGCGGAGGCTGCAGAAGCAGCAGGGGAGGCCCGGCGCACGGAGGAGGCCCAGCGCACAGAGGAGGCCCTGTGCCTCAAAGTGGCAAGGGCCAGGTTTTCAAAGAGGACATAGGAAATGAATGTACATATATTTAAACGTAAAAGTGGGACTTGAAAGTAGGACAAAGGAAAAATGAAATTATGGGGAAAAAAACCACATCAAATATGCAGTAAGGAGAAGCCTAATAATTAAAAACATTTAGAAACTCCATATTAACTGATTAGGATCAGACAGAAGGTGAGACACAGTGGAGAAGAGAATCAGTGACTGGGGACAGAGACGAAGTTTCTCAGAAGGCGGCAGAGAGAGACCAAGGCATGGAAATCCTAAAGGGGGTTAAGAGACCGGGAAGCAAGGCGGTCTGCCTGTGTCTGGCCAGGGTCCCAGAGGAGGTTAGGGATGGGCAGGGAATCGAGTTCAAGGAGAGAACAGTCAAGAGTTTTTTTCCTGAATTGTTGAAAAGCTCCAGCCCCCAGACTCAGAAAGCTCAGTGAATCCAAGGGATAAATAAAAAAAAAGATTTCCACCTCGACACACCATGGCCAAAATACAGAATATCACAGACAAAGAGGAAATCTTAAAAGCAGACGGAGATAAAAGAGAGGTTACCTAAAAGGAAACGTCAGGTGGAGCGGAGCAGAGTTCTCAAAGTCAGCGCAGAGGCCTGGAGACGGCGGCACGCTCCTTCAAAAGCCAAGGGAGGGCCCCTGTCACCAGAGAATTCCACGGCTTCTGAACTGCGTTTCAAGAAGGAGAGGAAAGTGAAGGCTTTGCTGGACAAACAGGAACTATCAGAGTTGGCAACCAACATCCTCAAGAAAGTCCTGAAAAAATAAACTTAAGAATAAAGGAAAATGACCCAAGTATCTTCCATCAGAGACGCAAGAAGGAACAGGAAGAGAAAAAGGGGTGAACGTGGGGGCTGAGTCCCACGGATCCTTAAAATGATTAACACGCAGCTGGGCACAGTGGTGCACGCCTGTGATCCCAGCGGCTCGGGAGGCTGAGGCAGGAGGATCGCGAGTTCAAAGCCAGCCTCAGCAAAAAATGAGGCCCTAAGCAACTCAGGGAGACCCTGTCTCTGAATAAAATACAAAATAGGGCTGGGGATGGGGCTCAGTGGTCGAGTACCCCTGAGTTCAATCCCTGGAGCCACCCCCCACAAAAAAAGATTAATACATGGCATTAAAGCAAATCAACAAGAGAGAATAGAAGCTCAGGGCATAGAACATGGACAGAATGGGACCAGCGTGAATGTGTTCTAAGGTCCTGGAAATGTGTGGGAGGGAAAGGTAGAAATCAAAGATGACAATTATAACCGCAATTCACACGTTGATCTTCTAGGGTAATTAGAACAGAAATAGTGTGTATTATAGCTTCCACGTTAATAGGAAAAAACAGAATAATGTGTCGGGGGGCGTCCTTGGATGAGTGCAGTTGGGGAAAAAAAGGGAGGGAGAGAGGGAGGAGGAACTGGGACCCGAGAGCAGGCGGCCAGGTGAGAACTCAGCCCCACTCCAGAGTGCCCCTCCCATGCATCCTCCAGGGCCTAAATGGGCAGGTTTCCCAGCTGCATCTGTGGGTCACAGAGCCCCGCGCTCAGAGGCGCCTGGAAAGGGTCTATGACAAGAAGCACTTTGATCAGCAGACACAGCGTAATAATCGTCTCTGTGACAGAAAATCACTAACGCCTGCTCCGTGGCCTCCAGCACGGGTACCCTGCGTGGGGGACAACCCCTTGGCTGCTCACAGTGACCCTGTGTGGCACATGACAGTCACAGCTCCTTTTGCAGATGTGGTAGCCGAGGCACAGGAAGGAGAGGCAAGGTCCCCAGGGTTGCGCAGCTGGGTAGTGACAAGGCAGGCCCCCGCTGGCTGGCTGGCTGGCGCACTTCAAGTTCCCTGCCTCGAGCTTCCGGCTGGTGCGGGCCGGGCCTGCCCACATCTGCAGGCGGGCACAGGGCCCTGGAAGCAGGCAGTGTCTTGGAACGATCCTAATTAGAGCCCGAATCTAAAACAATGCATAAAGACGCTGGCGGGGCGGAGGGGCGTTTGGGGAGATCTGGATCTGGACTCTCTATTAGACGAGATTATTGCAGCACTATTTCGTGTCTTGAATGTGAGCGTGCTGTTGTGTTATGTAAGACGATGTCCTCATGAGATGGGGACACCAGTAGTGTAGCAAAGTCTCCGCGCCGGTGACTTTCACAGGCTTCAAGGAGTGAAGCATAAAGGGCACGAGGGCTGCTCTGGAGGGTTCGTCCCCGTAAAGGACAAACCGTCTGTTGCTGTGTCACTAACAAACCACCCACTGACTTGAATGACAGCCATTGAAGTCTCTTGCCAACCCACAGGTGGTCAGAAAGGCAACTCCAAGGACCCAGCTGGGCTTGCTCCTGGGTCTGTCATCTGCTCCTGGGTGGCCGGACCCGGCTGGTCTCAGCTGGCTGCAGCTTCACTGTCCTCTCTAGGTCTCGGCAGCTGGCCTGGAGCAACCTCATGGGGTGGCAGGGGCGGGATGGAGGGAGGAGAAGAAAAGAATGTGTCTTTCAGGCTGTTGCTGGCTGCGCAGTGGCCGCGGCAAGGCCAGCGTCCCGGTGGCGCCGAGGGAGGTAGGGGTCCTTTATCCACTGATGGGCCATGAAAGCTTTTTGAAGTCCTTCAAAAGAAAGCAGGAGACAGAATAACACGGGTCCCTCTTCATGCCCCGCAGAGGCGCTAGAATCAGAGCATCAACGGCACCGGCTCTGGGAGGACGTGGGGGGCGGCAACGTGGTGGGGATGCACAATAGTAAGCCACATGAAGGGCTCTGGCGATTTCTTAGCAGACGGAGCGCACCCTGAGCACAGGTCCAGCAAGCAGGCTGCGCCCTATTTACCCAAATGAGTCCAAAATGTACAACCCACACATCACGACTGGCCTGGGTGTCTGCAGCAGCTTCATTCGTTCTTGTCAAGACTTGGAAGCATCCGAGGTGTCCTTCAGGTGGCGATGGACACACTGAGGTGCATCCAGACAAGGGGACAGTGTTCAGCACTGAGAACAAACGAGCCATGAAAAGGCACAGCGGAGGCTTCAGAGCAGGGTCCTGGGTGGAAATCCAACCAGCGAAGCCTATGCCCCCCATGATCCCAGCTCTGAAAAACACAGAACCATGAAGACGGTGAGAGCGGGGGTGGCCGGGGGCGGCCGGGAGGAAAGTGAAGGGCAGAGCGTGGAGGGTGGGTTTTTAGGGCAGCAGAACTACTCGGTGTGACGTCACCACGGTGCTCACGTGTTGGAAGACACCTGTCCAGATCCACAGAAGGCACGACACCACGGTGGCCCCCGTGTCACCTCAGGGCTCATCTCTGTATCACACGTGCCCCCCTGGTGGGGGAGTCTGGCAGTGGGGGAGGCTGCACGTGTGCGGGGGGAGGGCGGAGATGGCCGGTCTCTGAACCTCCCTCTGCATTTGTCTGTGCCCCTAAAACGGCTCTGAAACAAAAAATTAAAAGGGACAAATTTAAAAATAAAAAGCCAATCTAATTATGTCACTCCCCTGCTTAAAAGTTGTCATCAAAGACACAGAGGAGAACATCCATCGCCGTTTCACTGGTCAGAGCCCCAAGCACCGCAGTGAGGACGAACTTGTTGTGAGCTGCTCCTAACGTGGGTGATGGCCGGTGACGAGAAGCAGGAGCCACGGGCACAGCAACGGAGCAGCTCTGGCCCATGACACAAGCGAAGGCGCCATGTGACTCCAGTTATGTGAAGCCCAAGAGGAGGGGAAACGGTCCCCAGTGGTCAGCTGTGGGAGCACTTACCAGGAAGGGGCACGGGCCGGGGCTTCAGTGTTCTTGGTCCAGGGAGTGGTGACAGGGATATGTGCGTAAATACCACCGTGCGTTGACCTGGGTGGGAGCCTCAGGGGGTGGGGACCTTAGGGTACCCAGGCATCCCATGGGGGGCATCCCTGGTCCCTGGGCTCCTTCCAGGCCCACTCTGGTGACAGCACCATGGTCATCTTGCAGGTGTCCCCTGTCCCCCTCCCCCTGCCGGGCCCCGGCAGCCGACCCCACCCCTCAGCGTTGCACTCTTTACAGCTGTTGTCAACCATAATGATTCTTACCCTGGAGAGAAATTGGGTTCCATTTTATATTTTATTGCCTCAAAAAGGACATTTTTTACCTTCCCACAGTCCACAGCCGGCAGGAACAGGGCGATAAATCTCAGCAAAGGTTCCAGCTGAGATCGATGGTCCATCAGGAGACCACAGTGTTCCCAGCAGGGAGCAGGAGAGTCCAGAAGCAGCCGTTCCTCGTTGCCACCCCCCAGTGTGCCCTCTCCCCAGCCCCAGGGCCTCCAGGGAACAGGGACGCGGGGCGGGTGGGCTCCAGGCCCCAAGGCAGGCCCAGGTGAGGAAGACCCTGCTGTCCCCCAGCCCTCCCTCCTCCACTCAGACTTCCTGGGCCAGGCAGGGGCACAGGGCTTGCCGCGCACTGACGGGCGCTGGCCACGACGTGTTTTGTTGCCTTCAGTTCCAGGAGGCCCGCGAGCGGGAGTGTGAACCGTCCCACTTCACAGACCAGGGGACTGAGGCTTGAGGGTCAAGCTGGACTGTGAACATGGGTCTTTCAGAAAATGGCTTCTCTGCGATTCCCAAGGAGCTGGCCAGAGACCAAGGGGACTTTGGGGGAGATGGCAGCAGCAGTCCCAGGGCCACCAGCTGGTGCCCAGGGAAGTCCTGACGGGAGTCCTGCACACTTGGTCTTCCAGGGACAGGCG
Organism: Spermophilus citellus; assembly: GCF_964194105.1. Taxonomy (NCBI): domain Eukaryota; kingdom Metazoa; phylum Chordata; class Mammalia; order Rodentia; family Sciuridae; genus Spermophilus; species Spermophilus citellus. Next base: position 131,629,476 of record NC_138191.1, read on the forward strand.
GCTACCAGACATCTTTCCATCAGTCCCCATGTGACATGCAGGAGCAGTCGTGCCCCCAGAGGGCTTGCTGCCTGGCACAAGGTCACGGCAGGGACAGAGTGGACTTAGCACTCTCAGCTCCTGGCCTCTAGCGCAGGGCCTTGCTTGCCACCTAGCACCCTACCCCTCTGCCCGACTCCCCACGCTCACCTCACTCCCCCCCCCCCAATAACCTGAAGGCGGGGTTTGACTGCTGGTCACTTAGTAACAAGTCGGAGGATTGTAGAATCCAGCCAACTGGTCACCACAGAGGCGAGGATTTCCGTAGGCCTGAAGCATCAGGGTCAGGGGACTCGGGGACAGAAAGCAGCTGCATGGTTCTCCGGGGCTGGGGGTGGGCATTACGAGGAATGGAGAACCACCTCCAGAGGGGACTGAAAGAACCTAGAGCCGATGGTGGCGGTGGCTGGACACCTGCGAACACACCCAGACACGGGGACCACACACCTTAAACAGGTGGGCTCTGCGGCTCGTAGAGCACATCTCGGTAAAGCCATTTAAATGATGGTTCACCTTCCTCGGCCCATTTCCTTGCTGTCAAGGGTGAGCATGAGAAGTGCTTGTGCCACGTTAAGAGACTGAACTTGTCCATGAAGCCCTCCCCGCCAAAGGCCGACACACGGGCCGGACTCCCCCAGAGCACATTCATTCCTCTTTCCGTAGATATCCACTGATGGTCTCCCGCGTCCCAAGGCAGCACTGTCCAGCAGGACCCTCTGTGACCCAGGAAATGTCTGCTATTCTGCACTAATATGCCATAGCCGCTAGCCACCTGTGGTCATCAAGGCCTTGAAGTGTGGCTAATGGGACTGAGGAAGTGGATTTGTTACTTCGTTCGCACTAGTTGGTATTTAAATAGCCACATGACACTAGTAGCTGCCGTATTGGACCATGCATTAGAAATGAAGCAGTTGACAAAATAATCTCTCTGCTCCCAGGGAGCTAACGCCAAGAGAGACAAGTGTTTATGAACTCCAAGGCTGGTTAGAGCTAGGAGGAAACATAGCAGGTGAGAGAGTTGAAAGGGGCAGTGAATTAGCTCATTTCGTGTTGCTGTAACAAAACGCCTGAGGCTGGGTGATTTATCAGGAGTTTATTTGGCTTACAGTTCTTTTATAATGATGTTTACTTGACTCACCATAGTGCTGACTGGAGGGTCCAAATAGCACAGAACCTGCATCCTGGCGAGGACCTCCTGGCCGTGTCATAACATGGTAGGGAAGCAGCAAGGGAGCTGGCCCCCTGCAGAAGAGACCAGGCACTCGGGGTGGCCTTGCTTTCTAATACCTGCTCTCTCAAGGACCGAGTCACTGAGACCAGCTGTGACCCCTTCCAAGGATGGTGTCCCCAGGACCTAATTAACTACCTTCCATGGGACTCCACCTGTTAAGTGTTTCACACCTCAACTCCCCACACCGTGCGTGGACCAAGCTTCTGCAAGAGAACCTTGGGGACAAACCATAGCCGATGGGGTGGGGGGCTGCGTGGGGTGACTGGGGAAGGTCTGAGGAGGCAAAATTCAAGGAGGAGTCCGTCCGGGAAGCTGATTGGGAACCCGACCTAGGAAGGGAGACTCCAGTGGCCCAGACCACACTCCCAGGGCACTGAGGGCCCACCCAGCAGAGCCACCCCCCATAGGCAAAACAGGGGGATGTCCACCTGTCCTCCCTCCATCGGAAAGAGGCGTGTGGTTGTACTTGAAGAGGACCATGAGCAGGAGGGGCCAGCAAGGGCTCATCCTGGCCACATCGACTGCCAGGCCTCTAGAAGCTTCTGAGAGGTTCCCCGGGGGTGGCCCAGGGGGCAGCAACCACTGTTGGGCAGAAAACCATGTACAAAGGCCGCTGAGGAGCCGGTACTGGACATGGGAGCGTCGGGAGCTTGGCCACCAGGAGGAAGATTCCGTGACACTTTCCCTGGGCAGTGGCACTGGGCTCGAGCTCCTGAGGCTGAGGAGGGTCCCAAGGGGCTGCCTGCCGGTCCCTGCTGCTTGGACATGGCATTTGAGGCGTCTGAGCTGAGGCAGGGAGGAAAGTGGGTCGGGGTCCTGGGGAAAGGGAGCCACAGCCCCCTGCTTCAGGCCCCGCTGCCCGCCCTCTGCCCCACCCACAGGGACACCCCCCTCAGCTGCACATTCAGCCGCCTGACACTTCTGAGTGTCTGTGAGGCGCTGGTCACTGCGGCCCAAGGACGCATCTGTGCACAAAACAGAACACGAAAAGCCGGGCATGGTGGCGCATGCCTGGGATCCCGGCGGCTCGGGAGGCTGAGGCAGGAGGGTCACAGGTTCTAAGCCAGCCTCAGGAATTTAGCAAAGCTGTAAGTGAGACTCAAAATAAAAAAATAAAAAGGGCTGGGATGTGGCTCAGTGTTAAAAAACAAGCAGACAACACACACCCGGATGGGGGACAGACATAAGTCACAATGGGGGACGGTGGGGGGACGACGACAAAGAGCCAAGGACAACAAAGAGGAGTGGGCCCCAAAGGGACTCCCTCTCACGAAGCCCCTGACCTGGGGAAGGGGGCCTCTGCAGCCCGGGGGATGAGGAAAGGGTGGGCTGTGCCCAGCGGGAAGGAGGTGTGAGAGTAGTGGTCAAGGGAGACACGTGGCTCGCCCCCAGCTCCAGAGAGGCCAGTGGGGGAGAGGGGGCTCAAGGTGCAATGGCCCCACCAGAGCCTGGGCGGCTGGTCAGCGGGGCCTGAGAGCAGGGCGTTTGGCCAGGTGGGTTTGCCCTGGGCTGCTTGAGCCCCTCCTGGCTGACTGCTCAATCCTCCACCTGGAGACCTCCCCCTGCCAATCCCAGTCCCTGCCCCTCCCTCCCAAGCCCAGCTCGCCCCTCAGGATGGCTAACACCCCAGGGTGGCCTGAGCGACGCTCTGCCTCTCGGTGTCCCCAGCTTCTGTTTCGAGACGCGGCCAGGCCTGAGCCCTGCGGGCCTCAGACTCCAGCCAGACCCCGAGGACCCTCAAGTCTACACTCTGTGTCCACGAGGGGCACGGGCGAGGTGGACATTCTTCACCTTTCCTGCCCAGAAACAGCACCCAAGGTCCCGGGAGTGTAGAACTGAGGACGTCCTGCACCCCCAGGAGGAGGCAGCCACTCTTCCCCGACTGCTCAAGGCTGACCTGCCCGGGTCAGGCCACTCAGGTCAGGCCACTCCTCACAAGGGAGGAAGGCGGATGGTGTCCTGCTCATCTGGAGGCAGACAGGGTCATGACTCATCAGGAGACGGATGTCACAGCCAGTGGCCAGGTCTGTCCTGTGCCCATCAGCAGCTCATTTGAGGTCCATTCACAGGAGCCAGGATGCCCCCGAGCCTCCCTAAGCTATGATTTGCCTTGGCTGCTGCCCTGGAGACCCCACTGCAGACCCCTCCCTCCCCTACGCCCCCAGCACATGTCCCAGGCAGAAAGCAGGCAGCGGAGGGGGGAGGGGTTGACTGAGTCACTGCCCTGGGACACACTGGGCAGCTCAGGTGGCTACAGCCTGGGAGAGGCCCCGGGCAGGCCCTGGGGACAGGGAGGCAGGGTGCTGAGGGGCCCAAGCCCCAGGGCCGCGGCTCCACCTCCCCTGATGTTCCCACCCACCCTGCACACTGACCACCGGGGAGGCTCTGAGTGGGCAGCAGGCCAGCGACAGAGGGCAGGGTCCAGGGAGGTGGGGACAGAACCTCACTGTGGCAACCGGCAGCCGCAGTCTTCCTGAGAGAGAGCTCTGGAGGGGACCCGCCTGGCTGGTGCCTGATCCTGAGCAAGGGGCCCAGGGACGCAGGAGGGGGGCACTGGTCGTCACGCAGCGGGGGGCAGCGGGGGGACAGGCCATGACCCTCCCTGTGAGCACGGTGGCACGAGTGCTGCTGGGAGCTCACTGGGACTGGGCAGGTGCCTGTGGGGAAGGGGGACGGACGGAGGCCTGACTTCCTGGCCTCCTGGGGCGCGTGCCTTGGCGTTGGTATTTCACACTGTCCCCTTCTCCCCCACGATGCTCCCCCCAGCTCCAGACCGTGACCCCCACCCTACAGACGAGGAAGACAAGGCACAGACAAGTGACGGCAACGTCACAAATCCCTGAGGCCAGTGGTTCAGGTCAGAAGGGTTTGATGGGAGAAAGGACCACACTGTGGACCAAACCCGGCCAAACAGGCAAAGGGTACTGCCAAATGGCAGAGGGGGGTGGGGACAGGGTACGAAGGAGACGCAGGCCAGGCCATGCGATGAGGGGTCAGCAAGGGCCAGAGGACACGCTGCCGTCTGGGTGCGGAGCGGGTACTCTGGGGTCTGGACATGCTGGGTGTGAATGTGGGGCTTGGCGTGGGCAGAGGACACCGCGTACGTAGGATGGCCGTCAACTGGGACATGTGGAAAGGTGCAGAGGCTGAGGGACATCAGCTTCCTATCCTCTCCTCATTCACCTGCGCAGTGGGGACGATGACAATAGCTACGAGGCTCAAGTTCATCAGTTTAGGTGCAGCTCTTAGAGCCGTGCCTGACCCTGAAGGTGCCTGATGACCGCTAGCTGCCCCCGTGATCCCTACGGTGTCTCACAGTAGGCTGCGACGGATACCATGTGGTATGCACTGTGTGGGGTGTGTTCTTTGTGGGGAGGTGATGTGTGTGTGTGTGTGTGTTGTAAGGATGGGGGGCACGGGGTGCTGAGCCTGGCTTGGTGGGTGTGCAGTGGGGAGGGTGTGTATTGTGTGTTGTGTGTTGTGAGCTGTGTGTTCTGTGAACTGCGTGCTGTGCAGGTCCCCACCGTTTGGACGCAGCATTTGGGGACCCGCTCAGCTGTCCACCCTTTCAGGAGGAAACCCTGGGCGCACACAACGGCCATCGTGGCCGACTCTCCGGGGCCCATCCATTTTCCCTGAGGAGTCGCCCCACCCAGGGGCGAGGATCAGTGCAAGCCACAGTGACAGCCGAGAGCCTCTGCCCCTGGGACCCGGGAGGAGCAATGAGCCGGCGAAGGGCCAGGGAAGGCCGTGATAGGCTGAGCGGCCCCACCAGCAGGACAGGAGCCCGTGGAGGGCCGAGCTGCGGCTGCCCAGAGTGGGCCGTGGCCCTCTCCCCCCAGAGGCAGCGGTGGGCAGTTCTCAGAGGCTGAGTAGAGTGGGGTGAGCTGGGCCTGGAGCCCAGGTGGGGCTGGAGCTTGGAGGGGTGCTGTGGGGCTCTGTCAGGGGCTCGCCCTCTCTGGCTGCCGGGATCATGGATGAAGACTGCTTTCCCCTCTGGCCTCCCTGGCCGGCTCCTCAGGGGGAGCCACCATGAGCATCTCGGAGGGATCAGCCCCTCGGGTCCGCCCTTCCCCTGGTGCTTCCGGTCCTCCTGCCCCCGAGCCCAGCTCTGGTTCCTCAGGGCCTCATGGGTGTCCAGGGGTCCCCTCCCCTCCCCACAGCCCCACAAACAGCTCCCACTCTCCCTTCAGGCCCCCCCAAGTCGGAGCTGACCGTGGCCACTTGCGCTCTGTTGGAATGGCCCTTCCTGGGCTCCAGCAGCCTCATTTCTCCCCGTGGGGATGGCTCTGTGGGCGACTGCCGGCTCACCCGGGCTCCCGGGGAGAAGGCGCTGGCTCTCGTCCATTCCCTCACCCCCAAAGCCAGGCACATCACCTGCTACCCGGAGCCCCCTGTGCCTGCTGCTCAGTGAGAGACGGTTTGGGTGGACAGACGGAGGAGCGGATGGATGAGTCCTGAATTTTTGTCATGGGGAAGATACACTCAGGACTTCACCCTAATGGTGGCACGCAGGATGCTCATAGAATCCCCAGGTGAGGTTTTCCCAACATAATCCTGAATGGGCCTCAGTGAGATCTCCAGCCAAAGAGGGAGGGGGGCGCCGTGCTCCTGGGCCAGGGAGCCTGAGAGTCACCACCAAGCCCCAAGCCAGGGGAGGAGGACCCACAGCACAGGGCATGGCCAGGCCAGGGCCAGCCCCCATGGGGGCCCAGGGAGGTGGGGGTTCCAGAGGGAGCAGCCCACCTCCCCACCTCCACTGCAGACCTTAGGCCTAGATGGGGTCTGTCTCCCTTCAAAGTCAACAGAATGAACACAAAACCTGTGAACAGGCAGGTGTGCGGTCTCTAGAGATGGCCGTTAGGGCTGTGGCCACCTCTCCTGCATCCAGCCAGGAGGGCCCAGGGGCACCTCTCAACACGTGTCCGTGGGGTTGCAGGGCCAAGCCTGACCACTGTGCCCTGACCTGCCTGCTAGTCCTGGGTGGCCCGAGGAGGAGGGACATTGAGTCCCGCAGCACGAGAACGCTTAGGAGAGGGGCCCTGCGTGGGCAGGGTGGGCACACGGGTGTTCTAGGCAGCGTTCTCGCTGCTGGGACTGAAAGATCTGACAGGACGGTTTTAGGGAGGAGAACTTCATTTGAGGGCTCACAGTTTCAGAGGTCTTAGTCCGTAGGAGGCCGGCTCCATTCCTCAGGGCTCCAGGGGAGGCTGGACATGGCGGTGGAAGAGTGAGGGGCAGGGAAGCAGCTCACATGGTGACCAGGAAGCCGAGAGAGTCCAGACACCAACAGACACCCAAAGCCACACCCCGGTTCCCACCTCCAGTGACAGTTCATCCCATCAGGGGCTTGACTCACTGATTGGGTTAAGACTCTCACAACCCCATGTTCCTCCTCTGAACCGTCTTGCGTTGTCTCACGCGGGAGCTTTTGGGGGACGCCGCACATCCAAACCACAACAACCAGGCTCACCACATCACCGCCCCAAACCTGACACCTCCAGGGCTGTAACCCTGCCAGTTCCACACTCAACCACAACCTCTGGTGAATTCCAGGTGTCCGTCACTTGATACATCACAAAGGAATCGCCTACAGCATCCAGAAGCACATCCTATGAACTCGTAGCCCCAACACCCAAGGATCTATATCTCATGCACCAGAGTCCACGGCACACAGTACAGGGCTGTTAAGATCTTTCCATCAAGTCATCAGGGGCCCAGGCTCTTTCTCTGTTTCTGCACCATCATCCTCAAGGTCACCTCTTAGATCAACATGGCTGCAGGTGCTCCATCTGTCCCAACTACCTTCTAGGCAGCAGGAAAAGAAAGAAGAGATGAAAGGAATGGTCCCTCTCTTCCCAAAGTTCAATATATCACTTATACTGACTTTTCATTGACTGAAATTTAGTCACTTGGACATACCCACCTCTAGAGACTTTGCTTGGCTTAGGTCCCCAAGACCCTTGAGTGCTCAAAGACCGTGGAACATCTGAACTTGTACATGGGACACAGGATGCTGGGCCCTGGAGAGGCCCAGCCTCGGCCATGGTGAGCCTTCATCTTTGTCAAACTCACCCACCTGGTAAGTGACCTCGTCAGGCCCTGGGAGCCAGCCCTGCCTGCCTGCAGCTCAAGCTCTTGGTCCCTTGCCACAGTTTCCCTGAGCCCCCATCTGGCTTCGCCCCTGCCAGCCATGGGACTCCCTCAAAGCCCTCTGAGCCTCGGTTCCATTCGCCCTTAAGGTGGGAGAGTCACAGCACCCCCCCCCCCAGGAGGTTGGAGCAGGCAGACCATGAAGGTGAAGGCCAGGTGTGCAGCTGACCAGGAAAGCGGGGTCAGCATCTGCTTAGTGCCTGGGCTGAAGTCACAACGCAGGTGCCCCACAGGCCCCTGCCTGTTGTCACAGCCCTTGCTGGTGGGAGAGTCCCTTCTGCAGCAGGTGGGGGAGGGGCAGTTGCCCAGGGGCCTCATCTCCAAGGTAGCCATGGACCATCCGCTGACCAGGGTCTGGGGAAGCCTCCTCTCTACCTCCTGCCTCTGGCCTCAGCCCCTGGCGCCACCACGTCAGCTGGTCAGAGGGTAGTGGACCATAGAGGTTGCCCATTGACATGGGAACCAGGGCCAGAGCCCAGCACCCTGCAGCTCCTGACCACACAGTGGATGTGCTGCCTCTGAGTCCCAGGTCTCCAGATGCCCCCTGCCAGCGTGTGCCAGTGTGTGCCAGCGTGTGAGCATGTGTGTGCCAGTGTGTGCCAGTGTGTGCCAGTGGGTGAGCATGTGTGCACACACGTCCACAACCAGCCACTGACCCAGTGGACTAGCAGCTTCCCTACTGTCTGTCCCAGGGACCAGTTCTCTGCAGCTGGTGGAAGACACTCTCTGGCCAGAGGGGCCAGTCCCTGTGGTCAAGGACAAACAGCAAAGGAAAGGTACGGACGGACGGAGGAGGATTTTAGGCTGTCACACCCATGAAGCCACTCACTTGGTCCAGCTCATGGCCATGTGCACAAGCCACAGACCTGTGGAAGCCCCGGTCCTTCAAGGGACAAATTATCCTTATGACTCCCAGAGTAATAAGCCATCCAGACAAGATCTTCGGTGGACACAGAAGTGTCTTCACACAGAGCCGCAGCATGACCGGGACCACTTACCAATTCATCACAGAAGGGAGACAGCTTTCCAAAGAAGAAGCCCAGCAGACATGGCCCTCACTGCCTGGTTAAACAGAAGGTCATCCAAGACAGGACAAGCGGTCGGACGTGGCCTGCCTCCTTGGGAAAGTAACAGGAAGGGCACCGTGCCTTGCACATTGGCACACACCTGTAATCCCAGCGGCTTGGGAGGCTGAGGCAGGAGGATCTCGAATTCAACACCAGCCTCAGCAATGGTGAGGCGCTCAGCAACTCGGTGAGACCCTGTCTCTAAATAAAATGCAAAATACGTCTGGGATGTGGTGAGTGGTCGAGTGCCCCTGAGTTCAATCCCTGGTACCCTCCCTCCAAAAAAGAAGGGCACCACCCTCCAGTTCAGGATTCTCACCAAAAATCTTTGAACTGAATGGCGTCCCGAGGAAACGAGTGGATGTGTTCGGGTCCTGGGGACGTTGTGCAAGACCTTGATGTGCACTCTTCAAGCATCAATTGGTGGACACGCTGGAGGACCAGGTGAGGAAGGGCGAAGGGGCCTGGCGATTACATGCAGCGCATGATCCTTAAATGGCTCTGAACAGGGATCAGACAGTTATCAGCCGTTTCCTAGAACAATGGGGGGATCCGAATGTGAACAGCCTTGGAGATAACATTATTAGGAGGCGCTGGAGTCCCCAGGTGGGATAATGACACCATTATGCTTGTGTGGACCCGGTTCTTGTTCCGAGGCAATATGTGCTGATTATCTGGGGGCAAAGAGTCAGACTTCTGCAGTCGACTCTCCCATTAGCAGAAGCGAGGAGGAAAGGCCGGGAGTAAAAGGCCGGGTTAACGAGGGGCCCCGCGAGCCAGACGGGGGCTCAAGGCCTGCGCTCGCACCTCTCCGCACACTTGAAAGGTTCAAAATCTCACAATAAACACCGAGAGGGAAGGACTCTTCAAAGGAGTCAAACAAGTCCGTATCCTTCCAAATTTTTCCAGACGTTTCTGCAGCAAGCGGTGGGGGTGCCTCTTCCTTTTCTGTGGTCACCTCAGGCTGCAAGCTCCACCCTTAGGTCACCTTGTGCCTCCTCTTGCCTCCCACACGGCTCCTCCTGGTCTGCAGGAGGTCCCTGTCCTGCCTCCCAGGACAGGCGGAATGAGACCCTCCGTGGCACTGGGGGTGCCGAAGACCGACTCTGCGGAGAGCTCAATACTTGGCGTTGTCCCCTGGAACCTGCCTGGCCTCAGGCTCACACACTGCAGCCACCTCCACGTGGCCCATTTCTCTCTACTCTGCTCTTCCCCTCTCTGTCCCTGTCCTCTGCCCTGTGACTGCCCCATCTCCTCGAAGTCTCCTCCCCTGGAATCCAAAGAGGACTGGCTGAGCGGAGGAGGGGTCTCCCTCACGCTGGCTTTGAGCGCCTCCTGGTAAAGCAACCTTTCATCTTCCGTCCTTTGAACTTGACTCTAAGGGGGCATAAGACCCCCCTCCAATGTCAGCGATCATAATGGCTCTTACTTATGGGGCACCTGCCGTGGGCCGGGCACCACCGAGCCAGGCACTTTGAATACACCACGGAAGCATTCACCATTCCGGATGGTTGCCAAACCAGCCCCAAAGTCCACAGCAAATAAATGGAGAGGCCTCTGCCCAGTCTAGGCCTCGTAAGATGCCTCCAACTAGCTCAAAGAGGGCTTCGTTAAGCAGAGGTGCCCGACTTGCCCGAGATCATGTGACCACCCAGATGACAGCAGGGCTGGACCCCAGCACACTCCCCCTCTGGGCCCAGGCTCCCATCTGCTGGCCCAAAGTGGACACCCTCCTGCTGCCCACTGGAGAAAGGTGGTGAGAAAGCCAAGCAGAAGAGTCTGAAGCGCCCCAGGGGAGAGGCCAGGCGTGGACACTGGCCTCCTGGGATCCGGGACAAGACGCAGGCGGGCCGGGCTGGAGAGTGGGCAGGCTCCAGGGGAGACCACGCAGATGAGGTGGGCGCCGGGCAGGAGTGGGGGAAGGAAGGTCCATGATGGTCCTTGAACATCTCCTCAGTGAGCCCCACTTTGAAATGCCAACACGGGGCATCGGGAAGATTCTGGGGACCGCCCTGACCCCCAGTCTAGGAACGATGATTCCCTCCCCCCACCCCATCATTGCTGACTCTCCAGCCTGGCCCCCAAAAGTCCAGCTGCCTCCATGGTTCCAAGCAAGCCAGAGACCCAGGGGAATAATCTTGGGAAAGAAACAAGAGTGGAGATTTAATCAAAAGTCGCAACAATGAATCCTACGCTGTCAACGGGAGGGAATGGAGTTGCCAGGAACCCGGGGGATCAGCTGCAAAGCTCTGGCCTGGGAGATGGGGGGGTGGGGGCAAGGGCTAAGGGGAGGGGGAAGGAGAGGCTGGGAGAGGCCAGCTCCGCAGGACACAAGCTCCCCGGCCACTCTCCTGGGGAAGTGGGAGTGAGATCCAGGCATGTCTCCTGTGCAGGAAGATCCCCTCCATGGGGAACATCTGAGGCACAAGCCGAGACTGGACTAAGAAGAGGGGGAAGACAGAGGGTGAGCTGGGTTCCTGAGGCCCGCTCCCTGGTGCCCTGATTAATGCGGCACTCTCCCGAGGAGGACGCCTTGTCCATTTTGCAGGTAAGAAAACTAAGTTCAGAAAGGCTGAGTTATTTGCCCAAAATCACAGTGAAAGAGACGCTGACTCCACCCCGACCGGGCTGACGAGGTGTCTGTCTAGGACTTACCGTCAGAATGGGATCCCGTTAAGCTCTTGGCACTGAGACAGGGTCACTGAAGTGGGAGGCCGGGACCTCCTGAGGCCACCTACCAAACCCAACAGCCAGGAGTGGCCGGTGAGAGCAGGTAGAGACGGGGTCAGGAACAGAGGCAGAGAGGGGCCTGGGACCCACTCATGTCCTCTCGCTCACCAGTCCCACGAACCAGGTTTTGGGCAGAAAGGGCACATGCCTGGAAGACAATAGAGAAAGCTCAGATCCCTAAGAGGGACGCACAACAGTCACACCTCACTGCTGTGCCTTCTTTTGGTCACAACGAATCAGATGAGTTTGACATCCCATTCTGCTATGTGCTGTGTGACTGTGGGCAGCCACTTCACCTCTCTGAACCTCAGTCTCCCCCTGTATAAAGCGGAGAGTAGGACAGTGCCGTCCTCACAGAGTGTCTGTGAGCATTCACCAAGAGAATGGGGCTGGAAACCGTGCCTTCTACACACCCATTCCGATTATTTCATCTTTTGGATACACACCGAATGTGCTAGAATCATCCTCTGCAAAGGAATCCCAGGTGGTTCTCTTTATCAACGACACAAGCATCCCTACCGTCTCTGCTTTGTAAGTCTGGTTGCCTGTAGTTGGGGTGTGAGCCCATGTGCCCCTAAATGCCATGGCTCACTTTCCTGTCTGCCCATTCGTGCTGAATTTTTCATCTTTGGCTCCTGCACCTCCTCCCCATCCATCGAGAATCCTATGCTTATTTATTTTTAGAAATATTCCTTAGTTGTCAATGGACCTTTATTTTATTCATTTGTATGTGGTGCTGAGAATCGAACCCAGTGCCTCACACAGGGTAGGCAAGCGCTCTGCCACTGAGCCCCAGCCCCAGCCCCACTATGCTTATTTTTAAAATCCACAAGTGGGGGTACAGGAAGTGAGCAGCTTTAGAGCCACCTGCTGACCTCTCTGAGCCTGTGATCAAAGGGAGAGCAGAGCACACCAGGACTCAGAGTAGCCCTCTGAGGCTTCACTTACGCTAATCCACTGAATCAATGTGATGATGCGACAGTGAATGTTAATGTGTCACCTGAACTAAGGGATGCCCAGATAGCTAGTAGAATTTTATTTCTGGAATTTCCAGGTGAGGTTAGCATTCAAATGACTGGGTGCAGAAGATCCACCCTCCCCAGTGTGGGTGGGCCTCATCTAATCCATTGAGGGCTCCTATAGAACAAAAAGTGGAGACGGGACAAATTTACTATCTGTGAGAGCTGGGACATCCCTCTCTTCCTGCCCTTGAACCTCAGTGCCCCTGGACCTCCCATTTGCAAATGGCTGAGTGTGGGCCTCTCGGCCTCCAGCAACATCAGCCTCCATGTGAGCCAATCCCCGGTCACACATCTTCCTACACGTCCATGAGAGCATTGTAGGTTCTCTGTCTGGAAGCAAGCCCAGGGCCTCGCCATCCCCACATCTAGGTGCAGATTTCAAGAGGTTTTCTGGGGGGAAAACTCCCATCTACAGCAACTTTAAGGGCACGAGGGACCAGTCACCAGGTCTGGGCTGCCCTCGGAGGAAGTGCATCATCTCGTGCAAGACAGCTCCGTTTGGCGGACAGCAATGTGGGGAAGGGGCTTAGCCGACACTCTCAGCAGCTGTGGGGAGAGTGAACAGTGTCTTGGTCCTAGTGGGAGATCTGTGTGGTGCCCACGGTGTCTACCCTTGTTCCACAGAGTCCCACGTGCTTCAGATGGCAGCTCGCCCATCAGGAGCAGCTCACCCACAGGAAAACCTTGCCCATCAGGACCTGCTCACCCATCAGGAGCAGCTCACCTGTCAGTAGCAGCTCACCCACAGGGAAACCTCCCCCATCAGGAGCAGCTCCTCCAGGGTTCCAGCTGGTCTCTTTCCCTTAAAGATCTTTAAAAGACCATGCCCAGAGGTTGCACTGTGGCTTCTTTGCTGCTGCAGCTGGTCCTGGGGCTGGTCCCATCGTCTCCCACTCCTACTGTTCCTTTGAGATGCCCTCAGGCTCACTAGCCTCAGCTGACCAGGGACTTTACCTGGAAGGAGGACCCAGAACCTCGTCTCTAGTGGGCCTGGGACTGGTCACCAGGCCGTCTCTGCTTGTGGCTGTTTCACTTTTACATTTACTGTCAAACAACAGGCAAGGGGTCCCCATGGATCACTGGGACCCCAAACCGATCTCCCCTGCCCTCTCTGTAGACCAGCAGCCTTTCCCTCTCCTGCTGATGGAGCCGGTCAGCAGTTCCGGGAAGAGTCGGTGTGGTGACTCCTTTCCTGACCCGTTGGTGCTTTATGGGGAGGAATCCGAAGTGACCAGGTGGCAGAGGCAGTGACAGTCTAATGGAGCTTGCCCTGTGCCCTGGTGGAAGTGCCCCCACCTGGGAACTGGAGGAGACACAGAGCTTAATGATGCGGGGACAGGAAATGGGATTCCTGAGGAGTCACTCGGGGTGAGCCACTCCCCCTTCTGCCCCTTGGTTTCTGCCCATGGACTTCCCTTCTGGGGACACAGGGCCTTTCACTTGGGTGCACATTGTGTCTGGGACTACGACCCTCCAGGCGCACAGGGTGTCATCTCAAGCCTGGTCTCCATCAGGCCAAATGGAGGCTCCGGCTCCATCAGACCCAGAAGCACACAAAAGCTATTTTCAAACAGAATATCATTTTCCACTCCAGATGGCGTGGCCTGGTTCCGGAGCTCCAGGGACCTGTGGGGCTTGCTGCAAACTCTCAGTGTCTTCTTCCACCACAGACCTGTCTGTTATCAGCTTGCTGGGTCACATGACCCGGGCGGGGACTGCTGGATGCACAGTCTGGAGATGCTGCAGATCCCTTCCTAGCCTCTGGGTCCCTCTCACGGTGCCAGCCTTCCCTGTCCCTGGGTAAAGTGGCCTGGAGTAGCTTTGGTCAAGTGTGGAGTAGGTGGCCTAAGAACCTCGATGGCCTTTCAGGTGCTGGGCTTGAAGTGCAAGGGTACAGGTACTACAACTCCTCCTTCCCTTGAGAGGGGCTGTCCTGGCGCACCCCAAAACACTGCACCCCTAAAGCCTTCCCTGGCACTTAGTCCTCACCTTCTGTACCCCTAAAACCCTCACTTTCTTTGTCTTCACTTTCTAAAGCTCATCTGTCTTCTCAAGGCCACAGAGCGCCCGCCACTTCTTGCCCACCCAGGCTGACTAAAGACACAATGTCACTGTCATGACGGGGAGCGTGTACATCATTGCAGGGGACCCCTGTGAGGCTGCACGGAATGAAGGGACGGCCCCGATCCCGCTGCTCTGGGTTCCTTGACGTTGGCCCTGTTCACTTTTTGAACCAGATGATTCTTTGTTGTGCAGACAATTCTTTTTTTTTCTAATTGAAATGAAGATTCAGTTTCAGTTCTCCACGGTCTTTCTTTTGTGGCTGTTCGGTGCACTGTGGGAAGTCCGGCAACATCCTGACCACTACCTACCAGATGTCAGTTACGTCATGACGGAAGGTGGCAGAATCAGCATATGCAAGGGACAGACCTGCGCGTGAACATTATCACCCATTCCCCGCCAATGCAAACTGCTTCTGCCCGAGCTTCCCACCAGGGATGGAGAAAGCAGGGCTTCGCCCATCACAGCCACACACATGCTCCGCCTTGCCCTGCTCAGGAGAAGAGGCCATGGGAGCAGAGCCGTGGCGGCCGACTCCTACGGGACACTCAACTAGGATTCATTTTGTTTGCTTGACTGCCTCGTTTTTTGTTGGGGCCAAACCAGTGAATCGGATAATGATAAGTCAAGGACCGTCACCCAGCATCTTGGGTCTTCGAAGGTGGCTCTAATTGCTCCTGTTCCCTTGCAATGTGAGACCGCTGAGCCGGTTGTTGGTCCTGGTGTTCACGTGATCGGAAGGGCGGCTGGATCTTTTGGAACCAGGGATTGGAGTGGTTCTTGGACTCCGTGGGTCCACGTGTCAAAGCTCCAGCAGGATTCTCTTTGTTTGCTGGCTTCCGTGCGCTGCCACTCTACCTGGAAGCCACGATGACACTTCTGATCCTTACGTACTAACATCAACTTGGACCCTGCATCCGGGAGTCTGGGAAATGTTGACTCTTCTCCTCTCACAGGTACAGTGTCTCCAGGTCCCTCTACAGAGGAGGGTGACCATGGCTGCACACACTTGCCTTGTGTCGCAGGCTTCTTCCCAGGGACCCAGCATCTCCTTTATTAGATGGCTTCTGGCTCTGAGCTCGAGCTCCATGAGGGATGGTGGGGTTTTTTTGTTTTTGTTTTTGTTTTTAAGTACTTGGGATTGAACCCAGAGGAGGCACTTTACCACCGAGCCACATCTCCAGCCTTTTTTTTTTTTTAAATTTACTTTGTTTTATTTTGTTCTATTTTGTTTTGTTTTATTTTGAGGCAGGGTCTCTCTAAGTTGCTTAAGGACTTGCTAAGTTGCTGAGGCTGGCCTCAATCTTGCGATCCTCCTACTTCAGCCTCCCAAGCTGCTAAGACTACAGGCAGCAGCAGCTGCTCCAGCCCTCTCACTGTCCCTCCTGCCACACTGTTCTTTTGGCTGCCCGCCTATCTTGCCCCTGGGAACACCATCTAGCTGTTTCCAGAGTCCTCTACATGTTTCCTACCTGCCACACTGACCTCCTTGCTCATTGCAGTGATTTTTTCCACCTTGCATATGGAGTTTAAGTGCCACCAGGCTCTGTCGCCTCAGGATCCCATCTCCCCTGTTGCTCTCAGGGAGTCCAGTTCCGTGTGGCCTCTTACTGTCAGGCTCACCACTGAGCTTCCCCACCACGCTGCCACCCTCTCCGTGGTGCATGGTAAACGGGCTGTCTCTGGGCCTTCCCCCGGAACTCAGCGAGCAGGTGCGTCTCTGGCTTTGTGAAGGACATGCCCACTCTCTGAGCTGTATGGTCCCTTCCTCCACCATCTGCCCCAGCAGCTCTGGCAAATTTGGTTCGCCCAATATGAGCCCTGGCTCATTCCAGGCTGCCGAGAGCCAGCCTGACAGCAGGTGAGCACCGTCTCCCGGGGACGCTGCCAGGATGTGAAACCCTGCATCCAGGGAGGTGCCTCCTATCCAACCTCAGGCGCCATTTCCCTTGATCTAGCCCCTGAGACCTAATCCCGGGAAGCTCTTCTGATCTCTTCTGATCTCTGCTAATGAACGTCCGCTGGCTTCTACAGCCTCTGTCGCACAGGGTCCCTTCTTCCCTTGGCACAACTGGACTGTGTTGTACTGCCTCGTCCCTGGTGGACTCACACGGTTTTGAAAGCCAGAGGCCTCGGGCGTCCTCCAGCAGGGCCTGAGCTTAGCCCAGAGCGGGCCACCTTTGCAGGGTGGCCTGGGAGACTTCAGATTCAAGATTCTCAAGTGCATCCACCAGATGTCCCATAGCAGCAGCCCACTCTTCCCAGTCCCGGCTCGGGCCTTGGAGCAGCCCACTTGCAGGGCTGGAACCCAGCCTTCTCTCCAACTCTACCTATAATTAAGTTCTGGGCTCAGCCTCAGCTTCTTCTGGCCTCGAGCTGCAGAAGATGAGCCTCTTGATACGTGCTGCCAAGGAGGACCCTGGACCGAGCACTTCTCTGAAATTGGTGCTGAAGGCCCTCAGCATTTTTGGTCCTCCTCAAGCGCAGTGTAGCCCCCGGCCGTTGTTGTCCTGTTCTGTAGCCCCTCCAGTGCCCGGGACAGAGCATCAGGCAACGCCCCTTCCTGGATTCCCCATCCCAGTTCACCCCCAGGGCCGGTTTCTACGGCCTCACACTGCCCCGTGGTGGGCTCTGTTGGTACCCTACCTCTGGGGAGGTCACGCCCTGCCAGACAACCAGCAGGCAGCACAACTCCAAGTCCCACTGTGAAAGTCTGTTCCCCACAACCTCTTCCATCACTGTCCTCCATCAGAACCCAGAGGGGAGGCTTCTGTGGGGGAGAATGGAGCTGGACAGAGGAGGGGGCTGGGACGCAGCGGCTACAGGGACCCCAGCCGACACTTTCAGGGTCCTGGGGCTCAGAGGGCTGCAGGGTGGTCTCCTCTACAGTGATCTTATTTGGTTCTCAATACAACCCTACAAAGAAGGCCCTATTCTTTAAAATACTTTTTTAGTTGTAGATGAACACAATCTCTTCATTTATTTATTTTTATGTGGTGCTGAGTTTCGAACCCAGTGCCTCACGCACGCAAGGCAGGTGATCTACCACGGAGCTATAGCCCCAGCCCACAAAGAAGGCCCTATTACCTTCTGTTTATAGAAGTGGACACTGAGGCCAGAGGGCCCGTGACTTTCCCAGGACCACATGGCTTCGAAAGGCCGAGCTGGGCTTCCACCCTCTAAGGGCCCCTCCCCCTCCCCCTCCCCCTCCCCCCAGAGCCCTGCTGGATCCTCTGCATCTGGCCAGCAGAAAAGAAGGGGCCAGGGGCAGGTGGGGTATGAGGGCACGGGAGGCTTTGTGGGCCAGGTCTTGTCCTGACCATCTACTTCCAACCACTTTCTATCGGCCAGGACTGGGTCATGTAGCCCAGAACTCCTGGTCAGTCGGGTAGTCTAGCCTTGGGCCCCGGGGCAAAGGAGAAATGGCTCAGTCCAGTTCTGGCCACAGGAGGATGCTGGGTCCCAGGCCTCAGAAGAGGGAGCTGGCAGAGCAGGAGTCCCTTCTTTTCTTTATTTGCTGCTTGTTCTGTGTGGGGGAGGAGCACACCCGCGGGTGCTGTCGATGGCAGCGAGGGGGAGTGGGTCAAGAGCGCAGAGGGCTCTCCTCCTTGGCCCCACCCAGGGAATCTAAGGGGCTACCACCTCTGACTCAGGAAGGTGGAGGCTGCTGGCACACCAGGGGGGTGACAACAAGGCCAGGCGGGCAGCATGACTCACCTGCATCCGAGGAGAGGGACGGGGGCACTCACAGCACCCACCTGCCCAGCTCCGGGGGTCTGTAGGGTGCATGGAGCTGGCCTCAGCTCACCCAGCATAGTGGCCTCCAGATGGGGGGCAGGGACTTTGAGAGCACGGCAGCCATGCTCCCCTGGCGGGCTGGGGTCCCACGCATGGCAGAGCACAGCAAGGCGGGGTGGAGTCCTAATCCTAGCCCACCAGAGCCCCCAGACCCCCAGCTCTGGCGGATGCCCCACTCCCTGTGCCAATCATGATCTGGTTATTGAGGGCTCTAAAGTCTCCAGACCACGAACCTGGTTCTCATATGACCCAGCATTTCTCAGCCCTCCCCCCACCACACATGCCTGTGATGGCAGAGCTTTTCGAGCTGCCAGCGCCCACAGGTCAGGAGGGTCCCGACGTAGGACCCACCAGAGTTCAACGTGGAGGCTCCCTCGTGACCCCGAAGCCAGAGCCCCAGCCCCGAGCCCTGTTCCACTGTTGCCTGGCCTGGCTTCCCTCACCACCCAGCTACTTCCCGGGCGCTCCTGGCTCAGAGCCCTGATGGCGCAGCCGTGAAGATGCTCGGCTGACTGCTCGATGACTGCGTCCTCCAGAGCTGGCTTGGTTAGGAATATGATCCAGAATCCAGTTACAGAGAATTCTATGCAGGAACTCTGGGGGCTACGGAAGCCCCCTTCCAGGACAGACCCACGCCCCAGCAGGCAGGGGGTACAGGGACTTGGGGCAAAGAATCTGACCTAACCAAACAGAACAGTGCACACAACACGCCCAGCAGCCCGGGCACAGAGCACGGAGGAGCTCCCTCCTCCCACCCGCCAGGACCAGGGCTCCGGGCCCAGCCCTGTGCCCTCCTCAGCCTCCCCCACCCAATGACGGCTGAGGGGCCTCCAAATAAAAACAAAAAGCTGCCTGTCCATGAAGCGCGGAATCCACCTGAGGGCTCGGCACCTGCTTTGACTCCTCTCAAATATTATTCCTGTCCTGAACCAGGTGACAGTGACTCTAAGAGTGGCAGTTAAGTCCAGCCACCTACCCTCTCGTCGGGGGGTGATGTGCACCCTCACTCTGGGCCATTCGGGTTCCAGCTTCTGTCTGGGGCTAAAACAGAGCGAGCCCGGGGCAGGAGCTAAAACGGGCAGGGTCACCGTGACCCCACTACCTGTCCTGCCAGGGATGACGTGGCTCTGGGCTCAGAGAAACACAGCCCCAGGAGATGAACGGGAAGGCCACTGCACTGGCCTGAGAGCACCTGGGGACAGGACCCAGCTGGGAAGGAGCTTCAAGGACCAACCTGGGGAGGGGCTGGAGGGGTGGAGGCAGCTTGGGGGAGGGGGCATCAGAGCTGCGGCCTCCAACACGGCCAGGAGAGGGCAGGTACTGCCCAAGCCGGGCAGGCGGACAGCCCAGCGCTAGAAGGCAGGAGGGATGGAGACGCCAGGCGAGCCCCACACGCACGCATGGACACATGCCCGTCCACGCACACACCCCTGCACACACCCACACGGGAGGCACTGACTGGCCCAGGACTTGCCCCCTCCCCCGCCCGCCTCTTACCCAGAACCTGGAACCGTCCCTCGTCAGTCCTCCCTCTTGGGTCTTTGGGAAGCCCAAACAAACCTGGCTTAATGTCGAGGCCTCTGCTCCTCTAAAGACACGCCGGTGCCAACAGCCCTTCGCCTGTCCAGCTCTGGGGTTCAGAGACCCCCCACACCCCAGCCCTGACACTGGACGCAACTCTTCAGGGGGTCACAGCAAGACTGCTGAGGCTCAGAGGAGCCCATCTCCCTGCTCGGGGTCACCCTTCCTGCAAGCGGCTCCAGTCCCTGCTCTCCACCTCCGAGCCCTGTCTCTTCATCTGTAAAATGGTCACCCAGAAAGTCGTCTGCCCTCCTCAGGTTGGTGTGGAGATTCACGGGTGGTATGTAGAGGTGGGCCTTTGGTTAGACGGGCCCAGTGGGCGGGGTCCCCATGATGGGATTAGTGCCTGTGTGAGAAGAAATGAGGCCTCCGCCCCTTGCTCCTACTGTCTCATGGCGTGACAGCCTCTGTCAGGTTATGATCAGCAGAAAGCCCTCGCCAGAGGCCGACACCTTGCTGTTGGACTTTCTGACCTCCAAAGTCTCCTTGGTGGTCCTCTGCTATAGCCACAGAAAGCAGAAGAAGGCAGATAATGTATAAAAAAATTAATATGATCGCCCATCACCAATGTCAATTTCCCTTGGACAAAAACAGTTTCTTTGCCATGAATTTAACGAGCGGTCCTTTCGTTTCTCCCAAATTGACCCTGGGAGGCGCCACAGCTGCTCCAGCCTGGTCACCAGCTGGACCTCATGGGCAGCCGGCGATGTCACCCCGAGCCACGGCTCCTGCTTCACAGAGGATGAGACCTGGGGCCCTCACCCTGATTTTATGCTGAGCCCAAACTTATGGAATGAAGTTAACACCTGCTACAGGGCTCTTCCACCGGAGCGCCTTTGTGATTTTTACTTTTCCTGGTACTGAGGACTGAACCCAGGGCGCTTTACCACTGAGCCACAGTAGATTTTTTATTTTGAGACACGGTCTCCTAGTTGCTGGGGGTCTTACTAAATTGCAATCCCGAGTCGCTGGGATCGCAGGCGTGAGCTGCTGCCCCTGGCCACTCCACTCCCTCTCCCAGCCCCACTGGGGGTCCTGTACCCCGCCAGCGTCCCTCATCGGCCTCCCCCGCAGGCTCCTCTGCCGCCCAGCCCTCCTCTGGCTGACCCCTCAGCCCTGCACGCGCCTGCTCCCTTTTTATCTTCCACAGACATCAGCTCTCCGCCTGGCTTTTTAAGTCTCGCAATATCAAAAGAAACCCACATTTTAACAACATAAGAGAAAAAAATAGCCCCAGAGACCCGGAGTGATCGTACCAAAGGTGTATGACAAATGGATGGCAATTGTGCCAGGCAGTTCCACTCCCCGGTGTCCACCCCAAGAACTGAACACAGGCCCACGTGCATCACCCCAGCACAAGCCCAGTCACAGCAGTGTTGTCCACCACAGCCCAAAGGTGGAAACCGCTCAGAGGGTGACTGGGTCAACCAAAAACGTGGCATCCCCAGATAACGGGCTATTACTGAGCCAAGAAAAAGGAACCACGTTCGGAGCACAGGCCCCAGGTGTACAAGCCTGGGAAACATGGCACTAGGGACAGTGCTGGCCCACTTCTTTGTGTCTCCTCTGCCTTCTCAGGAGACTCCTGTCACCTTTCTTTTAAGGACTGGCCCTCCCAGCTCCTTCCCCTGGCTGGTGCCCCCTGACGCTGGCTGAGGTCACTTCAGCCACAGACCCCAGGTGTTTCTCTGCCCGTCTGCCTCCCGCTCTGCCACACCCTGGCCAGGCCAATCAGCAATCTCAGAGCCGGGCAGGACCTCGGCCTTCCCCTATTCTGATGCCTGAGCAGGCTCACACTCTGACAAGGGTGCCCGCGGGCGGTGTGGGCTCTGACACAGCAGGGCCGGGTGACCTGCTCCTTCGTGACCTTCACCAAAGCACAAGCTCTTTAGTGGCCTCTATGGATAAGACCCTGCCTCCTGCCCACCTGACCTCCAAACACGGCTGTGTCTTAGTCCACGTTCCCAGCACATGGCCAGGCCTGGCATTGGACCACGGACTCAGCTTTATTCAGCAAGCAGCTATTGCAGACAGTCATCGATGGGTGAGGACGAAACAGGGCCCTGGTGGAGCTGAAAGCCTAGCAACAGGGACAGGCCAACCAGCCCAGAAATAGATGGGTAAACGGCAGCTATTGAAAACCGCTAACAAGGCAAAGAGGGACGTTCTGAGAGAAACCAAGGGGAGAGACTCGTGGTGTGCTACATGTGTGATCAATTAACAAGTCGAAGGATGAGTTGATCACATTGCTGGGTCACAAATGGTAGAGAAATTTGATCAGAACAGGAGGTGAGCATGGACGCTGGAGCCAGACTGCTGGGTTCATATCCTGGATGCGCCACTTGCTGGCTGCGTGGACTCAGGCCAGTCACTTAACCTCTTTGTGCCTAAATTTCCTCACTGATAAAATGTGAGATAACAATAATTCATTGATTCTTAGTCAGTTTTTGTTCCAGTGGTTTATAACCTCTAAGTTCATGCTTCTCATGGGTGTGCTGGTCAGCAGACTTCTGCTGGGCTTGACCAGGACCAGGCATCTTGGCTCCAGGCCACAGGTTGGGTTCAGGTCAGTGCCACGTGTTTCTCCCTTCTCCATGACCCAGTGGCTTCCTGCCTGCCTCTTCCATGAAGAATCACGGGGGCAGAGAAGGGCAAGCTGAGTCCACGGAGCACACTCACGCCCTTGCAAACATCCTGGCGCCAGCGTCTCCCTGCCCGCGGAGGGCATTCGGTCAAGCCCAGTGTCCACGGGGTGCTGTGTTAGTGGCTCGGCTGCTGAGACAGGACACTGTGGACGGGCGGTTTAGACCACAGCAACTGCTTTCCTCGAGCCATAGAGCCGCAAGCCCAGGATCAAGGTGCAGGCGGACTGTTCCCGGGGAGGCCTCCCCGCCGCCTGGCCCTCACAGGGCCTTTGCTCTGCGTGGCTCTTCTCACAAGGACCCCAGTCCTACTGGACTAGGGCCTGCCATGGTGTAGGTCCTACGTGCCCCGCCACGGTCCCCAGGGTCGTGGGACCCTTAAGAAGTGGGGACTAGTGGGAGGTCTGTAGGTCATGAGGGGCACCGTGGAGCCCTGGCCCCTCCCACGTCCCCTCCTTCTCCCTGTGGTCCTGTCCGCCACACACCAGACGCCACCTGCTGCCTCACCACGGGTCCCAAACCAGGGGCCAGTCAGTCACCCACAGTAACCTCCAAAATCTTGAGCCAAGGTGCCCTTTTCTCTTTCTGGTCAACCTCTGCTGCAGACACCCAGGTCTCCATCACAGTTCCGGAAGGCTGATGGGCATGTGACAGTCTCGTTCCACCTGAGTGGCCCCCTTTAAGGCTCCCTCTCCAAACGCCATCCCTGGAAGCCAGGGCTTTGACATATGGATCTTGGAAGGACGCGACTCAGTCCGTAACAGATGGGAACATATCCTCCCGTTCCTTGAGAGCGCTCCTGCCAAGTGACATGGCAGAGGGTACCAGATTCCGTACCAGAGGGAGAAGACGGGGAGCACCGTCCAACCCTCCACGGGCGGTGGAGGAGGAACACGCTCACAGGAAGAGCGTCCAGACAGTGTCCAGACCTGGCCAACGCCAAGCAAGTAATACCTGTCACAGGGGGGCTTCATGGGGCCAGATGCAAGGTGGCATCCTAGATTCAGTCCTGAAGCAGAAACTGACAGAAGGTAACTGAAGTGTGAAGTTCGGGTAACAGCGAGGCCCCGAGTGCTTTTCTTAGCCTTGACCAATGTGCTCTGGGCAGGATGTGACCATCAGAGGGAACTGGACGGAAGGTGAACGCTGGGCTACTTTCTAACTTTACTGTAAATCTATAATTATTCCACCAAAAAAATTGTAAATGAACATACCCCTCCCCAGGGCTCCCCCGACCCAGCCCAGGGGGAGGATTCCCTGGCGTTCGGACATTGCCTTCCCCTCCTCTGGCTTGACGGCCATCCCTCAAGGTCAGCCCCAGACCCATGGTAGTGGACATCGGATTTGTTCTAGCGAAAACGAGAGGCTCAGGTAGAACTCAAAGGCCAGAACCCCCAGGCTTTCTTACAGCAGGTGACGATGGCCAGGAAGTGCCCAATGGCCACCAGTGTCCTGTGGCTACTGAGCCCCTGAAAGTTGGTTGGTGCAAACTGAGGCACTATGTACTTAGTACAAAACGTACATCAGAAAATACCTCATTAGTGATGTTCTGACCCGTCTTAGGTACGTTGGTGGAAACAACAGTGTTATCAAAATGAATTTCACCTGCTTCGTTTTCCTTTTTCTGATGTGATTGCTAAGGAATTCTTGATTATGCATGAAGCTTGCATTGAAACCTAGAGATCGCGGTGGGGTCCAGGTCGAGTCTGTGCAGTCAGAAGGCCAGCGTTCCACTGGCCATCACAGGGCAGTGCTGTTAGAGGTGAGCAGAGGGGACAGAGAGGAAGTGTGGTTCCCACGAGCCGCGCCGTGCCAACCTGACCTCTCCTCCTGCCACGCAGTCAGACTGTTTGTGACGGCCGGGTGGCCTGGGTCAGGACTGGCGGCCAGTCACAGGGCACACTGAAAAGGCCAGACGACCCCCAGCCCGCCACCAGCACCCTAGGAAGGAAGCCGCCCTGGTGGTGTCACCCTGTGACTGCACAGGACCTCGGCCTGGACCATTCAGGAGCAGCAGATGACCAGACATCGGGGGCTGCCCACAGGGAGCTTGTTCCCCATGACCCTCTTTCCGGGTGGCCACCTCACCTGGAAAGCCACCACGGCCATCGGCCTCAGAGTCACCCTTCCTGGTCAATGTCCAAAGGAGAGGAGTCGTCTTCTCCTGTTCCTGGTCTTCCTGCTGCACCCCGGGGGAGGGGTCTGACTGGCCCAGCGTGGATCATGTGCCCATTCCTGAGCCCGTGACAGTGCTGTTTGGGTCACCCAGGTAGAGGATAATGCGATCAACAGCCCCAACAGAAACACTGCCCTTGAGGACTGTCACAGCCGAGCCAGAGACAGCATCAGGAGACACGTCCCACTCGCTTCCTGGTGTCCCTGCACTTGCCCCGCGTAGGCGGTGAGCAGGAAGAAAACCAAGTCGTTTGTCCCATGGGGAGGGTACCCTGAGCAACACGCTGGCTCTGAGCAGCAGGTGGGGGACCAGAATTCCCAGCCTCAGGAGGCCGCTGCCTAGGGGAGGAGGAGGACGGGGGTGGAGGAGGACGTCCGAGGAGCTGGCTTCAGCGGGGGAGTCCCTGACCCCACTCCCTCTGGCCTCTGGTCCCAGCACCGGCACCGCCAGAGGCCACCTCTGAGGCTAGCGGGCAGATCCCGGGTCCAGGGAGCTGCCTGCACTGGCTGCCTCCTGCCTCCGCTGCAGATCAAAGGCCTCCCGCAGGCCAGCGCAGCCCCAGATTCTGGGGAGTTACTTCCCCCCAACGGAGGGGAAGGGAGCCAGCGGGCACCTCGGGTCAGCACCTGCTGCCCATGCAGCCACTTCAGACGACTGTCTCCTGGTCCCCTGAAACCACCTGCACCCAAGTCACTGTCAGGACGGGGTGAACCCCACTTAAGACACCCAGGTCGCGCTGGCCTCTGGGAGTGGTGGAGGTGACATAGTAGGCCACTCCTGCCCTGGTGAAGCAGGTGTTCCTCAGGAGCTGCTAGGGGAGGGGCGGGCAAGGCCACCTCAAGGGGCTTCAGGGAGGACCAGGGAACAACCTTCCTCATTCATCCACGTCCTCAGTTTCCCCAGTACGAAGTGCCACTCCAGAGTGGCTCCTGGCCAAGGCTACCTGAGCCCAGCTCTCCACACACCCCGAGGAAGCCCTGGGGACTGGTGGCAGCTTAGCGGCCGAAGCCAAGCCTAGGGGAGTCCTTCTCCCCACTGATGGCTTTCCAAAGCCTGGCAGGTCCCTCCCGCTGCCCCGCCTCCTCCCCTCCTCCTTTCTCCGCCTCCCAAGGACAAGGACACAGAGACACAGCCCCCCTGGGCCCAGCTTGTCTCTCTCAAAATGAGTTTCTGGAATGTAATCCTGGAGGGGACAGTTGGACTATGGCTGGCACGGCCCTAGGGAGGAGACAGCTCCGTGTGTGGCTTCCAGGGACCTTGGGACGCCTGGCCCGAGAGGCGCCCTGGCTGGAGGGGAGCCCTGGCATCCAGGGCTTCGTCCTCTTCATTCACCCCCTTCATCCTCTCCTGCAGACCCTGGCTGCAGGCCACGGCTGCCGAACCCCACTGCCCTCCCCATTCTCATCCCTCGCACTCAGGCTGGGCTGTGGGGCATGTTCTGGCCAAAGGCTGGAGGGGTCAAGGGCCCGGGGGTCTTGGTCCCCCCAGCCCTGCTGTGCAAACCCCTTCCCAGGAGCTGCACCACACAGATCTGCCTTTGTTGGGCTGAGCTAAGTTTCCAGGGATGACTTGGTGGCCGCGGACCGCCACTGGCTGAGGCGCTTGTCACTCGTGCCCCAGCCCCTGCCACCCCTCTTCTCCTCCTCCCCTGCGTGCACCGGGAACTGGTCCTTCCTGGGTCCCGGGGGGCTCAGACGCCTTCCCCCGCTGCGCTGGGTGGCCCAGGGCCGACTGAGGCTAACAGTTTCTTCAGTGCCTACGAGACCCACAGGGACGGGGACAGTGGTGAACACACGGTGACACAAGCAGGAAAGCCCTGCAGCTTGATAAACTACTGGAAGAACTGGATTTCTGATCCAGGGGCTGCTCCAAGTAAAAACTTGCCCCAATAGCCCTGGTGGCCGAGGAGGAAACACAGGACAGGGCATGGCAGACAAGGTGACATCGGGAGGGGGTGGGGTGGAGGTGGGGAGAGCGGGCAGAGAGGTCCTCAGACTCACCCACGCTGCATGGGTAGGACCCGGAGCCCCAGGGGTCAAGATGGGGGCTGAGGACTCCAGGTGAGAGGACATTTTTGGGCAGGGACACTGGCAGGCTCCTGGGAGCCCAGCTCGAGCCCTGGGTCACACAGGCTCCTCAGGAAGCTCATCCTGTGCAGAGCCTGAATGAGCTGCTACTGTCAAGATGGGAGAAATGGGAGAGCCCACTCGGGAGCTGACCAGCCAGCTGGAGGGAACTGGCCACAAACACCCCCAAGGAGGGGACAAAGGTGGAATAGCCTCACTCGGTCATAACAGGGGGGAAGGTCCCTGCCAGCACCTGGTGCCAAGTAGGTGCTTCTCGGCCGCTGCCTGCCCCCAGCCTCCTCCTTCCTGCTGCAGCCCAGCGAGGGGCTCTGCGCTGCGCGGGGCTCGGGGTTCCCAGCCACCCTCCCGCACCCCCCACTGCTCCAGGAGAGTCTCCGTGATCCCCACACCAGCAAGTAGCCGCCAAGAAAGGCCAGCGCCATGGCCATCGACAGCACCTGTCCCAGACCTCAGCCAACCCGATGCCCCATCTTGTCATGGAGCCCCTGTGCTACACTGGCTCCACCCTGCTGAAGAGTGGCCTCTTCCAGGAGGCTCTCCTTGTCCCCTGTCACGTGTCTCCTGGGCACTTCAGGGAGGCTCCATGGTCATTGTTGGAAAGCTCACATGTGAGCAGGGGCTCGGCAGAGGGATGGTGGGACATTCCAGGCCCTGCAGCTAATGGGCGGGTGTCACCGGGGCCTGTCACTCGGTCCCTTCAACCACACACAGGTCTGTTGGCAACATGGCGGCAATGCTGATGTCCCTTCCCACTGCCTAATCGTGTACCCCCGCATGCTCTCATTTGGGGGTCACAATCTCCAGTCCCTGTCCTTGCAGGTAACTGAACTGCTGTGGCCCTGGGCCAAAGCCTGTGAGGCAGCTCAGAAG
The DNA here is from genome assembly GCF_964194105.1 of Spermophilus citellus. Taxonomy (NCBI): domain Eukaryota; kingdom Metazoa; phylum Chordata; class Mammalia; order Rodentia; family Sciuridae; genus Spermophilus; species Spermophilus citellus. The sequence continues at coordinate 131,656,933 of NC_138191.1, forward strand.
CCAGGGCATAAAGCAGAGGTGGAGAGAGGAGGACAGACTTTGGGGGACCCCTGTCCCCCCACAAACTGAGGTGAGGAGAGAGCCAGAGGTAGCAGCCCCACTCTTGCTGGGGGTGGCCAGGTGGCAATGAGGCAGGTCGGAGAAACCAGCTGCGGGGGGAACTGACCCGCGTCCTCCATCACCTAAGGGCTGCTCGGGGCAGGAGGAGCAGGACAGAGGGCCAGGCAGGCTTGCCGCACCCTCCCAGCCCCGAGGACCCTCCCATCCGTCACCTTTTCAAGGGTCAACTCTGCAGCCCACCCTCCTCCTCTGCAGGGGGAATGGGCCACCGTCTCCCATGCACACTGTCCCCTGCCACAGGCTCTGTCCACCCTCCCTCGTCCCCCTAGGAGACCTGACTCCGGGGCTGGTTTTGCTCTCCCTCGCCAGCTCCTGAGCCCCTGGTTTCAGAGCCTCTCACTCACCCAGGTGCCAGGGATTTGGCAAAGTTTGGTGGACACACTGATGGGCGGATGGGTGGAATGACAGCTGCCCAGGAGACCCGCGGTGATGGTGGCTGCCTTTTCTGAACCCTCGCGCGGCGCGAGGTGCCAAGCAGAGCCCTTTGAACTTGTCTTCTGCTCATTCATTCCAAAGACGGCCCTCTGAGTTCACAATCATCACAGAGTCCACAGACAGGACAGGAGGCTGGACCCTGTGCCCGAGTCCTTCAGCCAGAAAGTGTCCAGGGGGAATTCACAGCCAAGTGGAACGAATGACCAGGGTTCAAATCACCCACCCGGCGGACAAGCTCCAGGGGACGCATCGCCCCTTCTCAGCCTTGGTTTCTTCTCCTTGAAATGGGGGGACGGTCCCATTTTGCAGATGGCACCTGTGAGGGCGTGAACCCTGGAGGATGCTGTGCCCCGTGACCTGTGCCATCTGCCATCTGCATGAGTAACTTCCAGTGTCACGTGTCGTTCTGAATCTCTAGTCTACGTCCCTGGGGGTCCCGATCGATCCTTGATTCTTGACCTTCCCTCCAGCCAGCGGTTCCTCCCCGTGCCCCCCCACACACCACGGTTCAGACTGTGACATGCTTCATAGCACGTCCTGCAGCTGGGGGCCGTCTGCCGCCCCCTGGGACCTAACTTCCTTGTGTAGCAGGAAACAGTGAAGCAACGAGGTTGAATCCTGCTCTCCCGTCACCAAGCTTGGGGGACAGCTGGGCTCCCTTTCCGATCCCTTCCTTTCCTGCCCCACCCCGCCTGCCTCTTTCCCTTCAATCCCGCCGGCCATAAATATGGAATACGGCAACTCATTCTTCTAGGAGCCGCAGGAGATCTCCCGCTGGCTGCAGGAGAGGCCTGATGGCCGGGTGGTCCACCTCGAGTGGGCCTAGGTGCTGCCCAGGTGTTTGAGCTCCACGTTCGTGCCTGAGCGCCACGCTGCTGACACTTGGGAATGGGAGGATCCCTGCAGTGTTCCCCAACAGCGAGGGTTTGGGGAGCTTGGCTGAAGCGGGCAGAGCCAGTACTCAGCTGGCCTGGCTGTCAGGACACCATCCTGGAAGAAGAGGGGTTCAAACAGGTGTGGAGATGAGGGGGGACCCTGAGGAAGCCTGGGTGGGGCAAAGCGGGGACTGAGAGAGGGGGTGGCGGGAAAGGAGAGAGGGGAGTCTAGCAGCTGGAGGGAAGACACCCGTGGGGGGGAGGTGGCCTGCACGGTGACAAGCCCCCCAGGGACAGCGGCAAGGAGGCAGGGGTTGGGGTGGGGGAGGAGGGCCCAGCCCAGCCCAGAGAATGGGCCCCTGCCATGGAGGCCTGAGGACGGCCGGCCTTGCTAGTTGGCCATTTTGTTTTTATGTATTTCCATTAGCAAGAGAAAACGACACCTGGTACCAGTGCCTCGAGTTTGGGCAGTGAGCACCGTCACCACCTGAGTTCTGACTGCCCAACAGCCCGGGGCCCCCAGCTGGGGAGCACAGGGCAGGGCCAGAAGGTCCCTGCTCAGCCCCTGCCCTGCGCCCCAGGCCGACTCCTCCACAGAGCCCAGGAGACCCAGCAGGAGGGCCAACTGGGCACCTGCCTGGGTGGGGAAGCCAGGGCTGGGCACTAGGTTCGATCCTCAGCGCCACGTAAAAATAAGTAAATAAAATAGAGGAATTGTGTCCAACTACAGCTACAAAACAAATACTAAAAAAAAAAAAAAGAAAGAAAGAATCCTGGGGCTGGGGTGGTGGCTCAGTGGTAGACCGCTTGCCTAGCATGCGTGAGGCCCTGGGTTCGATCCTCAGCACCACATAAAAATAGATAAATAAAATAAAGGTATCGTGTCCATCTACAACTAAAAAACAAATATTAAAAAAGATAACCCGGATGTTGTTTCACAGCCAGAGAAGGGTCTCCTCGCCCAGCAGCCCCTCTTTCCCGGGTTCTCTTCTGATGGCCGTCTCCAGGCAGGTGCTCTGGAAAGGGGGGGTGGGAGGGGAGCTGGGTCTCCATGGTGACCAGTCCACTCACCTGCCCATCACCGGGAGGGGGAAGGGCAGCGGAGGCTTGGTTGGTGGGGAAGTGGGGCAAGGCAGCCTGGTTACCCAGGCAACTCCCCAAGGTTCCCGCAAGGGCTTGGCTCCCACAGTGGGGGCTGGGGTTGTCATGGAGACTCCCTGGCAGCCTTGCCAACGAGGAGGCCCTGGCAGGACCCCTCCCAGCCTGGGCACCGGGCACAGGAGGTGAGGGCTCAAGAGCTTCTTGGAATAATGTAAAGAAGGACTGGCAGCTTGCCAGGAAAGAAAGTTCCAGAAAACAGTGCGCTCTCCCTGGCCCACCGCCCACCGTCAGGCCACCCCACCCTGGTTCGCGACCTGCCTGGAGAAATCCACTGGCCCCCCGGCTCTCACCCTGGGGCCTGCGGTCCTGACTCTCCACCTCTTGGCCTTTCCTTTCTCAGAGTTGCTGATCATTTCAGGCAGAGAGCCTGCCCAAGGGTCACCATGACAACCAGCCAAGCCTTTGGTCTCCATGGTGACAAGCTCTCAAAGTTATTTTTATTTATTTATTGGGATTTTCAAAGGGTTTTCCACCTCCTTGGCCAGACCCGGCATTTGGACCAGGACAGAACCATCTTTCCCCCCTTAGCCTAGGGAAGGAATGTTGGGGGGCAGCTGACAGGGTGGCTGAAAGACCTTGAGGCAGCCAGCAAGAGCCTCTCAGCTGTCCCCGGTCTGCCAGATGCCTGGGGAGCCACTCAGAAGGACTTCCCCAGGGTGGTTCTAGGGGTAGCTTCGGGGGCCCACGGACCAGCCAAGGCATATCCTGCTTTGCTCCAAAGAACAACCAACAGAACTTGCAGACACACTCAGAGCCCAGCAGAATAAATGGGGGAGGGGGGCGGTGGGTGAAGAACTTGAAACATAGGTATCGCTGCCTAAAGAGGGACGCCTCTGCGAGGTACAAACATCCATACCCTGATCCAGCCCCGAGCTTCCTGATGGCCATAGCAAAGAAGAAAACAAGATGTACGGAGTCCACAGGGAGAAAACCATGTTTGGGGAGACATGTCAGATATGGGGAGAATAATGGGAGGCTGCGATCCCGCACTCTTGAAGTCCTCCCCTGCATCTAACTCGAGCCTTCATTTGTTCTGCCTGCCGACTCTGCCTTTTTAGCTTTCTCTTTTCCAGCAAAGCCTGTTCCTTCACCCGTGCTCTGTGATGGTGTGTAATTTATCCCAAACCTTACACTTGACAGAAACCCCATGGAACCCACCTGACAAGAGAGACCTGGAAGGACCCACCTCGCTCAGCACCGTATTACCATCTAAAATGATATCCTTAGGATGTTCTGGGTTGCAAATAATAGCAGACCTGACTTAGAATGGTTTTGCAAATAGGGGATTTATCATTTAACAGGACTACATATCTGGTCCCAGACTGATAAATTCTGAACCTTGCCAGTGTCACCCAGGACCCAAGTGCCTTTCAGTTTTGAGCTAACCAGGCCATCTCAGCCATGTTAATTTGTTTCCTCAGTGTGGCTGCCAGGGTTCTAGCCATCACATGCAGCTATGTGTCCAGTGGGGCAAGTAGATGCCCTTCCTGTGTATTATTTTAAGAAAACCATTTCTAGAAGCCCCCGGCAGATAACCCATCTTGTGCCCTTGGCTACAACTGAGTCACCAGCTCCCTGCTAGCCAAATCCAGGGTGAGGTGAGCATGAGCCGTCAGACTCGTCTGTACTCATGCTGTCACCTGGAGAGGGGAAGGGACTCCAGGACAAAACTGAGGCTTGGTGCCGAGGAAAGAAGGAGCTGGGCTTCAGAGAGTTCTCCTAGGACATGTTCCCCAGAGAAGTTCCTGAGATGGAGGGTTCCATGCTGCTGATTTTAGGAGGTGCCCCTGGGAGAAGCTCCCACGGGGGTGGGACAGTAGGACCAAGAAAAGGAGAGGGTTCAGCAAGGACCAAGTTCAAGCAGAGCCTGGGCCTGGCGTGACCGCGGGAGAGCTCTGCAGTGGGAGCCACATCTAGGGGCTCACGGCCGGCAGCAGGTTGCATTCACCAGCACTGACAGGTCGCGCCTCCGGCTGCCTCTGCGGGTGTGTGACCTGCGGCACTTCCTGTGCTCTGCACAGGTGGGCACACCAGCTCAAGAGTCACAAGTAGAAGCCCACCCTTGGAAGCAAAGTACCCAGAAGCTGAGGGACAAACACACAGGAATGGTCGAAGCAACCTCCTAGGAGCATCTGGTCAACCAACACTGTCCACCACAAAAATGACCAGATCCCTGCCTGGAACGAAGCCCCCATGAGAAGAGAGAGCCGAGCCATCTTGCTCATCTGCTGTGTCCTCCGCCCCAGCGCAAGGCCGACCCTCCATTAGTAGGTGATGGATGCCTCGGGGGTGGGGCTTGCAGGGATCTGGGGAGGGGACGCAGGGGTACCCCATCTTCATCATCCCCGCCGACTTCCAGGAGGGAGCCCCCTGCCCCCACACGTGGGTTTTCCGGGGAATTGCTCCATGTTCACGGAGTCGGGGTGGCCCCTCAGGAGCTCCCAGCAAGCCACCCCACGAGGCCACACCCTGGTTCCGACACAAGAAGGTGGCACTGTTCTCAGGAACTGCGTGTACCTGTGAGAAGCAACTCAGGTGCTGTTCTGAAAAAAAAGGTGCAAATGAATTCCCAGCCGACCACGCGGTGCCTCGCCCCCGCAGTGCTCCGCGGAGGTGAGCTCAGCCTTTCCCACGGTGCCCCCCCATCATCCCAAGTGGAAGAGGAAGTCACCAGGGGCCCCAGGCTGTCCGGCCCCTCCAGGCCAGGCCCCTGTCACCCTCCTGTGGTTCCCCAGGACTCCTTCCCTGGAGCCTGGCCCCCTGCAGCGCCATCTGCATCCACCTTTTCTACCTGCTCCTTGCACTTACCCTGAGGGTGGAGAGGAGAGACTAGTCCCTTCTGCTGCCGTCTTCCGGGGTCTGATGTGGCACCTGCAAGACCATGAGATCTTCAGACAAGGCCTCGCAGATAGGCCTTGTCCCTTCCCTCCAGGGTACACGGTTGGCCCGTGCCTAGCCACCTGGGGTTAGGTGTGGCCTTAAAGCTTGCTCTGGCCTGTGAAATGGAAGCCGAGGTGACAGGGGTCACTTCTGAGCACTTGAAGAGGAGATGCATGTGACAGCGACGTTCAAGATGGTGGGCTGCTTCCAGAGTGAGGATGACAGAGACCTGGGACAAGTTCCTGGAGTGAGAAGGCGCCTTGCACTGTCACGTGGCTGACACTGGTGGGGAGGGCTGACTGGGTGGGGGGGCTTAGCAATGTGCAGAGCCCTTGGTTCCATCCCCAGCGCCCCCTCCCCCCCCCCAAAAAAAAAGAAGAGGAAAAGGAAAAAAGAAGAAAAATAAACCAGGAGATGTTTGCTTCCTAGTGCAATCCTACAACATCCCGGTGGGAATGGCCTCCAGTCGGAGATTTTCCACGTCACAGAAGGAAACAAGGGACGGGAGGCAGAGGAGGGGTCCCTGGTGAGAACAGGCCCCGGCAGCAGGCCCCAGCAGGCCCTCCAGGTGCAGGTGAGGCAGGTGGTTTCTGCAGCCCTGGTCCACACTCCAGGACTCTGAGGCCCGGAGGGAACCCGCGGGCCCCGGATCTCCCAGCCCAGGAGGCCCTCCCCAAAGCCGGGGACGAGAGAGGCCATTTCCTCCACCAACGGAAGACGTTTTTCAGTCAAATGAATAATTCATGGTAAATGACTCCGAGATGAGTGGAGGCGCCATCTTGCCACCCGATTATATGTACCATAAAAAGCGATGGCAGTAATTTATCTCCTCTCCAGTGCGGGTGGGCCGTGGGGATGGGGGTGCCTGGTGCCCGGCTTGGGGTTATGAATCCTTCCTCAAAGCAGTTCAGCGGCAGGCTGCTGACGCTTTTACCGATTTGGCATTAAATAACACCAGCCTTAGTCTGGAAACAGAGAGGGTCCAACTCCCCTTCCCCAGGAAGACCCTGGGGGAGAGAGAGGAGTAGGGCCACAGGCCATCGGGTGGGGTGGGGAGGAGGACTGGCCTGGAGGTGTCCGATTAGTTCACCCCCAAGTTGCCCTTTCTCTCAGATCTGTGGATGGTGCCGGTGGCCCGAGCTCAACCTCACGTCTGAGCAGTTTCTGCTGCAGGAACCGCAGAGGGAAATGCTGTCCCCGAGATGCCCACCCCCCTGGGGTCACAGGCAGCTCAGAGGCAGGAGCTCCTCCCTGCTGCGAAGGAGCCCAGGTCTTTGTGTTAAGAACCCAACTTCCCACCAGACGTCCTCTCTACCCAGTGAGCCAGAGGGCGAGGTGCGGCAGAGGGAGAAACCGAGGCCCGTGGTGAGGCAGCATCAATAGCAGCTTTATTTGTGAGAGCCCCAAACAGGAAACCACTCAGATATCTTCCAGCAGTGCCCTGGTAAACAGACTGCTCCGTCCACTCCGCAGAATCACATCCGAGCCGTGGAACAAAAAGGAACCAACTACTGATAACACCTGGAAATCAGGATGCATTTTAAGGGGATTACCCTACGTGCATAAAAAAAGTCAGTCCCAAAAGGTGACATGTTACATGGTTGTACTTAGGTAACACCCACAAAATAACAATTGTGGACACAGAGAACCGACTGGTGGTTATTGGGAGTCAGGGGTGGGCTTGGGGTGTGAGCACAGCTCAGGGAAAGGTGGCTGAGGTTACATGCGGGTGACACAAGGGGTCCTTGGGCCAATGTGACCACTGTGTGTCTTGACTGGTGTCTGATATGCAAACCATAGGCACACATGATTCAGGACTGCACTGAGTGCAGACTCTATTGTCAGTTTCCTGGTGTGATATCATGCTATAGTTGTGCATGATACCAACGTTGTCTTACAAGTGCAAGTAAATCTATAATATCTTGAAATGAAGGTGCTTAATTTAACTTTTTTTCCCTAAGCTCCCCTAAGTGATTCTGTTCCACCAGGAACAACTCCTGCTTGAATTTTACTTAACTTCTACTTCGTATGGAGAACTCAATGTTCTAATCAATACAATCCATGCACTTCCTTCCCCCATTCACTGTCCCAGGGGAAATGTGCCCCCCCTTTACGTAGATGCCCACGCCTGGCCCCGTGGTAGCCAGATAGAGCAGGTTTCTTTACCGGGAAGCAACCAAACGAGAGAGACAAGGTCGACCGGAGGCTTCCTCTGTCCCTTGAAGACCTGCTGCATATGGAAAGGGGTAACGTAAGGAAAAAGTACCTCCAACAGTTTTCCCTGGTGAATCCGACACCGGAATACCTTGAGTCAACAGCCCCAAGGTTGAGGTTGTACAGAATTTAACTAGGACATAGCCCGTGTTTTCCCAGCTTGGGAGTAAAAGGCCCAGCGGCGCCTTTCTGTAATTTCCAGGGCAGACAAGGCCAGGCGCTCTGCGCAGTGTTGCGGACCCTCCCCAGTGGACAAGGGAGCGCTCGCACGCGCTCACACCTGCTCCCAGACACGCGCGCCTCCCTCCTGTGAGGGGCTGGGATCTGGTCTGCGAGGCAGCACGGGAACACTGCTGCTCTCCTGCGGACCCCAGGGCCCATCTCCTCACCTGGGCCACAGCTGGGACGCAGCGCTTTCATTATTTATGAAGCTTTCCTTGTTCCACGAATAAATAATCGATGACTGCAAAGTGTGGCAGGCACCGCCGTGGAATATTCATGAGCCACATTTGTGGGGATTTCAGCGGCGCCTGGGCCCCAGATGTGTCTGCATCGCGTGTGTGTGCAAAAACACGCCCCTAATAAAAATCATCATAATAAAGATTTCATCTGTCAGCGGAGGCCTCGTCTCTGGGAGGGAGCGGCTCATCTATTCTTGGCACCCAGAGCGTTTGCCCGCCTGGTAATGGCTGGAGCCGGTCACCCAGCTGGCTTGGGCGAGGGGGATGAGCCCCAGCCCGACAGCGAGCAGGTCAAGGTGCTCCATGTCTATCGAGCACTCCTGGCCAACAGGAGGAGTCTGCTTCATGTGCCTCCGCTGCCCTAGGAGGCCGAGCTCAGCTGGGGTGCTGGATCCAGATGCTGCCCACCCGGGAAGTGGTCCTATGCTGACCTCTTCCTGTCAAGAGATTCCACAGAAAGGGGCAGATGAGGGAAGGAAAGACAGGGCCCACCAGATCTCAGGAGGCTGGCCTTAGTAACCTTCCGTAAGGCTCTGCTTGCTAAAGCCCAGCCTCCCCATGGGCTCACCTCACTGGGAGACCACGGCAGGCTTCCAACTTGAGTGGTTTGAACCCAAGCTCTGTCTCTTACGAGCTGTGTGTCCTTAGGCAAGTTATTTAGCCTTTCTGTGCCTGGATTTCCTCTTCTCTGATGGCAGAATAACAAGAATAGAACTGACCTCAGAGCTCTTAGGAGCCTTTAATGTATGAATCCATAGAAAGCTCTTGGCCTGGGGCCTGCCTGGAGCCCAGGAGGTGGACAGCCCCTCACCCCTTCTCCACCATCTCAACACCCCCCAGAGCTCTGAGGACCAAAAAGCTTTTGAAAACTCATTTGGCGGCAAAACCTGAACTGAACTGACCTTGGAAGTACTTAGAGTCTCTATTTATCCCACTCACCAGGATTATTCATATGTATTTCTCTACAGAAATATGAATGTGTTGGAGTAGTTCATAAATACAGAGAACGCTGTGTTTCTAAAATCTAAAATAAAATTCAACATCGAGTACATTTGGCCCCAAAGGTTTCTGTGAGGAACCATGGTCTGACGGCATTCTCGTGATTTTTATGATGGAAAGTCTATTAGTGTCGAGTGCCTGGTATTCAGGACCAGGCCTGGCAGGGAGCAGGCCCCCTGAGCAGATGGGACAACCACAGGAGTTAGCCCTGCCTCCCTGACTTGTGCCCTGACACCCATCCCTCAGAGCCCTGCGTCCCAGGCCTGGCTGCAGACTTCCCCAAGGTCACCCTTGGCCATTGGTGGCAGAAGCAGAGTTAAAAGCGTCCCCTGGTCTCCCTGCTCAGGAAGCTAATTACATATTCGAGATCAGGGCCAGGAGCAGGAAGCTGCCCAGATTGCTGCTGCCCCTGGTGAGTGGCTCACTGGCCCCAGGGAAGGCCTGTCCTTCCAGGAAGGCGCAGGACGGCTCTCGGGCCCCCTCCCACAGTGGCGTCTGAGGAAGTCTGGCAGGAAGGGACCACACCGAATGAAATTAAACGGAGTGCCAGTCTGGGGCTATCTGGATGGCACAGGCGTGGAGAGAGAGAGCCAGACAGGGGATGCTGCAGGAGCAGGGTCCAGTGTGGGAGACCCCGTGCACCCCCTCCCCACTGAGGGAGACACCCCGGAGTCCACGGACAGAGGGGGAAATGCCAGGTTGAGAACTGGTCAACAGCCCAATTGCAGAGTGTGACGCTAGGGAAAGGCCAGGGTCACTGCCCACATCCTCGCGGAGACAAGCAGCCCATTTCGTAGGTGAGTGGAGGACAGCTATCTGAACACAGGTCTGTGTCTCCGCTAATCACTCTGCCTGCCTGCAGCTCGGTGGGGCCCTGGCAGGTGTAAGTGTAGATCTACTTCTAACCCGTGCCTCCTGACCCCAGGGCCCCAGGGAGCAATGAATCCAACAGGAAAAGAGGTGAGAGACCGGGATCCTGCAGCAGAGCCCTGGGATCGGGACAAAATCGGGTTCACAGCTTCCTCCTCTCTCCTCCCCTGCCCCCCCACCCCAGTGCCTATCTTCTCCCCGTGCTGGTCCTTGGCACCGCAGTTCCGCAGCCTTCCTGGAACACACCTGAGCCGGGACCTGCCGTGCTCCCAGGAACCACCTTTGTCTCCAGCTCGTTGAACACCTGGAGCCCTTGTCTGTTCCCCGTCACAAGCCTGCTCTGCTGTCTGGCAGCTGGGACAAATGCGACCGTGCATCCAAAGCTTTCCAGCGCCTCTGAACACCTGTGAGGGGGCAGGAGACCCAGCACTAGAAGGCCACACTCCGGGGCGGCCCCCTCTGAGGCTGAGTGGTCATGTTTCCTGTGTCAGAGCTGCATCAGGTGTAGGTCAGGCAGAGGAAGCCGCCTAGGTTTCAAGGACAGGGTTTCGAGCCCAGGCTCGAGGCCATTGCTGCTCCCCGCCCCCCAGGAGGGAACCCCCAGGACAACTTGCTCCTGCCACAGAGATGGCAAATGTTTCCTTTTATAAACCAAAGCTGTGTGGCTTGCCAAAACTCCGAGCCGCATCCCAGCTCAGCATGAAGAAGCCCGTGATTGATTGGCCATGTCTGCCGTGGCTGCGTCCTGGGAGGTGGCGGGGAGCATGCCATGTGTCCGGGAGCACGCCATGTGTCGGGCTTGCTGGCATTCATCATGCCTCTGGCAAGGGCCGCGTGGGGAAAGACCCCGTGCCCCGTCACCCTGGGACTGCAGCTTCTCTCTCTCTCTCTTTCTCTGATTTTGGAAGATGCACACTTACAAAGCCACTCGTAACCGGTGGTCATCTAGGTCCCTTTCCTGCACTCCATATGGCCTGTGTGCCTCCAGCAAGCACGGAGCCCCCGGAGCGCTGCTGCCACATTCTCAAAACAAAGATAAAGCTGCTGGGTTGAGACGAGGTTGCACACATTAAATTTCTCTCCATTTATGGCAAAAAAAGGATTTTTTTAAATTAAAAAACTCATAGCAGCATTACATGGCTCAGAAAGAGACAGCAGTAGGCAGAGAATAGGTCCTTGGGCTGACTGATCTCCAGAACTTGAACAGGTAGATGCCGCAGGAGGTCCAAGCCATTCAGAGTGTTGGAACCAAAGAGCCTCCCATCCTGATTTTACGAACTCCCTGCCAAGGGACTTCACCATTTCCCATTCCAAAGTCATCCTCATCAAAGTAAGTTGTTCCTTCCGTCTAACCTAAATCCCACTTGCTTTCTATTCAGCCTCTTTCTTCTTGTCCCTCCTTCGGTGGAGCTGGACAACACTGGCACAAGGGCGTATGACACTGGCCTTGTAGCCGGGATGCCTCACGGAACCGGGAGGGGGAAAAGCCACAGGCTCAGACCCCCACGGTGCGCACAAGCCCAAGAACCCTGACTCTGAGGCTGGGGCTGTGTCAGCACTTGGCCCCTTTCCCTCCCCACACCGCCTTGGTGATTTATGGGTCCTGTCAATCTGCAGGCTGAGCCCAGGAGAGGCCGGAAGGAGCAGGAGCAGGAGAGGAGGGGGCACGGGGGAGGGGCATGGGGGAGGGGGTACGGGGGGGGAGGAGGTGAGAGACCTAGACCCTCCAGAGGACAGTGCACAGAGGCCTCTGCACACCAGGGCCAGGCCGGGGACAGCCCCGGGACAAAGATGCCCAGAACAGAGAAGAATGAAGAAAGAGGACAGGGGGGGCGCAGGGTTGGGAGTCAGATGGTAAAATCCACCTCAGGAGTTTCTGATTCTCTTTATTCTGAAGACAAAAGCAAAATGGAAATGACAGACGGTGAGGGACTGTAGCAGGGTTTGCTTTTTCGCAGACGAGCTGGAGGACCTGGTTGAAATCACAAGTCAGCCCGCGCCCTGGTGTCAGCTGCCCCTGCGGGGCCAGAGCCAGCCTCTCGCCCGCCTCCGGGTCCCCAGCCTCCAGTCCGCCTTCTCTGCTTTCTTGCTTGGTGCCTGGGCCCTGCCTCCCTCTTGCTTCCTGGGCGCTGCTCAGTGGGCTTTCTGCCTCTCTGTCCCGTTGGTCTCCCTCCTCTGGCACTCGCTACCCCTTCTTTATGTCCCTCGCTGCCTCTTGGGGGCCTGGGCCTCACTCCCATGCGGCCCTGTCTTTCAGCTGGCCATTGACCTCGCTCTCGAGGGTGCTGCCCGCTGCTTGGCCCTGGGCAGTGGGTCCAAGTGGCCTGCAGAGCAGGAGGACGGGGTGTCAGGGGAGGATCTGCTGGGGAGGGCAGGAGCCCTCACATCGCCCCGGGCTGCAGCCAGCTCAGCACCGAGGTGACACCTGCAGCCAGGGGACAGATCAGGCAGCCAGCGGTGCCTCTCTATCCAGAGTGGATTTGATATTCCAGGCCAAGCCCTGCAGATGCTCAGGTGCGCGTACACACATACACACACACACACACACACACACACTCTCGTGTGGGCACACCCAGGGACACCAAGCCCCGCAGACATGCCCTGAGAGCAGCCTCCGAGGGCCTCTCAACCAGACCCCCTCCCAGCCCCCAGCCCACCACACAGACGCCCCAAGGCGGTCTTACCCCGCCTCTGGGGTGCTGCTTTCCGAGGGAGGACAAAGACTTCACCCACCCCGAGCTTGGAGAGGAGGAGGAGGAGGAGCAGGCCCTGGCCACGCTCTTGGCAGAGGAGGGAAAGAGGCCGGTTCCCAGGACACCTGTCGGTCCTCCTCCTGGGGCCTTGCAAGCCCATCTGTCTCCAGGCGCCTGTGATTTCTTTGTTCCCCTTTCTCTGTGTGCCCCTTGATTTATGAGGCTGGGGGTAAAGAACTCTCTCATTTAACTTACTTTGAAGCCAATTTAAGTTGCTTCAATAATAAATCTGACTAAAGAAAAAGCAAAGTTTCCACCTCTCTCCGGGAGCCCAGGGAGGCCTGCTCTGGTCTGGAGGGAGGGCAGTCGCCCCCTAGGGGCCAGAGTGGACATGGCAGTGCGTCTTGACCGAGGTTCCAGGGAGGACCCAGGACCCCACCCGGCTTCCCGACCCCAGGGCCTTCCTGGACGTGCTCTTCAAAGCTGGCTGGGGTCATCCGAGCTGTGCTTTGCCCAGGAAAGGCAGAGACTGGAATATTTCTTTTTTCTCGCAAGACCCTGCTCTTCTCTCTCCTGGTTCTTGCTTGGGCTGGGTCCTTCCTTTTCACCCGGAATAAACCCTCGGCCTGTGCAGCTGAATTTCTCCTGCATGTACAACGATCCCCACGTCCAACCCCTCAGACTGCTTCAGACCCAGCTCCTCTGCCTGCACCCCTTACCAGCTCTGCCACCCACAAATGCCCACTCAGGTCCCCCCAATCAGACAAAGGACAGCTTCAACTCAGGGGACCCAGCAGGCGCCGTCCAGACCCAGTCTGTAAGCACAGCTATGCTGGGGTTCAGCTCTGTGACCTCCGGCAGCCCCCACGTCTTTGTTGACAATGGTGGCCCTGCTTCACGTGGTCTTGAGGCTCCTGCCCAGCCCAGGGCCCAGCTGAGAAGTTGCTCAGAGATGGGTTCTGCTCCCCCTCCTGCAAGCTGAAAGCCACCCGGGGCTGGGGAGGGCCATGGGAACCAGGGTGACGGCCACAGAGGCCATGGCACCCTGCACCACACCTGCCAACCCAGAAGTGGCAGGTGCAGAGAGGTGCTGGGGGGCACTGGGGGCGGAGGGTGTGACTTTTCACAGGTCCCCAGTGCTGGGTCCCCTGACTCCAGCAGCGAGATACAAGGAGCGTGACATTTCCCTGGCACAGTGCACAAAGTGTCCTGACAGCCGGGAAGCATGGCCCAGTTAGGAACCTGCTAATGACATCCTGTCAGCTCAGGCCTCCAGCCCAACTCCAGCCCCAACCGGAGCCCTCAGGGGCTGGGCCTGAAACTGGGCCATGGAGTGCGGGAGGCCTGTCTGGGGTGGGCCTGTCTGTGGGGAAGGTCAGAGGGGTGAGCTGGGTGTGGCTGTGAGGGGCAGGGGGCGGCAGGGGGACAACACCTGGGGGATTTCCAAAGCCCCTTGTCAGGGGCTTGTACGAGGAGTCAGAGCAGGGCCAGGGCTGGGTGCTGCAGGGCCAGTGGGAGGCAGGATGCAGTGAGAGGACAGAGGCTGGGCAGGGCTTGGGGAGGGGGCTGAGGGCAGCTGCGGGGAGGGGAACCAGTGTGACCCCCAAGCTGGCCACGGAGGGCCTGCTGAGTGACCTGGGCCAAGGTGGGCGAGCAGAGCCTGGGCGGGGTGACAGGGCTGTCCTCGCTTGTCAGCTTCAGGGAGCTGCTGTCTGCTGGGAACAGAAGGTGTCCCAGGAGGTGGCAGAGTGCTGTTTCCTCTAAAAATAGCGGTGACAGGGGCTCTTTTCCTGGGAGAGAGAACAGCTCAGCTGTTCAACTGGCAGCTTCGCAGGCTCCTCGAGGACCTCTGCCCAGCAGGACAGGGCTCAGCCGGCGGCAGGTGGGTCTGCAGCGGCCTGTGTGCCCGTCTCCTGCCCTCCTCCCCTCTCCTGCCCTCCCTCATTCTCACCTTTCTTTTTGTTTCCCAGAAACCACCGGGAGGCAGAGTCCCCAGTCCCTGGGCCCAGACCCCACCCCCTTCACGGTGGCCTCTGCAGGAGCCAGCTGGGCGCGCTGACCCCAGCTCTGGGCTTTCCCCACTACGGGCTGGAGGAGAGGATGGGAGGGGGGCTTAGAGCTCAGGGCCCTGCAAACCTGGGTGAATCGCTTTCTGGTGCTGAGAGGTGAGGGTCTGGGAGGGGAGTGGGGAAGGGGGTGAGCACTGGGGTGAACGCCTCCAGCCTCCACCCTGCAGCCTCCAGCCTCCAGCCTCACCTCCAGGGCTGAGGGCCACGGCCACTCTGCAGCACATGGGAGCAGAGAGTCCGCCTCTCCCAGACAGAGGGTCTGAGGCAGGAGCGTCCCCTGAGGAAGAAGAGGCTGGGTCCCAGGCCCCCTTTATGGTGCCCTAATGGACAGTGGACATTGGCCAGCAGGACCCTGGGCCTTTCCCATGTACATGGGCAGCCCCATCCCACCCCCGTGTTCCCCAGGTTGGTGACAGGCATCTTTCTTCCTGGGTAAAAGATCCAAGTCCCTCAGGTCCCGCCCCCTCTTTCCCACCCATTATTCAAGGCTCAGCTCCAGTGACGCCCCTTCCAGGAAGCCCCTCCGAGCTGCACCCGACTCCTCTCCCTATTCTGCATCCTGAAGACAAGGACCCCACTTCCACAAGTTCCCAGCCCCGCTGAGGCCAAACCTAGGTGCACGGTTGCTCCTTCCTATGGGTTTTTGCTGTGTCTTCCCGCGGCGGCCCGGTGCTGCTGAAGGGGGTGGGCACAGAGGGGCCGCAGGATCCCGACCACCTCCCCAGCGCCAGGTTCTGAGCAGGGTCACGGGCCCCTCTACCCAAGGCCCAGCCAGCTCTGTCCTTCTCTGTGAGCTCTCCTCCCCGGAATTTATGTCTCCTGCTGAAATTCACACTCCTGTTGAACGTGTGCACACACTCGGATCATTCCTTAGATGTGCATATTAACTGGCAAACGGCTGCCTTCGCCACTTCACCCGACTCGAGTTAATCTCCGCACGAGCCCATGATACTTGGCATGGCTCGTCCTCTCTGCTCAGCCCCGTAAACCTCAGAAGAGTCCCCAGGGCCTGTGGCTTCCAGCTGCAGAGGACCAGATGCCACCTGGAGAGCCCAGGGCAGGAGCACTGTCCTGCTGGGCTTGGACACAGGCAGGGGCTGGGGACAGAGCCCCGGGGACAGCTGTCTTTCTGAGTTTCTCAGGATACTCCCGGCCTTACCTTGGAGAGTGACTCTGTCATCTTGCAGGTGAGGTAGCTGAGTGTGAGAAAGGAAACCAGGATTCGAACCCAGGTATCCCAGTCCAGCCCAAGCCTTGGCCACTATATGAGGAGGGGGCTGCCGAAAGTAGGCGACAGGAAGGAGGTAGTCATCTGACAGGATGTGGCCACCTAGGCAAGGGCAAATAGGAGATCAGAGTGGACCTTTAGTCTTTATAGCTCTTCATCTATAATAGTAATACATTTAATCATCATTACAATTACTATTACCACCATTCTATAGATAAGAAAGTTGGTGCACAGAGAGGCTAGGTAACTTGCCCAAGGATGTACAGCAGAGCAGAGGAGTCTGCCTTTAACCTCCACACTATACTGCTCCTTGGGAATGACGGGGACACATTATCAACTCCATTCTTCCGTGTGGCCTCCTAGTCATTAGCACCTGGTAACTTCTCGTCCTGAGTCCAGTGAGACTTCATTGCATCTTTGGAGCCCGAGCGTCCTCTCCTGTGGCTCAAGTGAAGATGTCAAGGAGGAGCTTCGGCCCCAGGCTCTGCCCTGCAAACCCTCCCCCCGACCCCCCACGTCCCACCATCTCCCCCCACGTCCCACCATCTCCCCCCACTCCCCTGCCATCTCAGCTTGGAGAAGCCCCCAGGGGAGTGGTTGGCATCTGAGCATGGGCACCTCCTGCTGATGACTCCCCACCAGGATCCTCCATGCTTTTCCACCTGGACTGGGACTCACCTTGGCCAGTGGGGACACCCTCTCCAATCACCTGTGTCTGGGAGGCAGGCCAGGGCAGCACCCAGGGTTCCAGCCCTGAACCCCATCCTTACTTGGAGGACACCAACAGCACAGGAGACAAAGGCCAGCCTGCCCCCAGGTCCCTCCTCTGCTGGGCAAATGCTCTGAGGCTGGCTGTCAGCCTGGGCTGGAAGAACCCAGCCACCATGGGAGGTCTCTGTCCTGCGGAGTCTGTACACTGGACCCTCCCGGCCCCACATCGGGGGACTCAGAGTTTCAGGGACATCTGATTCCTGAGTTTGTTCCAGAGCCACCTGTTTACCAGTCCTGGGGTCCAGGAGAGCCCTGGGGTCCAGGAGTGTGGGGTCGGGTGGGGCTGCAGGTCAGCCAGGGTCCCCCCTCCTCGCTGGGATACAGCAGTCCCGGGCCTCCCTGATGTGATTTACCAGACAATGACAACCTTTAATGTCTGCTCTGTTATAATCTCCTTTATCTTAATACAATCTTTCCCTGTTGAACTCTCCAGGGTCCCAACCGCTATTTCCAACGGAGGGATTTTTTTATTATTATTACGACTTGATACTGTGATTACTGTCGAACCCTCAGTCTTTGTGGAGGGGAGATTAATAAGTTTTTCTTAAGCGCCCGGCACTGCACTGCATGCTGATGAGGCCTCTCCCCGCTGCGGGAGTCAATTACAATCTGGCCTCTCGCCTGCGGAGACCCGCCGCCGTTCCCACGCCTGACCGTGGGGGGGGGGGGGCTGGTCATTAGGATCTGGCTCGACCCAGGCGCCTCCGGCGAGTGCTGGGCATCCCACGAGGGGTCAGGAGTCCTACCTGCTCTGTGCTCAGCTGCGCCTCAGGGCAGGAATTAAAGATGCCGGGTCTCGGAACCGGAAGAGACCTTAGTTTGGGGCCCATTTAGCCTTCTCCCCCCACTGCAGGTGGAGGATCTGAAGCCAAGCAAGATGTGACCACGTCAGCCAGCCAGCTAGTGACAAGGCTGAGGCCACGGCTCCTGGGGTGACATCCTGTGCTCTCACTTCCTTTCTAAAATGTGCTCCCGCTGCGCCTGGCTCAGTTCCTCTTGCTGTGTGTCTTTGTCCGTCCACCTGGGCTGCAGGACTGACCAGGGGAGTCTGCACCCTACAGGAGAGCAGCCTGTCCCCACAGATCCTGCTCCCTTGCAGCTTGGCTTATGCTGGCTTGGTTGAGGGATGGGCTCCCAGGGACCACCCGCCAGGGGGACGGCTGCTGGGCCAGCAGGACAGTGGGGGGTTAGGACAAGCCCCTCCCCCCACCCCCCCCCCCGCTTCTCCAAGGCACGGGTAACAGGGGACCCCTGCCAGGAGAGGGGACGGGGACCTGGAGGTGCTCCCAGGTCGGACCTGGAGGTGGTATGAGGCTTGTGCAAAGCTGACCCTACCCCAGCACCCCACCCACCCGCCCTGCTGGAGAGCGGCCTGGGCGCAGAGGGAGGGTCCAGTCACACTCCAGGAGGCTCCATCGATCCTGGGGAAGTTCTGCCCCCCACGCTCTGCCGGAAAGCACCAGGAAGAGGACAGCAGTCAAGGAAGCCCGAGTCGAGGCTTGAAGCCATCCCTGGACACGGGACCAGAGCAGGCGCAGTCCAGCCTTGACATGGTTCTCCAGCAGACGGATGGACTGAGCCAGGCCCCTGTCACCACAGACGTCACCTGGGAGGACAGCTGAGAAGGAAGACACACAAGGTCTGGGGGAGAAAAGCACCAGATCCACAGTCACCTTCGGGTGAGGCACAGAAGATGGACAATAGGCCTTCATTCAACAAAGAGCACCCGGGAAGGTCCCTGTCCCGTTCCAGAGCCCGAGGTGGCCGGGAAGCAGGGAACCACATGACATGACTTCAGCTGGGGGCCACTGCCGCCTTTGACGAGGCAGAGGCAGGTGGGGAGGCAGGGCTCCCTGTGCCTGTGCGGGGGCCTCCCTCCGCCTTCCCTGGCCAGCATGGCCCCATGGCTGTCCAGCAGGACAGGAGAGCTGCTCCCTTCACCACCAGCACTGCGACAGACAGGCCCCACGCCGACATGGAGATGGGCTGGGCTACCACCGGAGACTGCAAGAGCCTGGGTGGCACCTGGATGGGGAAGAGGCCTTGGAGCTGAGCTGTGACAACAGAGTGACGCACATTACTCTCTCCAAGTAAATTAAACCCATTCATCACTGTAATTAGCAGAGCTGCCCAGCAGGCCTCCAGCCTGGCTGTCCACAGGCCGCCAAGGCTCTCCCCATGGCCTGGGTGGCCTCCCCACACTTGGCTGGTGTAAGAGGCCTGGGGTTAGCTGCCAGGTCCACGAGGGGAGGTTGGAGGATGGGCAGGCGGGAGGCCACTGTCCTTCCATACATCCCCTTTGGCCTCAAGACTCTTGGTTTACCTGAACAGCCAGAGTCCACTAGCATGTGAGCACCAGTCCCAGACCCCCCAGCCTCAGATTTCCTGGCCCCCAGGGAGGATTGGCTCCTCCTCTTTTGCACCTAGAGTCTCCCACGCTTATGCCCCTTGTGAACTTAGCACATGGCATTACAATTGCAATTGGTCGGGTATGCATCTCTCTGTACCTCACGAGACAAGAGGGGGTTATGGTGTTCCCAAGAGCTAGCCCAGCATTGGGTACATAGTAGCTGCTCAGTAAATCTGTTGTGTGACAAATCAGTGAATCTGTGCTTGAGGAACAGGAAAGCAGCTGATGACCTGCCCTGAGCCACACAGTGCTCTTCTGGCTTCCAGTGGGCTGGGCTTGAGCAGGAGGCAGGACACAGGAGGGAAGGTAGAGCCTGGGCCCCCACACACACACCCCAAGACACCCAGGCTCCTCTTCTACGCACCTCACATCTCCTAGGATCTGCATTTTAATACTGAAGACTCTGATCTCACTAACCAGAGCCTCCTGTATCTCCAGATGGGGTCAACACAGCAGGACATCTCTGTCTCTGGAAGCCTCTCGGCAAAATGCATCCCCAGGGCCAGTCCTTCTGCCCCATCCCACCCCTCATCACCCCAGAAAGGCACATGGCCATGCTGGGAGCGCCCTCTGGTGGCAGATGGGCCCTGCCGCTCCGTTTGGCCTTGACCTGTGCAGGATGATCAGGTGGGTGTCCCAGGACAATGAAGCAGCCTGGGGACTGGAGGCTACTCATCCTTTGATGGTGAGAACACGTGACAGTGCTCAGGAAACGGGGAGAGGCCTCCTGGTGCGAATGAGAGCAGAGAAACACTAGAGGTGAGGCTGTGGGAGGACCTGCCAGTTGCCAGGGGTGGCAGGCCAGGGATCGAGATGGAAATCGAGTCCAAGTGAGGCTCCTCTTGGGAGTGAGAGGTGGCATGGGGTGGGCGCTGTGTGAGTGGAACGAGCCCTGTGACTCACGCACTGTGGGCTCTGTGCGGCTCTGGAGTCAGCACACCTGAGGGAGCGGTACCTCACGCCTCCGAACCTCAGTTTCTTCCCCAGCAGAATAAGACTCTGACGCCTGCCTGGAGGTGAGACAGAACAGGGTGTTCACCACTCCAGCAAGCAATGGCCAGGGACCCTCAGTCCCTGCTCTTGGGCATGGTCTCCCCCTGGCCCACCACCTGGCCCCACTATTTTTCTTCTTCCCAAATGGAACTCATGCTGGTATTGACATTGGGTAACTGGTCCTGACCCGGACCCCTCTCTTGCAGGAAAGTGGGGAGTTTCTACCTGTGATGAACCAATGGCTGAGCCCTCTGGGGACTCCCTGAATCCTCTCCTGGAAAAATTCTGGAAAAGGGGGGTCTCCTGAGGCAGGTGGGAATGTCCTTGGCCAAAGGACGGGAGGACTGAGGTTTTCCTAGGATCTCACCTATCAGTTATTTCTGCAGCCCAGCCCTCCTCTCATTCTGATTGGTCCTGGTGAAGCTGTCAATCCAGTGGGCACCTGGCTGGGATAAGCCAATCAGAGCCTGCACTCATTCCTGCAGCAACAGTGGTGGGCTTGTGACCCAGGCAAAGCCACTCCCATCCCTGTGGAATGCAAGCTGCAGGTGGGCAGGGACTTGTCCAGGGCCTTCCCAAGTGGCAGGGTTCTGTATATACTCACTGGTTTATCAGGCGAATCTGATGGAGTCGCCAGGCGCGTGGTGCTGCTGTGGGGCTGGCCTCAGGGACCTGGGCTACGACTAGCCATGCACTATCTTGTATATGTTAGAAATGGGGGACTCCTCCTGGCAGATGAATTAGGGAAATGTCCCTCTGGGTCAAAACTTCCTTGTACCGGGGCACGAAGGGTGGCAAGCAGAGCACTGGGGATGTTTCAGCTCCTACTCGGCCTCTCAGTGGGGCCTTTGAGTAGTGCCCAGATGCCAACATACGTGGCCCCTGCCTTGTCCGCCATGAACTGCTGGTGAATGAGGCCCCAGAAAGAGACAGACAGATGGCACCATCTGATCCCTAGGTCCACCCTGGACTCCCCTGTCTTGTGAGTGCCTTTTCTGCTTCAGCTACTGAAGTGACTTGCTACGGAAGCGTCCTGACGGGGACTGCCAGCCCAGTCTCTGCCTCACAGCTCTCAAGGTCCTCGGGGACCTGGCCCCGTCCCTCCAAGCCCCACCTGCTCCATGGACATGAAGGGCATCCAGATGGAGACTGGCTCTGTAGGTCGGGGGCGGGGGTGCACCCCTGTCATCCCAGCAACTCCGGAGGCTGAGGCAGTAGGATCACAAGTTCAAAGCCAGCCTCAGCAACTTAGTGAGACCCTGTCTCAAAATAAAAAAATAAAAAGGGCTGAGGATGTGGCTCAGTGGTTAAGCACCCCTGGGTTCCATCCCTGGTACAAAAACAAAAACAAACACACAAACAAAAACCTCTGCAGTCTATAGGATCGGGGCTCACCTTCAAAGAACGAGACCTGATTCTAGATCTAACATTTATTCTCCGGAGACAGCAGGGCTGGGTTTGGATCCAGCTCATCACTTACCACCCCTGTTATCTGGGGCAGTTACTTAACGCACTGGGCCTCAGCTTTCTCAATGTGGAATGGGGATGGTGGCAGGACCTGCTTCAGGAGATTATAAGCACATGATGACCTGCATGATTAGTGTGTAAAGTCACGTCGTGTGGAGTCTTATTACTTCCAGGTGCTCTTGAGGAAGTCCTTCTCCTCTGGAGAATGGGAATAGGAGTCCCGAGTGCAGAAGGCTGTTGGGAGGGCTAGGTGAGGTGGCTGGCAGGCGGGCGGTGTTCAGTGTTAGATGAACCTAAATCTTCCTTTGTTTCTCTGAAACCTTTGAGCTCAGTTCTCCTCCTGCCAGAGCCCAGCGGAGACAGGCCATCACTTCAGCTAGAAGCCGGACAAGGAGGAAATAAATTCTCATGCATATGATTCCTGAGTGAAAGTCCCCTGGGAGGCTGCTGGCAAGGGGCCCACGATGCACCGCAGGGGCTCACTTCCTGCTGGCTCCTGCCTGCTCCCTGCTCGCTGGCTTGCTCGCCCTCAGGGGACAAGGCAAGGGGAGTGGAAAGGAAATTGAAAAGGCTTTGATTTGCTGGGAGCCTGCCTGGCTGGGGAACCACTGAGTCCTAAAGCCCAGGCTGCCACTCCTGGTTCTATGGGTCCTTCTCTGCTGATCCTGTAATTAGTCTGGGGAGCATTTGGGGCATCCCTGGGGGACGATCTAAGGAGGATGAGAAGGCCAGGTGGGAGCACTGAGGCAGGGCAGCAACGCAGAGGGGAACCACCCCAGTGGACCCCTAAGCTGGAGGAGCAGCAGGGTCCCACCTGACCCTGACCTCCCAAACTGACACAGCCTCTGGGCTCCCCTTGGGCTCCCCAGTGCAAGCCACGATCCGCAGCCAGCCAGCCTGGCCCATGACAGCCTTGTAACTGCAGCACAGGGCCGGGAGGAGCGAGTTTCCCCATCTGTAAAATGGGAATAAGCCACGTTGGCCAAGTCTACCTAGGAGAGAGCATGAAGGCGCCAGGAAATCCAGATGCGGACGCCAACCAGGTGGGTGATGGAGTGCAGCGTCCTGAGCTCAGAGTGAACTTGATTCTCTCCTACGGAGATGAGGAAACTGAGAAGGGGAGGTGACCCGGTCGGGTCCCAGCAGATGCTGTGATCAAGTCTCTTTGATCTCAGTTTTCTTGTCTGTAGAATGGGAGGGTAGTGAGAAGAACAGGGGAAAATCAATCATCCATGCAGTGCGTGGCGCCTAAGAAATGCTCATCACGAGGGCTGACCACAGCGCCGTGCCTCCGTGGCAGGCACTCGGTGCTGGTGTTAGTAGCTGCTCCTGTTTCTGTTTCTCTCTCTCCTAGAAACCTGTTTGCTGTCATAAAAGCAGACTCCTGGCTTGGAGGTGCCTGGGAAGGGGAGGGCCTCTGGTGGCGTCCCAGTCCCAGGAGGCTTGCGCTGCGAACTCCTCTCTAGCTCCTGCTGCAGTTTCCATCCGAGCACATCACTCTCGGCCCAGCACCGGTGTCGGATCGGCATGGAGAGGAGAGCGAAGCGCCCCAGTAGCTGCTGGGAAATCCTATAAGAGCGCTTCTCCGTTTCCCTAATTTTCAGAGATGGAGACCTCCGCTTCCAGCCTAAATCTACTTCCTAGGACTTGAGCCGTCACCGATGTGCAGCTAATGGAAGGGTTAGGAGTGCGGAGCTGTTGATAAGCCCCTCTGCTGCCGCTCCAGCTGCAGAGCTGCTGCCCGCGGGCCTTTGAAGCAGAGCAGGACCCTCTAAGGTGGATCACTTAACACCTCCCTTCCTGGAGGGGGAAGGAAGCCGGCCACCGCCTCCTCCTCCCCACGCACCCCTCCTGCTTCCAGCTGTCCTTCAGGGAGACAGGGGAGGTGGGGTCCAGGCTGGCACATGCTTCCAGAATTCCCACAAGAAGGAGGCCTGGATGTGATGGTGACGAGGGATGCACAACAGAGAGATGGTGCTGAAGGCCCCTAAATGTACTCTTAACAGGGGCTAAAATGACACTTTGTTATGTATACATTAACATCTTTGATAATTTTTAAAATTAAAACAAAGAAGACCGGATTGGGGATGTGGCTCAAGCGGTAACGTGCTCGCCTGGCATGCACGGGTGCTGGGTTCGATCCTCAGCACCATAAAAATAAAATAAAACAAAGATGTGTGTCCACCGAAAGCTAAAAAATAAATATTAAAAAAAAAAAAAACAAAGAAGACCACAGCCCTTGGCCTTTGGCTACACTCATAGCCCAGGAAGAATCCTTCTCTGAACACTAGGGCAAAGCTGAACTGAGGCTCCACAGCCTGCGACCCAGAGGGACCTCCAAGAGACTAACCTCTGTCTTTCTTGCTGTACTCTGGACCCCAATCTCTACATGATGATTGTGGTTTCCTTGTGGAAAGGGAAATCAGCGTCACCTGACCCACGTAATAACATAAGATTGGCAGCCTGGGCTCTGGGGGAGAATGATTGGGATTCAACTCCTAGCTCGGCCACATCAGAGCTGTGTGGCTTCAGCAAGCTACTTACCTTCTCTGGGCACCAGTTTCCTCATCTGTGAAACAGGAAGCACATTCCCCACAGAGAGGCTGGGAGGAGTTCAGGATCCTTCCGTGTCTGGGACCATGCCGACCTGTGGCCAGCTCTGCGTGAGGGGTACACTCCTGGTTCCCAGCTTCCCCGGCGCACAGGCACACTCGCAGCTTCTTCTCTGGAGATGACAGATGTGCCGATGACAACTGCAGCAAGGGACGGGGGTGGGGGTGGCAGAGGTTGCGGGGGGGGGGGGGTCAGCAAGGATCAGCCTCCCCCACTGAGGTTGCTCATACCATGATTCTGAAAAAGGGTGCTGGGGACACTCTGGTCGCAGATGCAGCCACCCCAGGGACCCCTGGTAGCCCAGCCATTGGCCATGGTTGCCAGGAGTCTGGGGAGTCTGTGAGCACCCTGTAGGACAGAGTGTGGCTTCTGAGGCCAGCTCAGCTTCTTCTGTCTTGTACCCCTCAGTCTAGGGAGGCCCCCGCGTGAGGCAAGACCCCGGGGAGGGAGCCCTGAGCCTCTGGCAGCAGCCAGCACCATGAGGTGGGCCCTCTGGGAGCAGATCCTGCCTCTGGGTCGAGCCCTCAGGAGGCCACAGCCCCAGCGCACACCCTGAGCTGAGCGTCCCGAGCTCCTGACCCAGAGAGGCCAGCAGGGACGGAGATGCTGACGGCTGTTTGAAGCTGCTAAGTTTGGGGGTGATTAACCAACACAGGTGGGGAGGAGGTGGGCAGGCGAGACCAGGTGACCTCACCCTGCAGTGTGGAGGGCCCTGGAGGACTTCCGGGGTCACCCTGCACTTCCACCTGACCTCTATTCTTGAGCCCCACTCTGTGTCGCCCCATCTGGAACACCTGACTTCCGCCTCTGTGCCCTCACTACGCTGCTCCAGGCTGATGGGGTGGGGCCCTGTGGCCATGGGGCTGGCGGCTGTGTCTCATAGAGATGGCAGAGCTGATGCTCAGAGAGGCTCTGCAGAGCCAGAGCCCTGTAGATTTTAATTCTTTCCCTCTTTAATCTTTCATTCTCCTCCCTCGGTTCACAGGTTCCACACGCACTGCAGAGTCTTAAGAGCCAAAGGCCACCACCACAGGCACAAACCGCCCCTCCCCCTGCCTCTACAGGAGAAGGGCCCGCGGGTTGAGGGACCCAGGAACCTCAGCCCCAGAATGCCATTTCCTTTTGTTTCCGCCTCTGTCCTGCCCAAATCCTGAAGTCCCCCCACAAGAACTGGGGTCTGGGGGACTCATTACCCCTGAAGTGACCAAGCCCAGGGACTCACCAGGTGGAGTGGGGCAGGATAACAAACTGGTCAAGACCAGAGACTTGAAGTCAGAGAGACCTGGGACAAATCCAAGCTCCGCCCTTTCTGGCTGTGGGACCTCAGACAAATGACGGGGTATCTTTGGGCTGCAACAAAGCACTCAGTAAGTAGGAGCACCTAGGACGAGCGTCTGCAGGTGACCTCCCTGACCTCAGGCACCCACAGCTGCCCTCAGCCTTCCTCTGGGCAAACAAGCAAGCCAGGAGCTCTCTCCAGCCCCTAGCACCGGCTGGGCTGAGAAGCCAGGTGACATCAGGACATTAAGACATCTATCCTTCAGGCCAGGAATTCGCACAGAACAAATTCATTCTGTGCCATGAAGACCTGGGCGGGCCCTGCTCGGGGCATTTGAGGTCTGAATTGCTGCCTTGGCACTTTGGAAACACAGAAAGGAGAAATGAGCTCCGGGTCTCTGGGGAAAGACCTTTAAATCTGTTTCAGAAATCAGATTTGTCTGATGGCTGCGCATCTGCCCTCCAGGCCTGGAACGAATGTCAGGGGCCCTGGAGGGCTCCCTGAACCCCAGAAAACAGTGCTCCAGGCAGGGCAGGGTTCAGGCGGATAGCAGGGCACGGGCACAGGGACACATAGAGCCTCCTGAGTGATACCCTGTCCCCAGACCCACAGAGGTTCGAGGACGGCAGGAGAGAAGAGCAACTTGTGGTGTCAGAAAGAGCAGCTCTGAACCTGAAGGGTCAGCCGGGCAGCAGCCCAGGCCTGGCCGCCAGGCAAGCCCCGCCCCCTCCCCAAGGCAGGGCGTCCAGTTCCTCTCCTCCCCAGGCTGCCCACACGTTCACTCATTCACTAAGATGGCCCCAGGCGGCAGGGGACAGGGAGGAAGGGTAGAGCTGACCACAATTCAGGTTCTGAACTCTGGATAGCTCCCCCTCTGGCAGTCCCTCGGGAGTAAGGGGTGCCAAAGGTGACCACATCTTTCCAAGACCGACTGGGAAAGGCTCCACAGAGGAGGGCATATTTGAGCTGGGTCTTGAAGACTGAGTAGGAGTTTGTCTTAGGAAAGAGGAGCAGGGAGGCATTCGAGCAGAGAAAGCGGCGTAGTGGGGGCACAGAGGCGGAAGTCAGGTGTTCCAGATGGGGCGACACAGAGTGGGGCTCAAGAATAGAGGTCAGGTGGAAGTGCAGGGTGACCCCGGAAGTCCTCCAGGGCCCTCCACACTGCAGGGTGAGGTCACCTGGTCTCGCCTGCCCACCTCCTCCCCACCTGTGTTGGTTAATCACCCCCAAACTTAGCAGCTTCAAACAGCCGTCAGCATCTCCGTCCCTGCTGGCCTCTCTGGGTCAGGAGCTCGGGACGCTCAGCTCAGGGTGTGCGCTGGGGCTGTGGCCTCCTGAGGGCTCGACCCAGAGGCAGGATCTGCTCCCAGAGGGCCCACCCCATGGTGCTGGCTGCTGCAGGAGGCTCGGGGCTCCCTGGGGCCTTGCCACGTGTGAGGGGCCTTCCTAGAGCGAGGGGTACAAGAGGGAACATGCTGAGCTGCCACGTTCTTTATAAACTGGCCTTGGGGGTTGCGGTTCTCCATGGTGGCCCACTGGTCACTCAGTTCAGCTCTCTCAGGATGAGAGATGACCACCCGCAGATGGGAATATCCGGAACTGGAGATTACCGGGGCCATCTTGGAGGCTGGCCGCCACGCCACCTCCCTGGGTAGCCCTAGTCACCACAAGCCCAGACTTCAGAATTTCAAGGAAGCAAGAGACTTGGCAGCTGGCCCCTCCAGCAGTTTCCAGGATGCTCCTAGAGACAGCTTCCAGCAGCAACTGGTCTGCTGCGCAGGTTGGGCATGGCTGATGCTGACCTCCTGAGGAAGGGGCCTGGGGTCACAAGGATAATCTGTGTCCCCAAACAGGGACTCTGCCAATACATGAGACTGAGCCCTCTTTGGCTACTGCTCAGCTGCCTTCACAGCTTCTGGAGTGGTTATCCCCAAAGGATGCCCCAGACGTGCCCTTCAGCCAGTCCCTAAGATGCTGCCCACGCCTGTCAGGGACCAGCCATGCCCACGACATCTATGCAGGGGCCTGGGTCCCACTCAGAAGTTAGTGTGGGATGACCTGCCTGGGTCCTGGGCTGTCCCGCCCTGCCTGCCCCTGGGGCCACACGGGCCGAGTGTCATTGGCATGCCAGGCGGCGCCTGCAGACAATTTTATCACTCTCTGTATAATGTGTAAATACCATTAAGTTAGACAGATTTTCTCATTAATTCTCAGTCCCGGTGACAGACCAGGAATTAACACAATTGATTTTCCAGTCCCTACTCATTATCAATCATCCCCCAGAACTTAGTCACATTTCATCTGTTCCACCTGAGCCCTAGAAGCTGTTTGGGCGCTTCGACATTATATCAAACTAATACAGAGCCACGGGCACCGCCGTGTCAGCCTGGAACTGGTGGGGACGAGCAGACACAGATCCTGGGAAGAGAGCTGCTTCTGGAGCTTCTCAGGGGGCGGAATGGACAGAGCCCAGGTGGGATGATCCTGTCCCCCAGGATGTGGCACTGGCCCATGGGTGCCAGGCAAGGGCTTTGGTAACTCTATCAATTGTGGACGGCTGCGTGACCAACGCCCCAAGACTTAATGGCTTAGAGCAGCAGTTGTTCATTTGCTCATGTTCGTGGGTGGATCCCAGGCTGTGCTCACCCAGGTGGCTGCAGCCAGCGGGTGGCTGGGATGCTGGAGGTACCAACCCAGACTCACACACATGGTGCTCGGTGCTGGCCATCAGCCAGGAGGTCCAGGGACCTCAGCTGGGGTGACGCGGCTCTACTCCACAGCTTCTCATCCTTCAGGAGGATGGAGCAGACAGTCCATCACTGGCCGACTCAGGAAGTCCCATGAGGACAAGGACAGGAGCTGGAGGCCTCGCAAGGCAGAGGCCTGGGCTGGGAAGCCACACACCATACCCTACTTACTGGTCAAAGTGAGTCCATCCGGATTCAAGGGTGGGCAGGAGACTCCACCTCTGGAAAAGAGCGGGCACAGGGGTCCACCCCGGGAAGCGAGGCCTGTTCCAAACAGGGCACTACGGTACCACGCTGTGATCAGGCTCTGGGGCCTCCTGCCATGGAAGTTTCTTTTTGATCCAAGAGAAGGGGCTCTCTTTCTTCCAGACTCTTCTTTGGTCCCTATCCAAGGACAGAAATGTGTACGGCTGTGGCCTGAGCAGCAACCACATTCAAGTCTGAGCCAAGGGACAGGAGAGAGGGGATGATCTGTGTCCGACTCTCAATCCTGCCTCAGTCTGTCTTCCTTGACCCTTGGAATGCTTCCAGGCCATCTCACCCCCAAAGCTGAGTAGTATGTGTTCAGAAGTTGCTAATTAATTTTATTTTATATATGTACTTTTTTCTATACTGGGGATTAAACCCAGGGGATGCCACTGAGGTACATCCCCAGCCCTTTTTAATTTTTATTCAAGATGGGTTCTTGCTAAGTTTCTGAGACTGACCTCAAACTTGTGATCCTCCTGCCTCAGCCTCCTGAATAGCTGGGATTGCAGGCATGTACCACCGTTCCTGGCCCAGTTAATTTTAATATTGGTGAGAGTATGCACATTTACAAAAGCAAATCCTATGCAAACAAGGGCACGTTGTATAGAACACATCATTCCAAGTCTCAGGAGTCACCCACTGTGGACTGTTCCCTGCCCTCACCTACCTGTGCCAGCCCATCCCTCAGAGTCTATTCCACCTAAATGATGCTGCAGCAGAACCGCAGCCTCCACTTCTCAAAGGGCTTTCTGAATAAATTTTTCATTAAGGGGTCACATACATTCAGCGGAGTACAGAGATTTTAAGTGAACTCTTAAGTTCAATGAACCTTCACAAGTGACTACACCTGTTTTATCAGTGCTCACAAGCCCCACCCATGCCCTCAACAAGGGGCTATCCTGGCCTCTGACACTGTGGAGTAGTTCCACAATGTTATGTATGTTTAAGGAACATTCTTTAAGGAGCCATGTCCAGGGTCCTGGACACAGGCCATGATTACTGCCCACAGGGCTTTGGATCGGGAGCCCCCAAGTGGGGGCCTCCCCCATCCTAAGTCCATATGTCCACCTTTGGCCAAAGTCCTTTGCTCCACAAAGCATCTCTTGCCACACCAGATCTGAGCATGAAGCAGGGTGGACAGAGGGGAGGAAGAGTGGGGGAAGGAAGGGCCACCAGAGGTCAGCCAGCCTTTGGGGACTTTTTTGGCCAGTTTCCTTCTTTTCTCTCCTGGACAATGTTCTTCATCTAACCCCCTGTCACTTGGGGGTGCTATGTAAGTTTTTGGGTGTTGCAGGTGCTGGTGGGATGTCTAACCCCCGGTCGCTTGGTGCTAGGTAAGTTTTTGGGTGCTGTGTTTATACAAAGGCAGGATTGCTGGTGGGATGTGGGGAGGCAGTAGGGATGGGGCTTTGGGAAAGGCAGAACAGACCCTTCCTCAGTGCCTCCTGGAGCAGAAAAGGTGCGTGGGCCACGCTCCTACTCCTCAGCTGCATGTGGTAAATCCACGCACCCATCTAGAAATATAACTGCTCATAATAATCACCTTAAGGAAGTCATTTAAGGTGAGTCCTAATGTGCTCCATGATGCGATTTTTTCAGAAGCTCTACTGTGACCGTTAAGAAGGAAGATGTGGGCTGGGGCTGGGGCTCAGTGGTAGAGCACCTGCCTCGCACACATTAGGCACTGGGTTGGATCCTCAGCACCACATAAAAATAAACAAAATAAAGATAATGTGTCCATCTACAATTAAAAAAATATTGGGAAAAAAAATAGAACCTGTGTAAACAGGTTGAAAAAAAATGAAGAAGGAAGATGTTACCAAGAGCATCTCTACTTGGGGGGGAGGGCACCTCCCAGTTAACAAGCTCCCCAATACCTGTCAGTGAAGGGGTTGGCAGAACAGGGTCCCTCCACGTCCACTCAATGACTGGGCTCTCTTCTTTCATCACATTGTCCAGGTGGAGCCAGACACAATGGTGCACGCCTTTAATCCCAGCAGCTCAGGAGGCTGAGGCAGGAGGTTTGCAAGTTCAAAGCCAGTCTCAGCAACTTAGTGAGTCGTGCGCAACCTGGAGAGACCCTGTCTTTGAATAAAATATAAAAAGGGCTGGGGATGTGGCTCAGTGATCAAGCACCCCTGGGTTCCATCCCTGGTACCAAAGGGACAAGGGCAACTTCTGCCCTTAGCAAGCTCCTGACAGGGAGGCTGCACACACCTACAGTCAGCCGCTCAGCTCAGCGTAGGGCAAGAGCGGCTGGGAGCTAGGTGTGAGGTGAAGAGAGACAGCAGGGGTCAGGGAGAGAATGAGAAGCTGGGGCCTCCACTTCTGCCCCCCTCCCCTTGAGGTATGCACAGAGGTGCCTACGAGGGCAGAGATGGCTCGGCCTGAGCTTCCCAGATTGGGGGTCGGTAAACATAAAGATGCATCCCCTTTCCAGCTAGTGTCAGAAAGGCTGGGCTCGTTCTTTGCAGGTCATTGCTTATTCTGCCGGCCTCAAAGCAGAAGGGTGAAATCAGTCATGTGTGGAGCCAGGTCCCTCTGAGAACAGTCCCCTAAATTCCTAATTCTCTCGTTCAGTCCCTCAGGTCCTCCCTCCCTGGGCAGCAGCCCATGGGCTGGATGTTCTTATCTTCCTCTTATCAAAGCTTACCCATCTTGTGTAGCGAATGCTACATAGGCCTTGATCCTCTGTTCACGATGACAGGCAGATTTTTTTCCCTGCCTCCGTGAGAACCTCCTCAGCAGCATGCCAGTATTTTAGCAAGGACCTCTGGGAAATATAATGCCTTCATTCAAAGGCTGACTAATGGTGGCATCTGAAGCACCAAGGCAGGTTGATGCAGAGCTATTTAGGGGCAGGATAACCTCTGAGCTCCCGTTAAATCACAGCCATGGCTGACCTGCTGCAAGGGGAAGGACTGTCCTTTCCAGGGAAAGTTTTTACCTGCAAACCAGCGGGCTGCGGCCAGGTACTCAGTGTGCTTAGCAAGTGAGTGATGGGTGGATGAATGAGGCCCACAGGAGAATGGAGCAAAAGACCTAGATCTCATCAGCTCTGGCTGCTAACCCTGCAAACTCTGGGAGTCTGGGCAGAGCCCAAATGTCCCTAGATCCCTTTCCTCTAACACGGGCTTTAGGTCCAGCCCAGGTGATGGACCGAAAGGTACCTTGTCCACAAACGAGTCCTCAGCATCCACAGCCCTGAGTCAACGAGGTAGCTTCTCCCAGGGCTGACCCAGGAGCACCCAGGGCTGGGGGAGGATCCTCCCCTGCACCCACTCTACCCAGACCCCAAGTCCTGCACAAGTGCACACCTCAGGAAATAATCACAGTTTCTGTCTCCGTTTCTTGTGCGTAAGTACCTATTAGGGACAAAGGGACAGGAACAGAGAACAATAACATCTGTTTTTCCAACAAGCTGGTGACAATGAGGATCTGGGGGTGGAGTGTGCATCAGTACTGGGGCCCAGATGCAGCCCTGCAGCTGCAGAAGCAACTGGCGCAAGATCATTTCTCAGGGAGATTAGCTTCCAATCAGTGGTTCCTTGCCTGTCGGCGTTTATCCTCGCCCAGGGAGCCATCGGAGCCGTGCTGCTAGAGGCAGATCAAGCCGCCTCCTGGTTTTTTATCTATGGCAGGCTGGGCCCTGGTTTCAGGAGGAACCTGGACGCCACAAGTCCTCTAGCCTCAGTCTGACCTTCTTGAGGCTAGGACCAAGCCTGGACCCTGCTGCACTATGGAAGGAGCCCCGGATCAAGAGCCAAAGGACCCGGCTCCTAAGCCCAGCTCTGCCACCAGCTCTGTGACTTTGAGCTCCTGTACCGTCTTGGGACATCAACAACAAGATGTTTGACTTGCTGCAGGCACCTCAGTTTCCTCGTCTATAAAATGGGAAAAGCATAACTCAGTGGTCGCATTGCCCTCAGGCTTCAGTGTGACAACTCCTCACTGTGGGATCCTAATTCAGGTCAGATGGCAGAGGACCAGCGAGGGTGGTGCCCCCTGCAGCTGTCAGTGACTTCATCTAAGGCTGCTGTGGCCTGAAGCTGGCTGACTCCAGATCCCAGCTGGGCTAGGATGACATCCCAGGGTGGCACTGCACAGAGCAAACAGAGCCACCCATCCCTTCTCAAGCAGAGGCCACCAAGATGACTGTGGGACAAAGCCCCTCCCCGCCTTCTCCATCTCCCCTCACACCCAGGGAGTGGGAGCCTGAGAAGCTGCCATAAGCAGGGGGGCCACGGAGAGGGTTGGAGGAGGCCAGAGAGGCCAGAAGGAAAGACAGTGACAAAGGGACAGCTGCGGCTCTTTCAACTTTTAGTTGATTTAAATTGAAAATGAGACCTATAAAAACCAGCTCTCCTCCCCCTTCCAATGAAAGGGGAAGTGCTGGAAATGACAAGGGCTTTTGGGGAGCAGGCGCTGCTGCATCAGAGCCCCGGAGGCTGCTCAGAGAAGGGCTTGGCGAACCCCAGTGTCCACAGTGAGGACAGCGGCTCTCACTGCATATGGGCAGGCGACCTTTAGAGGTGGCTGTCACCCCACCAGCCCAGAAGGCAGTGGGGTTCCCGGGCAGGGCCTGAAGTCTCCTCCCAGCTCCTGCAGCCCCCCGCGGGGCCAGGGCACAGATTCCGCTGTGCTCTGCCTCACTTGAGGGGCCCGCTTATCTCTGCTCTTCCTCCCCAGCTGCTTCTCCGTGGGAAAGGACCGGCTTCCCTCAGCAGAGCAGCCCGGCCCCGCCAGCCTCTGTTCTGAGCTGGGAGGATAAGGAGCGGCTGCGGCTCCCCCCGCTGCCCTGGGCAGCTCTGGGCTATCATTTGCTCACAGCCCCCATGTTTTGCTCTTATCCTTCCTGCAACTGCGCGGAAATTGGTTATCTGGTAATTGAGATTGTTTTACAAGGTGTCACTCATTGCACTGGGCGCCATTAATTGTCAGCGCCTACTGAATACCCAGGATAAGGGCCCTGGTGGGGGTCGAGGGGCACTCACGTGTCCATACTGCACACACATACATGCACACCCATGCACAGGGTAGTAGCTCTGGCAAAACGGGCTTCTGGCATTTTCCGGAAGGTCTTACCTTGTGGAACTCTGACTACAACCCAGGGAGATGCTGCCCTGAGCCCAGTGCCCAGAAGCCCCTCGCAGGTCGGGCTACTCATAACTGTGTGCAGGACCTGCCACTCCTCCAGCAGTCCCTCGGCACCTGCCCCACAAGGCCAAGACTGTGTGCACGCAGATGAAAAATCACGGTGACAGTGTCTGACCCCCAACTTTCTCACAGTCACCCCACTGGCATTCCCATCTCAACAAAACCAGGCTCAACACTCTTGAAAGAAAGGAGTTGTCCCTTGGTCTCCTCACAGACCCCTGTGCTGGTGCCAGAGCCCAGCCCTGCAGGGAACCCCAAAGGGACTGTCTCCCTGCACACACAGCACTTAGTCCACTGAGGCTGCTGGAATAGTACCATAAAGCAGGTGACTCACAGCAACAGAACTTTCTTCTCACAGCACTGGGGGCTAGGAAGGCCAAGAGGAAGGCAGACTTAGAGTCTAGGGAAGGTCCACTTTCTGCTCATAGATGGCACCTTCTAGCCGTGTCCCTCCATGGAGAGCTCTCAAGGACCCTTTGTATAAGACCACAATCTCAGGACCCCCTCACCTTCCAAAAACCACCTTCTGCGCCATCACACTGGGGATTGAGTTTCAACACATGACTTCTAGGAGACACAAAGATGCAGACCACAGCAGTTTCACAGTGAATGGTTGTTTCTCTTCGTGTCCCTTACTGTCTTCTAACCTCTGCAAAGGCAGGGACTTGGGTCTTGCTCATCTTGTCTGGAGTTGGGCTGTTTATTTGTTCACTCGTTATTTTCCAGTGCTGGGGCCGCAGCCCTTTTAATTTTTCATTTTGAGACAGGGTCTCAATAAGTTGCCCAGTTTGGCCTGAAACTTGCAATTCTCCTTCCTCAGGCTCCCAAGTAGCTGGGTTTACAGGTGTGCACCATCACACTTGACTCTTTTTAGTTTTTAATGTAGTGTCAGGTACTCAAAAAGAACAGAGTAGTTAGTGTCAGGTCCTCTGCCCTTCGGTGGGAAGTCTGGGGTCACATAAAAGCAGCCACATTCCAACATCAACAAGGAAAAGCAACTCAGAACCTGCCAAGTGGTCTGTGAACGCCAGCTCATTTATACCTCAAAATGACCCTGTGCGGCAAATTAGAGGAACTGGATGCTCCTGCAGTTCTGCAGCTTGTGTGAGGGCATCCAGCAGGTGGCAGAGGGGACTCCATCAACCAGGCTGCAGGAGTGCCATGAGCAGTGTTGTCTGTCTGTCTGTCTTCCCTCTGCGACTATTTACTACCGTCTCCTGAGGATGGGGACCAGGTCTCACCTTCACACTCCCCTGGGGAATAACACTTGCTCAATGCATTGCGCTGGGTCTTGCAGCCGCCTACAGATGTCGCCAGGGAGGGATCAGAGGACCGAAGACTGAGAAAGACACTAATCCTAGTGGGAAATGGTAAGGGCCTGCTCGCGGGGTGTGAAGAAATGAGTGCCCTCTGCCCTCCTTCTCCCACAGCCCTTTGAGCCTCTGTCAAGACACGTGGTGGGGTGGCACTGGGACGACTTCTGCGTGGGCTTTCTCCACCAGCTCAGTGTGAGTCCTCCTGGGATGGAGTGGGCTCTCAGTAAAGGTGTGGCCAGCTGGAAGACCTAGGCTCTGCAGCCCCTCCCCTGTGTGCGCTCCTCCACGGTGAGCGTTCCCTTGGCCTCAGCGCACCCAGACCCGGGGGCACCTGCCGTCCACAGGAGACGCACTCGTGCCCTGCTCCACGCAAAGCCTTCCTGGCCCATCCCTCAGGTCACTCATCTGATTAGGCAGCGCCAGCCTCAGCTGGTTAATTACCCTATCACCCCTAAATACCTGGTTAAATAGCTGGTTAAATACCCTGTCGCCCCTCCTGGCTGTTTCTCCGCGGGGAGGTGCCAGGCTCTCACCCTCTAGGAGATTTGACCTTGACACTCCAGTCCTCTGGTTGTACAGCCAGAGAGGCTGGCAGGAATCCACCACTGGCTCTCTCAGGCAGCAGTTGGGGGCTTTCCCCAGTTTGAGAAGGCAGGCAGTAGGGGACAACTGTCCACCAGCACCTTAGTGTCCAGGAGAACAATCTCTCATGGCTACTTCCTTCCACAACCTTGATCCCTGCTGTCACCTCTTCCTGGAAGCCTTCCTGACTGGCACCATCCCCCAGCCTCAACTCTACCCAGGATGCCTTGCAGATGCTGGTGTTATTCTACTGCTCTCCCAAAGGTGGAGCCTCTGTGTCTCCCTGGAGGCTGAGGGGCTCCCTCCATGCCTCCCTAGCAGGCCAGCTGTGCTCCCAGGAGGCAGAGCTGCTGGGCAGTTTCTGGGCACACGTGCAGCCGATCCTGCATGTGGGCACCGGATTCAGTGGCTGGAGAGGGTAGGAAATCAAAGCTTGGCAGATGAGGGACAGAAACCCAGATTGAACCTGAGAATGGACCTTTCCCTGTAATTATAGGTGGGTCTCCATTGTGCAGGGAAGCACAGTCTATGACAAGAAAATTGGACCCCGCAAGTCAGAGCAGGTTAGATAAGCAGGCTTAATTATTATGCCCACAGAGCTGACTGGGGGGCTGGAGGGCACAGGGCCGGGCTGAGGGGACCTAATGTGGAGACCAGAGCACAGCAGGCCAGGGCTGACGGGGGGGGGGGGGGGGGGGGGGGGAGCTCGGCAGGCTCATGCCTCCTCCCCTCCCCCACCTGCTCGCCTCCTCCACAGGGTCTCAGCCTTTCTGCTTCCCACCTTGGAACGCTGCCGGCCAGGAAGCAGCTGGCCCACCCTGATGGGAGCCACCTCCACAGCACTGACACATGGGCCACCTCCGAGGGACTGTAGCTGACTCAGTCACTTACGTACTTGGGCAATTCTAGGAGCCTCTGCCTAAGAATCTTGGGAACTGTGACGGCGGTGTTGGGCTTGGATCCTTCTGGAGCCCCTCCCAGGCTTCCCCTTCACCGCCACCTCCCACTCCAAGGGCGGACCAGTGGGTAGAGACCTCGTGCACAGGGCGCTGCAGGGCACACAAAGATGGTCACAGGCACAGAGCTTGCACTGAAATGGACCAAGGTTTGAATCATGGTCCTGTCACTTACTAGCTGGGTGACCCTGAACAAGTTCAATAATCTCTCTGAACCTCAACTTCCTGTCTTGTGAAAAAGAGACCTTGACACCATTTCGTGGGGCTCCTATGAGCATTAAGACAACATACTGAGGCTGCAGAGCTGCGCCTGGCACCCAGGAAGCATGCGACCCATGACAACTTTATTACTGTCACTTAGTCACTCATTCAACACTTATTTAGAGCCCTTCGAGTGCCGGGAATATGAGCTGGACCTTAAAAGACCTTAGAGTCACTGTTGTATTTCCTTCCACTCCAAGCCCAAGGGGAACCTGCCGCCCTCCCTGCTCACAGTCAGCCAGCGGATGCCCCGGTCTGGCAGACTCATGCCTGTCTGCCCGGCCAGTCTGTGCAGCTCAGCCACTCAACAACCACCTAACCGAGTGCACCCTTGCCACTGCAGTTGTTCTGAGACGGGATGGTATGTGACACACAGCCCTGCGCAGCTCCTCCCCACTGCCGGGGGAACTGTATGTGGAACACGTGTCCTGTTGCTGTCCCAGGTGAACCTCGAGTGGCCCTAACGGGGGAAATGAAGGGCGAGGATGGGGAGTTGGTGCAGAAATGAGGGCTTGGAGGCCCCCCCCTTGAAGCCGCCACAGAGCCCTGCCCCCTTGAGTGGGACCCCAGACAACTTCCTGTTCTCCTCCCTGACTCTGCCTGGTGGGAGCATGTGACCGAGACCCTCATCATCCCTCCAGAGCTCCTGCATCCGGAGGTGGGTCTGAGCCTTATAATTACAGCCTTCCTCACACTTGGTCCTCCACCATTTCCTAGCCTCCCGCTGGGTCAGGCTCAGCCCCTGCTGCCAGGGCTTCAGGCAGGAACTTACCGGGTTTGCACCACTGTTTGGCCACCTGGCTTATCACGCCAAGGGAGGGCTGTCCCAATTTGAAGAAGGGCAAATCACAAATGTCAACTGGCTGAGACCCAAGTGCAGGTTCTTGCCAGAGGCACTACTTTTACACCAGCTCGCACAGTTTGGAGCCAGTAATGAAAGAGGCTGAGAGTCCATTAGCAGTAGAGCCATTCACGGGCTCAGAGGCGAGGAGCTGTCACTCACCTCACTTCAAGGGCTTTCGGGGGTGAAACATACTGTGTGTGCAGGTGTTTGTACGGGTACCTATATATAATCTTAAAAAAAAAAAAAAACAAGAAAGGAATACCAACACCAGCTACGCCTGTTGAAATGGGGGTAGGGCTAGACAGCACTCTCACACCTGGAAGACATGTCCATGTTTCCTGCACTCTGTCCTCCCAACCCCTGGGGGCAGGTCTAAGAAGTGATCCGATAAAAGAACAACTGTATTGCAGAACTGGAGAACATTAAAGGTCTTCTCCCCACCCCTCTCTGATGTGACTCTTCACTTCAATGATCCCAAAAAGGAGTCACCCTTTCTCCTGAATGCTTCCAGGTACAGGGAACTCACCACCCACTGGGATGTTCTGACCCTCCCACTTGCTGAGTTCATTAATGGCTACAAAGTTCTTCCTGACCTAAGAGATTAAACCTGGGGACATACAGCTTCCACCAATTGGTTCCAGTTTTTTCCTGGAAGTCACACACAAAGCCCGATGCCCCTTCCCCAAGTCAGCCCTCTTGCAGGTCTCTCCTCTTGCGGGTCTCCCGTGCTGACATCATGTGCCGACGTGGTTTCATGTGTCCCTGACCGTCTGCCAACTGCTTTCTGGACAAGATCCAGTTTGATAATAACATCTTTGAAATGTGATCCCCATACTGAGAAATGTCAAATCCCTGCTACAGCTGTTACCAATGCAAAAACCTACATAGGTGCACACACGTGGGTGCCCATGGAGGCGAAGCTTCTCTGGCTACACTTCACCCACATTTCACATCACGTCACCAAATGCGTCCTTGAGTCCTAAGATATCCACAGCGTGTACTCCATCTACCACCATGTTGACTCCCTTTAGAAAAAAGAATCAAAGAAGGTGCCCAGGACTGGCCCAGCCCACTCCGTGTGAAATGGCCAGGACTGGATGAACAGGACTTCCGCCTTCCTTGTTCTGGACACCCATCTTCCGTTCACTTCACCTCTGATCCCATCAACCTTCACAAAGGTCATTACTCAAACTGAGCTTAGGGCCAAGTCCCAGGTGCAGATTTTGGGCGTAACAAAACCATTAGGAAGACAGAATGTGATGTATTCACAACTTCTTGGCCCACTTGGCCCTAGGAGAGGCCAGCACTGAGCTTCCAAGTTTGATAATAACATCCAAGGTCCTCCAGGTGGGATTCTGTGCAAAGGTCCAGGAGTAGGGAAGGAGAGCTATGCTTTGACAGGAGAGGTGGATGGGGGAGATCATGGAAAGAAGGGTAGTTTCCTGAGGCTGGGCAGAATGGGCATGGGGTGGCAGGGACCAGTGCCCCACAAGCCTACACCACTTGTCAGCAGGGAGGGGTATTCTGAACCCTTTGAGAGCACCATGGCTGAACCCCAGCACCAGTTCACACAGGGTCAACCCTGCAGAGGATGAACAAAAGGAGCAGGAAATACCTGACTTTTGTTCCCACCGAGGCCCAAATCCTGGGCAATGTTAGAGGAATAGGAGGGGACCCAAGAAGCAACTGAGATTTAATTTCCAACTACCCAACAAGGGATCAGAGTAAATCTAACTCCCAAGAAATAAAGGCATGTGATGTTGTATTCTATTGTCATTCATAAAACTGATTCCCATGTCTGTGGTCACAATATGAACTGCCCCCTTCCCAATGCTATACTGTTGATTTTAAGGACTCAAGTATATTGCTTTGTATTTATTCATGTTTAATTTTTTTCCTCTGGCCCATCAAAGCAGCCTCCTGATTTATGGGCATCCTAATTGTCAGTC
Organism: Spermophilus citellus; assembly: GCF_964194105.1. Lineage (NCBI taxonomy): Eukaryota > Metazoa > Chordata > Mammalia > Rodentia > Sciuridae > Spermophilus > Spermophilus citellus. The sequence goes on from NC_138191.1 coordinate 131,696,532, forward strand.
ATTTTATAAGCTCTTCCTCCAAGGTTCATGGAACCTGCAATTTGAGCTGTCTCATTCCAGTCCTTAATAACAGCCAAGGGCCAGGGGCAAGGCTCGGAGTGCGGGCAGCAGCCTACCCCTTAGCTCCCTCTGGGCTTTCATTAAGTACAGTGCTAGCCATCCCATGTACCTCTGCCTTGTTTGTTAGGATATATTGTCACATGCCTAGCTGAAACCCAAACACATTCTGTCTACTACATGTTTTCAATGTATTAGCACAGGGACTCTTTCAAATGAGAAAAACATAGTAGGAGAGAAGGACATGTGGTTCCCCACTGCCTTTCCAAAGGGCCTGTCAAATCTGGTCAAACCCTATCCAATTCATCACCAAAGATCAGGGCCCCTCCCCCACCCCACATGTCCCAACATCCCTGCCCTGGTCTCCCTAGAGATTTATGCATCAGAGTTTATAATCTGACATAAGTAGGAGGAAGGCGAAGAAAAACTGGAGGCCAGACCACTGATGAACATTTTTTTTCTTTTTTTTCAAATTAACAAGTCTACAGAAAACCTTCATTGAATCTGGGCACATAATATAAATTATGATCACGTGCATAAAAAACCTGGCACTAAATATGGCCTTTTGGGATCATTCATATAAAAAATACGTATTAAAATCTGCACCAGAGCACAGTGCAGGAACTGACTGATAATTCTAATGGCAGCAGCCTCAAGGCAGGATTGGTCTGTGGATGCTGAGAGCCTGGGGCCTCAGCTTCTAGCCTCTGAGGTGAGGCCCACATGAACACGATCAGCTCCAAACAGAAGTCAGAGGCACATCTCTGAAGGTAGGACCCCTGTGAGCACCAAAATGCCACACACCTGGCATGAAACAAAAATGGTGCTGGGAAGAAGTGCAGGAGAGAAGCCCCTTGTCCCTGGGCCCCAATCACAATTCCAGGACACTCACTCTCTGGGAGACAAATCACCTTAACTTCAGAGCAACTTTTGCAATTTCCATATATGTTTTTTCCAATTCTCACTCAAAGTCACAATTAGCCTGATCTGAAGGGTTGAGTTCTTACGTCATTTTCTGCAGGCCGAGATCTTGCTATTCCTCCCTGAACAACCACTACCACAGGGAAGCACAGCACGACTGACTCAATCTAGTTCAGTCTTAGACCCAAAGCAACCTAGCGATTCCAGCCCAGAAGTTACACTTCGTAGGCAAAGTGATGAAGAGCAGCACGGTGGACACTGAATGACCCCTGAGCTGTGACCTTGCCAAAGCCATGAATACCTTTGCACAAAGCAACTGAAGCCCAGAGAGAGGCAGGGTCCATATTGGACGTCTGTCTCCAAGGATGAAGACATGTTCCTCTGTACGCAGGGCCTGTCACTCTGGCTGAACAAGGCCCAGGACTTTTGTGCAGTGGCTTGTACATTCACTGGGTCCATGGGCTGCCCAACTGTGGCTCCGTGGAAAGTGGCAACTGTCCCTGACTCAGGTGTTGCCAAATAGTCTGGCTCCACAGATGGGACACACACACAGGGACTGGACAGAGGCGCAGGGTGCAGGGTGCACAGGGGAGAGAATTAGGAGAGGCAATTCAGAGGAAAATCACCAGGGGCTCTAAGGAGCCTGCAGGGACAGCCGGGCTTCTATAATTTCCAGGCTCCAGGTTATCAAAAGGGCTGTAAGTCCTTCCTGTCATTCTAGTGGATTCTACAAAGGGAAAGAGACACCCTACTAATTTCTATCCAGAAGCAGAGTGGTTTTTCTCAGCTGCCTTCAGGGTGGGCTTTTTCTTCCCAGTCCCTAACTTGATTGTCTTGCTGCAGGGTGATCCAACACTTTTCCTCGACTGTGACTATAAGTAAAAGGAGAGATGAAGGACAAAAGTGTCTGAATCATAATTTAGGCAAAAAGCCAGGAGCCACACAACGCTGCTAATGAGGGACTTTCTCCCCCAAGCAGCATATTTCAGGACACGAGTGCTGAGTAAGAGACAGGCGCCCTCCATAATGGGCCCTGACACCAATTACTACCATGTCCTATGTGCCCAGGACAATAGGTGAGCACTGTGCCTAGCTGATGGCTCATCAGGATAGGAGGCCACCCAGCAGCTCCTGCAGTCTTGGGACATTCTGTCTGGAACAAGACATTTTAAAGTGACCTGACAACACCCTCTAGTGGAAACCACACATAAAACAAGGACTCTTGTCCAGTCTGCCTTCTTCTGATGGCACAGCAGTTTTCAGGATTCTTCATAACAGGGAAAAACAAAACAAACAAAACAGATCACCTTTAAGAACATTATAATCATATAAAAAGACAGGAGCTCACAGCCCATGCTCAGTACCCGCCCCGCCAAGTTCACATTTGCTTCTTAGGACTTTGGCATTCTAAGAAAAAGGGCCGTGCTGTGCGGGTGCTGCCGGTCCCCTCAGAGTTTGGGCAGACTGCCCACTGGAGCCAGGATGATGCCAAAGACATAGAAGAGCCCCAGCAGGAGGTTGAGCTTGGCCGTTCTCTGGGGCAGCTTGTTGAAGGCCTGGCTGCGGAACTGCCTCTCGAGAGAAAAGGCCATGGGAATGGTGAGCAGGGGCAGCGCCAGGCTGATGCTGCAGCGTGTGGCCAGGATGCTGAAGATCAGGTAGGGCAGGAAGAGCAGCGTGTTGTAGAGCACGTAGGAGAAGGTGGGGCCGATGAGGATGGCCAGCGTGACGATGCCCGCCTCCCGGTCGGACTCCATGTCCCTGGTGTTGTTGGAATGGAGGATGGCCTCGGTGCTGAGGGCCAGGGGGATGGCGTAGACCAGAGGGAAAATCGCCAGGGACCCAACCTGGACAGCGTAGGCAAACATCACGGCTAGTGGGCCGAAAGTGATGAGGATGACAAGGTCTCCCAGTGCCACATACTTGAATCCAATTCCTGCAGCCAAGAAAATCCAGAGAAGTATGTGAGATTGAGGAGGGGGGTGGATAGGCTGCTCATGAGGCAGGGAGGGCCACAGCTGGCCAGATGCTCAATTTTATTTTTTAATATTTATTTAGTTGTAGATGAACACACAGTATCTTTTTTTTTAGGTGGTGTTGAGAATTGAACCCAGTGCCTCACACTTGTGAGGCAAACACTTTACCACTGAGCTACAGCCTCAGCCCCGAGATGCTCAATTCTTAAGCATCTTAAGACTGTGGGCAGTCGCAATTCCCCAGAGCAAAATGTGACTCATTTCCAATGACACAGGCACAGAGAGAATTCCAAGTTAGTTTCAGAGTCCAGCTTGGGGACACACCCAAGTCTGCCCTCTTACTGTTCCCCAAGACAAAGTTCTGCACCTAAGGACACCAGGCTCCCAGTAAGTACAGTTCAAGAGAAGAGCCCAAGGAGGACCTAAGCTGTCTCACAGTCCAGTTCTTTGGTTTCTATCAGCCTCTCCAACTCCCACCAGGCACTGAGTTCAGTCCTGCACTGATGCAGGAAGTCTATCCCAGCCTCCGACGTCCCCCTTCCTTTCCCCACAATCTCCAGAGACTTCTTCTGCCTTTAAAACTCCCAGTGAATCACAGTGACATTTCAAGGCCCCTAAACTTCCGCATCAATGTTCACCACAAGATGAATAAAGCAGCAAGGCCACCAGCTTCCCCTGCCTGGTCCCAGGAAGTTAAAACTAAGTCATGGCTCCATGGCTCTGCCCACCTCCCACTTTGAAGCTGACCTCCCCGACTTGTCTCTTTTTTTTTTTTTTGTAGTTGTAGATGGACCACGTGCCTTTATTTTATTTGTTTATTTTTATGTGTTGCTGAGGATCTAACCCAGTGCCCCACAAGTGCATGGCAAGTGCTCTGCCACTGAGCCCCAGCCCCTCACCCACTTCTTTTAACCTACCCACCCTCCACTCCTCCATCCCCAGTGCCACACTCTATCCCAATTCACTCCATTCCCAGGTCCAAATCATGGTCACTTCATGTCCCCACCGCCACAACCTCCTAGGGGGCTTCCAATCTTATAATGCCCCCACCTAATCTCCACACTGCAGTCCCAGTGACCCTTTAAAAACATGAGCCTGCCCACCCCCGCTTCTCCCAACACACACCTTACACCCCTTCAGCCTGGCCTCTGGTGAAAGTCCCTCCTTCCTGCTCTCACATGCCTCTTCTTTCTGCCTGGCAACCCCTTCACACTCCTCAGACTTTAAGAACATTCCTTAAGATAGCCTCCCATGACCCCCCAAGCCACATCTTGTGAACACGCCTGCCACATGCCACTTCCAAGTGTCACACATCACATCTCCAATTATATCTCACACCTCCAATTATATCATCTCTGTCTTCCCAACAGATTGTTGGTTCTGAGGACAGGGCCTGTGCCTGTTCCAGCTCGCTCCCTGTGCTGGGCACCAGGGCTGAACTGAACCCAGAGCTGCAGTCACAAGCACAGAGCACGGCACAAAAAATCTCCTGCTCCACTGAGACCCGTGAAGCCTGGAGTGGGTGACAGCTGCCCACAGGAAGAGGCGATCCACACCTATGTTGCTCCAGGAGCCTAGAACACCTCCAGACTAACCAGCTATAGGTGTGGCCTCAGGGTCACTGGGTGATCAATGACATCTTAAAGGGTCAAAGTGGTAAGTGACGATGGTTTCCAGAGGATTGACAACCACGGAAGCCACAGATCCAGACCCCTAATTTCACCCTCATAGAACAACCTGTGCTGGTGCTAACTGACCACCCTCAGTTCTTCAAAATGCAGCAACCCAGAGGCACTACAGGCGTGGCCCCGAGCTCTCCAGCATCAGCAGCTAACTCCCTGCCCCAAGCCGAGGGGTGACAAATAATTTGATCCTCTAAGGACATGTCCTCCGGAGGGTTCCTTCAAGCAGAGCCCCAGGCCCAGGTCTGAGTTAGTAAGGTGCTGTCTCGGCAATCTCACACGTCTGGGGACTCCTCTGCCAAGAAGACCCAGGCAGGAGCACTCCCCGCCGGGCCTTGTGAGTCTCCCCTCGCTGCCGCCGCTTCTCGCCTCTTTCCTCAGCCCCGAGCCCAGGTTGCATTTCTGACTGTGGGAGAAAATGCAACAGCAGTGCAATGGCCTTGACCTTCAGCTGGATCCTCGGAGAACACTCCTCAGGGAAACCTGTGACCCACTTAAACAGGCCCTCCACGGAAGCCAAGCACAGCCCACTCCCCGAGGTCACCCGACACGCTGGAGCGTGGGAGGCCTGACCAGGGCCCGATCAGAGATTCCCCGCGGGGAGTTTCTCCCAGGCCTTCGCAGCCCTCCCGGCACCATCTTCTGATGACCCAGCACCGTGACTGCCAGCCAGGGCTCTACTCAGCAGCCACAGTTACCTGCTCAGACATGAGTCAAAGGTGGGCAAGGATGCGAGGCCCCGGAACTCTCGCGTGGAACTGAGAGTGGTGGGAACACGCGGGACAACCTCAGAAAAGAGCTTGGAGTTCTCAGAGAATCAACATCACCCGCCCTGAGCCCCAGTGGGTCCCTTTCGAGGCACTTATCCAGGAGAAATGAAAGCGAATACCCACAAAGATTGAGCATGAACCTGCAGTCCCAACGCCAGAACCCGGGAACTGCCAGAGGCCCTGAACGGAGGACAGACCCAGACTGTGGTAGGCTCACGGCTGGAACAGCACAGCACTGCAGGGAGCCACCACCAGTCACAACCAGAGCTCTGAAACCTCACGCTGGGCAAAAGCCAGACCTCGAGTTCACACTGAAGCACGCAGCCAAGACACGCATGGTCCTCAGGGAATGGCACCCGCACAGTACTCTACACCAGTGGGACAGAGTGGGACTGCAGGAGAGCCCAGCAAGCTTCTGGGGTAAAGCAAATGTTCTGCCTCACGATAAGGGCGTGGGTTATGCAGCTGTACACACAGGTCAAGATCACCAAACTGCAACTCTGCAGAGCTGTGCCTTTCATTGCATGTCAACTAGACATCAAAAAGCCAATGTTTAAAACAGGTAAATCAGACCATGTCATCACTCAGTGACTTCAAAGGGTCCCCACTTGTTCATTTGGTGAGAGCTTTTAATTAAGCACCACATGCTAGCGCCATGCTGGGCACTGAGGGTGAGAACAAAAAGATGCACCGTCTCGTGGAAACGATCAGCCCAGTAAGTATTTTACATGCACTTTGGAAAGTAATATGTGCTGTGCCGAAAAATAAAGCAGAGAAGAGCCACAGGGACGACACTGGGGTAGAGGGACTGCATGGGGAAGGTGGATGATTTCAACAAGGTAGAAGGCAAGGCCTACAAAGAAGCTGGTGTTTGAGCAAACAGTGGAGGAGGTGAGGTAGATGGAGAAGAGCGTTCCCAACTGGAGAACAGCACCTGCAAAGGTCCTGAGGCAGGCAATGGCTGGCAGGTTCCAGGCTCACAAGGAAGGCAGGGTGACTGGCTCAGAGTGGGCAGGAGGAACGGAGGAGGAGGAGGCAGGTCCAAATGAGGCGGGCCACACTGAAGAGCTCCCAGCAGAGGACTGACGAAGGGCCATATCTTAACAGCTCCTCTGGCTGCTCATCTGGGAACACCAGAAAGACCCAGGGCAGATGCAAAAAGACCAGGTTAGGAGCCTGCCACAATCGTCCAGGGAGAGGTGATCTTGGTGATGGTAGGAAGTTGGCAGGGAGTGGCTGGGGGTCAGTGGTAGAGGACTGGCCCAGGATGTACCAACCTCTGGGTTCCACACACAGAGTGGGGATTGCAGGAGGTGGGATGAGCGGGTGAGGGGCAGCTGTGGGAAAAGCTGTGGGTTTAGCAGGCATCATTGGGGAGATCAGAATTTGACCTCAGACATGTTAAGCTTGAGATATCTGAGACCTCTAGAGTTGCTAAGAAGTGGATATGGGCTGGTGTAGCACGAGGCCACACGTGAGGCCAGTTCAACCCCAGGCACCCCCCCTTGCCAAAAAAAAAAAAAAAGGTTGGAGCATGACAGTTGCCAGGTTACTAGATGGTATATGAAGTCATGAGACTGGCTAAAGTCACCGAGGAAGTAAGTGGAGATAGGCCTGGGCCGGGAAGTTGGTAAATAGCTAGCAGTCAGGGGAGCAGACGAAGAACTCTGAGTCCAGCATCTCATTCTCCTCTGGACCACACTGGCCTTTTGGAAGATCCTATACACTGTGAAGCTCCCTCCCACCCAGGACATTTGCACTTGCCGGCCTGTCAGCCCTGAAACGATCACTGCAATCAGACTCCAATTCTGGCCTCCTCCTTAGGCTTCAAGTCTTAGCTTAAATGTCACCTGCTCCAAGGAAGTGCTACAGCTTAGATAAATGTCCCCCCAAAAGCACAGGTGTTAAAGGTTTGGTTTCTAGCCCATAGTGTACTGGCAGGTGGGAAAGAGGTGAGACCTTGTGGGAGGTTTTTCAGTCCCTGGGAACTTGTCCTTGAAGGGAATCTTGGGTGCCCAGCCCCTTCATCTTGTTCTCTTTCCTTTTTGGTCATGAGGTAAAGAGGTTTCCTTTGCCACACAAAGGAAAGTACATCCCACCAAGATGTACTGTCTCACCACAGGCCAAAAAGCAATGGGCCAACCAACCATTGCCTGAAACTTCCAAAACTGTAGGGCCAAAATAAACATTTCTTCTTTTTCAGTTGGTTATTTCAGGTATTTTGTTACAGTAACAGAAAGCTAACTAATACCAAGGGCCTCTTCCCTTCACTATTACCATCTTATACTCTTTCATAGCTTTCTATTGATTTCCTTTATTGAATGTTTTAAATTGCCCAAAATTTAAAACTGACTGCCAGTACACCATGGTCCCTTGGCTTTTCTCCTACTTCTCTAGATGCTTATTCTCAGTCCCCTTTACCTTGTCCTTCTTATCTCCTCCACCTCTTAAGTTGGGCTCAGTCCTGGTTTTCTTCTCTTTTCTACCAACACTGCCCCCTTTCATGATCTCGCTCAGTCCTACAACTTCACCTAAAAGCCAATGACTTCCAAGTACCTTCATCTCTAACCAGATCTCATTTCTGAACTTGACCTCTCTATAAATCCAACTATCGATTTGACATCTGTCAGGAGATTGACTTTGGATATCTTAATGGCGGTTAGAGCTCCAATCTCCTGATCCCCCCTAATCTATTCTAGCCTTGCCTTTCTCCATCTCACATGTTATCAACTTTATCTCCCAGTTGCTCAGGCTAAAACTTTTGAGTTATGCTTAATTTCTGTTTTTCTCAACCTCACACCCAACCCATCAGCAAACCCTGCCTAGCTTCATAATGTGTTCAGAATCACTCCCCACCACCACCACCCTGACCCAAGGCAAGATCCAAACATCCTGCCTGGATTACTCAAGAGCTTTCTGCTTAGTCTTCCCTCTTCTACCCTTGGCCTACTCCCCTTCATCCATTTTCATTACCTTAGTCAGAGAGTCTTTTAAAACATGAAGTCACATCATATCACTCATTTACTCAAAAACCTGCAATGGTTCCTCCACTTGAATAAAGTCCAGTGGCCTAAAAAGCCCATTTAATCTGTGACTCCCTCCCCTCCCCAAACCCCTTCCACCTTACTGTTCCTCAAACTCTTCGGGCCCACTCCTGCCTGGAGGAACTTTGGACTTGCTGTTCCCTTCTCCTAGAACGCTGTTCCCCCAGATATCTGTGTAGCCAACTCCCTCACCTCTTTCCTGCTTCAGTCTAAGATGGTACCTTTTTGATGAGGCTCACCCTGAACAAACTACTTAAAATAGTAACTTGGGTGCCCCTTCTCTGCTCTACTTTTCCACCACTAAATCACTTTATCACCTCTCATATCATGGGCTGCAAAACAACACTACAATACTCAGTCAATGATGAACCAAAACCAAATATGGAAAGATGGTCTCATAGGATTAAAATGGATTAAGAAAACAAAAGAAGATTAAACAGCCCATAGTCCCAGTTGAGGCAGGATAGAAAGTTCCAGGGCAGCTTCAGCAACTTAGAAAGAGCCTGTCTCAATAAAATAAAATAAAATGACTAGGGATGTAGTTCAATGGGAGCATCTCTGGGTTCAATCCCCAGTACTGGGAGTGGGGGTACAATTTTACCATTATTTTTAAGAGTATACTCTTCAACGTATTAAAGGAATGTTTACTATAAGATAGCATGCTGGATCATGCCAGCAGCAGCCTCGTGTGTCTCATGTCTACCATATCTCTTGACTGCATCAAGAGGCCATATGAGCGACTGACCTTACCATCTAGGTTTGTATAAGTATACTTTATTATGACATTCCCACAAGGGCAAAATTGCTTAATGATACATTTGTCAGAATGTATCCCTGCCATTTAGAAATACATAACTGAACTATAAGTAGGGTGACCAACAAAAACCCACTTCTAGGGAACCCCCTTAGTCCTGAGCAAAACAGAATGCTGATCAATCTATTTTTACTTTCTCTCTCCAATATAAAAAGTTCCAGAAGGGCAGGGATCTGTGCCTACTAGGTGTACATAGACTGGTACACAGCACATAACAGGTGCTCAAAAAATAGGGCTTATATGCCCAACCCTACTGTCTGTCCATCACCTTAATCAGCCTGCTATGAGATGTCACCTAACAAGCTAGCTGGAAGTTATTAGCTATATAATTTTGAGCTCTACAGATTTAATTCCACAATTCGAAACTGTGGCATTATAGAATACCGCTCAACAAAATGAAAACTAGATACAAAATGTCCATCCATCTATGAGAGTCAAGCCCACTATCCAAGCCAGGATCTTCACAATTTACTGTTCTCAAAACATTCATGAACCACACATTAGAGATTTCAGATAAAGTAGCCTAATTTAGGAAGGAACCTTCCTTATGTCTACAATTCCTATGCAAAGCAGCAGTTTCCAGTACATGCAACTGAGACCAGCAACACAGGAAACAGGCCAATTCTTACCTCCTGTGTAGAGAAAAGAGCCAGATAGGCCTCCAAAGTAGATGAGAGCTAAGTGCTCCAGTTTCAGAGAGGACAGGCAGTAGAGGCAAGCGGCACAGACACAACCTAGGGTGTAGAGGAAGACTCCAAACCGAACAACATCCTGGGGCTCCAAGATGCGGTCCACCAGGGTCCTGTCATCACTCTTTTTGTGGTCAATGCCCTTGGAAAAGTCATAGTAAGTGTTGACCAAATTGCCGGCCCCGTGCACAGCCAGGACAGCCACGGCACAACCCACCAACAGCCTAGGGTCCAGGACGCCCTGGGATCTGTATGCGAGGGCACTGCCCAGGGCCACCGGGGTGAGCGAGGCACTGAAGCTCCAGGGCCTCAGCGCCAGCACGTAGGAGGCGCACTTCTGCCTCCAGGAGCGCTGGGGTGGCCTGTCCTGCTCGGGCCAGTCGTTCCCCAGCGGGTCGCGGTCGCCGGCCTTGGCCGTCTCTCCCGTCTGGATGTTAATCTTCTCCCCCGGGGCCTGCAACGCAGCCATGGAGGCTGCACGTGGCTAAAATCAACCCTAAGGGCGAGCCACTCGCAGTTACCGCCCGGAGGCGAGGACAGGCGGGGCTACCGGGCCTGACCTTTCTTGGGTTCTACCCGGGGCAGGACTGAGCGGCGGTGGGGCTGGGGACAGCAACCAGCGGGACTTGCACTCCTCGAGGCCTGGTGGCGCCGCCCCGACCACCCGCCAGTAGGCGAGGCCTATCTCCGGCCCCCGCCCGGGGCTAGAGCTCAAGACCCCGTCTCGGCCTTCTCCTGCGAGCCGCCGGGGCCGCCATCTTGTGCGCCGGCCTCAGGAGGCCCGCCCGGAAACCGAGGCCGGGGCGTGCGCAGGGCCGGGCCGGACCGAGCCGAGCGGAGCCGAGCGGAGCGGAGCCGAGGCGCGCAGGAGGGTGGGGCGGGGCGGGCGGGGCGGGCGGGGCCCCCCGCTGCTATCCGGGATGCCGCCCCGCTGCTACCCGGGATCCGCGACTTCTCCGGCGCACCCCGCCCTGCTGCTTCCCGACTGCTGCGAACAGCTTCATTTAGCATCCCGAGACCCCAAGGCGTGGGGCTTTGCGATTTAGCGGGCACTTTGGCTCATTCATATAGGATTCGCTAATTTACTCATGCAACAATTCACTGGGCTCTTGTGAGCAGACACTATTCCGGTTATGCCGCGTGTGTCTGCCTTGTGGAAATACAGATGCTGCTTGACTTGCGATGGGAACGGCTGTCCCAATGAATCCATCCTACGTTGAAAATCTTGTACATCGAAAACACACTCAGTAATACACCTAGCCTGTGAATCGTAGCCTTGCCACGTTAAACATGCTCAAAAACACATTAGCCCACAGTTAGGCAAAATTGTCTAACATAAAATGTTTTTTATAATGAAGTGTTGACTAGCTCATGTTATGCATTTATTTTGGATGGAACCCAGGAGTGCTATATGACTAACCTACATCCCCAGCCTTTTTCTTTATTAATTGTTAAGTTTTTATTTTGAGGAAGGATCCATACTAAGTTGCTGGAACTGGCCTCGAACTTGGCAATCCTGCCTCAGCCTCCCTAGTCATGGGGTTTACAGGTGTACACCACCATGCCAGGCCAGTATTTCCTGTAATTTATTAAATACAGAAAATGGAAAACTGTGGTTGTATGGTGTGCTTCTGCACCACAGTAAAGCTGAAAAAATATAAATCAAACTACTGAAAACTGAGGACTGTGTTTACTTTTTCCTAACTTTTCATTCAGTCACATTTATTGGCAGCTGGCAATCTGCCAGGGTGGGAATATTTACACCAGGCAAATCAGCAAATGCTTGATAACTGTTAAGTCGCCAAGAATTGAGAAAGTGGCAAAGAAAAAGTGAAAGACCCCAGCCCCATAACCTAAGGCTTGATTATGAAAAGTAGAAAGTATGCAGTAAACAGGTGAGCTCACCACATGACCTGTTAGAAAGGGCACCCTGCCCACATCACAGGACATGCTTGAGCAAACTGGGATCATAAGCTGGAACAGGGAGGAAACAAAATGTAAACCTATGAGATTAATGAGTTTTTCGGGAACCTATAGTGAAAAATAAGTTTATCATAGTGAAAAACAAGTTTACCCTTTAAGCGACGTGTATGCTGGATTAAAAAACACCTGTTATTGTGCTAGGTGGAAAACAACTCCTTTTTCCCTATAAAAGATCTGTATCCCAAAGCCCGGTGTGCCAGTTCACCAAAGCTCCGGCTGAGGTTTTGCTGTGCACCCGCAGGCGCCTGTGTATTAATAAACTTGCCTCTTGCTTTTGCAGCCAGTGTGACGCTAGTTCTTTTGGACGGGGGATTTGAGGGTCTGGGGGTCTTTCAAAAGTTAATAGGGCAGATGAAACTTAAGTGTGTCTGCTCTGTAGTATTATATTGTGAATGACACCAAAGATTTGAAGAATCATTTTTCTATCCAATTCAGCAGTTTCTCATGGCTCATGGCCTTGCCACACTAGCGAGGTCCTGACCTATCTATTGATTAGCCCACTTACCCTTTCTGATTAACATTAAAAAAAATATCAACGAGCCTTCGTGTCAGAACTATACTCATTGGTTAACTGCAACCACAGGGAAGATACATATTATCAAAGAAAGTACACTGTGAAAACTAGCAATACGGAATTTACAATAAAGAATATCCTACACGTTATTTGTAAAAATGAGTGCTACACATAGTTTATATCAGTGTAAGTTATAATGCATATATATAGCATACAAGTATATAGGACTAACTACATAATTTGCAGTGCCCAATGCAAATTAAAACATGGGATCCTTTATTCAAAAATCATTTAAGAATTCCAAACCAGGCCAGTTGTGTAGTGCACACCGGTAATCCCAGCAACTTGGGAGCTGGAGGCAGGAAGAGCACCAGTTCCAGGTCAGCCTCAGCAACCTTGTCTTAAAATAAAAAAAATAAAGGGCTGGGGAGGTGGCTTAGTGGGAGAGCGCCCCTGGATTCAATATTCAGTACCCCCCCCCCGCCCCTCACCAAGAGAGGTGTAATCTAATTCCTTTTTTTTTCCTTTTTGCTATTCATTTTTTTCTCAAATAATTTTTAAAATGATGTTCTTTGATTTTTTTTTTTTACTTACTAGTTCTTTTAGTTAAAACTTGGCAATGGTTTCTCGAGGATGATCTCGTGATCTCAGGAAGTGAGAAAATCTAAAAACATTTCCAAATGCACACTAAATTTAACAAAAATCAAGAACCACTAAATAGAGCTAGCCCTGGGGCTGTACATCTGCTGCTGCAGTAATTAGAGGGCGCGTGCGACGCTCACACCCTCTCCTCAAGAATCACAGGGAGAGCGGTCGCGAACCCCCGCCACGGATCTTAGCCAACAGCTGACTCCACACCGCCACTGCCCCAAGCAGAGGGGAACCACAGTAGCGATGCACCGGAAGTGTGCGTGGAAGTGATAGACATCAACTCACCACCGATTGGTTCTCCCGAGTGAATCTAAACCACCTTTCGCCTGCCACTGGCCGCGTGGTTTGTCTATTTGAATAGTCCCCGCCCCCTGGAGAAGCCGGGTCCTGAAGCTTCACTTCTCCTTCATCACTATTGGTGTGTGCTTCAGTCTATCTTGTTTTTACGCCTTGCGATTGGTCTTTAGGGCTGGAAGGCCGCCCTCTCTCCCTCCCGGCGTAGAGGACAGCGGGGAAGGCGGGTGGTGGGGCCGGGGGCCTGAGGCGGCGGTACGGGCGCTGGCGGCTGCAGCTGGGCCCTTGGCCGAAGCCGGGCGGTGAGTCTGGGGCCTGGCACCGACCCCTACGAGGCGGCGGAATGTCCAGACTCACCGCCAGCCTGGTCCGTGGGGGGGAGTCCGGGGAAGCCGCGCGTCTGGAACGTGGAGTCGCCTCAGTACCGGCCCCACGACTGGGACGCCACCTGACCCCCACCCCGCGAGGCGGTGCCCGTCCCCCCGGGTCCCCCAGGAGACCCCAGACCCTTCAGCCCGCCGTGCGTGCCAGGCGCCGAGAAGGCCGGCCATCAGTGAGCTCCGGCCCCGCCACGGCGCCTTGGGGTCTCCTTCCCGGTCGCAATCACCGGTTCCTCTGAGCCGCCCGCGAAGGGTGGACCCCGCCTCAGGGGCGCCGGCCTCACTGCAGCGCCGCGCACGCCTCCCGGGCTGAGCTGGGTGCCTTCCTGGGGCCGTCCTCGGCGTCAGCCTTCCAACGGGAACTCCCTTAAGCCCTGGAGTACCAGGAACCCTGGGGCGTTGGACTTGGAGTACTTGCACTGAGTTCAGCCCGGAGCAAAGGCCTGGGGGCCTGGGACCCTAAAAAGACACACTGTATCTTTCCTGGGAAGAGAAATTCCTTGTCGGCTTCCTTCCTTGTACACACACACACACTACCCGGGATCCTTAGGTTTCCTCTACCCTAAGAGGAGGCGGGTTTTTCTACGGTGTTTTTCTCAGCATTGTAGTATTTGAAAAGTGTTCACCAGTTATTCTTGGTTTTCTACTGTGCCTCACAGATTGATTCAAGAATGAGAATTTTGTGACCCGCATGGTGGAACACACTTGTATTCTTAGCTACTGGAGAGGCTGAGGCCAGAGAATCGCAAGATCCAGGCCAGCCTGGGCAACTTAATGAAACAGTCTCAAGAAGTCTGGGGATGTAGATCAGTGGTAAATGCCCATGGATTCAACCCCCAGTGCACAAAAAAAAAAAAAAAAAGAGAGAGAGAGAGAGAAACGGATTTTCTCATAATCCAGGCATACCTGAGATAGGTCTGTGTTACTCTGATAGCAGTCAGGGCTGAGCCCCTTTATGGCCACTTTATTGTGGTTGTCTATTTTTATTTCCCCTAGATTGTAAGCTCATCAAGGGAAGGAATAGTACATAATTGAGGAATGAATGATCTTAAGAATTAATGTGAAGTAGGGTCATCCATTATAATCTGTAGGGGATTAGTTTCAGGACCCCCCTCCCCACACACAACTAAAATACCAAAATCTTGAGATGTCCAGGTCCCTCATATAGAATGGCATAGTTCTTGAATATAATCTACACACTGCCTTTTTGTATTTCTTGTATACTTTAAATCCTCTCTAGATTACTTATAATATTTAATACAATGTAAATGCTGTATAAATAGTTGTTATACTGTATTGTTTAGTGAATAGTGGCAAGAAACAAAGTCCTATACGTTCAGTAGAGGGTTTTTCCTGAAGATTTTCTGTTGGTTGGATCCCCAGAGGTAGAACCCATGGATGTGGCCAGCAGACTATATTGTAATTCTGGTGGTTTCGTTGGTGTTTTTTGTGGTACTGGGAATTGACCTCAGACCCTTGTGCACTCTAGGCAAGCATTCTACCACTCAGCTACATCCACAGCCTTTTAAATTTTATTTTTAGACAGTGTCTCACTAAGTTGTGCAAACTGACTTCCACTTGCAATCCTCCTGCCTCAACCTCCTGAGTAGCCAGGATTACAGGTGTGTGCCACCACATGGAGCATTGAGCACTTCATGTGTTGTTGTGTCCGCCCCCCCCCCACCAGTTCTTGGGCCTTACTGGCCTTGCATTTGATAGGCAAGCACTCTACCACTGGACATACTCCAGCTCTGACTGTACTAGTATTATATAGAACTGTGCTGGCCACTGCATAACCAGCAGTCTCACATGGCTAGAGAACACTTGAAATGTAACCCAAATCGAGAGACCCTTTTTCAAAATAAAACGGTTTGTAGCTCAGTGGTAGAGCACCCCTGGGTTCAAACCCCAGTGTAGGGGGAATTTAAAAAAAAAAAAAAAACATGGATAGATAGATTAATTTCACCTCTTTTTGGCCTTTTCAAATAGAGCTACTAGCAAATTTAAAATTATGTTTGTGGTTTATATCCTGTTTCTTCCGGACAGTGCTGGTATAGAATAAGAGTTGTCTCCCCCTCTATTTAGCTCTTTTTAGAGGAAAGGGGCAGTTTTTATTCTTTCCCTACCTCCCTTCCTCTGATACTTGGCACTATACCATGTACATAGCTACAATAATTGATAACTGATGATGATTAAGAACTTTCCATGTGCCCAGCACTGCTTGAAAACCTTTTTAACATGTATTAACTTATCGAATCCTCACCTCAAGCTGTCAGTTAGGTACTATGATTCACTTGTTTTAGGTGAGGAAACAGGAATTTTAAGTACCTTCCTCAAGGTATGACTTTGGAATGGACTTCAAACCCAGGCAGTCTAACTCTGCAGCCCACAGTCTCATCCTCTCCAGTGCAGTGCTACTTTAAAACACCAATTGTTGAATGTAGGCTTTCTGAGTTTCTTGGTGAGATCTCCCAACCTTTGTAGAGACCCCAACTGACATGAGATGAGTGGTGATCTCAAGGCACTAGGGCTGTGAATGAATTTATTGCAGTCATTTATCTGGAATATTGAAGGAAGCTTCTTCCCAAGGAACCTCAGGCAAGATGCTGGGAACCGGGCCTGCTGCCGCCACCACAGCCACCACCACATCTAGCAATGTGAGCGTTCTGCAGCAGTTTGCCAGTGGCCTCAAGAGCCGGAATGAGGAGACCAGGGCCAAGGCTGCCAAGGAGCTCCAGCACTATGTCACCATGGAGCTTCGAGAGGTTGGTGGAGATTCTAAGTAAGGATTTTGTTTGGGGAGACCTGCTGCCTCTCCCATGCAGAGAGTGTGCAGATTCCCTGTGGTGGTTGTACATTTCTGTGGTGGTTCATGTCTGTGGTCACAGTTCAGGAGTTAGCATAGATTCAGTTGTTTCTCTTTCCTTCCTCCCCAGTGCATGCCAGTCCCTCTGTTCTTTCCTTTTGATAACAGTGATTGGGATGGTTTGCAAAGTTGATCACATGGGGCTTTCTAAATAGAGGACAGACTTGAGGTCAGAGACTTGGAGTCCTGTTCATTCTTGTACCTGGTACAAGAGTAGAGCTTCAGTATGCAGTTGTCACATAAACAGATAAATCATGAGTTTGATTGCTCTACACTTTAAAACTATGGAAAGGGATAGTTGCTTTGTCTTTGGTTTGAACTATGCCTGGTGCCTCTCAGTTCCTTATCTTGAAATGCCAGCCTGCCACCACCATCACCATCAGAGAAACATTAGAGATTGTTCATCTTCCTTTGCAGATGAGTCAAGAGGAGTCTACACGCTTCTATGATCAGCTGAACCATCACATCTTTGAATTGGTTTCCAGCTCAGATGCCAATGAGAGGAAAGGTGGCATCTTGGCCATTGGTAAGAACACTCACTACTACAATTAGGAATAAAGAGCCACTCACCTTCTTGTCCACTACATCCAATATCTACTAGAGGCTTTGTTTTATCTTTATTTAAAGAATTTTAAGGAACCTCTTTTAGTGCACTTATGTGGGCATTAATTCTAGCAGCAGACCTGGGATGAAGGCAAAACAAGTATTTTTAGATGTGGAAACTGTCGCAGAACCATTAGTGACTTTTCTAGGACCAGCCAGTTTGCCAGAGATGAGCCTAGAACTAGCTGCCTTTCCATGCCCCAGCGTACCCTTTGCATGCCTTGCTGCTTCAGTAGAGCATGATTTGACATAGTGGGATTCCCAAATGAAAAGTGGAATCAGGTACAGTTAATTAAAGGCAGGTCACTTTCAACTCCCAAGAATTGGTCTTTAATCCTCTGAGGAGTTATTCAGTCTCAGTTTGTTTTCCCTTTTTTCTTGGGAAAATAATTATGTATACTAAAATGAGATCATTTTACTTTAAGTTTCTGGCATGGATATCAAATCTGTTGGTTAAAATGAAAATCTGCATCTTGACTATCTAGAAAGTTACTCAGAGTAAATGAAGGGTGTCTCTTTCATCCTCCAGTTCAGAGCCACATACATTCCTGGCCATCATGTATACCATCATCACCTTTTGCCGTCCTCTTTTTTCCAGCCAGCCTCATAGGAGTAGAAGGCGGGAATGCCACCCGAATTGGTAGATTTGCCAACTATCTTCGGAACCTCCTCCCCTCCAATGACCCAGTTGTCATGGAAATGGCATCCAAGGCCATTGGCCGCCTTGCCATGGCAGGGGATACTTTTACTGCTGAGTATGTGGAGTTTGAGGTGAAGCGAGCCCTGGAATGGCTGGGCGCTGATCGCAATGAGGGCCGGAGACATGCAGCTGTGAGTGCTTGCTGAGGAGTGGTGATGTTGTATTGGACCCTTGTTTCCTCCCGAGAATTGTCCCTTCCTGTGAGCTGGGATCAAGTATGTCTTTGAGAGGATCTAGTAGGGGGTATGGTGGGATCAGAAGGTCACTCAGATGCTTTCCAGGTGGCTCCCCCTTTAGGCGGCAGTACTATGTGAAGAGAAGATGAATATGCACCCTGGTTTGATTGTTGGCTTTGCCACTTAAGAGCTCCAACTTGACAACCTCTGACCTTTAGTTTCTTCCTCTGTGAAATGAATAATAACATTTGAAATGAAATGAACATTCAACAGGTTTATTCACTCAGTACTTATTTATTGAATGTGCTGTGTTCAGGCATGGTTCTAGGCTGTCAGTGTAGTGGTACAGAAAGCATGAAACAAATTTGTCCTTGCAGAACTTACTTCTGATTGTTACCAGCATTCTGTGTTTGTAAGTAGCCCAGGGGAGTCAACACTGAGGTCTTTGATCAGTTTCATTTTGCCTCCTATGGCCCGAGGTTCCTGGCTAGAAGGGTAAAGCTTCTCTTTTCCTTGGGTGTAGAGGCCCTACAGTGACAGGAGACTGTCCCAAGAAAATAAAACTCCTGATACAAATGAGAGTTCTCAGTTTGCCCTTCTCTGCCAGGTCCTGGTTCTCCGTGAGCTGGCCATCAGCGTCCCCACCTTCTTCTTCCAACAAGTGCAACCCTTCTTTGATAACATTTTTGTGGCTGTGTGGGACCCCAAGCAGGCCATCCGTGAGGGAGCAGTTGCGGCTCTTCGTGCCTGTCTGATTCTCACCACCCAGCGGGAGCCAAAGGAGATGCAGAAACCACAGTGGTACCGGGTGAGGAGATGGTGCCCTTCCAGCCACTACCAAAGCACATTTACCTGGCAAATCCCCTGGCCTAAAGAGCAGCAACAGTCCCTGGCCACAGCAAATATCACATCAGTCTTGGCCTTCCATAGTTTTTTATGCTTAGTAGGCATGAGTAGTTACTTTATTATTGCATTGCATTAAAGCACAGATCTGCTAATAGCCACAGTATTATTTTATGCATCATGAAGAATGAAAATTGCCAAATAAACTGATTCAGTGCCTTCTTGTCAAAATTAAAAGATATCTCATTTCAGAGATGTTAGAATATGGAGAAATAAGTGTCTCAGAATTCATGAAATGTGGCTATACTAATTTAGAAGGTGTCCTATGCTGATGGCTGTTGCAAGAGAACTGACTGGTGAGGCAAGTGTGCCAGAAGGAGCTTTGGACACACCAGGAGACCTGGGTTTCATTCTTGACTTTGCTGTGTGACCTTGGACAAACTACTTAATTCCTTTAATCCTGTGGGGTTTTTTTGTTTGTTTAGCTAGTAAATAGGGTTGACAGTGGTATCTGCCTTGAGGACTTGTGAGGGTTGAAGCTAAATTAAAGAGACCTCAATAAGTCAGTATGGTCGATTCTGGCACAAGGCACTAGACAGTCACCTTTATACCTCCGAATCCTGGTATAGTTGGGCTGGGTCTGTATTCTTTCTAATTTTGGACACTGGGTTAATCAAGGCATTCTGTCTTGCTATATAGCACACGTTTGAAGAAGCAGAGAAGGGGTTTGATGAGACGTTGGCCAAAGAGAAGGGCATGAATCGGGATGATCGGATCCATGGCGCCTTACTGATCCTCAATGAGCTCGTCCGAATCAGCAGCATGGAGGGAGAGGTGAGAAGCAGCACGGGGGTCCAGGCTCTCACGTGCCCTCTGGGAGCAAGAATCTGGAGAAACAGTAAACAAGATAATTTCAGATAGCAACAACTCCTATGGAACAAAACAAATAGGATAGAAAATAGCAGGGAATGGACTAAGTGAAGATCAGGAAGGGCCCCCTGCAGTGGTGCCGTTCAAGTGTACCATGCACAGATGAGCCACCTTGTAGCTGGCTGAGGGACTGTGTTCCAGGCAGCAGCTGAGTTCCACACATAAGTGAAACAGAAAGAAGTGTGGCTAGTACTTCGTGAACAAGGGGAAAGGAGGGAGGCAGAGGCCGACAGGAAGCAAGACCCAATTAATAGGCCTCTTCATTCCTGGTGAACTTGGCTTTTATTCTCCCCTGTGTGGGGGGGTTGCATATTGGAGTTGTCACACAGAGAAGTTACGTGGTGTCATGCATTTCTAATAACCACTGTCTGTGGGAACAAGCGTGTGGAGAGGGAGGGATGAGAAAGCAGGAGTGAGGTGTGTTGGGTTGAGGAGATGGGTTTTAAAGTACAAGGATCTTACTAGGGAAATGGCCTCTGAGGGGAAAAAAACCAACACGTTCCTGATGAGTGAACAAGAAAGGGAATAGAAATTCAGTCTACCGTGAGAAACCATTAGGGAGTCTTCAGAGCAGGCCTGTGGCACCCAGGACCAGGCCTGCCCTAGCACCCCTGCTGTGTCTTGCCTGGGAGCTGCCTGGGGAAGTGTGGCTAGGCACAGTCTTAGGGATGGATCTTAGAACAGCAGCTCAGGGTCCTTGGTCAGTTAGGTTTTTTGTGGTTGGAGTTCACATTCTCAGCTGCTGTAGGAAGCTATAACAGTAGTCTGGGCAAGCTACATTGGTGGCTCCAACTAGGGGTGGTGGTGCAGATACTGAGAAGGTGGGATTCAGGATATATTTGGGAGGTGGAGTTCCATGTTGAGACTTCCTGTGAGTATCTGCTGGAATTTTACCCAAGGGCTTCCTGCTTTAATAGACATAATTATTATTTAAAAATAGCTTTGTCTTGGGTATGGGGGCAGCCCACACAACAATAGGATGTGTCTGTCACATCCGCACTCCTCTGTAGACTGTGTGACCCAGCAAGTTACTATACTCCTTTAGCCTTATTTTCCTTCCTTTTGTGTGTGTGTGTGTGTGTGTGGGCGGGGGGGGGGTCTTGGGAATGGTATCCAGAGGGCTCTACCACTGAGCTACATTCCCAGCCCTATTTATTTTCTTACTTTGAGACAGAGTCTTGCCAAGTGGCCTCAAACTTGCAATCCTGGCTCTCAATCTCCTCATTTTTGACAGGGGCTCATACCTTCCCGTGGGACTCCTATGAGGTTTCTGATGACATGTGAAGTGCCCAACACAGCACCTGATATGTAGAGGGCATTCTACAAATAGCAGGACTAGATTTCCCCACTCAAGTTCAACATGGTGCTTTCCACTGTAGTTCAGGCATTTCTAATCTTTGTTTCCTCTCAGTATAAGAGGACGATAGCACCTAACACACAAGGTTGTTGTCAGACGTAAGTGAAATAGCTCTTGTGAAGGTGTTTAATTATAAAGTAATACGCAAACATAAAGGTTCTAATTTCATGATTTGTTCACACATTTAACATATACTAAGTGAGCACCTAATGCATGCCAGCAACATTATGCCCTAAGAGCCAGAACAATGTAGCAGTGAACAATACATTACATTTCTAGCAGAGGAAGACAGAGTAACCAAATAAATAAAAATATATTGTGATAAGTGACACGGTAGTGAGCGCTATGGAGACCAGGAGGGAGAGAAGGGGAATAAAGAATGCTCAGATGGGTTTTTGAGCACAGTCACGAAGACGATAAGCAGAAAGCCACTCCAGAGTCAGGGGAAGAGCGTTCCAGGGGACTGAGTCAATTGGTACAAAGGCCCCAGGCAGGAGCGTGCTAGAGCATGTGGGAGCAGCAAATGCCCTAGGGCTGATCAGACCCAGTAGGAGAGAGGTGCTGGGAGATGGGGTCAGAGGAACAGCTGGGGCAGGGTGGGCGCAGATCACGTAGGGTCTTAGGTGGCCACTGAATGGACTTTGTATGCAGTGGGAAGCTACTGGGGATTTTGAGCAGTGGAATGATATTTAACTCATGTATCCACAGAATCCCTTGGCCACTGTGTTGAGAATGGATTGTTGTAGGGCCAAGGTCAAGGGCTAAAGCCAGGCATCCAGTTAAGAGGGAACTGCAGCAATATTAATAGGGTGTTTTTGCAACTCAGACCACAGTGGGAAGTATAGAAGTGCGAGAAGCAGCTGATATACATAGGTGGTGAATGGAGAAAGAAGAAAATCATAGTGTTTGGCTTGAGCACCTTGAAGGAGGGAGTTGCTGTATCTGAGACAGGAAGACTGTGATAGGGGAATCAAGTTGGGAGGGAAAGTCAGGAGTTTGTTTTTCAGCATGTTAAGTTTGAGGTGCCTTGAGCATCTGAGTGAGATATCCAGTAGTTTTAGAGAGGGATGTGGGCAGGAGAAGCCGTTTGGGAATTGTCAGCATGCAGATGCCACTTCAAGTCATGAGGCTGGATGGGAAGCACAGAGGAACTAGCACAGTTGGAGAACATGGGGTCTGTGAACTTGAGATCAGTAGATAAAGACCCAAGGTAGTTTGAAAAGAAGCAGCCAGAGAAAGTGGAGAGCACAGAGAGTTTGGGGTCCAGGAAGCCAAGTGAAAAGGGGGTCTGGAGGAGGAGGAGGAAATAACATTGAATCAAATGCTACAAATAAGTCACATGAGATAAAGACTGAGAAGTGGCCATTAGATTTAGCAGCATAAGAGTCATTGGTGACCTTGATAAGAACAGTGGACAGGATATCTGAACAATGCACATATGTTTGGAAAAGTTTGGAAGCTTAGAAAACCTTTTCATATTTTCGTCAGTTTGAGCAGTTGGAGGGTGAGTTGTTAAGCAACTAACTCAGCTTCACTAGTCAGTTTTTCCATACCTCCTGTGGACCAGGATTCCATGACAGCTACTAGCCTGAGTTTACACCTAGGTTTCTGGGGAGGAGAAAGAGACCAGAACATCCTTAGCAGGGTGCTAATATGAGCTGCCCATCACCTTTGCAGGGGGATCTTTGCTGTGATCTTAGGTCCATAATCACAGCTAAGCAGCCTTCCCAAAACGGGCAGGGAACCCTTGGAGTAAGAGCCCTGGGCAGCTGGTCCCCTATGGCTTCTTTGGTGTTCAATAAGTTCTGCTCTTTCACCTAAAATTGAACAAAATTGGTCCTCTGCAAAGTTGTGGAGGAAGTCATAATCCTAAAGATGAAGGGTGTCCACCCTCTGCTTTGGAGTTACATTTCAGAATTGGGTAAATGTGTTACCCTGTAGATAGCACGGTGCCCAGGTTGAATACCACTCACAGATAAAGGTGATTTTTTTCCCCCTGTGTGTAGCGTCTAAGAGAAGAGATGGAAGAAATCACACAGCAGCAGCTGGTGCATGATAAGTACTGCAAGGACCTCCTGGGCTTCGGGACAAAGCCTCGCCACATTACCCCCTTCACTAGCTTCCAGGTTGTACAGCCCCAGCAGTCAAATGCCTTGGTGGGGCTGCTGGGGTACAGCTCTCACCAAGGCCTCATGGGATTTGGGGCTTCCCCCAGCCCCGCTAAGTCCACCCTGGTGGAGAGTCGGTGCTGCAGAGACTTGATGGAGGAGAAGTTCGATCAGGTAAGTGGTGAGAGGTCCTCTCCCTCTTCTTCTCAACTCCATGCCTCACTTTCCTCTGCCAACCCCTTATGCTTCCTCTCTCAGGTGTGCCAGTGGGTGCTGAAATGCAGGAATAGCAAGAACTCGCTGATCCAAATGACAATCCTTAACTTGTTGCCCCGCTTGGCCGCATTCCGACCTTCTGCCTTCACAGGTGAGGCTGTCCGTGGAAGACATCATTGCCCATCTCAGGAAAAGCAAACAGAGGAGTGGTGATTCCCAAGTGTTAAGTCTGCTTCTCACTGGAAACAACGCCAGTGCAGGGGCTAGTGTCTGGTATCTTTGCTTCATGTCCAGTTTTCTGGTAATGTCTGAGGCAGCAGATACAGGAATAGTCAGAATGTATAGGCAGAGAGGCAGCTCTAGGGCTAGGCAAGTTCCCACATGTGGAAGCCAACAAGTCCCTGAACTGACTTAAAGGAAACCAAAAGAAGGGCAGTTTCAGGTAATACCATGCAGTAGCAGCATGTCTATGAGGCAAGAAGGGGCTTGGTTACCTTCCTGCTTATGCCTCCAAGGTGGTCATTGAGCTGCCTCACTACTCTCAGAAAAAAAGGACTAGATGTTTCAAAGGCAGGTTCCACAGGCCATAGGCTGTGGGTGTCCATGATCCTGACTGTCCCTCAGTGGGCACTGTGGATTCCTGGCTATGACTTCTGGCCCAGCTCAGATACTGGCTCCTATGGGAGGCCTTCCTGAATCGCTGCAGCTGGAAATGTTACGTTCCTTTTCCATTATATCCCTTAGCAATACATAGGCTTTAGCCTTAGACCTGGGTGGATTCTGCCTTAGCCTTAACTGTGAGCTTTTGGACAGTTTATTTCAACTTCCTGGGCCTCCACTCCCTGGCTTATAAAATTCGAATAACAATCCTTGCCTCCCAAGATAAACAGCATGAGTGTCTGAGCACCTACTATAGTGCCTGGCAGAACAAGCTCCAATAATGGAAGCCATTATTATATTAATTACTGCCTCCTTGAGCTACTTCTAGTCCATTTTGGAAAGATGGTAGAAGTGCACAGATAATAACACTCCAGTGCCTTGCCTTACTTCCTAGGGACTTAGTGAGTGTGAGTCCAGCTCAGACATCTTTGCACTTCACCATGGTTCATGTTGCCTATGCTTAGTAAGCATTCAGGACCAGGGGAAGGCCACCTGATCCTCAGCCTCTCTGTCCCAGCATAGACTTATATGCTGCCCAACCCAAATGAAACTGTAGGAAAAGTCTAGCTACCAAGGTATTATACAGGCTGTGTAAGTAGAACATGTTAGATCACGATGAAACAGTCACATAAAAATCACTGAACCAGAGAAGTGATAAAATGAAAATCACCAGTGTTTTCTGTTCTTCCCACCTGACATCTGCATCCAGAAGTTCTTCTCTTTCTTAATGATCAGACACACTCCTGCTCAGTAGAGTTTTAAGTGATCTTGGGTTCAGAGTCTACTTTAGAAGAAACTAATAACTAGGCCAAATTTGATCAAAGTCTGGCATGTTGTAGAATCAGTTATCCTGGTATGTTCAAAAGATTGCCTAGCAGCAGAATTCAAAGACTCATAGGGCCTCTGGTTTATTCTTTTGATGTGGGTTTGTTGTTTTATTAAATAATACCCAAAATATGTCAGTGAAATTCAGTCCGGGCATTCCTCATTGCGTAAGTGCCACCTGTTTAAAACTTACAGTTGAGAAGTCATTGCTTGAACTCTCTGATGGTAAAAGCTTCAGAACTATAAAAGTACTCACCTTAAGATCAGGTTGGAATCTCTTCAATGTCAGACACCTAATCTCTTAGGGTGCTGCATCTGGAAAAGGAAATTATACTCTTAATTTAAGCTCATTTCCTGTTAAAATGCTGCCCCTGTATGTAAAGGGACAGTTTCCACATTGTTTTGTTTCTGATTTGAGGGCTCTGTCAGCTTCTTCTTCTGTTTTGAACCTTTAGCATGTGTCCTTGATATTAGACCACAGTAGCTGTGAGAGAATATGTTTCTTTTTAGAGGAAATGCGTGACATGTCCATGCAGTGTGAGAGCCTGGTGCGCTGACTGAAGGTGATTCTGGCAGCCCTTGGTCCCTTTGCCTTCTTGGTGGATATGTGGTCTTGCCTTGTCTGCCGTCATGTGTGCACTTGGTGCCCACAGTCAGGGTCAGCCTCAGTGGGAGAGAAACAGAAGAGAGGCAAGAACCAGAAATTTTAGCCTTCAGAGGGGACACGGCACTTCAGCTTCACTTACCCAAGAATCACATACCTTTGCATGTAAACTTTATGAAATTTTAAACTTCAGTTTTTTATAAACTTAATGAAAACACACATGACTTTTCAAAATGTAAACTAAAACTTATTCTATTACATATGATTGTAGCAAAATTGCTAAGTAATAGCAAAGGATTTCCAGGCCAAAGCTGAGTGAAATGGCCTGCTAATTGCAAATAATATTGCGTATAATTTTTAAATTTCAATATAATATAAAATAGTTTAGATGGAGAAATTATGTGATACTGTTTTGGAGACCCCCCCCCCTTTTTTTTCTTTACAATTAAAAGGAAAAACAAGGCTGGCATGATGGTACATGCCTATAATCCCAGCAGCTTCGGAGGCTGAGGCAGGAGGATCATGAGTTCAAAGCCAGCCTCACCAACTTAGCAAGGTCCTAAGCAACTCAGTGAGATTCTATCTCTAAATAAGATATTTAAAAAGGGAGTGGGGATGTGGCTCAGTGGTTGAGTGCCCCTGAGTTCAAACTCCAGTAGTCCCCGCACACACACGCAAAGGAAAACATCTTCTATTTCTAATATTTCTAAAAAATGTGTTTGTGGTTTGATTATCAAGCATAAGCTTCCTCTCAGATACGCCCTCTAAATTCTTATCTTTCCAGCAGTTTTTTCTAATTGATTCTTAAACCTGAGTACTCTCTGGGAACTCTGACTTGCACATGTAGACCTCTGACCTTGAGCCATCCACTCTTGTCTTTTCTGTGCGCAGATACCCAGTACCTCCAGGATACCATGAACCACGTCCTGAGCTGTGTCAAGAAGGAGAAGGAACGTACAGCTGCCTTCCAGGCCCTGGGGCTGCTTTCTGTGGCTGTGAGGTCTGAGTTTAAAGTCTACTTGCCTCGGGTGCTGGACATCATCCGAGCAGCCCTGCCGCCTAAGGACTTTGCCCATAAGTAAGCATCTCTGTGATGATTTTACCTTCAGCACTTTTTGGTTGGGAAACAAGGATGCTTTATCCCAGGTCCACAGAGCTTAAGCCCATTCCATGCATCGTTTCACTGCAGGGAATTGCAGATTGTATTAAAAAATAGCCCTTTCTTAGTGGAATTCTAACCTTTTCCAAGTGAAATGACATATATGTAAATAATTGAAGAAGTTGAATATCCTGAGAAAATGTTACTTGCCAACATTGTTTTCTATATTACTGTTTACAAATTATCTGACTTGGCTTTGCCCATGGCATTCAGGGGTCTTATTTTGATAGAAGAACTAAAGTGAGGAGTCCTTGAGTAGAACTGAAGAGAAACAGTATCTTTTTCCTTATCACTAAAAGAACCTCCTGTGAATAAAATACTAGCAAAACTTTCAGCACCCTACCACATTGAAGCGCCATGGTCCCTCGGCTAAGGCCGGGGAGTCAGTGTTAATAGGGTTGTATCTCTTCCCTTTATTTTTGGCAAGGATTGTTCTGGTGAATTATTAAGTTCCACTCATTCCCAAGCCCAGTTTTCTCATCACAGGGAGAAGAACTTCTTTCGATATGATGGCTATCCCTGCCCTCTGGTCTGAAGGGGAACACACTGTACAGTTTGCTTCCTGAATAGGTACCTTGGTCAGCACCCACATGATGCCTCTGAATGTAGATAAGGGGCTCCTTCCTTGAGGTGCTTAAATGCCCTCTGCTGGATTGTTGTCATAAATGTTTAAATCCACAGTGACTACGATGTGATGGGCCCCCTCAAATTGTGAGCAAACAACCTGCACACCCATGTGTGGTGGCCCTGCCTGAATAACTTGCCCTCGCCACGAAGTGCTTTTGAGGTGGGACATCACAAAATGTCATTGTGACTGAACTAGCCACTCTTTTTCTCTGCAGGAGGCAGAAAGCAATGCAGGTGGATGCCACAGTGTTCACATGCATCAGCATGCTGGCACGAGCAATGGGACCAGGTATCCAGCAGGACATCAAGGAGCTGTTGGAGCCCATGCTGGCAGTGGGGCTGAGGTAGGTGTTGGAGACTTGAGCCCTTTCTGCCTTAGTTAGCGAGAGGCCTGGCTCATGGTGTCAGGACTGCACTGGAAAGACACGGCATGATTGTTGCATATTGGTTTGGATAAGCAGGAGTGCTCAGATTAGACACGGGCTAGTTTGGATTCTAGTTTGACTAGAGTTGAATCACTAGCTAGCTAAGCAATCTTGATTAAGTTACTTATTTGAGCCTCTGTTTTCTCATCTGAAAAATGAATATAGTAGTAGTTACTATTGTGCAGGGTGGTTGTGGGGATTGAGTCAATAGAGTTCATAATGGCCATTCTTAACACCCTACCTGGCTTATCGGAACCACCCAGTAAATATTTGTAGCTGTTGTTTTAAGTTATTGAGCAAATTGGATAAGCTCTCTCTTTACTTTTCTTCATCTATAAAATAAGGATGATGTCTTAATCTCCTTCCCCATTTGCTTATTGAGACTTGGTCTTCTGTGATGGCTGAATTATTTTAACAAGTTCTCCTGTGATGAAGACCAGAAACCCATAGATTTTTCTGAAATCTAAGACCAGGCCAAGAGAATTCAGCACATTTACTCTATTTTATAACATCCTTTCTACTTGGAGACCAACCAGTGATGGGGCCTGATCCCCTGGCTTGGCAGGAAGGGCTGTTTCTACCATAGAACGTCATGTGCCCAACCCCTTATTACTGGTTTCCTTCCCCTCAGCCCTGCTCTCACTGCTGTGCTCTATGACCTGAGCCGCCAGATTCCACAACTGAAGAAGGACATTCAGGATGGGCTACTGAAGATGTTATCTCTGGTTCTTATGCACAAACCCCTCCGGCACCCGGGCATGCCCAAGGGCCTGGCTCATCAGCTGGCCTCTCCTGGCCTCACCACCCTCCCTGAGGCCAGTGATGTGGGCAGCATCACTCTTGCCCTCCGAACCCTTGGAAGCTTTGAGTTTGAAGGTAAGAAATGCAGTGGCTCTTGCCCAGGCAAGGATCGATGCCAGGAATCTGAGAAAGGGATAAAGCTGCCTATCATTCCTGGATTTTGCCAAGGTCTTCCACTTGCTGATTCTGTAGCAGCTTCTCCTTCCCAGGATCTGTCCATGTACCATTAATACTTACTGTTTGCTTCTTTATCCCATACTGTGTTGGGGGGTAGATTGATCCAAGGAAATAATGCTTAAGAAATGGAAAAGTCAGAGATGGAACCCCTTACCTCCTCACCTTCCCACTTCCACGGAACTGAAATATTTATGCTTGAAAATGTATGAGCAGGGGCTTTAGGTGTTTGTTCCTGTGGTAGTATGATTTCCAAGAATGCTGTACTGTGTAGTTCAGTTTGGAATTCAAAGCTGCAGATAAATCCACATTAATACCTAGAGAGAGAGATTTTTAGAGGAAAAAGGGATACTTTCAAAATTTCAGATCATGTAGGGAAGACTTATCAGGGCTATAGGGAGACAAGGAGTATAGAAAACCTAAGTCCCCTGTCTTGAGACTAATGGCCAGCTGTGGCTTCCCATCATGGCTCCCCCATGTAACATTCACTGACACCCACCATAATTTCTTTCTAATGAATAAAATGGGCTGAATTTAAACCTAGCCTATTCCCTTTTTGATGTTCAAATCTAGGAACTAAATAGACAAGATAATCTTGATCAAAATGGTTTTGCCCCCTCTGGAAGTGGAAGAGTTTGGGTCAGAATATTTTTTGGAAGGACTACAGGAAGGACTAGAGCTGGGGCACCTTCTCTCTCCTTCTCCACCTCTCCTGCCTTTCTGCTGACTGGAAACCAGGGAAGAGTTCTGAGCCAGGCTTATTGATTAACACCTTGTGCAACATGAAATGAGTCGCCACAAAATGGAAAGTGCAGCTAACAAATTGCAGACCTACCTGTCAAAGTAGCAGTGCTTACTCTATTTTCTGTCTGCTTTTGTATCCAGGCCACTCCCTGACCCAGTTTGTCCGCCACTGTGCGGATCATTTCCTGAACAGTGAGCACAAGGAGATCCGCATGGAAGCTGCCCGCACCTGCTCCCGCCTGCTCACGCCCTCCATCCACCTCGTCAGTGGCCATGCTCACGTGGTCAGCCAGACTGCTGTGCAGGTGGTGGCAGATGTGCTCAGCAAACTGCTCGTGGTTGGAATCACAGATCCTGGTAAAGTTTACAGATAAAAGCAGTCTGGGAGATTCAAAAGCTGGGGCAGTTGGAAGTTGCTGGTTTTATTACATGGCCTCTCTGGAGAGCTGCAGCAGGTGATGTTCAGATTTTTCCCTGTGAAGGCATAAGGCTTGGCTGTTACAGCCTGTTGATATAAGATAATCTGCCTTTGATTCCTTTACTCCTAAGGAGAGAAAAGAATAGCAGTAGGTTAGATGAGAGCAGGTTGTCCAGAGTCCGCCCCCTAGGCTGATGGCAGTGGAAGTAGAAGCTGGAAAATGGGATGGTGAAAAGGGGTTCAAAGGCTTAATTACTCTTGCAGACCCTGACATCCGGTACTGCGTCTTGGCATCCCTGGATGAGCGCTTTGATGCACACCTCGCCCAGGCAGAGAATTTGCAGGCCCTGTTTGTGGCCCTAAATGACCAGGTGTTTGAGATCCGGGAGCTGGCCATCTGCACTGTGGGCCGACTCAGTAGCATGAACCCTGCCTTTGTCATGCCTTTCCTGCGAAAGATGCTCATCCAGGTAATGGGGGTGACAGACTTACAGGCAGTGGAGAGTGAGAGCTGCTTAGGGAAGAAGCATGGAGGACAAAGAGGGGGAAAAGTGGAGATAACTGGTAAAGCCACATTTGACTCAGGAGTTCCTTGTTTCCTAGCTTCATTATTATAATTCTAGTGCTTTTTACCTCATGAGCCTCTTGTCAGTGTGACTCCAGAATGCATCTTAGTCCTAGGATAATCTCTCATGTGGCTCTTTCTTCCTGGCAGTCATCAGTGATCCCCTGTCTCGGTACTCTTCATGCACTCACTCATCTGCTGCTGCTGGTAGAGTCCTCTGGTACCTTCCCGTCTGTTCTACAACTTTTCTTGCTGATGCCAGGTCAATCACAAAGGTCATTGTTCTTAAAAATAACATGTGGGCATGGTTCCAACACCTTTTCAGTGGCCATTGCCTTTGGACTGGGGATCCCTGGCTTTTATTCTTAAATAATGTGAGTTGCCAAGCTACACAGCTTAGACTACAGCCTACAGGAGTTTCAGGCTGGCATAGCTACTAGATCAGGTAGAATTTTCAATTCCTGCTAAAACCTGGCTCTTCAATTTTTTTTAAATATTTTTAGTCGTAGATGGATACAATGCCTTTATTTTGCTTATTTAGTTGTTTTTTTTTTTTTTTTTTTTTTTTTTTAATGTGGTGCTGTGCATCAAACCCAGTGCTTCACGCATGCTAGACAAGCA
This sequence comes from Spermophilus citellus, assembly GCF_964194105.1. Taxonomy (NCBI): domain Eukaryota; kingdom Metazoa; phylum Chordata; class Mammalia; order Rodentia; family Sciuridae; genus Spermophilus; species Spermophilus citellus. The sequence goes on from NC_138191.1 coordinate 131,727,729, forward strand.
CTCTACTACTGAGCCACAACCCTAGCCCCTGGCTTTTCAATTTTTGTCTTCAGTTACCAAGGAAGCTCTCTGTGAGTGATACCTGGTCCAGTCCTTCCTGCCCAAATTACTTTCACCTACCTCTTCCCGGTCTTTTATGTCACTCACCGAGTCATTTCCTACCTCCCACCTTCACCCTGTCCCCACCTCGCCCTCTGCTTCCTGATCCTACCCCAGGCTTCTTTTGAAATGTTTGCTTTTTGTAACATACAAAGGACTTAAACAGAAAATCATTAATATATGTAACTCTAGACCCTGGAGAAATGTCATTTATTCACAATTTGTCACGATTTGTCACTTTTACAACCACAGTAAAAGGGGTTGTAAATTATATCATCAATCAATGAATTAGGAAATTGTAATTATGTTGGCACCTCTGTGTTTAGCCTAGTGATTTATCCCTTTAACTGCTGCCCTTGTTAGGATTGCCTGTCATGTTAAGTCTTTGTAAGATACTAAAGCTTTGGAAGGAAAAGAAGTCGTTGCTGAGCCTGCCAGCTCGTATTGCATTCAGCAAGTTTGGAAATATCTCCTAATGAGAAAATAGCATGTTGTTCATTCAGCAAGACTTTTTGAAGCACCTGCTGTATCCTGGGTCCTACTGGATTCTGGCAGGATATCTGTGAGCCACCCAGTCAAGGCTTCTGCCCTCTTGAGACTAACAGTTCTCAGGCCATCTCAGTTTTCTCATATTGGAGAGTGGGAAGTTCTATTGAATGAAGGTACTGATTTTAACCCTTAAAGATTCAAAATTTTAAAAATACATGTTAACTTCAGTATAGATTTTCCAAAATTAAATTGTACGTGTTCATGCTTGGTCAGTGCTAGCTTTTTCTTAAGGTCTTGGTCATCAGGTTGCAACAAGCTCCCTGGCTCCACTCTGCCCTGCCCACAGGGTTGTGCTTTGCTCCTCAGGGCACATTTCCTTGAGCCGGCCATCTCTTTTTGTTGTCATGGGTCTGTTCTTGGTATCTGCATTTTCTGCTGCTGTCTGCTGTGACTGGGAAAAAAACAGGCTGTCATAGGCATCCAGAGATAGGGTTATTAAATCAGTAACCTCAGAGAGAGAGATTCTTCTGGGTAGTAGAGTTAACCGGGGCTTTGATATTTCTTTCCTCACTGCTCAGAGGTTTCCTTCTGACAACTTCAGCTATCCATACACCTGTACTGCTGTGAGCATGATGTTCTGGTGCCTTGTGTTTTAAGGATGTCAGTGAGAACAAACATGTCACTTCTTTTTTTTTTTTTTTTTTTTTTTAAGAGAGAGGAGAGAGAGAGAGAGAGAATTTTTTTTTTTTAATATTTATTTTTTAGTTCTCGGCGGACACAACATCTTTGTTGGTATGTGGTGCTGAGGATCGAACCCGGGCCGCACGCATGCCAGGCGAGCGCGCTACCGCTTGAGCCACATCCCCAGCCCCAACATGTCACTTCTATTCAGTAAGGCTCAAGGAGGTCCCATTGATGTAATTTCTAACTCTTGGGTTTATTTAGATGTGCTTAAGACAGATATGGAATATTAACATTTCTCTCATCATCATAAGCTATTCTTTGATTCCTTTGTCATTATTTATAGGCCCTTTTACTGATTTACTTTTTAGACAAAGATTTTTTTTCCCAGGGAGCCCTCTCTTCAGTCCTCGTTTCTGCAGACCCTAATCACAGCTCTCTCTGCTGCACTGTTAAGAGAGGACTGTGGGACTTAAGTACTGTGATGGAAGGAGCAGGGGCAGCATTCAAATCATGTTTCTCCCGTCGTAGCTGTATCCCAAGGCTACTATGTCAGCTGCAGAGAAGTCCTTTGTTGGGTATCTGGCAGTGATTTAATCTACCGTGGAGACCTGGTTTCTTTCTCCCCTGCCCTGCCACGTTTTCCCTAGTAATGCACAGTTCTTCTCTGTAATGTCCTCTACCATAGTAAGCCTTTCTTTCCCACAGATTTTGACAGAGCTGGAGCACAGCGGCATTGGGAGAATCAAAGAGCAGAGTGCCCGCATGCTGGGGCACCTGGTCTCCAATGCCCCCCGACTCATCCGCCCCTACATGGAGCCTATTCTGAAGGTAATGCACAAGAGACAGCAAGATAGGCACTTCTCCTGATTGGGATAGCGTGGGGGTGTTTTGGTGCTCGCTGGTACACTGAACAAAGGAGATCATGTCATTGTTCCCAGACTTGGGGACAAGGACGACCTCAAGTATCTTCAGTTAAAGAGTACCAAGAATCTCACCAGTTATAGAAAAATTCTCATTTTATAAGGTATAAGATATGATGCTTCAGGTACCTCATCAAATGTGCTTGGAAAGGAGTTGGACAGCTGCCTGAAATAGTCCCCCCAACATGAAGAAAAATGAGATTTAAAACTTGAAACAACCTTCAAATATGAATGCATTAGAGTTATGTGAAGTTTTTCTTGTTTTGTTTTGCTTTTGTGGTGCTGGGGATTGAACCCAGGGCCTTGTGCATGTGGGGCAAACACTCTACCAACTGAGCTATATCTGCAATCCTGTTTTGTTTCATTCTTTTTCTTTTAATAATACCTGTTCATCTGGATAAATAATCAGAGATAGAGCTGAGAGGAGACATGGAGATGTTTTTAAATCATGGTGTTTCCCAGCTTTCTCAGATGTTAGACTTGTACCTGATAAGGAGAAAAGTTAGGGAATCCAAAGAAAAGTTGGGAATCCAAAAGATCCTAGATTCATAAAGCCTAGACATAATTTGACTGAAATGATCTCTTGGGTGAATTTTACTTATGTAAAAAAAATATATATATATATTTCTTTTAGATTCTGTCTTGTAATCATATTTTCCTACCTTCTTTCTATAGGCTTTAATTTTGAAACTGAAAGATCCGGACCCTGATCCAAACCCAGGGGTGATCAATAACGTCTTGGCCACTATAGGAGAATTGGCTCAGGTGAGATGACAACCACTTTTTTTACACTGTGGAAGGGAATTCTTTAACCTCTGAGGAAGTCAAAATCCTTTTTAATGTGTAATTTCTACTACCCTCTTTATTTTGCAGGTCAGTGGCCTAGAAATGAGGAAGTGGGTGGATGAACTTTTTATCATCATCATGGACATGCTCCAGGACTCCTCTCTGTTGGCCAAAAGGCAGGTGAGCACTACACTTCCTGTTGGAGCCGGGAAGGACCCCCCGCCCCCCCCCCCCCCCCCCCCCCCCCCGCGGCCTGTGACCTTGCTTCTCTTTATTCACCTCCATTTCTCCATCCAGTGCCTACCTAGCACAGAATTGGATATAGAGTAGACATTTGATAATATTTGTTGAATAAGTAAAAATTCTTGAAAAATACTTGGAGCTAGAATTACGGTCATCCTGACCTGCAGCCCTTTTCAGCATTAGAGATGAGCAGCACCATTTCCCCTGTGCCAAGGAGAATGTAGCTCTGTTATCAGAGCCTCAGCTCCTGAAGGAGAAACAAAGCCTTGGCCACAGGCTGTAGTTCAGACAGCTTCAAATAACCCTCCCATTATTTGAGCTTATTAGATGACTAGATTAAAATTTAAAATAACCTTAATTTCCTTTTGAATCACTTGTAAATCATGTGGGATATGAAAGAACTCTGTTTCCTTTAAGAGAGTTGAGAGTATTTATCTTTTGATATAGTGATTGTTTTTGTACGTGAACAGCCATGTTTTTATGCCCTCTCAGGATTTCTGTTCACAGTGTCTCTTCTAGAAACTTTTTTCTTATAATAGGCTCTAACAATCCTGATATGAAGAGTATGACTATGCTTTCTATTCTTTGATTCAATGAACCAAGTGATCTTTTGCCCTTCCAGGTGGCTCTGTGGACCCTGGGGCAATTAGTAGCCAGCACTGGCTATGTGGTGGAGCCCTACAGGAAGTACCCCACCTTGCTTGAGGTGCTGCTGAATTTTCTGAAGACCGAACAGAACCAGGGCACAAGGAGAGAGGTAGGAAACATGGGAACCTGGTCTTAGGAGGCTTTGCTAGGACTGTGGAGAAGCAGTAGGATCAGACTTCCTATCCTTCTCCATTTTGATCATGAACCTGTTCATTTTGGGCTATGAATTAGGGATTTTGGAACTTGAGAGGAATATTTGTGAAAGCTGTGGTATCAGATATTGTGGTGAATGTTTTCTTTTCCTATTTAGGCTATCCGTGTGTTAGGGCTTTTAGGGGCTTTGGATCCCTACAAGCACAAAGTGAACATCGGCATGATTGACCAGTCCCGGGACGCATCTGCAGTCAGCCTGTCAGAATCCAAGTCAAGTCAGGATTCCTGTAAGTTGGGGGGCTGTGAACGATCTGCTACATTCTGACTCAGGAAGCCCTTACTGGTCATTTACTTGGCCCAGATACTGAAATGATAGCACATTTTTAGAGCAACCACAACCCAGGGCTGGGGTTGTGGCTCAGTGGTAGAGCGCTCACCTAACACATGCAAGGCCCTGGGTTCCATCTTCAGCACCACATAAAAATAAATAAACAAAACAAAGGTATTGTGTCCAATTATAACTAAAAAATTAATGATTAAAAAAAATGAAAAGTCCACGGTTTCCTGTTTTTCAGTGGGCTGGGGATACCACTCACAGTGTGGCCAGAGTCCCCTCGTCTGTCCAGATTTCTTTCTAGTGGTTAACAGGCTTAGTGAGGCTCTCTGTACTCCTTTCTTGGTACCAATGAGTGAGATAGGAATTATCACCCCATCACCTCTGTTCATCTCTTACTCTTTTGTTAGTGCCTCTCTGGGGTTCTTTGTTATTATTGCACCCAAGGAAGAAAATGATAGACTTCATTCTCCCATCAGATGCAAGGCCCAGGGCATAGAAAAACTAGTAGCAAATAGAAATCCATGAAAGGTTTGGCCCTTGAGCCCTATTGCCTTTGACAAGTAGCCCAAGAGAATGGGGTCAGGGGTGGGACACAGGATAGTTTTCTAGACTTGGCCCACTGTCTATCAGGGCAGACCTGTTCCTGAAAATCAAGATTCAATAGTAATTGTCCCAACTATTCCAGCCGAGTATTATTTTCCTAAAATAAAATAATTTATTTCTAAACACTATAGGTAGGATCATATTGTTTCCAATTCCTTCTTCCTTCTAGATATTAGAAAAGTGTACTTTTGATGTTATCTTGTTAGATCACCGCTCTCGAGAGCAAAGCTTGAGCCTGGGGGTAGTACACACCTGTAATCCCAGTGACAAGGAGGCTCAGGCAGGAGGATCACAAGTTTGAGGCTAGACTGAGCAACTTAATGAAACCCTGTTTCAAAACAAAAAATAAAAAGGGCTGGTGATACAGCTAGTGGTAGAGTGCCTGTGGTTTCCTTCCCCAGTACCAGAAAGAAAGTGAAGAACACAGCTGCAGCCACATCCTTCTGTCCACCTGGTTCAGTTCTCACCCTTGCTGCATGTTAATACCCTGGGCAGAGTGCTTGGAATCTTTGCTGTTCAGGTCAGGGAGCATTTTCCTGTTAACTTGTCTGAATTCCCTAGAGGGGTCAGGCAACTGTGGAACAGATGCTTGCCTAATTTAATTATCTTTACTTTATTTTGTGGGAATAATTGTTTTTATTGATGACTTTAGCTTTGAGGTTGTGAACTGTAATGGTAAGAAGAGTTAAACAGCAATATTTAAAAACCCCATCATGTGCTATTTTAGGCTTTGGTGGTGTGGGTAATAGCAGGTCCCTGATGGTGACAGGGTCTCACGGAGTTGCTGCTCATCACTTCCTAACAGACCCTGTATTCCCAGTGGTGTTACAATATATCCGGGAAAATAATAGGAATGCTAATGTTTTTGAAGAGGTTTAGTTTACTGTTAGCCCTGCTCTGCTTGAAGTTAAAGTCATGTCACCGATAGCTTATGGTTCTCTTTGTCATTTTGTCCCAGCGGACTATAGCACCAGTGAAATGCTGGTCAACATGGGAAACCTGCCTCTGGACGAGTTCTACCCAGCTGTGTCCATGGTGGCCCTGATGCGGATCTTCCGAGACCAGTCCCTCTCTCACCATCACACCATGGTTGTCCAGGCCATCACCTTCATCTTCAAGTCCCTGGGGCTTAAGTGTGTGCAGTTTCTGCCCCAAGTCATGCCCACATTCCTTAATGTCATCCGGGTCTGTGACGGGGCCATCCGGGAAGTAAGTACCCAAAACCCCACTCTGCTCTCTGCCCTGCCACACATGCACAGATTGTCTGTGTCTCAGGTTCCTAGCACTGCGTTTGGCTTGCTGGGGCCTGTTGCCATTCCTTCCCTTAACTTCTGACACTTGATTGTATAGTCGGCTCAGTCCAGTTTCCTGGTCTGTTCTCTCAGGATAGCTGAAGAAGCACCGTCTTGTGGGGAAGAGGGACAGTGTTGTTCTAGAGTTCAGTCCAGTTGTGAAATATTTCACAGTCTGGATTTCTGGTTGCTTCTTCATGAATAGACTTAAGTCTCACATTTTTAGTGAAAATCCTACATGGGGGAAGTCACATACTTCATACTGGATCTCATAATGTCAGTGGTCTAGTTATTGTCCATTCTGAGTTTCAGCACTTGATTAAGTTGGTATCTACGACTCCTCTATTATAAAATTAACTTTTTTCCTTTGTCCTTGATAATTACCCCATGGGATTTCACTTTGAGATGATGTAACTGTGCTGTTCCTCAAATACCTTTCACCCAGTGATTTTAGTGTTTGTTGATATCCTTGCTTAAATGAGTTCCTGAAGTGCTAGTTTCAAAATCATGTCTCTCCAGCTTTGCCATCCCTTCCACTGTCTTAGCTGGCATTTTTCTGTAAAGATGTCCCCCACCACCACCACTTTCTTTGTCTCAACCACAGAAAGTACAGAGTGGCTACTTGATTACTATACCCATACCGTTAGCAACAACAACCTACAATTAGTAGTTTAATCTGTAAAGTTCAAATTGGCTTTGCAGTTCCTGCTCTTCTTAGATTATACTAAGAATATACAGAGTACTGTGCTTAAAAGATATTTGAATTAATTATTTTTCCTCTGTGATCATATTACCAACTTGATATACATTTAAAGGAGATAGTAGTCTTTTTGTTTGTCTGTTTTGGTACTGGGGATTGAACTCAGGGGCACTCCACCACTGAGCCACATTCCCAGCCCTATTTTGTATTTTATTTAGAGACAAGGTCTCACTGAGTTGCTTAGTGTCTGGCTTTTGCTGAGGCTGGTGATCCTCGTGTCTCAGCCTCCTGAGCTGCTGGGATTATAGGCATGCACCACTGCACCTGGCTGAAAGTGTTTTTTTAAACTTTGTGTTTGGAGTTTAGAAGTGCCTTTTTTTTTTTTTTCTCCTGGAAACAGGGTTTAACTGTGCTGCCCAGATTGGTCTCAAACTCCTGCCTTGGCCTCCCAAATAGTTGAGACTACAGATGCAAACCACCATGCTCAGCTTGCAATTTATTTTTAAATATTGTATTACAACTATCAAATCATTGAATGGTTTTGTTTCTATTTTCTATTATTATTTTTATGTTTTGTAGTTATAGATGGACAGAATACCTTTATTTTATTTCATTTGTTTATTTTTTTATGTGGTGCTGAGGAACCTCACACTTGCTAGGCAAGCACTATGCAACTGAGCTACAGCCCCAGCCCCTGTTTTTGTTTTAGTTTATGGTACTGGGCACAGAACCCACAGACACTCCACCACTGAGCTACAACCCCAGCCCTTCTTCCTTTTTAGAAATAGAATTTCACTAAATCTCCAAGGCAACCTTTAATCCTCCTGCCTCAGCCTCCTGAGTCATTGAGATTATAGGTGTGCACCACTGTACCCACCTGACCTCATTAAATTCTTGTTAATTCTAATAAGTCACTTATAGATTCTCCAAAGTTTTTACTCTAGATAATCATATAGTCTGAAAAAACAAAGGAAGGAAAAGAAATAGGGAGAAGGGGTAGTTTGGTTGTTTTCATTTTAATCAGTAAATCATTTATTACTTTTCCTTATGCGTTCCTCAGACCTCTGCTGCACTATTGATTAAATGCGGTGCTAGTGGAAATCTTGAACCTTGTTTCTTATTTGAACCCAGGGATACTTAACAGGACACCTGTTAAACTTTCACCTCTAAGTATACTATTTGCTGCAGGATTTAGGTAGATGGCCTTATATGGGTTATAAGCATTTATTCATAGTCTTAGTTTGTCAAAGAGTTTTTATCATAAATAGGTATTGAATTTACTAAATGCCTTTAGTTAATGTTTTAGTTGTAGATAGACACAATACCTTTTTTTTTTTTTTTTTTTACTTTTATGTGGTGTTGAAGATCAAACCTAGTGCCTCACACGTGGTAGGCAAGTGCTCTACAACTGAGCTATACCCCCAGCCTCTCAAATGCCTTTTCTCTATCTATTTGCAATGATGATCATTTAGTTTTTCTCTTTCAGTGTGTTCATATGTTGCATTACATCGATATATGTTTGATGTTGAAGCATTCCACCAAGGTTATGATGTATATTTTAACATATTGATTTTATGTCTGATATTTAGTTTAGAATTTTTGCACCTATGTTCTTGAATAGAATTTTTTTTTCTGTGCTGAGGATTTCCAACCTTTTTTAAATTTTCTTTTGAGAGAGTGTCCCATAGATGCCCAGATTGGCCTCAACCTTGTCATTCTTCTGCCTCAGCCTCTGAGTAGCTGGGATTGATTGCAGGTGTGCACCACCTTGCCTGGCTTGTTTTTAAACTATAGATTCAGAGATCTATTTAACTTTTTTTTTTTTTAAAGAGAGAGAATTTTTTAATATTTATTTTTTAGTTTTCGGCGGACACAACATCTTTGTTTGTATGTGGTGCTGAGGATCGAACCCGGGCCACACGCATGCCAGGCGAGCGCGCTACCGCTTGAGTCACATCCCCAGCCCTCTATTTAACTTTTCATGTTTTTTTTTTCTTGTAGAAATTTTTGATACAGTTTGGTCACGTATTTCTAGGAAACTTAATTTTCTCTAAATGAGAAAATTTATTGTCATGACATCATTTGCTCTTTTTTTTTTTTTTTGGTACTGGGGATTGAACCCAGGGATACTTAACTATTAGGCACATCACCAGCCCTTTTTTTATTTTGAAATAGGGTGTCACTTAGTATCTGAAGCTAGCCTGGAACTTGCAGTCCTCCTGCCTCAGCATCCAGAGTCACTGGAATTATAGGTGTCACTCTTATATCTTATAATTTCTTCTTATAAATTTGTCTTAGTATTTTTTATTTTTCAGAGAAAAAACTTTGCCTTTATTAATTTTATCTCTTGTATCTTCATTTTCTATTTAATTAATCTACTCTTTATTATTACTTTCTTCTTTTTCTGCTTTTTTAAATTTTTTTTTTTTTAATTTTTTTGTGGTGCTGGGGATTGAACCCAGGACCTTGTACATATGAGGCAAGCACTCTACCAGCTGAGCTATATCCTCAGACCTTTTATATTTTATTTTGAGAGAGGGTCTGGTTAAATTGCTTTGGACCTCGCTAAGTTGCTGAGGCTGGCTTTGAACTCGTGATACTCTTGCCTCAGCCTCCCAAGCCGCTGGAATTACAGGCATGCACCACCATGTGTGGCTCTTTTTTTTTTTTCTTTTTAAGAAAAATTCTTGTGTTGGAATTCTAGGTCATTAATTGTCAATCTTATTTTCTAATGCAATTTGTTTGGATTATAAACTTCAAGTATTAGCTGCATTCCAAAAACATTTTTAAACTTTATTAAGATAAAATTTACATATCATAAAATTCACCCTTGTTAAATGTAAAATTCACATTCTTAGTGTATTTATAGAGTTAAGCAATAATCACACAGTCTAATTTTTGCCACAACCAAAAACTTCCTGCTTGTTTGCATTCATTTTCTACACTTATCCCATCCCTAGGCAACCTCAGATCTGCTTCCTGTCTCTATGGATTTGCCTTTCCTGCATATTCCTTATAATTGGAATCATGGGACATGTGATATTGTGTCTAGCTTTTTTCACTTAACATCATACTTTTGAAGTTCATCCATATTGTAATGTACTTTGGTAGCTTATTTCTCTTTCACTGCTGAATAATAATAATGTATTTTCATTTTTGTTCAGAAATATTTTCTAATGTTTATGGTTTGTTTCTTTTACCCTGGAGTGAGTTAGAAGTGGATATTTTACATAGAAATTTATAAGGTTTTAAATTTCTCTTTTTGTATTGATTTCTAACTTAATTGCATTGTGCTTATGATTCTCTGTTTGCTGAAATTGCCTTAATGGTCTCATACGTAATGGCTTTTCATGTCTCCTGTGGGGTGGGGATAGTATGTATTGGCTACTGTTATGCATAGGATTCTGCAAGTTATTAGCCTGAACTGATTACATACTTTGTTCAAATCTTCTATATCCTTATTAGTTTTCTGTTAGCTCAAATTTCAGTCACTGAGAGAAGTAAGTTTAAAGTCTTCTTTAGTAGTAGATTTATTAATTTCTCATAGTTCAGCCAATTTTATGTATTTTTAAGGTTATATTATTATATGCATGCAAAATTAAAATTATATCTTCATGGTAAATTTAATTTCATTATTATGAAATGACCCTCTTTATCTTGAATAATATCTTAAAATTTATTTTGCCTAATAGCATATTTTGATTGCTGATACAATTGGATTTATTTCTACTATATCACATAACGCTTTCTTTTTTATTTCATCTTCTGATTTTATTTGTTGACCGCTTTTAATTTTTTAAAACATTTTGTAATGAAATTATTTCAGTTATAAACAAAAGTAGACAACCTGTTAGGTTCTCTATGCCCATCAACAGTTATTAGCACTTTGACTCTCTTTCTCTCTCCCTCTCTCTCCCCCTCACACACACTCTTTCTTTCTGGAGTATTTTTTTAAATATTTTTTTTAGTTACACATGGGCACAATATCTGTATTTTGTTTATTTATTTTTATGCGGTGCTGAGGATCGAACCCAGGGTCTCACCCGTGTGGGGCGAGTGCTCTACCGCTGAGCCACAATCCCAGCCCTCTTTCTGGAGTATTTTAAAGCAAATTCCAGACTTCATGTTATTTCACCAATAAACACTTATCCCCTTACAACCATGACACAATTACAATACCTACAAAATCAGCAATAATTCCTTAATTTCATTTAATATTAACATTTCTTCAAAGGTTCCTATTTTCTTAAAATGATTTTTTTTTAAATATTTGCTTTACTCAAATCAAAATTGAAATAAGGTCTGCACATGGCATTTAATTAGTATAATTCTTTATTTCCTGTTTCCTCCACTTTTTTTCAATGCCTATGTTTTTATATATAGGTCATTTAACTTATAGAATTTCCCATCTGCATTTTGTCTGGCTTGCTATAAACTGGTTAGATTTAGAGACCTGATTAGGTTCATATTCTGTTCTTTTGGGGAAGAAATACTTATTGGATGGTACTGTATACCTCCTACTTCAACATTTAGTGAACAGATATTTTCTAGATGATCTGTTGCTCCTCATGGAAGGGTAATCAGTGAGTTCAGGCGTCCCCATGAGCCTTTCTCATTAGAGTTTTAGTGTTTGTGGGTGGTGGTTGCTTAGGGACTCCCTAAGTAGCTGAGGCTGGCCTTGAACTTGAAAACTTCCTGCCTCACCCCTCTTAGCCACTGGGATTACAGGTGTGCACTACTGTGCCCAGCTATATATATATATATTGCATACATATAAATAGTAAATGATCAATTTCAGTATTAACAATAAGATTACTGAAAGCATAGCTGGGCACAATGATAGGCTTCTGTAGCCCCAGCTACTTGTGAAGCTGAGGCAGAAGGATCACTGGAGCCCATGAGCTTAAAGCCAACCTGGGTAATTTAGCAAGACCCCCATCTCAATTTTTAGAAAACTAAAAAGGTCTGGGAATGGAACTCACTGACAGAACACCCCTGGGTTCAATACCTAGTACTGGAGGAGAGAAAGAACAAAAAAGATTACTGAATACAATTTAAGACTTGTTTTGCATTTTGGCATCATCCTTCTTAGTATTTGACCCACTAGGAATATACAACCAAAATACTGTGTTTAAAATCACTTGAAATCGTTCTTTGAGTAAGTGTGCAACCAACTTGGTTTGTACTTAAACAATTGTTTATTTTAAATTTTTAGATTCGTTTTCTTGAATTTAACTTTTATTTTAGCTATTCAAAAAACATTAGCACATTTCCAAAGTCACAACTGTAAATGAGATATCTAGCAAGATCTTGTACCTTGTTTCTTCCTTCCTGTATTATATCTTAGGACTACTGTAACAAATTAGCACAAATTTAGTGACTCAAAACAACACAGATTTATTTAGGGCTCTGTAAATCTCAAGTCCCACATAGTTCTCTAGGTGTCAGTCAGGTGATGTTCCTGTCTGGAAGCACCAGGGACAAATCCATCCCCTTACTTTTTCCAGCTTATGGAGGCCAGCTGTGTTCCTTTCCCCTTTCTTCCATCTTCAGAGTCAGCAAACTTACTTTCTCTGAGCCTTCTTCTGTCACCAGATCTTTCTCTCCAACCAGTGCCACCTGCTGCTTGTAAGGACTCCTGTAATTGTAATTAGATTGGGCCCATCTGGATAATCCAGAATGATCTCCCATCTCAAGGACCTGAACCTTTACCATGTCTTTAGGAGACCCTTTGCCATGTGAGGGTCTCAGGGACTAGGGTGTGGACATCTTTGGAGTATCATCATTCTGCCTTCTACATTTCCCCCTAAGGGAATCATTTTAGTCAGTTTTAAAATTTACCTTTTCACTGTGTATTTTTTAAAATATAAGGAAATGTCTTTCTGCATCTTTTTTACTCAGAAGGTAACATACTATAAACACCGTTTCTGAACCTTACTTTTTTTCATGTAATGGCATATCTTGGAGTTCATGCCAGAGCCTTGTGTTGAGAATTTCCTTTCTGCAGTTACATGGCACTTCATTGTGTGAGTTGAACCATACCATGCCATGCCATGCCTGTTTAACCAGTCCCTGTTGATGGGTGTATGTGTGTGTTTCAGTCTTTTGTTATTTATAATAATCCTATCATGAGAAGTGCTGGACACACATCATTTTCATCTATATCTTTCTTCTTGTAGTCGATTGGCTTTGTTTTCTGCATTTAGATCTTTGAGCTCTTTGGACTATGTCCTAGTATGAGGAATAGATCTAACTTTTATCTTTTTTGCCCTTAAAATTTTGATTTGCACAAAGTCTAAAATTAATCAATGTTTCCGTCGTTTCCATGAACAATATAAAACTTTGAATAATTACTCAAACCATCTTCCTTCTCTCTTATGTTATTGTCTAGTATTATTTTTTCACTGCCAAATTAAACATCATTGCAGAGTCTGTTTATATCCATTCACATTTGTCCCTTCCTGACCACATTTTGTCCTCCACCTCAGTGCTTGCTCCTAAGACTGTTTTCCTTCTTCCCAAGGCAGATTCCTTTTGTGTGTATTCATTGAAGTAAAGTCTCTGGCTTTTCTGAAAGTCTTCATTTGACCCTCTTTTAAAATCTTGGCTTAGCTGAGAATGTGGCTCTGGACCCTCCTATAGCTGCAGTTAGTCTCCCAGTGTTTACTGACTCCTTTTGTCACAGCTGAGAAATGAGGTTCTGTTCATATCGTCCCTCTTTGGAGATCGTACCAGTCTCCTCACTGCTTTTGTCATTCTGCAATGTTGCTGTTGTGCATCTAGAGGAAGTGTCCTTATATACTCTGCGGGAGACTTAGGGCTTCCTGCTTCTTTAGGATTGGTGTATTTTGTCAATTCTTAAGAAACTGGACTTCTACCTTTCTGTATTTTTCTTCAAGAATTCTGACTAGAAATGTATAAGACATGTGATCTTAGTGTTTATTGGTTTCTTGTCCATATTTTCCATCTATGATTCTCAGAAATATTTTCTGGATATTTAAATTCACAATTCTGTTCACTAATTCTTTTGCTGTGTGTTTTAAATTATTTTTAAAAATTTTATTTATTTGCAGTACTGGGGATACAACCCAGTGGCACTTTACCACTGAACTACACGCCTAGACTTCTTGGTTTTGAGGCATTGTCTCACTAAATTGCTTACGGCCTTGCTGAGTTGCTGTGGCTGGCCTCAAACTTGTGATCCTCCTGCTCAGCCTCTCAAATTGCTAGGATTACAGTTGCACACCATCATGCCCAGGGTCTGTGTCTTTTTTTTTTTTTTTTTTTTAGTTGCAGATAGATGCAATGCTTTTATTTTTTTAATTTATTTATTTTCATGTGGCGCTGGGGATTGAACCCAGTGCCCCATAAGTGCTAGGCAAGCACTCTACCACTGAACTACAACCCAATCTACTGTGCCTTTTTTTAACCTGCCTTTGAGTTTTTTATTTCAACTGCATTTTATTCTGAATTTATAGTAGGTTTTTTCAAATATGCCTAGTATTTTTTGGTAGTATTTTGTTCCTTACCTACATTTTTTCCTTCTCATTTTTACTCCTGTGAACATTTTAAACAGATTCACTTTGTACTTTTCTGCTCATTAATGCCATTGTATATAAAATCCTTGATGGGCCTAGTTCTGTTGCTCTTGTTTCTTCTGAGTCAACGCTTGGCAGTGGTCTGTTTCCTTGTGTTTGATAATTTGGGGCCTGTGAAGCAATACTAGAGCATCTACTCTGAAGCTGCATCTCTCCAGAGAGGGGAAAATGTGCTTTTGCTTTTGTGAAGTGATCTGGGAGAACCTGAAGTTGTTTGGCTGGTTTAAAGTTTCCCAAGCCACATAGGTAGTTAAAATAGACCCATGTGAAAGGAAGCCTAAGGTCATCATCTCTCAGGGGAGGTGTCTTCCACCGGGACCCCACTTCCAAACTGACACATTTCTCTGTCTCCTTTGCCCATTGAACAGATTTTGTTAATTATGATTTCTATTCATATGTAGCCCTTTGAAAGTCTGGCTTTATGTGAAAGGATTCAAGCTTAATAATCTAATACTCGTGTATATATTTTTTTAAATCTCTCTTTTTTTTCTTTTAAAGAGAGAGAGGTAGAGAGAGAGAGAGAATTTTAATATTTATTTATTTTTAGTTATCGGCGGGCACAACATCTTTGTTTGTATGTGGTGCTGAGGATCGAACCTGGGCCACACGCATGCCAGGCGAGCGCGCTACCGCTTGAGCCACATCCCCAGTCCCTCGTGTATATTTTTTGTTTTTGTATTTTATTTTTGTTTTTTGCCTTAATTAATTAATTTATTTTTATATGATGCTGAGGATTGAATACTTTTTATTTATCCTCAACTGAGTCAAGTTTTACGATGTCAATAGGAGTGAAAATATACATGTGTTTATAATATGTATAAATTACATATATATATGTTATCCTTGTAAATGGCATACAGGACTGTAAAGTTTGGGGAGAGAGAGTTTTAGAATGATTTGTGACTTAATATTGACATGTAGCATTATCTGAAGAGCATAAAATAAAAATCTATACCTTGAAGACAGGTCTTTAACCTGGGAAGTAACTGGATTTTCCTCGGTCCTCCTTACAGTTGCAGAGTACCAACCTGAACAGTCTCCTTAACTAGCCCTTCCCCAAGTTTGCTTGCTATTTTGGCTTAGTTTCTTAGAGACACAATTAATTAATTGATGAGTTAATTACTGTAAATGAGTTGTAATACCCATAATCAAGAGTAAACTATATTTAATTTAGAAAAGTAGATGACAATAAATTAAGGCAAAATAGACAAAAGAAATGTTTATGGATGATTAAATTTCAGTGGCCATTTTTGGTCTCTAGTGACTCTAGAAATCCTTCCATGTTAGCTGGCACTCCTTGGGCACTGAGCAGGGTTCAGGTCCCCATTCCGGTGCTTTGCGGCATCTTCCTGCTTACAAGTTATCTTGTTTTTCAAGTGAACGGGTTGGGCACAGGAAGGTTAAATGATGGTTGCAAAGCTAATAAGTGACAAAGTTACTCAAAGTAGCTGGCCTGGCCAAGAGCCCCTGTCATGCAGTAACCAGCTGGCCTGCTGTGCAAAGGCCCACAACTGTCACCACCTAGGGGTTTAAGTCTGGTCTTTGGAGCATAATTTCAGTAGATGAGGTGGTGCAGAGAGCAAGCCACAGTGGTCTTCATTTGTTCATGTAGACCCAGGGCAAGCCTGGGAGTTCTGCACCCCTCCTGGTGCCAACTTGCCAACCTCTTTTCTCTTTCAGTTTCTGTTCCAGCAGCTGGGAATGCTGGTGTCTTTTGTGAAGAGCCACATCAGGCCTTATATGGATGAAATCGTCACCCTCATGAGAGTGAGTAGAAGTTGCTGCCTGTTCCTCCGTGTTTGGGTCAAGGGAAGCTCAGATGCAAGTTTGGGTGACATACACATTCTTTTCATTGGTCATTGTGGAGCTGTTACAGCTCAAGTATAAAAAGTAGAGCAGAGTAGCCCACTGCATTTTGGGGAGGAGGAGGGGCTGTCGCTCCAGGCTCCTGGCTCCAGTACGTGAGTACAAGATGTGAAGTCCAAGGAGGAATCCCAAAGTAATTGTTCTGGCAGAGATATTCTTGAATTACTGGCCTCACACATAACAAAGCAATTTTGTTTTAATATCACAACAGTGCTTTTCTATTCCCAGAAAAGCCCATAAAACCACGGCCTAAAGAGGGGACTGGGATTGGGTTTTCCTAGGGATGTTAAATACCGCAGTCTCCTGTCAGGCCCTAAGGAACAAGGTGAAGCTCTGCCCTGCTCTCCAAAAGCATGAGTATTGCCAGCCAGGCATAGTGGTGTACGCCAGTAATCCCAGCTATCCAGGAAGTCAGGGCGAGAGGATCACAAGTTCTAGTTCGACTTGGACAACTTAGATCCTGTCTCAAAATTATAAAAATAAAAAGGGCTGGGGATATAGCTCAGTGGTAGAGCAACCCTGGGTTCCATTTCCAGAACTGCAAAAGGAAAAACGTGAGACCACTGCTGAGGGCTGGGCTGGGGTCGTTTATGGCAGGCGTTAGGCAGGTATCAGGAGACAGCCCCTTCCAGCAAGATCCTTTTCCCTGATGTTCTGCGTAATGTAAATATCTCTGTTGGGAAAGTTGCGTTGAACAGAGGTGGACAATGGTTTCTGTCCTTCCCTCCTATTTAGTTAGCTTGGAGGATGCAGCAGGGCCAGAATCAAAATGGCTGTCTTTCTAAATGAAACTCCTAGCACCTAGCTCTCAGAGCAGAACTCCTGCATGTATAAATCCTTAAAAGCTGCTCCTATCACTGAGGCCTCTGTACTGGGAATATAGAGGCTAAATACTAAAAAGCTTAGTGGGTGGTCTTAGGGGGAGGAGAGACACAGAGGAAGCAGTGTACTCATGGTGGGGAGCTGAAGTGATCTTTGACTCACTCCCCCAAAAAGACATCTGACCAAAATAGAATTTGAGGCCGAAAGCCTCACAGCTGCAAAATACAGCTTCCACTCTGTCCTGGGTAGAGAAGGTGTAGCTGGGCTCCCCCTTTGGCTGTTGATCCTGGGCATTTTAATGAGCTCCCCTGAGCCCGGGAAGAGAACATTCTGTGAACAGTGATCCAGCCGCCATCCCCCCGCAGGCTGCTGGCCTTTGAGTAGAGAACCTGTGAGGAGCCTGTGATGATGCGGCTGCGGGTAGGTGGGCTCTCTCTGAAGAAGGCAGAGTGCAGCCGAGCGAATGAGCCCCGCACCAACCAAGGGACCTGAAGGTCTGTGGTGTTTCTTTAGCAAAGCTTCTTATCTAAAGTGAACGTAGCTTTCTCAGAATACTTCTTTCCCAGCAGAGAGAGAGAGAGAGTTTTACCAGCCTCTTCTTGTCTGGGTTTTATTTTCTAAATTGTTAATGCTTCTTTAAAATTTTTTTTCTTGCAGTACTAGAGTTTGAGCCCAGGGACTCGCACATGTAGGCAACTACTCCATGGCTGAGCTACATACATCCCAGCCCACTAAAAATATTTTATCCTTCTCTAAAACCTTTTGTCTGAGAAGTTATCCTTGTTTTTATTGACTTCTACCCTGAATTATTTAGGGACCCAAGAGTATTAATATTCATGTGTTTCCATCATTAGGAGGGTTTCTGTTATCGTTAACGCTCCTACTCTGGAGGTTTTAAAGAAGGCAGTTGGCACTATTCTTTTTGAGTTGATTTAAAATGACAGCTTTTCTTAGGGACTTAAGCCAGTCTGCCTTGAATTTCCAAGGCAAGATCTGTGGCCCATTGGCCAAATTTTTGTTTTAGTAATGTCTGTGAATTATAATTGCATGGATGTTAAAAGTGTTCGTTTTTGGGCACTATCCAGGCCTAATGGATAGGTTTTGGGGATAGATATCAGATGCTATCTAGCAAAATGTAATTCCAAGAAGGATAGGAAATGTCGATAACACTGCAGCTCTGCCCTCTGGTAAAGATCAGGTGATGCCAAAGTAGTCCACCCTGTGTCACTTTGGAGCTCTTAGAATGAGTGAGATTTAGTCATCTGTTCATTTTGTAAGCATGCATTTGAGTGGCTATAGTATCCCAGGTGTTTTAGCAGGTTCTGGGGATACAGAGGTGAACTTTAATGGCTTCTTGCCTGGAGTTGTCCTACAGTCTAGTAGGGGAGGGTGTGAAGCACGTTGAGTTTGACAGGTGCTTAAAGGAAGAGTGTAAAGTGACCCAAATGGCAGAGGAAGAGGAATGCCTTCACAGAAGAAGCAAGGCTCAGTCGGTGCTCAACAGACAGATGGGGCTGAGCTGAGCAAGAAATGGGTTTCTAGGAAAAAGGTATAGTGTGAACAAAACACAGGAGAGTGAGGGAGCCCTGGAGAAGTGTGGTTTCATTTCTCCAGCTGACAGACAGTAGGCTATCTAAGCCCCAGTGAGAGAAGGGAGGAGTTCCTCTGGGGCAGACCATACTCGCTTCTTTTTGGCCATCTTAGTTCTGCATTCACATTTCAGCAGGGAGACATTTGACTGTTCTTCTTTCTCTTCCTCTCTCTAGGAATTCTGGGTGATGAACACTTCCATCCAGAGCACAATCATTCTTCTCATTGAGCAAATTGTGGTAGCTCTTGGGGGTGAATTTAAGCTATATCTGCCCCAACTGATCCCACACATGCTGCGTGTCTTCATGCATGACAACAGCCCAGGCCGCATCGTCTCCATCAAGGTGAGCAGCCTGGGATCCTCCAGGGACATGTCCAGCTTCCTCAGAATCCTTGGAAGATCAATTGAGAAGTGAGATCATCTTGTGTGACAAGTCAATGTTCACTCCATAAGACCAAATCAAGAACACTGACAACTGATGCTGCCCGTTGGCAGTTTACACCAAGTTTGCCATTCCCTCTTAATTATCCTTAAGTTCTGTCTCCTCTTAGGGTTGTTCTTGGTAAATATTTTATCCCAGACAAGTTTTCTCTATTTCTTATCAATTGAAATAAGCACAGAAGGCAAAGTGATATGAAAGCAAATAAAATTGGGAAGGGATCACCAAAAGAATATAGCTCAGAGTGGCTCAAGATGGCTTGGTAGAGTCCCCCAGAACTCTGACTTAGCATCCCACTGCCCCGTCCTGTGCTTGGCTGCCTAACACGTGACTCTACTCGTTCTCTGCTGTGCTCTTACTCCCTCTTGCAGTTGTTGGCAGCAATCCAGCTATTTGGTGCCAACCTGGATGACTATCTGCATTTGTTGTTGCCTCCCATCGTGAAGCTATTCGATGCCCCTGAAGTTCCACTGCCATCTCGAAAGTAAGCACCTGCCCTTGAGGACCAACAGTCATTAAGCTTTTGGTGTTTTGTAGAAAATGTCCTTTTCTTATGTTCCCAGGTCTTCTTTCTTTCTTTCTTTCTTTCTTTCTTTCTTTCTTTCTTTCTTTCTTTCTTAATTTATATATGATAGCAGAATTCATTACAATTCTTATTACACATATAGAGCACAGTTTTTCATATCTCTGGTTGTATACAAAGTATATTCACACCGATTCGTGTTTTTATACATGTACTTTGGATAATAATGATCCTCACATTCCACCATCATTTATAACCCCATGCTCCCTCCTTCTCCTTCAACAACTCTGCCCTATCTAGAGTTTGTCTATTCTATTCCTCCCATGCTCCCTCTCCCTACCCCGTTATGAATCAGCCTCCTTAAATCAGAGGAAACATTCAATTTGGTTTTTTGGGATTGGCTAACTTAGCATTATCTTCTCTAACCACATCCATTTACCTGCAAATGTCCAGGCCATCTTTCTTTCTTTCCCTTTTTTTCTTTTCAGATTTTCAACCTTCATTATTTTAGTCCAGAATTGTCCTAGATTTATGGAAGTCTTAATTGTCTCTGTCCCACTGCAGCATGTGTTGGATCCATGTCACTCATGTACCCCAGAAGCCCTTGTTTCCCATTTATTCAGTGCTGATTGTTAAGGGAGCTCAGGCACTTGTCTTCCTCTGGGTTGTATGTAGCAATCCCTGTATGCTCCCTATGCTGTAGGGCGGCATTGGAGACAGTGGACCGCCTGACGGAGTCCCTGGATTTCACTGACTATGCCTCCCGGATCATTCACCCGATTGTTCGTACACTGGACCAGAGCCCAGAACTGCGTTCCACAGCCATGGACACGTTGTCTTCACTTGTTTTTCAGCTGGGGAAGAAGGTAAGACAGGAGTCCTGAACAAACAAGTGCTCCTCTTTCAAGAGAAAGACTTTGTCTGAGATTCTCCATTTATTTAGTCTTGTAGGTCCTAAGCACCTTCAGAAAACAGAACTATTTGCTTTTTTGTTATTGTTCTTCATTTGTTCATCAAATATGTATTAAGCCACCTGTGTGGGCTAAGTGGCATTCTAGAAATAACATGATAAAACAAAGTCTTGCTCTCCTAATGTTCACATTCCAATGAAGCAAAGCAAGGAAACCCATTTTGTCTCATAAGAGTGATGGGTGAAAGCAGGGAAAATGCTGTTACTCAGTGTAGCTAGGGAGGATGTCTAGAGACCTAAATACAGTAATGGTCAGTCCCAGAGTCAGCAGCAGATGCCCAGGCTAATGCCTGCAAGAAGAGCTGGCAACAAGCACAGCTGGAGAGCAGCATGACTTCAGGAGGGGACAGGAGGAAGGCTTGGATCTGAGGTCATAGAGATGAGGCAGGTGGGTAGGAAGACTAGAAACAGGTCCAAAATGTGGTCCATGCACAAGCAATATCAGCATCCACCTGCCAGGAAACTTTTTAGGTATGCAGAGTTTCAGCCTAACCCAGACCTGCTGAATCAAACTCTGACTGTGGTGCCCAGCAGTCTCTAGTTTCAAGCCTTCCTGGTGATGCTGCTGCCTACTAGCATGCAGACACTATTGTGGCCCATTGTAAGTGGCTTTTACTCTGAGCAAGACCAGAAGTCTTTGGGGGATTTTGAACACAGGAAAAATATGATTGACTTAATATTTTAAAATGATTACTCTATGTTGGGTGGAAAAATAGGCTATGGGGACAAGGGTAGAAACAGAAATCTGGGAGAAGCTATTTCAGGAAGCCAGATGGAAGACGAGGCTGTGGATTGGTGTAGTATAAAGGGTTCTGTAGAACACCCAGCAGAAATAGCTATCCTGTAATTGTGTAATATTCTTTTCTTTCCACCCTCCAAAGTAATGTTTTTTGATCTCTTTCCACTCCTGTTATAGTACCAAATTTTCATTCCAATGGTGAACAAAGTTCTGGTGCGACACCGAATCAACCATCAGCGCTATGACGTGCTCATCTGCAGAATCGTCAAGGTGAACACACTTCCATTCTGCTTTGTCTTCCTCGTTGGCATTTTTGTCCTCTTAGTTAATGAGCATGTCTAGCTTTTTAACTCTGAACCAGGATTGGCATACTTTCTTGGTAGACATGGTATCTATTGAGCTGCTCGGCTCCGCCACTGCAACCTGAAAGCAGCCATAAGCCACGTGAGCTGATTGCATTATGGAAAGACTTTACAGACACCAGACTTTTACTCTCTTACAATCTTCATGTATTATAAAGTATTAATTTTTTATTTTTATTTTTTCAACCACTTGATACTGTGAAATCCCTTCATAGTTCTCAGGCTATACAAAAACTGGGCAGGCTGTTTGCCCCCTTTGCTCTAAACATGTCATCACCTTTTCCCTGCTCACAGTTGTTTTATTTTGCCAGTTGCATGGTTGCTTGCCCACACTACTTAAGTGAGAGCTTGCTGGTGACCAGGAGTGACCAACAAAATATGGTCTGTCTTGGGAAACTTGATCCACCTGCAGCTCACTTTGTCCATACATGCAACCTTTTACTGCTTGTTGAAACCCTGCCTCTTCCAGAATGTCTGAGCTCCCAAGGTTTATGCTTGTTTTCTACACTGACAACTTCTAAAGGAATTGCAGGAATTTTTTGCAAATCTGTTTGCAGGGATACACCCTTGCAGATGAAGAGGAGGACCCTTTGATTTACCAGCATCGAATGCTGAGGAGTGGCCAAGGAGATGCGTTGGCTAGTGGACCAGTAGAAACAGGACCCATGAAGAAACTGCACGTCAGCACCATCAACCTTCAGAAGGCAGGTCCATTGCTTCCAGAGGACTCGTGAAAGACGGCTGTCTTTATCCCTCTAGTTCAAAGCTTTCAGCTCTTGCTCTCTGAAGTTTAAATCACCCAGGAACTAACCCAGCATTTTCCCAGTAATATAGATAGCATGAACTTAGGCTGTTTTGTCTTTATCCAGATGTCAAGCTCATCATATTTTTTAATAGAGGAAAAGCAGAGAACCAAATATCCTTTTGTGCTTCCTTGAAACTTCAGCAGTAAAATCTTTTGCAAATAACACTCTTATTTTTTTCATGAATACAACAAAGCTGGTGAGTCCCATAATTAGCACTAAGACTGATGCAGGCTCTTTAAAGCAAAGCTTTGCTAACTTCTCAATTTCATTGGGCTTATCAGTTGTTGAAGATCTTGTTAAAATGCTTACTCTTGCCAGGTGTGGTAGCACACAGCTGTAATCCCAGCTACTCAGGAGGCTGAGGCAGGAGGATCACAATTTCAAGGCCAGCCTAGGCAACTTAGTGAGACCCTGTTTCAAAATAAAATCTAAAAATATGCTAGGGATATGACTCAATGGTAGAACACCTCAAGGTTCCTATATATATATATATATATATATATATATATATATATATTTTTTTTTTTTTTTTTTTTTTTTTAATGCTTACATTGATGCAGATTGTCTGAAGTCAGGCCTGATACTCTGTAGTTCTAACAGGTTCTCAGGCAACATGGTGCTGCTTTGAGTAGTGAGATTTTATATTTTTGCAGGTTAAGTACTGACTTGTCTTTGCTGTCCAAAGCCAGGGTGTGGCCAGCTTTTCACCTGTGTGTCATTGGCCGTCCATTTGAAAGCAGGCAGTCTCATAGCATTTCTAGTGAATCTGAGCAGAGTAATCATAGTTACTTCACCAACTTTTAAATAAATACCCCAGGTTGCTTATTTTCCACATTTTGCATTAGTCTTTAGTGCCTCTGGAGACTGCAGGCAGTTCCAGTTTATATTTTTAACGTGTTATTATTCTTCATTTATTAGAACCTGACACAACAGCTACTCTTCATGTGCACGAACAGAGAGAAATAAAAAACTGGGCAAGCCTATGTCCCAGCTGACTCATCCTCTTCTTTTGGCCAAGCCCAGAAAGATTGGAACACAGTCTTGTGTGCATGTGTGTGTGTGTGCTCACACCTAGCCTTGGAACATTGTAGGTGTTCTACTGATCTTGTGTCAGAGTCTACCCATACAATGTCAGGTGACCCCACTAGGAAATGCTTGCTAATTTAAGCTGAAAGTGGTCAAATATTGCTGCTTTTCCCATGGGGATTTCCTAACTGCTAGTTGAGACTTGCAGGTCATCAGTCACCTGGCATTCCCAGGCAGTTTTTGAGGCCACCTTTTGACACCTCACATTCGAGGGGTGGGCAGGCAAGGAAGCCAGTTTGCACATTTCCACACAGATGTTTTCAGCCTGCCTAAGTTCAGAATGTTGTTCCAGGTAGCTGTCCGCCTGCTTTAGGAAGCTTTGTTCTCTTTTAGCAGATTCCCCCAATATTCTGGCTCACTTTCAGGGAGTTGCTTCCCCACCCTCCTTTTTTTTTTCTTTTTAACATGAGGTCTTGCTGTTTTGTTGCTCAGGCTTGTCTTGAATACTTGAGCTCTAGAGATCCTCCTAGCTAAGCCTCCCAGGTAGTTGGGACTATAGACATGTGCTTTCAGGAAGTATGGCTTTCTACCCAGGACTTGGAAAATAAGCATAAATCATGCCAGACGAATGAAAGATTGTAGTTTACTTCACCTGAGAGAATAGATCAAGTTCTAAAACCCTAAGCAGAATTCTCCACAGCTGATTATTGAATCCATTTCATCAAAAAGTAAATTGTGTTCCACATAACCCTCATGTAAAGATGATCAGAGATTGGAATAGTTAAAGTTATCTCTTTAACTAGCTTTCAAAATAACATTTGCCACCTTAGTTACTGTTCTGTTGTCTATGCTAATAGTGGTTTTACACAGTACAGAAAACAATACCATTTGTGTATATCTCAAGATGGCCTGTAGGATTTCCAGCAGTTCTGCTGTCATTTGATAGTCTATCTGGCCTCTCCTTCACAAGGAATAAGTTGGCATTGCCCATGATCATGGACCAGCACCCCAGAGGAGGCATTAGCATTGGGTGGGTGGCAAGAGGAACCTGGCTGGAGTTTACAGTTATTATAGAACCTGGAGAAGTCAGAGGCGCAGGGAGGAAAGGTCCACAAGTGGGATTTGGCCTGTGTGATAGACAGTGCAGTCGCCCATTAAGTTTGATTTTTGAAGACCTGTTGGCTGCCATTTATCAAGTAGTAGCAACAGCAGTAATGACAGCAGCAGTAGCAACAACTGACATTTGTTGACAGTTTTCCGTGTGTCAGGCAATGTTGTGAGCATTTCATGTATTTAATCATTGACTTTGAATTTTTACTATAACCCCCTGAGTTAGGTACTGTCATTACTGTCCCCATTTTACAGATTATACTTTGAGGCATTGAGAGGTTAAATAATTTGCCCAATCTGTCAACTAGTAAATGGTGGAGCCAGGATTCCAGATCTGACCTGGACAATTCCAGAGACCACTCTCTTAACCACTGTATTAAGTCACCTTTGTTTCCCAAGGCCCAACCTCATGTCTTTAGAGAAAGAAATTCATACTACTTCCTTGTTTGGGTTCAACTTTTTAAGTGCTATTTCACAGTACAGCTGCACACAGACCAATCTGTGGTTAAGCAACCCGAATCTGAGAACAGAAA
The DNA here is from genome assembly GCF_964194105.1 of Spermophilus citellus. Taxonomy (NCBI): domain Eukaryota; kingdom Metazoa; phylum Chordata; class Mammalia; order Rodentia; family Sciuridae; genus Spermophilus; species Spermophilus citellus. The sequence continues at coordinate 131,753,068 of NC_138191.1, forward strand.
AGGATTCAGTGTTTCTGTGTCACCTAGCAGGTTTCAGAGGTCTTTGGTAGCTAGTCTTACTTCTCCTTATTCAGGGATTCTCATTGTATGTTCAGTCAGTGTAATATTTTGGTTTGCCTCTTGTGATACTTTAGTTCAGTTTGTTTTGACAAAAATCACTAGTTTATGTGGCATCATCCATTGGTAAGTCTTGAGAAGAAGCAGATCTCCAGTTTATCCCATTGGTCAAGTTGTTGATGTTTGGTGGTGTAGCACATAGGGGTTCTTTCACTCCCTCGATGATTTACTGGTCCAGTTTACAGACTGCTGCACTAACTGACATGACTTCCCCAGGTAAGAGAGGATCGACATGTCTATTCTGCTGGAAAGGGCTTAGAAGAGGAAGGTAGGGCTTCTAGTTAGGGCCAGGGCAGTTCAGATGGATGTTATTTTGATAGTAGTTACCACTTTTGTTCATCTTTCCTGGCTTACCTCTGGATACATTGTTCCTAAATAAGGAAGCCTGAGGCTCCACACAACATATGTGTTTTTCTCAGGGTGGTGCAACTGCTGAGTGGCAGGACCAGGATCCCAGCTGGGTATTTTTAACTGCAGAGAAATAGGCACTCATACCTAGCCAGCTGTGCCAAGCACAGTTACAAATTCATTACATTGCAGAGTGCCCAGCTTCCTCCATGTGCCACTAGAGGCCATTAGGCTTGTTGAACACACCTGCATATGACACTCCCTGTCCATTCTGCTTCCGTAGAGCTCTCTGCTTTGGTGTCAGAGTGTAGCACAAGCTAGTTATAAAACAGGCCTTTTCTGTCATGTGGTGTATTCCAGAGGTTGCTGCTTTTGCTTTGTGCCTTTTAATTAAATATTACTCTTTTGTATTTGTGCTCTGGTGGAATTTCATCATGAGAGGTATAATTTCATAAATCAAAGTAATAGAATAATTATCAAGTGAATGAGGGCTCTTTACAATGGGCCCTTGGAGACTGATGGTTTCTGTTGTCACCTTTGGGCTCACAGGCCTGGGGAGCTGCCAGAAGGGTCTCCAAAGATGACTGGCTGGAATGGCTGAGACGGCTGAGCCTGGAGTTGCTGAAGGACTCCTCCTCGCCCTCCCTGCGCTCGTGCTGGGCCCTGGCACAGGCCTACAACCCCATGGCCAGGTACGGTGGGTCCGGCTCTCCTCTGCCTGGGTTCCCATTGGGATAAAAGGATCAGCACAGAGAAAGTGACTTGGTTTTTATTACAAGTAATAATAAAAGGGATAGTATTTTTTTAACTTGGCTAATTGTGGAACAAAAAAGGCAGTTGAACAAGTTCACATTACAGGAAAAGCATCAAGCTTAATCTTACTAATAAACCACAGATAAATTCCTTTCCTTGAACTTAATTACATTTAAAACTCCGAAAACAACTCTGTAATAGTTGAAAGTAACCTATCTCCATTACTAATGATATTCTAATTATTGATTGCTGCATTATAGTTATCACAAAACAGATGCAGAAATTGTGGATTCTGATCTAGATCAGGAAAGTTAGTTTATTTCTTATTTTATATGAGACTAATTGTAGGATTTCTTTTGAGTTTCAAATTTTGTTTGGTTGTTTTTGGGGGGAGGTAGGTGGGTACTGGGGATTGAACTCAGGGGCACTCAGTCACTGAGCCACATCCCCAGCCCTCTTTTGTATTTTATTTAGAGACAAGGTCTCACTGAGTTGCTTAGCACTTCATTGTTGCTGAAGCTGGCTTTAAACTTGCAATCCTCCCGCCTCAGCCTCCTGAGCCGCTGGGATTACAGGCATGCGCACCCAGCTAAAAAAAAATTTTTTTTCATTGAATTCTAAAAGTATACCCACTGACCTTAACTCTTTTTGGTGCTGGGGACTGAACACAGGGCCTTCTGCATGCAAGGCAAGTACTCTACCAACTGAACTATTTCCCTAGCCCCTGACCTTAAATTTTTAATATGTAATAGCAAGTAGATACAAAGGCATCATCTCATAATGAAGCAAAAGATTGCAGCTCAGTGGTAAAGCATTTCCTTGGCATAAGGGAGACCCTGGGTTTGATCCTCAATCCTACAAAAAAAAAAAAAAAAAGGTCATAAAAATATGCCAGGCACTGTGGTGCAGGCCTGTAATCCTAGCAACTTCAGAGGTAAAGGCAGGAGGATCACAGGGTTCAAAGCCAGCCTGGGTAACTAGGGAGATCCTGTCTCAAAAAACAAACAATAAAACAAGTCATTTATTTTGCTCATGAATCTGAAATTCAGGAGCACTTGAGAAAGCGTGTCTCAGCCCCACCTGGTGTCAGCAAGGTTGGTTTAACTGGGACTGGAAGGTCCACCTTCAGGATGTCCACTTGCATGTCTGGCATGCTGGGGCTCCTGACTGGGAACTCAGCTCTGGCAGAGGGCCTTAGGTCCTTTCCGTGTGGATCAGTAATTCTGTGGGTCATGTGGGCTTTCCCACAGAAGATGTCTAGGCTCAAGAGTAAGTTCCTCAAGAGAATGAAGTTAAAGTGCATGTTGTTTCTACAACCTAGCCTTGAAAATCCCGTAGTGTCACTTCTGTTCTGCCTCAAGGCAGTCACAAAGGTCAACACAGCCTCAAGGTATGGATACGTGGATACCATCTTTTGCTAGGGGAGTATCAAGATTATAGAAAAGCAGAAGGAGCAGAAGATACTGCTGCAAACATCTTTGGAAAATAGAATTTTCTGGGAAAATGTCATTTCACTTTATTTTTTAAATCTTTCTGGTCTTAGGGATTAAACCCAGGTCCTTACACATGCTAAGACATGTTCCACCCAAGTGCAGTGCTAAGACATGTTCCACCCATGTGCTGTGGGCCCAGCATCCCAGATGGATTTTTAACACTGGACCTGCTATGTAGGTGCATAGATGTGTATGTCTGTGCCCAGATTCCAGTCAAGCTCTACTACTATTAGCAAAAATCCTGACATTAGTATAGCATACTTCTGATCTTTGATACTCAGTTTACTGAGCAAGTCTTGTCTCCACCCAGAACTTTAATGATGTACAGGGGAAATACTTTAAATAGCAAATCTTAAACAGCTATGAAAGATTTGGTTTATTAAAAATTCTTTTTGGGGGGCTGGGGTTGTGGCTCAGCAGTAGAATGCTCACCTAGCATGCACGAGGCACTGGGTTCGATCCTCAGCACCACATAAATGTAAAATAAAGATATTGTGTCCTCCTAAAACTTAAAAAATAAATATTTTTTAAAAAATAAAATATAGGGGCTGGGGATGTGGCTCAAGCAGTAGTGCGCTCGTCTGGTATGCGTGTGGCCCAGGTTCGATCCTCAGCACCACAGACAAACAAAGATGTTGTGTCCGCCGATAACTAAAAAATAAATATTAAAATTCTCTCTTTCAAATGCAAATCAAAACCACCCTAAGATACCATCTCACTCCAGTAAGATTGGCAGCCATTATGAAGTCAAACAACAATAAGTGTTGGCGGGGATGTGGGGAAAAGGGTACACTTGTACACTGCTGGTGGGGCTGCAAAATGGTGAGGCCAATTTGGAAAGCAGTATGGAGATTCCTGGGAAAGCTGGGAATGGATCCACCATTTGACCCAGCTATCGCACTTCTCGGACTATTCCCTGAGGACCTTAAAAGAGCGCACTATAGGGATACGGCTGCATCAATGATTATAGCGGCACAATTCACAATAGCTAGACTGTGGAACCAACCTAGATGCCCCTCAATAGATGAATGGATAAAAAAAATGTGGCATCTATACACAGTGGAGTATTATGCAGCACTAAGAAATGACAAAATCGTAGAATTTGCAGGGAAATGGATGGCATTAGAGCAGATTATGCTAAGCGAAGCTAGCCAAGCCCTAAAAAACAAATGCCAAATGTCTGCTTTGATATAAAGAGAGCAACTAAGAACAGAACAGGAAGGAAGAGCATGAGGAAAAGACTACAGTAAACAAAGACGAATGGGGGGAGAGAAACGGAGAGAGAAGGGAAAGCATATGGAAATGGTAGGAGACCTTCAATGATACATAAAATTATAAGAGGTCATGAGGGGCAAGGGGGAGGGAAAAAAAAGGGAGAGAATTGAACAACAGCAGGGGAGGTAGAGAGGGAAGATGGGAGGGGAGGGGAAGGGAGGGGGGATAGTAGGGGATAGGAAAGGTAGCAGAATACAACAGTCACTAATATGGCATTATGTAAAAATGTGAATATGTAACAGATGTGATTCTGCAATCTGTATTTGGGGTGAAAATGGGAGTTCAAAACACAATTTGAGTCAAATGTATGAAAGATGATATATCATGAGCTATGTAATGCTTTAAATAATCAATAAAAAAAGACTTAATAAAGCTAAAAAAAAACTTTTAAAAATAAAAAAAGTTCTCTCTCTCTTAAAAAAATTAAAAATTTTAAAAAAAATAAAATAAAATATAAAAAAAGCACTAGGGAATTATGTATGACCACAAAAGTGGGAACCTAATAGACTAAGTTATACTTTATGTATGTGTAGTCTGTCAAAATAATTCTGTTATGTATAACTAAAAATAAAAAAATTTTAAATTAAAAAAAGGGGTGGGGCAGGGATGTGGCTCAGTGGTTAAGCACAGCTGGGTTAATCCCTGGTGTTAAAAATATATATATATATATCCCAAGAATCATTTGAGAATATTGTTTTCTAAATGTGTAATGTTACTTGTGTTAGGAGTCTGCTTCTGTTCTTCCCTTCCGGTGAAAGAGGAAGGGTACAGAAACTGCCAAGGAACATGCCTGTGGAGACAGGCTACATGCTGTCTTCCCCATCCCACCTTCCCATGTATCCCATTTGTCACAGTATCTTTACCTGCACTGTAGGACAGAGCAGTCACTAGTTATGTGTGGTTATTTTAGTTTAATTACAATTAAGTAAAATTTTAAATTTTGTTTTTCAGTTACTCATACCTCAGTTTATCCTCTTAACACCTAACAGCTGCCTGCTGTCGTGTCGTTCAGGGAAGATTTCAGCAAGTTCTGTCAGACAGCACTGGTCCACACGACCAGGCCGACAGTACCAGAAGCAGATTGGTAGTGTGACTTTGTGGCACTAGGCAGAGGAATGGGAAGGGTTTCCAGCTTCCTTCTGTACTCCCCTGTACTTTCAGGGATCTCTTCAACGCTGCGTTTGTGTCCTGCTGGTCTGAACTGAATGAAGACCAGCAAGATGAGCTCATCAGAAGCATTGAACTGGCCCTCACCTCTCAAGACATCGCTGAAGTCACACAAACCCTCTTAAACTTGGCTGAATTCATGGAGCACAGTGACAAGGTGAGACTCTTCCCCGTTGTCCAGTGGAGACTGACCAGGGAGCCAGCTTCTGGGAGGAGAGAAGCTTCCACACAGACCATTCTTGTTTGTGCCCATCTGCCATTTTCCTATGCTGTGGGATTTTGCTCTCCTTTAGGGCCCCCTGCCACTGAGAGATGACAACGGCATTGTTCTTCTGGGTGAGAGAGCTGCCAAGTGCCGAGCATATGCCAAAGCACTGCACTATAAAGAACTGGAGTTCCAGAAAGGTCCCACCCCCGCCATACTCGAGTCTCTCATCAGGTAGGCTATAATGACCTCTCTGCTCCCCTTGCTTTCTGGAGTCACTGGGCAGCATCTGTTGTGCGGCCAGCACATTTAAGTGACGTGTGCTTGCAGATAGCTCTCCCTGGTAGTCTTGTCATAATTGTCATCTGTTGACTCTTCCCACCTGAGCTCCCGTACTTTTCCAGCCTGTTGTTTCTCCATGTGGTGGGTTAGTCCAGAAGCAATCCATGACTGCAGCAGCCTAGGAAAGATAGGTTTGATGTGTGGGTTAGATTGCGTTCTCTGGGCAGGATTAGAATGTACTGGCTCCTGGGCTTCAAAAGCCAGCCACAGGAGGTTTTGGCAACTGAATCTGGCGCCTGGGTCTTCTTGGGAATCCTGTGAGAGCAGAGTCTGAGATCTGATGGTCTTTTCCCCTAATTTGATTAATTTTCTCCTCTCATATGATGGTTTTGAGTCTTCTGGGCATAGAAATAAAGAGGTTGTTGAATAAATTTTCTGCTGTTATGAAATTGTTAAGAGTCTGAAACATTAGCTTCAATTCCTAGAGAACCATTCACTTCCCTTAATGATTATCAAAGAACATCAACTCTGGATCTAATTATCTTCATGAAAATACTCACATGGTTCATTATTTTGCTGTAGATAATTTAGGGAAAATCATTGGCTAATCAGTTTGTCCACTGACTGAAGGACTTGGCCAAGCATGGGCCTAGTCCATTGAATGGGTAGTCAAGGAGCCAAGTTCTCCACTAGTTTTGTCTTGAACAGATGCTGCAAACTGTTGCTTTCAACACCCTACCTTACTCATGACCAGAAAGTAGAGATGGAATTGCAGAACTTAGAGACAGTCACAAACAGGCCACCAGGAGGCATGCTTCAGTGTCAGATTAGGCACAGTAGTAAACGTGAAGATCTGCATCTCTTCCTCCCATCTCCAGCTCATGCAATCGCATGTGAGAACTGATAGAAAATATGGTAACTGGGTTTGTTAACTTCAGTGTCATAACTAATGATTCGTATTAATATTCAGACTGACCCTTTTCTAATTGAGACCCACCTGAAACCTCCTTATCCTCCCTTGGTTTTTCCCCATATTTGAGGCTGAGAAGCATTATTAAAGTTAATACAGATTAAACGTCCTCAGTAAGATCATTTAGCTTTTCAAGCTGATGTAATTTAAAATAAATCCTCAAGATTCATTATAAATTAAATTGATCTTGGGGCACTTTAACTTTAACCACTGAACCACATCCCCAGCTTTTTTTTTTTTTTTTTTCATTTTATTTAGAGATAGGCTCTCACTGAGTTGCTTAGAGCCTCACTGAATTGCTTAGAGCCTCACTGAGTCTGGCTTTGAACTTGAGATCCTTCTGCCTCAGCCTCCCAAGCCGCTGGGATTATAGGCATGCGCCAGAATGCCAGGCCTTGACTATTCTTTAATCTCTATTTTGAGGGAAAGCCAGTTTTCCCATCCCCTCAGGCCAGTTCAGCTGATTCAGCACAGCTCCAAGTCCTGCCTCCCTTCAGCTGGTCTCCCATTCTCCCCAGTACCTTTCTGTTTTGTCTCCATTTGTATGCAGCTTTTGTCATGACACTGTAAAACTGCCTTTCCCAAGTGCAGTTGTGATTGCACATTGTTGTGATTGTTGCTTCATCTCTACTGGAGAAGACTTTGAGGAGCGATGTTAGGCAAAGCTCCTTTCAGGGAAGCTGCCCATACTACCCCAGTACTCTTCAACTGCTGAATTCCTGCTAGAGAACTTAGAGCCACCCCCAATATATTTCAGACTTCACATGTATTTAGGGAATAATAGTTAATTGCCCTTCCCCACTGCTCTATTTTTCCTACCCTATATTCCTTTCATCAGTGTATTCATTCTTTTAGAGTTTGTTGTAATACATATATTTGAATCATCTGCCTAAATTTCTATTTGAAACAGGTAACCCTAAACAAAAACATCTTTGTATAGCTGTTTCTTAGTTTTTGTACTTGTTTTGAAAAATTGTGCTTTGCTGGCGATATAGATATAGTTCTTTTGCGTTGGTTCAGTCTACCTGTTGATCATTTTACCTATTTGCTCCAGGACAAATTAAATACCACATGCAGTCCCCAAGCCAGACTAACACTGAGAAATATAAACTACTTCCATGTCCTTAAAGCTCACAGACATCAGTAAGTATAATTGCTTCTTAGGGGAGCAGTGGATTAAGGGGGTCTTGAATTGTTGGAAAATATATACTCATAACTGTGGGGCTCTTCTTGGCTTAGCCAGAGCATGAGGTGGGGTCTGCTGGCTGCCTTTCTTCTTCGTCCTACATAGAACAGAGTACTAACTGCCCAGCTCCTGATGAGTAAGCATCTTTTTAAAAATATTCCTGATTGAGACATCTGCAAAATTAAAACTCAAAAAAACAGGCCGGTGCTCATGATGAGGACGTGCCTTTGGTTGACATGCCTTGCCTTCTGCACAGTGCTGTTCTGTGTGCCTCCTCCCCACATACCTTCAAGGATCTGCTCAGAACAACAGTGCTTTCCTTTCAGAGGCAACATGGAGCTTGCTTTTGACTCCTGGTGGTTCTGTTCCTTCTTAGGTAAGGGACAGTGTTAGGTTGAACCCTCAGTATCACCTGCAGCAGAACAGGTGCTGAGAAAAGAAGGTGCTGTTGGCATCTGCACTACTGGGGAAGCAGCAGGAGGCGTTCTGTGCAGATCTGACCACTGCTCACCCTTTCCCTCTGCCGCTTTCTTTGTGATCACAGTTTCTCAGAAGGATGAAGGAGACCACAGAAGTTGACTTAGGTTACAAGCCTCAGAGGTTTTTTTAGTTGTGGAGTATATAGATGATGAGGAAGGCAATTACTAGCGCCTCCTGCCATGGGCATCTTGCTCTCTCTACTCCTTTAAACCTCTTCTTTTTCTTAAGCATATGGTCTTTAGCAACCCAAGATTCTCCTGCACGCCTGAGAAAGTTTCTATTTTAACGTCTGTCTCATGGGAAGCCCTACTCCAGTGTAGTTCTTCTCTGCTCATTTTATTTGTTTGGAAATCCCCAAGGTTCTGGTTTCTAAGATGAATTAGGCCCCCAACAATCAAAGGACTATAGGTATAAGAAAAAATATTGAGGGCTGGGGATGTGGCTCAAGCGGTAGCGCGCTCGCCTGGCATGCGTGTGGCCCAGGTTCCATCCTCAGCACCACATACAAACAAAGATGTTGTGTCTGCTGAAAACTAAAAAATAAATATTAAAATTCTTTCTCTCTCTTTCTCTCTCTCTCTCTCTCTCTCTCTCCCTCCCTCTCTCTCTTTAAAAAAAATAAATGTGACACTTTAAAAAATATATATATTGAATAAGAGAAATGGCGTAGCTTATCCTGACTGACTGGCTCAGGAGGACAATTCTTTTGAGAAAGGAAAAACGACTTCCCAAAGGTTAACATTACTTGACACCTCTTAAGGTTAAAAATAATTTTCCTTTCTGTATTTTTAAGTAGGAGTGTTTGTTTGCAAAATATTTTGAAGCTGATTAGAAGCGGTGTCCTCTGTGCAGGTTAGTCAGTTGCTGCCCTTTGTGTCCCTTGCCTTTTCTATTTTGGTTTCCTGCTCCTCCCTAGTTTCCCTGAATTCCGAAGCAAACTCAGAGTCTCTTTCTCAGTGCTCCCTCTTTGGTATGCACACGTGTTGTAGTAAGGGATTGAACCCAGAACCTGGTGCATGCTGGGTAAGTGCTCTGCTACCAAACTTCATCCCCGGTCCCCCTTTTCCTTTCTTTCTTTTTTTCCCCCCAGTTTTTTTTTTTTTTTTTTTTTTTTTGGTGGCGGGGGGGGGGCAAGGTCTTGTTTAATTGCCCACGCTATCCTCAAACGTGCAATTCTCCTTCCTCAGCTTCACAAGTAGATCGGATTACATACATGCGCCACCATGCCCAGCACTCTCAGGTTTTTAAGTTGAACTTTTTACCATATTCTAAGTGGTAATAATAATGATTTTAAAAGAAAATACTCAAGTTTTAAGAGTGTTTATTTGTAGAAGGAAAAGATACCTCGAATGCTTAAAACACAAACTCAAGCAAGATGCTTATATACAGCATGAATTGTTGGCCATAGCGCCATCTACCTTCATTTTCAGCCATTTCTTATAGACAAGATAAAAAAGGGAAGCTCTTGGAGCCCATTTCTTACCGAATGAATAAAAATAGACTTATCTGTCTTGACTATGAATGTTTTGAGGCGGTTTTGTGCAAGCGTCCGTGAGGGACTATACCCTTCTCATGCTGGTGCTCCCTGTCATGCCAGACCCCATGTCCTCCCTTTCAGTGGTGCCTGACTCAGGTAAGCAGTAAGGTACCCAGAGTCTGATCATGAGGCACAGAGTCTTGAGTTTTCTCCCAGCAGGTCCACCCTGGGGCACTCATCACTAGCCTAACAGTTTTTGTATTTTTGAAAAGTGTGTAGACTTCTGAAGGTAATTTAATTGCATTTTAAAATAGAAATTCTTCTCCTCCAGTACCCACTCTTGCTCCTTCCTGTAATACTCAAGGCCTCCTTTGAGAATCAAATAATACAGTTCTTTTCAGCAAAGGGATTTGGTTTTTGCATTCACATGAATTATGCCTTAGAGAAAATGGAAAAGTGAGCTCATGATTACTTTTTCCCATAAGTAAGTTTCTGGCAGCGATCAGGGCAGAGAGAGCCCACGCAGTCTCCCCCTGAGGAGGATGTGGCAGGACCCATTGCATTTAAACCCTTCATCCCATGTACTGTAACATCCTCGGTACATGTAATTTCATCAGGTACACGTGCCCGCTTCAGCAGCACATGAACCAAAACTCTGCTGTCCACCTCTGAGAGCCTTTGTCTCACCTGGGGATTACAGGCCACTCCCTCCCCTGCCCTTTGATACCCTCTTCCTGCTGGCTCTGCCCTTCCCAGTCTCCGTTTTCGTTTTTCTGCAGTCCGGCTCCACAGTAGCTTCCTTTCAGGGTTTGAAGCCCTCCGGGCGGATTTTCATCTCCACCCGTTTGAGGGAGTAGCTGGCCCCATGCCAGCCATACCAGGTGATGCCATCCAAGTGCTCCTTGTGCTCCCCCAGGCGGTAGTAAACCCCATTGAGGTTGGAGTCTGTGCAGCAGTTGTACCAGTATCCACCTGGCACAAGAAACAGATGGGGCTGGTTAGCTGGGTGTGCCTTCCCCTTGAGGTGGACAGGGCGGAGCAGAAGGGACTCCAGAGCCCAAGCTCCAGCCGCACAGCTGCAACATCCACAGGTGGGTTATCCTTCCCACCTGCCCCCTCACCTTTGCGGAGCAGGGCACACTTGTCCAAGCAGTTGTCATTGTCCTTGTCCTTGGTGCTGAATGCTGTGTTGTTGTGGTAGAGGAGTGCATCGTTGCCTACGTTGCCACTGTAGTTCCCCAGGAAGAGGCGGTAGCTGTTGAGTTCATTGCTCAGAACAAAGTGGCTGTACTCCGCATAGCGCAGGTTGCCCTCCCAGTCCTGTGGGGAAAATCAGAGCCTTAGGGGACTGCAGAGCGCTGCTGTCATACCCTCCCTGTACTGCTTCTCTCGCTCCAGCCCTACAGCCAAACATCTTTTTCTAGATGTGAATCTAGCAAGACCTGTCACTTGCTTCCTCCTGCTTAGCACACTAGCTGGGAATCAGCAAGCGAGGTGCTGGTCTGACTACTCTCTGGATTCACCGTAGGCCTTGACAAAAGGTTTCATGTTCCTGGTTGAAGGGATAGATGTGTACTTTTGCTGAATCCCACTCAGATGTAATAAGAGCAACACGAGGATGTAGTGATGCTTTAAGGCCTTCTAGAGGACCACCAACCAGTATCTCTAAGGACCTCGTGCCCCAGGCCTGAGCAGAGACAATGGTGTTTTGCCCAGCCAACAGCTTTGCTCTGTCCTAGCCTGCGTCAGCTTCGTCCTGTGCTACTCACAGGCCTGGTTTGCTGAGAAAGGGGGAAAAATTTTTCTTCTTCAACTGAACTACACCCTGTAGAAAACTGTCTTAGTGAATGTATGATCTCAACTGAACAGACAAGGAGTCACACAGTAGTGTTAGAGGTCCTGGACCAGCTCCAGGGCCCCAGGCCTGGAGTTCACCTCCATCTCCACACGGAGCCGTGTTGGCTGTCTGGTGAGCCGGTGGATATTTTCATTCCCCAGCCAGAAGTCCCCACGGATGCTGCCAAAACCCTGCTTGTACTGCTTCCAGTCCTGGTAGAAGGAGACAAGGCCACTCTTTCGTCTCTGAATGATGGTCCAACCCCCACCTGAAGTCTTCATGTCACAGAACACCTGGAACAAAGAGGATGTTCAAGGGTAACCAATGACTTATTCATTAGAAGCTAATCAGAAAGTGCAGACTGCCCACCTTCTTTCCTGTCCCTACAGAGCTAGCAATGAATGTACTCCCATGGTCACACTGGCTCCCTGTGTTAGTGGTGCTGTCCCCAGTGTTGGGAAGCTGGAGCTGGGTGGTAGTTTGCTTAGAAAGAATTGTCTAAATCAGGGATGGGGGTGAGTGTGTGTACAGCTTATAATATGTCCCCTTCATGTTCTTTCTCCTTCCAAAAAGTAACTGCTTTAGGACATGGCAGAGATTTGAACTAGTATTTGGTGGCTATAAAAATTATGTTAGAAGTTTTGGTGTTTGGCCAATGATGATTTGAAGGGGCCAGGGACGGACCCAGAAGGTGAGCTTTGCATAGCTCTCTGGTGGTTGGTATGTCTGCTTCTCTGAGGCTCCCTTTCAATGGACCATGACCATCCCTGTTGTCTCTGTGCCTTTGATGTTGGAGAACAGTGTGCTGCAATGATCTCACCTCCATCTCAGGGCTGCCCAGGAAGTCATTGGGAGGAAGCTTGTATACCCCAGAGATGTGGTAGTTCTTCTGATAGAGGGAGGAGCAGTCGTAGATGGCATCTGCAAACAGAGCACACGTGGGCTAAGCAGAAGCTCGACAGCATGGCAGGCAGGGCTGCCTGTCACGTGAAACCGAGCAGTTAAAGACAGAGACTTTGTTTCTACCACAGGATGCCCGCAGGTGTCAATGCCCAGGCAGTATCTGGATTTGGAGAGCTGGCATCAGGAGATTAAGAGGGAACATGTTTTGACCTCACTGGTGGGGTAGAGGGTGGGAAAGCCCTTCATCAGGATCACGTCACCGGGTCAAATAGGTGGTTTCAGGTTGTCTGAAGTAAATTATTTATCCTGCTGTAGTTTAGGCTATGAAGTTTAGGAATGGTGCCATGTGTGAAGGCATGTGCCCGATGCCCCTGTGAGTAGCTCCAGGCTCTTGGGCTACCACCTCTGTGACATGGGAAGTCAGGAGTGTCTCAAAGGGTCTGCTTCCATGGTGCTCCTCTGTTTGTTTTTAGTGTTTCTCAGAGGTAGTGGCTGCTGCCAGCTGGGATCCTGCTCAAGGGAGGTAGATATCATAACTCATCCCTCCCACCTAATAATGCTAGATCCTCAAAGGAAAGCCAACCCCGAGGAATGTCTTGAGGCCTTCCCCTGAAAGTTTTGTTAAAAAGAAGGAAATGAGATTTTCTTTTCCCTCTGGGGTTGATTTAAATGCTTGCTGGCTGCCCTTGGGGCTGTGGCCTTGCACCAGGCTCTCTCTCCTGTTCTAATATCAGAGAGCATCAGGAAGAAAAAGCCTTTCTGGTAGGATTCAGAGAGCAAAGCGCAAAGAGCTTTCATTGTCTAGGATATCTTGAGAATTGTTTTCTTGGGCTGGGATCTTAGAGAGAGCACAAGGTAACACTGATGGCCACACTGCCATCATGAGAGCTGTCTGAAGTGCCTCAGTTTCCTCCCAGAGCACCCTGCCATCACCCTCAGAGTTCTGCATTTCCTGTTGCTAGTCAAAGTCTGAACTTGCTACTCATTCCAGGGGCTGCCGACTTCTGGAATATGGTAGTGGCTCAGCACCTGGTGCCAGACAAGAAAAAGGAAGGACTGGTGTCCTGGGCAAGACCAGTGGGAGGCTGGGCAGTCGGGCCACAGTTCAATTCCAGGAGTCTTCTTATTGGGTGGTGAGAGTTCCTGGTTCGGAGGAGCAGAAAGCGGCTCCATCAGACTCCTGTCCGGCCTGACCTTCCACACATCAGTTTCTTTTCTCAGATCAAATCAGGACTCACTTGTCTGCAAAATGGCTGAGAATCCTTTTTAATCCCAAGCCAAAGGTCAGGAATTCCATGCTAAGGAAGTGATTGGTACATGTGGGTTTAGATAACAGGATTTTCAAGCTTAAATTCATGTTTAAAACTTTTCCATCATTTAAACCAAGGGTAACCAATGACTTACTCATTAGAAGCTAATCATGTCTTTGTTCTCAATTTGGATTATAATATAACCAACAGTTTTTATATTAGTTAAAATTACATTTGTCTATAGGATGTGTTCCTTTCAACTAATATTTCCCTGGTAATTTCAGAAAACCAAATGTATCTCTTAAATAGTAAATTCATGATGGCCCATATGTGCCAAGCTAAGCAGCAACTGAAAGTTGTTTTGCAAAATAAAACATTAAATGTGCCTTATTTTTAGCCATTAAAATCCATATTCAACATTGCACTTACTTATGTCATATGATATTTGGGAGAATTTTGAGACCATGGAGGGAAATGGAAACATCAGAATTGAGGAGCCTGTCCCTTCTGAGCACAAAGGGCTTCTTCACAGGCCAGGTGGAGTCTCTACACTGAGTTCTGAGTCAATGAGAGGAGTGGGTTTGCAGAAAGAGGACACACAATTCCATTATTAGTGTCCATTCCTGCTAAATCTTAAGGACACCAGAGAACTGGTTTTGACAAAACTTTACATCCAGAGCAACAGATGTTCCTGCTTCCTTGGGATTTGGGTGTAGTCAACAGCTCTTGAGAAGGAAGTGGCATAGCTATCCCAATCAGAAAGATGACAACCCTTCTTCTAAGACTTGCTGTGTCACTTTGGGCAAACCATGGAATCGCCCAATGCTCCAAGGTGGGAATTCATGCATTCATAATATGCTGAATTGAGAGATTCAGAGACCTGGGAAGGCACTGGGTACATTTTTAGAACAGCAGAAACAAAAAGAGCTGCTTCATAAATCTTTCCTCAAGGGAAAGTATATCCCAAAAGAGCCCCAGGAATTGCCCTGATGAGCAGTTTGTCTAGAAGCACTGCTGTGGACCAGGATCCCCTCTGAGGGGAGGTGTGACCTCCTTACCTGCTGAGGTCTGGGTGACAGTCTGTGCCGCCTGGAGCTGCATGATGTCGATCTGGCTGTTCATCTCAGAGAACTTGCTCTCGGCATCTGTGAGCCTTGACTCCATGCGCTTACTGGTGCTCTCCAGCTCCATCACCTGCATGACCACGCTGACCCAGTCACTCTCCTGCTTCTTGCCTAGTTCGCTCAGCATACTGCTTAGGTTGGCGACCTGGGCCTTGAGCTCCTTCACCTCCTTACAGCAGGAGGCCGCTTTGAGCTCTGCTGGCATCTTATGTTTAGGGGGCTTCTGCAGCTGTACTGGGTGGCTGGCAAAGGCCACAATGAAAATGCAGAGCCAGGTCCCAGCTGCAAGAGTCTTGCTCAGCATCTTTCGTGGGCCTGGTAAAGAAGGCTTTGCCTTTGGGGAACTTTGGACTGGCCCAGTGGAGGCCTGAGGAGCTGCTCACACCTTACACGCTCACTCTGGATGGCCTCACACTTCGTTGTCCCCTTTCTTTCCTTGCCCTCCCGTAGCCTTTGTCAAAGCTTGAGTTGCTGAAAGTGGAGTATACTGGACACTGGTGGCTTGCCTTCCCAAGCGTGAATGCTCCACCAAGTCAGCATCTTAAATATTGTTTGTGCCTGCACCTCCACACCCACGGTGGCCCTGCACAGTGCCATAACCCCTCCCACCTCATCTGGGAGGGTCAGGTGCCTGTCCGGTGAAGTCAGCGCAAACTTAGGCCAGCGGAAGGGAGGAGGGAGACTGGGCAAGTCTGTCTTTCCTTGCCTGCAGTCTCTGGGCTGAGACGGAGGACTGTGAATTTGTGTGTTTCCAGTTTTGCCTGTTAGATTATGCCCCTGCCAGCCACTGGCTCGGCTCTGTCAGCAGGCAGGCAGGGTCAGAGGGATTTCCAAATTCCGTTCTAAAGGTTATGTAACCATGGGGTGAGGCGAGGTAGGAGAGAGAATTGGGAATGAAACTCCACTCACCCAGGGAGCCTGTTACTATAATCCACATTGTTTACATGAGCTTCTAATGTAGTTCAGCATCCTGTGGAGTATGCTGTCAACTAGGCTGGATGGCCCTTTCTCTGATCATCATTCAGTGTTCTCCACAATCCTTATTCAACCTGGCTTTACCACTGTCTCAGGTTTTAAAATCTCCAACTCAGAAAGATCTAGAAATAGGAGGACAGAGTAAATCTCTTAAGAAGCAAGAAAGACTTTGTAGTTTGCATCCATGGGGTGTGCAGTTAGTTGTCTTTCTCTTTCAACAAAGAACAGGCCAGTTAATACTGGCTTCTCACGCTTGACAGTTTTGTAAGGAGGTGTTAAGAGATCACAGCAGCAATGAAGACTCAGCTGTGCCAGGTGTGGTTCTGGATTGGTCACCCACACTGTCAGTCTCCAGGCAGAGCAGAACAGGCCTCCCCTCGGCGCATGGTTCAAAACTTGGAACATGTATCAAAGAATAGAGAAAATACTCCCCATCACTTACTAAGTTCTTATCAAAAACCTCATTTCTCTTTTTTTATGCAGTAGTGTTTGTAATTTGAAATTAATTTTCTGTCGATATATGGAAAACTGATATGTAATTTTTCATACACTATATTTGAAGGACACTGCTCTTTTGAAGACAAATGTAAAATCATGAAATTTTAGCAAACATTCTTAAAAAGAAGCTTTTGACTGAAACTACATACAAATGTCCTTAGGACAGTGGCTGTCTTTGGAACAAACAGTTGCTCTTTCTGTTTCCATGTTGGAGAGCAAGCCACTGAGGCAGTTGCTTGACAGCTGATACTCAGCATGGGTCCTCCCCACTCCAGCCTGAGGCCCCAGCTCTTCTCTGCCTGCCGTGATCCCCCCCGGAGCTCTTTTCCAGTCAGGGCTTCCAGCTCCCTGGAGAGAGATTCCTGTTTGGACAGCTGGAGTAACCAAACAACTCTTTGTTTCTAAATTGAAAAGTAGTAGGGAGGGGCTCAGGTAGACCTCACATTCCTCATCTTTTTTTACCCCCTTGGGAATAAGGATGTTGCTAGCACCCTACAGCAAGCTTGTCATCATTCTGCTCCAAGATGTTCAGAGTCGGCACTATTTGTGGTCCCTGGTTCCTTTTGCAAAGGTCTAACCTAGCTGGTCATGACAGCCTTCATTAGCTCTGTGGAGTTCATTTCACTAAGGAGAAGTCTGCTCTGTTGATTAGCATTCTGCAAGGTCTGCTAAGGTGGAGGTCTTGGAGGCACTCGCCTGGCCATCAGATGACACTATACAACCGCACACCTCAGAAGTACCATGTACCATGCAATCATATGCAGTGTCCCACGCAGCCCTCCCACCCGTGACTGCTCTGCCGCAGCACAGTGAAAAAGCGTGAAGGACCCAGGAGCTCCAAATTCCAGGCAGCTTTTGTTTATTCTTCCCAGTTGCTGCTTCACTCATCCAAACAGGAAAATTTAGGAATTAGTTTTTATATCTGGGCAGAAAATGAATCATTCATTCATATTAGTAACCCATGTAGCAATTCTTTTTAGGAGAGGGTTCATAAACTTGGGTCAGAAAGCATCTAGCTTTTAGCATGAATGTCTGTCCTCTGACATTTGTTTTCTGGAAACTTATTTCTAATGTTAGGCATAACTTGGACACAGATGCTTTTCTTATTCAAAGATTCTTTTAAATTACCTAAGCTGCACAAATGTCAATAAATTCCTCCAAACTTTGAAAAAAATAATTAAGGGTATTTCTCATGCCCAAATATTATCTAATTTCCTAAACATGCACAACCCTGTGATGTCCTGGATTCTGAATTTCTAAAAGAAGGACAAGTCTGCCCTTGTCCTGAGCACAGCTGAATCCATAGAGGGAAGCTGTAGACCTGGGGGACTACAGTGGTTTCCCTTCTCGGTGAGGCTGTCTTCATCCTATTGTCTACCTTTCAACTAGCACAGTAACCATGAAAATGGGAATTAACTTACCCCAATGACTCAAATGTATGAATTGCCAAGATCATTGTAATGTCATGTGTAGCTAATAAAAAAAATCTATAGCCTAATACTAGGCACATGTTTGCAGTTCATAAATAATAATAATAAATAATAATAAATGTAACTATTATTACTGGAAAGAAAATGGGAATTAACTGAGAAAATGTGAGAAATGTGGGCTGGATACCATATAGTTTTTCTCATTTCACTGATGGTGAGAGAGAGCTAACTTGCTGCTCCTAGGGAAGATGTTTATGAAAATAAAGCTTGGTTTCTTCATAAAAAGAGCCAGTGAGCTTCCCCCCAGACTGGAGGTTCTCGAAGACTTCAGATCTGAGCTGCACTGCCCCAGGCTGGCCAAGGACTGGAAGCAGGGGAGCAGCCCAAGAGTTGTGGAGAGGTCGGGGCCTCCAGGTGGGCTCCTTCCAACCATTTGAAGATAGTCTCAGTTGCTGGAGGAGGCCCCAGTGGGGAAAGTGCTCCTCCTTTCTGATATACCCTGCCTCTGCTTGCTGCCAAACATCACTTTCAATACTGGAAAGAGAGGGAAGCTGTGTCCCTAGTACCCAGGTCTCAGTATGAAATGAGTCTGTCTCAGAAGGGGCTGTCTCATTGTTGATTCAGTACCAATATCTTTGTGTGCGTGTGTGGTGCTAGGGATTGGACCCTATAGCCCTATGCATGAGAGGCAAGCACTCTACCAACTGAGCCATCTCCCTAGCCCCCAACATTTTTTAATAGCCACAGCCTGCTAATAAGCCAGCTTTTAACAACAACAACAATGATCACAGCCTGCCAAACCATACATAGCCATTGACTGGCTTTTCTGTCACTCACTCAGTCCTTCTTTGTCTCAGTTGGGTGCTTGAGTCCATCAGAGAAGGTGTACCCGTAGATGCGTCTTCCCTAAACCTTCTAATGCACTATCTCTACCAAAGAATATGCCCTGGACCTACTGAAAGTCATTGTTCTTACTGGGAGTATAAGTATAGCTCTGGTAGAACACATGCTTAGCATGCACAAGGTTCTGGATTCAAAGCCCAGCACCAGAAACAAAATCATTTTTCTCAGGACTCCTCTTAGGAAAAAAAAAATCAAATCTGTTAACCAGCATTCAGGCAGCAGAGCACAATGATGGTGCACACACCCCAGCCCCCATCAGCCCCTTCCAACACCCAGTTGTCTCATAGTCTAGGAAAGTCTTGGAAAGACAGGTAACTGAACTCCAGGACAATGTGACATGTGGGAATAAAGCACAGTGGGGAAGGAGTGCCCAACCCAGGTGGCCCTGGAGGGCCTCCCAAGCACATGTACCCAGAAAAAGCATACTAAAGGAGAGGAGAAAGTGGCCAGGAATGGGGAGGACATCTGAGCACAGGGCAGCTGTGTGAAAGGCCGTGGGGGGGGGGGGAGCGGGGGACTGTGCACGTGGCCTGAGAGTCCAGAAGCGAGAAGATGGGGAAAGCAGCCAGCCCCAGGGACCCCATGTGTCCAGGTGAGGAGTGTGACTCTCCCTCTCAAGACAGGGGCTGTGGAAGGAATCCAAGCAGCTTTGGCCTTTTGTCTCTTTGTTTTCCAGAGTCTTACCAGGAAAGCAGCCTTTTGTGATTGCCAAATAAGATTTTTAACTGGAAATCAGTAACTTAGAGCACTCAGTTTTTTTAACTTGATTTATTTTTTATGTGGTGCTGAGGGTCAAACCCAGTGCCTCACATGTGCTAGGCAAGCTCACTACCACTGAGCCACCACCCCAGCCCACTGAATGTTTTTAATTGTATACCTTCATGCTAAATGCCTTGGCTGTTGTGTTCAGGAGTCGGACATGAAGAGCTTAAGTAGTTATTTCTAGAATTAGACCAATTTGACCTCTGTTCCCTTCCTAACACTTGATAGCTCCTTATGACCATGGGAAAATTACTTCTCAGTTTTCCAATCCCTGAAATAGAGATAAAAATCAGAACTACCTCACCAGGGGGTGGGGCTGGGGCTCAGGCTGAGGTTCAGGCTCAGTAGTGGAGCTCTTACCTTGCGTGTATGAGGCTCTGGGCTTGATCCCAAAAAAATCTTGAAAACAAGAAATCAAAGAACCCCAGATACCTCACCTCATTGGGGTTTTTGTGAGGATTAGACTAAATAAATCAAAAGATTAGGAAGGGCTAAGACAATTTTGGGTTTGGCAGTTTTAAACAGTTTTTATTTTTTAATTAACGTTTTTTCAAGAATACAATTAACTACAGTCACCATTGTGTATAATAGATCTCTTAAACACATTCTTCCTAACTGAAAATTTGTATCCTTTGACCAGCATCTCCCCAACTCCAGGGAGCACCCCTCCCCCAGCCACCCAGGCCCTGGTACCACCATTCTGTTCTTACTCCTGCAAGAGCAACTTTTTTAGACTTTGCATTGAGTGACTTCACACAGTATTTCTTTTTCTGTGTCTAGCATATTTTACTTGGCTTCATGTCCTCCAGGTTCATCCATGTTGTCACAAACGCAAGACATTTTTGAATAAGAATAAATTTGGAGGAAATGTGCTACTAGATATCAAGATTTGTCATAAAGTTACAGTAATTAAGTCAGTATATTTGGTACAAGGATAGACTAATAGACAACTCTGGAACAGAATTAAATGTCCAGTCCCACATGAATGTGGATAGTTCATCTATGACAAGGTAGCACTGTGGAATGATGAGATGACAGTCTGCTGTATGTACAGCTGGGTCAGCTTGAGAGTTTCCCAGGGGAAGGCTCTCAATCCTTCCCTCACAACATGCACAGAACCTCGAGTTCAGAAGAGGGAAACTTGAAAAGTAAAATAAAGCAGGTTCTAGAAGATGGCATAGAAGACGAGGGGAGTATCTTGAGAGCTTGCAATAAGCAAGGATTTCTTGAACATGACACCAAAATCTCTAGCCAATCATAAAGGAAAAGTATTCACTTCTATTCATAGGAAACACCATGAAGAGAATGAAATGGCAAAAAATATTTCCAACATAGACTCTCATATGTACTGTGTCCAGAGTATGCAAAGACTCACAAACAATAAGACCAGGAAAAGCCGCCCATCTAAAACATGGCAAGAGATGTGAACAGGCACATAGTTCACAGAAGAGGATCTCCAGAGGCCTGTAAACCCAGGGAAGGTTGGTCCTCATTAGTCATTATGGAAATTCAAATAGCAACCATAGCAAGATGCTCCTGCACTCCAGCCAGAGAGCTGAAATGGAAAAGACTCAAAATACCAAATGTCAGCAGGAGCGTGGAGCAGTTGGTGTTCTGGCGAAATGCTGGTGGAAATGTCAGCAGTAAAACCACTTGGGAGAACAGTTTGTCAGTGTCTTGTAAAGCTGAACAGACCCTGGAACCCGGCAGTTCCACTTCTTGGTATTTTCTCAACAGAAATGGGAACACACGTGCTCCCAAAAAATCATGCAGGAACGTGGGTGGTAACATCACGCATAGTAGCAAAGCACCAAACAACCCAGACGTCCATCAGCAGTTAGGTAAATTATGGTCTCCTCATACAGAGTGTTCATGCAACATTCAAAATCTGACAAACCAACCTTTGAAGTTGGTGTGGTGGTTAGCCCTGGGGAGGAGGCTGGGGAGTGGGCAGCGCACTGGGCTCTCTTTTTTTAAATTTTTTTAATGAACTTTATTTATTTTTATATGTGGTGCTGAGGATCGAACCCAGTGCCTCGCATATGCTAGGCAAGCGCTCTACCACTGAGCCACAACCCCAGCCCTAATGCGCGGCGCACTGGGCTCTCTTGGTCTGGGTAGGAGATTCCAGGATGTGTGAACACTTGTTCCTGGAGCCGTTTGCTTAGGTGTATGCTTTCCTGTGTACTTCGTAGACTTCAGTTCCAAAGTTTATCTAAAAACAGGTGATACACATGGGACACAGACCAGAGTCTGACACAGTCCATGTCCAGCAGTATCAAGTAGATCATTTGGACAAGCCTTCCCCAATCTCCCAATCTGAAATAAGTCCCATGTTCTTCCCTGGACACTCGCTGTTCTCTTCATCGTGTTCTCCCCCGCAGCACTCATTTCAGCTTGTCTTGTCCTTTCTTTGTGTGTCTCCATCCCAACCTGTGCACTCTGCGGAGGCAGAACGCTCTGTTGGAACCGCTCTGTTGGAACCTGTCCAGCTTGTGAGCCCCAGTCAGAGGTTCCTGCCCCTTAAACATCCTCTCTCCATGGTCATTTCCGTATTTGGTCATAGTAAGGTCCTCACATTGTTTCCTGCTATGCATCCATTTTTCTCCTTTAGGTCTTAGTCATAGAATGAAAAAAAGTAAGCACTAGAAGAGTTGAGGTCATTTTGTAGTCAGTGACTTGAAGTGGCATCCTTCTGTAGAATCGTTTCACTCCCCCTGGAAACCACCAGTTTGAGTCTCACCCCTCCTCCTCTGCTTGTGAATATTAGCAACAGGATCACAGAGTATTTGAGGGGGATTTGATCCCACTCCTGTCTATTCTGGAGGCCTGTGTAAATAGCACATTAAATAATAAAATAAAAAATTATTTTGCCTTCATCAGCCTGAGGGGTCATGGGCAATCACCAGCGTTGAAGAAGGAACAAAGAAAGTGACATCTCTACATAAAAACAGCCTTATCTTGGGCTAGGATTGTAGCTTAGTGGTAGAGCACTTGCCTCCCATGCATGAGGCCCTGGGTTCGATCCTCAGTACCACCTATAAATAAATAAATAGATAGATAGATAGATAAATAAAAGATATTGTGACCATCTATAACTAAAAAAAAAAAAAATTTAAACCAGCCTTTCTCTAGATAGCTATATTCTCCAAAATTTGCCTAGGAACCTAATAGTCTCATCTGTCCCAAAGGGGAATCAAAGCTCATTATATTGCAGTTTCAGTAGCTCACTCTTTGCCAGAGACAAGACCCTGCTGGGGTTGCAGGACAAGATTATAGATCCGTGCCCCAGCCACCCCGTGACTGCAGTGCTGGGCCACCTTCATTCTGACTTGGGCACCACAAACTGGAAACATGTCTGTCATTCTTTAAGAATGTCAGGGGATATGTGCCAGTCATTCCTGAGCAACCAATTAATGGCAAGGGTGGCAGGGTTTTGCAGTCTGTAGGAGAAGGGTGAGAAGGGCCAGCAAATTCCCCTCTGTGTGTTAATTGTAAACACATGTTTCAGAGGTGTCAGAGTTGTGCTCCTTGGAAGCAAGAGCCATGCTTTTACAGTTGTTTCCTGGCTTCCAGAAAAGGTATGCAGTCTTGTCCTCATCTCGCACTGCTGCTGGGGGAAAAGCCTTAGGTCCAGAGAGGGAGGATTTGCTCAGCAAAATACATCCCCTGTCTGGGTCACACTGACTGCACAGGTGCCAGTGTGCCTCTAGGAAAGTGCCCTTTGTAGAAGAGCCTCAGGAAGGAAGGGTTGGGTGCAGCTCAGTGGAGAGTGTGTGCCTAGCATGTAGGAGGCAGAGGGCACCTGTGTAGTGAAGGCACAAGCTCCACTCATATCTTTCCAGCCCCTTTCTTCTCCAGTGCCCCACAGGTCAATCCTCATCAGCATCAGGAGGTCATAAATTGACTCCTGGCTGCTCTAGAGACTTCCCATGGGTTCATCCCCTAATAGCTTGCCTTGTCAAGATCTTACAAGCCCAAGGACAGCTTTTGAGTACAGAAGCCACCTGACAGCAGGCAAGCTGAGATGCATTCTGGGTGTCTCCTGAAGCTAGAAGACTTTACTGCTGCACAGTAAGTGAGAAGTGCGCTGCGTCTCCGTAGTGAGCCTCCACTTGTCTTCAGCATCTGGCACTTCCTCTGGAACACCAGGAGATTTAATGGGGCTTGCTCCTAACAGTGAGTTAGAGAAACAGCCTCTGGTTTTTATGAACTCCTGTGGGGGGGGAGGGACAAACTGCTACAGTTAAACTGTGCTTGAGAGTTGAATTCAACCTTGAATTGTGTGCTGCATCCTGATTTTAGAGGTGTGAAGAAAGTGGACATTTTAAAACAGGTTCAGGTTCTGCCTCTGGCTGCCTCTGATTTCATCCCATTATTAGTGGTGACACTAATGGTCTGTCAAAATTCTCTCTCTCTCTCTCTCTCTCTCTCTCTCTCTCTCTCTCTCTCTCTCGGTACCAGGGATTGAACCTAGAGGCACTGAGCCACATCCCCAGCTCTTTTTTATATTTTATTTAGAGACAGGGTCTCGCTGAGTTGCTTAGGGCCTTGCTGAGTTGCTTAGGGCCTCACTGAGTTGCTGAGACTGGCTTTGAACTTGCAATCCTCCTACCTCAGCCTTCCGAGCCGCTGGGATTACAGGCGTGCACCACTGCACCCGGCTCTCAAAATTCTTTCAGATAGTTCATTGCCTGGGAATCTAAGTTCTCCGATTATATTGTGTCACACTTCTCTTATGTCAGCTTTTTCCTCACCGAGAAGGTAGGCACATTTTTTTCCCTTTGATCCCAGGCGACCGTCCTACAGTGGACTCAACTCCTTAACACAGTGGAAGCCTCACTCATATCTGCTTATACAATTAAATGCGGAGAGTTGGAGGCTGCCAGGTCACGAGGTGCCAGCTCACTTCATTTTGGTTTCTCAGCTGCATCCACACAATAGACTGAGTCTGAGCTCTTGGACATTCAGAAGCCAAGAAATGTGGATTTTTCCCAAACTCTGCTCTCTGTTTGAGTTAAGGTAGATGGAAATCAGCTTAGGATGGGTCAGTGCAGCCTCCCCGCTTTTGTTCTTTTTCCCAACAGCTTCTTTGTAATAGTGCCTCCCAGAGCTCTTCATTTCACTCTGGACATAAGAAGCAGAAAGGGGGAGAAAACCCTCCAGGCATCACCAGAAAAGGAGCAGTGCTCATTGTTGTAGAATAAAAAGATAATGGCCAATTTGTCAAGAAGTGTTGACAAGAAAGATAAAGTTGGAAGTAATTAACTGGCTGACATGCTGGGAGCAATGCGCCTGCCAATAGCTCCTTAAATCAGCCAGAGCCTGGAAATGTGGCAGGCCCTTCATCATTTTTACAGCACACCTCTGACAGGCCCTCAGTTGGCAACGCAGCCAGCACAGAGCTTGTGCTTCGACACTCTAGGACCATGCACCTCTCTGTACTCCATGCTGGGTCGTGCTAGGGCACTGAGGCCCTGTCCAGCCAGGAGAGCCTGGGGTGGGTGTGGAGGATGCCCGTCTCTGGGCAGTGTATGTCCTCGGGGATGGGGGGTGGACCAATTCCCAGAGCCAACTCTGTAGACTTGTAGAGGACAGGTCACTCACTGAGCTGAGAGCTCATGAGCAGCACAGCTTCAACAGGTGCTGCTCTCAGCCAGCCCTGGATCAGCAGGTGACACAACCTCTCTGTCTTTAAAAGGAATTATAAAGAGTCTGAGAAAAGAGAAAAATGCATGTGTTATGTGAAAAGGCAGAATAGAAAACTGCCCTGGTCACCACTGTGTAGAGAACACACATTAATTATTACAGAACACGTGCAGGTGGAGTTATTTCAAAATGGTGATTCTGTTGCAGTGAACTTCCCTTCCCACAATTTTTCTTAATTAAGAGAAAAAGGTACACTTCCTCCATCAACCCTGAAAAGACAGACTTTCTTGCCCCCTCTTCACATCTTGAATATTATTGTGCCTTTTTTATTCTTAAGAACTGACACCTTGTCACATGGAGATTTAGCCTGTCCTCTAATCACTGTGACCAGCAGAGGGCCAGGATGCAATAGGAGCCTGAGGCTTCAGTGGGGCTAAGACCTCAGGAACCTATTTGGAGTGTCCAGAGCCAGCCACCTCACTCACACCAAGAATTTTGTACCCTGGTCCCAGAGAGCTCAGGAGCACATGCCAGGTTTGAAACCCCGTAATGGGGCAGATTCTCTCTTAATACGGAGAAAGGACCAGAGACTCTATCAGACCTGGGTACTGTTTTCGTCACCTGCCTCTGGCTCTCAGGTGGGCCACTCTGACCTCCACTCTCCCCGCTGCTTCCTGTGTGCCGCAGTTCCAGTGTTCTCACCTCGACTTCTGCCTTCATTGCTGTCCTCTGCTTTAAAGTACTCTTCAGAAAGAGGAGGTCCACCCTGGAGTTCCTCAGACCATCTCCTTTTCTCAGAGGAGCTGCCTGATGAAGACATCAGGGCCCAGCCAACCCCAGATTGTCGGTCTCTGTCAGGGCACCAGACTGTTCTGTTTTTAATCAGTCACTGGGCACAGAGCTAAGTCTCAGTGCTGGGAGAAGTGACACGGGCAGGGAGGGGGATCTGAAGCAGTTTCCACTCTGTAAAAGAAACAAGAAGAACTTTTTTATACGGTGGAATGGACCCAAAGTAACGTCCAGGGTGGTCTTGGAGCTGGTCAGGATGCCCCACTCAGACCTGCCACAGTCCCCTGTTGACTGTCACCAACCAAGAGCCATGGGAATTCAGAGAATTCTTCCTTGACCAGGAACCAAACAAAATGCAGACAGTAGTCCAATCTAGAAATAGACAGACAGGAGGAGGAAGGCCCCACCATATGGAAGCAGTCAGGTAATGTCCTCCTGAGGGCCTGGAGGGGGCCCAGGGGGGCACCACGCTCCCAGATGTGCTGCAGGTGCTCTGTTGCCCGAGGACCTTCTGCCCTGCCCTGCCCTGGCATGGAGGCCCTTCACACTGCCTGGAGGTCACCAAGGTGCTGAGGCTGAGAGGTGAGGGGATCACCAGCAGGGCCACACCAGGAAGGACAAACAAGCCAGTGCCTAGACTTCACCTCAGTCCAGGGCCATGGAGCAGCAACTGAGGAAGGAAACCCTTAGGGTCACAGTGTTCTTTGGGGGGCAGGAATGGTGTCAGACTGCTTTGCTCTGGGTTAGCGTTGCGATCTTGAGTCCCTCATTACCCTCCTGCTCCCTGTGAAGAACACTGAGGGACAGCTGGAGCAGGGGGTCACAGTCAGAGGTTATGCTCCCATCCCGCCTTCTCAGCCACCACTCGATGACCACCTGCCCAGGCCGCGAATGGTCCTCGCCTCTAAAGCACAAGCCCGCCCCAGTGCTCTTCTCTCGGGGCCTCTGCATTTGCACATAGTAGGGAGGAAGGCATTGTGTGTGATCTGCTTGGTCTTTGTAGGCATCCAGGCAGCTGCTTATCCTTATTAGTTCACTCTTCTCAATGCTCGAGAGCACTTTCCTCGGTTTTCCAGCTCTTCAACTCAGCCTCCTTCAGTAAAAATTTGGCCTCAGTAGGGAATACACAAGAAGGAATATGCCTCTTCTGCTGCTGATCCCAGTTCACTCTGTTCTCTTTTCAGTCTAGCTTTCTAACACCAGGTTCATTTGTGGGCTCTGGGCTTTACTTTGGGGCAGGCTGTGTCTGTCTGCTCCATAGATTCATAGCTATGTAAGATCATGGGAAATTGTCCCCGGAAAATGGAGACTGCAGACAGACTGCACAGCCACGGAGAGAGCAGTGGGCATCAGAACTTCCCAGCTGAGAAGAGCTTGTGCCATAGTCTCTCCTGCCACTGCAGGTGGAGTGGACATGGGTGCTCTGGTCCACCCCTCACTTACACATTGTGGGCACCCAGCTGCCCAAGTCTCAGAGCCTTGTTTGTTGTGGGGTCCTTTTTGTGAGACTGGCATCGGTGGGGTCTGGTTTGTGCCATTAAACGTTCCTCATTGTTGAGCTGGGGCTTTGAATGATTTGCCTTTATAAGCTTCCAGCATTAACGTGGACAGACTGAGGGTTCACACGGGAGTGTTTAAAACTCCCAGCTGCCCCATAAAACAGGAGCTCCTTATTAAGGGAGCTGTGAGCAAAGGTGACTTCTTCACATGAGCTGACCACGCAGTCTCCCTTCAGCCTCATAAAACCACAACCGAGTTTAGGAGAGGAATATTTCAAATGACTCTCTATGTTAACCTAATAAGCAGGAAACTAGAGACTTATAGTAGGAACTCCTGGGTTTCCACAGAGCCTTTATTCTACATTTTGCAACCCAGGCCTCTAAGCCTGGCAGCCTCCAACGAGCTGCTTCAAAAAAGCCTGCAGTGGTGGCATGCCAGCTGTCACATGGGAAGCATTAAGGTGTATTAGTAGCTTCTGAAAGGAAATAGAAATGGGTAGGAGCTTGGGGTCAGAGGGGGTGTTGCCACAGTGTCAGTGGGGGAGTTAATGTGAAGGCCCAGGAGGGCTCCCTTCTCCTGTACAGCAAGTTATAGAGAGAGTTGACTAATTGAAACATCCTCCCTGGCTTTTACCCACCTAGTTTACAGGTATTATGGGTGCCCATTGATGCCCAGAGTAGAAACCTAGGAGTGTCCTGTGCAGGTCAGTGTGCAACCCCAAGTATCATGGCATTGCTGAAAGCTTGGTTAGTAACTCCCCATGGAGCCCCACCTGCTTCTCTCTCCTTCCAGCTAAGCCCTGCTGCAGGCCCCTGTCCCCTGCAATTACTGATGACTCAGTCGGGCTTTCTCTTAAAGGAGTCAGAGCTACATGATGAAATGTCATCTTTGGTTTGCAGTGCTGTGCTGGTCTGTCGTGGAGGAGGCACTTCAAAGCCACAGCAGTGTTAAAGTCATGTTTGAATTTCTCCTTTGAGGACTCTAACCACTACTTCCTACTTCTGATTAATTGTTGTTAAGCTCTCTGCATGATTAGTGGCTGAGTAGATTAAGAACAGGCTTTTATTTGGTTTTGGTTTTGTGTTGTTTTATCCCCCAAATGAGTCAAGCTTTGGTAATGTTTATAATTGTTCTTGAAAGTAGAACATGTTCTAGAACACAAGATTGGAAGGCAGTTGTTAGAACTCTTGGATTTTTATGTGTGTTTCTTAGAGTTAGCTCCTTCTGCTTGGGCAAACAGTACTTTATCTTCTACATCAGAACAGTTTTATTCTCCTTCCAGGAGTTTACCCCAATGAAGGCCACCCCAAGAGTCCACTGAAGAGCATATAGGAAATATATAATTACATATCATGTAAGCTCTATACAGGCTTTCTGTTTTCCTAATGCTTCCCAAAACTATATTTGGATTCAAGGAATTAAATAATGACACACTTATACCTAGTAGTGGTAATTATCCATATAGTTCACACCTCCCCCTGTGAGTGGACCTGAGTCTAGTACCAGACTGATTGAGCCAAGAGGCATCGGGACCTACTTTGCAGTAAGCCCAGGATAGAGTTTAACCCTTTTGATTTGGTTTCATTCTTAGTATAGAAAGTTCCATAGAACTAACTAAAGGAAACTGTGAAGCTTTGGTTTCACTTTTTGGAGATGAAAAATATTTCTGAATTCTGCAGCAGACTAGCTTATGAAGAACATTCTGGTTTGTTGCTTTGCTTAGGACTAGTACAGGAAGCACTAGTGTGTCCTCCCATTAGATTCCCCCATCAGATCACCTGTCTACTCCTACAAGCAAAAGAGAGGGACATGGCACAGACTTCCACCTCTGGTTGCAGACCCTAGAGGCTGGAGCCCGGATGCCCAAATAACCTATTCAGAAGAGTTTGGAGCTCACACTGGTGATCCCTAATGCTAGCTTAAGACTCAAACCTACCTGTGGACAAGCATTGAACTGTGTCTCTAACAACTTCATACCCACTGTTCCATTCATTTCCCTGAAGACTGTGGAGGAGGTAGGATTTACCCTGCTTTATAGATAGTTCAAAACTCAGAAAAGGCGACTGGTTTGTAAGTGGCAGAATTAGACCTCCAGGAATCTATCTTCTGATTCCAAACCAAAGCTGCTGCACCCCTTGTTTATTCTTATCAGTCGTACAATCACTGCAGATATTGCAGGGCCATCCTGATTCCCTATGGGAAAATCACCGCCCTTCCAGGGCCTCCATCTCCCCATTAAGGGGGGATAAGTAAGGCAGGGCTGATCTTACCTTTCTCTCCCCACAGACGCAGGGATACATGAGGTCAAAGGAGTGACAGGTTGGAAAGATTATTTGAAATGTACTTTGTAAACCTGGGCCATTTGATTGTTACTTTCACAAATGTTAACATCTTTAGCTCATCAGATTTCTGAGCAGTTCCTTCTCAGTTTTATTGGAAGAAATGTGATGGAATTGGATTTTTTAAATATTAATCTCTTACCATATTACCACATCAAACCCAAATCCTGGCCTGTCCCCAGACCACTGAATATTAATCCTACTCAAGTAGACAGTTTGTACTCAAGGCAATAAACCAGATCCTTGCTTGTTAAATCAGTCCAGATTCCCAAGTTGATATGTCTCATTTTTGGTGAAATCATTATTCTGTGGCTGTCCCCAGCCTGCTTCTTCACTCTCCCTGTTCCCCTTCTTCCACAGCTCAGGCTTGTGGTTGGTGCTGGGTTTAGTTGCACAAGTTCCCTGATTAACCAGCTCCAGACATCAGGCCTTCCGGTGGCACTGCCCAGCTGTCCCCACATGGGTGCAGTCCTTTAGCTCCATGGGCCCCAAGTGGCCTGCAGGTGACATCAGCCAAACAGAGTATCCTAGGGACAAGCACTTCTTCACCAGAAGCCAGCCTGAGGAACTCACTGGTCCCTTTAGAGGCACTACGAAGATACCGGGCACTGTCAGAGAGCAGTTGGTGCAGTGCCCAGCCCCGCCCCCGGGTTGGCATGGGTGGATGCTCAGCCTCTGTACCTAGAGTCTGACTTTTTCATTGATTTGGGTTCTTCCTATTTCTGAAGGCAACTGATGAGAAGTAAGAGTTAAAGGTTCAGAGGAATCTCATGTGGTTGTGCACTACAGTGGGGACAGTTTGGGATCCAGGATTTTAGATTTTTTTTTTTTTTTTAAGAGAGCGAGAGAGGGAGAATTTTTAAATATTTATTTATTTATTTATTTATTTTTAGTTTTCGGTGGACACAACATCTTAGTATGTGGTGCTGAGGATAAAACCTGGGCCGCACGCATGCCAGGCGAGTGCACTACCGCTTGAGCCACATCCCCAGCCCAGGATTTTAGATTTTTAAAAAATGGACACGCAGGGAGCTGGGGTTGTGGCTCAGAGGTAGAGTGCTTGCCTAGCATGCATAAGGCACTGGGTTCAATCCTCAGCACCACATAAAAACAAATAAAGATATTATGTCCACCTAAAACTAAAAAATAATTATTTTTTAAAAACATTGGATACGCAGGGTGAGGGTTGTAGCTCAGTGGTAGGGTGCATGCCTAGCATGTGGAAGGCCCTGGGTTTCGTCCCCAGTACTGCTACACAAAAAAGATGTGTGCTGCCTGCTTGACAGCCTCTGAGAGGAAATCTGGCTGTGCTGGGTGACAGGCTCAGAGCCCCACGTGTTAGCATTCACTTTACTGCTCCTCAAAATTAGGGAGAACGGGTCAAAAAACTTTTCTCATATGAAGCCCTTCAAACCGAGCCTTCCAGATGGTGCTAGGTAATTGAGGCTTCCCTGCATCTGCCCTACTGTATCCCTGCATTCAGGTGAGCCATCTGCCCCCCAACAGCCCACGCCTCCTGCCTCGGACTCACCAAGTGTAACCCCCCTCTTCCTTTTGTTTCCTCAGCATTAATAATAAGCTACAGCAGCCCGAGGCAGCTGCCGGGGTGTTGGAATACGCCATGAAGCACTTTGGAGAGCTGGTGAGTGCCTCATTCCTTCTAGAAAAGCTAGAGGTAGAGAACTGGCAAGGGAGGCACTTGGCCAAGATGTTGAGAAAGTTACTTTCCGTTTTTTGTTCTTTCCCAATTTGTAACAGTATAACGCTGACTTGCCTGTATCTTAAAGACAGTGGCCTTAGGGATTACATTCAAACCGAACATAAATGGTGAGGGTAGAATCTAATAAAAAATTGCTGATATTTGTCAAGCTTAGTGTGTTACTCACCTTTTGCCAAGTGCTTTATGTACCTCATCTAATTTAGTCCTCAATGATGCGATGCAGTAGCTACTGTTCTTATCCATTTTCCAGAGGAAACCTTGATCCCAGTAGGCTAAGAACCTGTCTGGGCCAGGCACAGTGACACATATCTATAATCCCAGCTATTTGGGAAGCTGATGCAGGAGGATTGCAAGTTGGAGGCTAGTCTCAGCAGTTTAGTGAGACCCTCAGCAACTTAGGAAGACCCTGTCTCAAAATAAAAAATAAAGGTCTGGAATGTTGCTCAGTAGTAAAGCATCCCTAGGTTCAATCCCCTGTACAAAAAAAAAAAAAGAATCTGTCTGAGCTGACAGCACAAACATGGCAGAACCAAGACTTGAACCCTGGCAGTCTGGACTCAAAGCCTGGCATTTAACCTGAGTTATTATGTCCCTGTGGCAGATCACATGTGTCTGGCCCACAGTGACCATTCTGTATACATTCTGGAAGAAAATATGGACAATTCTCCAGGCAAAATGCATTCTGTAATTTATGCCCAATGTTGAAGGATTTTTTTATTCCATTATTGCTTACATAGCTGCTTCTCTGTGCCGTCTTTGCCCTACCAATACTAAACCATTTTCATTACTCTTAAGGGTCTGGAGAGGGTCCTTTGATAATCCAAAAATATATAAAGCATAACTTAATGAACTTAATATTGAATTCCTGGAAGGCTGAGATGCTCTGGGTCCACATATTGATGAGGAGTCCTTTATGAGTCATGTAGGTCATTTGTGATGGCTTGCCTTAATCAAGAGCCACAGATTAGAATTAAGAAAATGAGTACCTCATAGCATTTTGCCTCCTAGAAGGACTAGTAACTGGACTAAGACTTTTAAGGTGATCTTTTTCATCTCCAGCGTGTACTGGACTAAGTTAGCATCTCTCCAGATGATGAAAAAATAGGAAGAACTGTCTGGTCCATCTTTGCCACAGTGCTCCTTTGCAGAGGGCATTTATTGTCTCCACTAGACTACACTGTGCTCTGCCCTGACATCCTTAGAGCTTGGATTCCAGTGAGTACTGATTGACACAAGGGCTCCACACACATCTGGTGTTCAGGTGATCTGCCAAGAGACAGTTTGTACCCTGGTTCAGAATGCCAAGCTTCAATGAAAGTTCCTGCATCTTCAGGTTCTTAAGGTGACCATTAGCTCCAGGATTACTGCTAAACCACGGTGGATTTTCTGTTATATTTAGGGAGCTGAATCACATTAAGCTTGACAATGGTTTGCTTTTTCTTGGCAGAGCCTGTGCTTTCTCAGCACAATTTATGTAACAGCAATCTCATTAGAATTTTGTGTGATTCATTGCTTAAACCTTATAGTTTCTGCAGTTCGTTGCAATTCAAAATATCCTGCCCCCTACTTGACCTGCTCCATATGCTGCCCCTGCTCCTTTCTGCTGGTTCACCGGCTACATGCCACGCATTGCTCACTGGCTCCTGGTATAGAAATCCAGCAGGGTAAGCTCCTGCTCATCTAAGGGCTTCTCATTTTACACTGTCTCTGTAAGTCACTCTTGTAGATTTTGTCTTTCATGTGTAGGCATAATGGGCATGATCTAGGCATTCTTAGCAAATGAAGCTTAGTTTACCTAAAATGGGCATGGAGCCACAAACGCCCATTCTGGCAACCCCGCTGGCAGTGGGGGAAGGCTGGCTGTGGCAGCCCCAACAGCTGGTACAGGGACCGCAGGTAGGACATTGATGCTGCCAAAACTAAGTAGGGGAAAGAGGTAGAAAGAAGTTAACGGTCTGCAGAAGCAATCTCCTTATTTTGTTTTTTTATTTGTTCTTTTTAGATATACATGACAGTAGAATGCATTTTGGCATACATGGAAGTATAAATTCCCATTCTTGTAATCATACATGATGTGGAGTTTCACTGGTTGTGTAACACATATGTGAGCATAGGAAAGTTATGTCTGATTTATTCTACTATGACTTTTTTTTTTTTTTGGTACCAGGAATTGAACCCAGGGACACTTAACCACTTAGTCACCCCTCAGCCCTTTTTTATGTTGAGACAGGGTCTCACTGAGTTGCTTAGGGCCTCGCTAAGTTGCTGAGGCTGGCTCTGACTTGCGATTCTCTTGCCTCAGCCTTCTGAGCTGCTGGAATTACAGGAGTATGCCACTGCACCTGGCTGTACCTCCTTATTGACATTCAGGAAAAAGAGGTTCTTTCAGGCAGCTCAGAAGAGCGGCTGTCAGTGTACATACTACACAAATAGTTTTATTTAGAAAGGGAGGAAGAGCCGGCTACCATGGTACGTGCCTATAATCCCAGCAATTTGGGAGGCTGAGGCAGGAGGATCGCAAGTTCCAGGACAACCTCAGCAACTTAGTGAAGCCGTAAGCAATTTAGTGAGATCCTGTCTCAAAAGGGGCCAGGGCCAGGTGCCAAGGCACCCACCTGTATACCCAGCAGCTCAGGAGGCTGACAGGAGGATCCGAGTTCAAAGCCAGCCTCAGCAACTTAGTGAGGCACTTAGCAACTTATCGAGACCTTGTCTCTAAATAAAATATATAAAGGGGGCTGGGGATATGGGTTAGTGATAAGCATCCCTGGATTCAGTCCCTGGTACCAAAAAAAGGAGATAGGAAGGGGAAGAGGATAATGGGAGAAAACTAATGTAGGTCCTGCATCATGTCGTACAGATTCCATTGCAGAATCATATTGTTATAGAACTCCCTAGAGGGCCACTACCCTGGTCTGATGGAGAAATAGTCATTTATTGAGCTGATGAAGAAGCCAGAGGACAGACAGAGGTGGAAGGCAGACGGAAGACACATAAGACCCTCTGGCCATGTGGCGAACCCTGGTCTCTAGTTTCAGGATCGCAGCACCCCTTACTCATGTGGGTGACACTCACCATCGGCGTGGCACACTCCATCTGCCAGCGTGATAGAATCACTTCCTTGGCTGCTGACACTAGTAAAGCTGCCAAGCGCTACACAGGAGGAACATTGGATGGGAGGCTGGAGAAGGCAAAGGTTTCCCAAAGAATTTTAAGTGGTAGTGTTCTATTGTATTTTAAATTATTATTTCCTGAAAGTTTAAATATGTATTAAGAATGCAGAGAATCCAGGACTTCTAAAAGGGAGTTGTTTGCCTCCAGCAAATAAGCAGATGTGGCCTGTTCTTCCTGGCTCATCAGGAAAGCAGCTTCCATCCCTGCCACGCAGCCCAGCATCAGTGTTCCGGCAGATTCTGGCCTTGGCACCTTTGCAGGAGCTCTGGTCAGGAACCTCACTGTTCCTGAATGATTTCCCCTGTCCTCGCATGTGTTTCCACATGCTGTGATCTGGTGACCCCTGTGTCTGGGCAGGAAGTGCCAGGGATGGAATAGGTGCTCTCAGATTGTCCCAGGGCCCAGGGTTGTTCCCCATCAGTGTGCCAAGCAGCGGGCATTTCCATTCCACTGAACAACTTACCTCCAGGTGGGCAGAAGTTCTTTTCAGTCCAAGTCCATGCGAGCTGTGAGAGGGAGGTTTGGGATCTAAACTGCCACTCCTTGTTCTCTGTGCCTCAAGAAACTCTCTGTCTTGACCCGCAGGAGATCCAGGCCACCTGGTATGAGAAACTGCACGAGTGGGAGGATGCCCTTGTAGCCTATGATAAGAAGATGGACACCAACAAGGATGATCCCGAGCTCATGCTTGGCCGCATGCGTTGCCTCGAGGCCTTGGGCGAGTGGTGAGTTTCAAGGGGATGGTGGCCTGATTGGCAGAGGCTGATTGGAGAGGCTGGTGATGAGTCTTCCCCCAGACAGTGGCAGAGTTCAGTCCCTAGTACTAAATAATAATAATAATAGTAATAATAAAGAAAGAAATAGTTAAAGCAAAATGACATGCTGCCATTTTTAAAAAATATTTTTAGTTGTAGATAGACACAATATTTTATTTATTTAATTCTATATGGGGGCTGGGGATGTGGCTCAACCGGTAGCGCGCTCGCTTGGCGTGCGTGAGGCCCGGGTTCGATCCTCAGCACCACATACAAACAAGATGTTGTGTCTGCTGAAAACTAAAAAATAAATATTAAAAAAATAAAATAAAATTCTATATGGTACTGAGGATTGAACCCAGTGCCTCATGCATACAAGGCAAACATTCTACCACTGAGCCCCAGCCCCACATGCTGTCGTTTTTAATAGCTCAGTTGTGGTTTTAAATGACTGAAGCAAAATGCTGTGCTGCTGTAATGCCAGATTCATGGGACCCCAATAGACCTCCAGGAGCTGAATCCGATGCAATCACACAAGAGTCTTTATTGCAAACTCGAGCCTGGACTCAAAACTGTCCCAAGGAGTGAGTCCCGGTCCTTTGTTCAGTGAAATTTTATAGGTTTTGGGGGGATACTCTATGTGTCACAACATCACACAGCAAATCGTTCCATACCACGGGAAAATCAAACGCCATTCTTAACATTGATTAGCAAGCACATTCACTGGCGGGAACAAATTGGGTAAGGATAATTGGTTAGTACAAGAGAGGGATTCCTTTGAACTGATTGGTTTAGTCCGTGAGGGGTGTACGGATTAAACCATAAACTACATGGTTTCCCAACATGTTATCAACCACCATAAACTACTGGGGGGTCATCTGGCATCCCAGGTATTTTCCCTGTCTCATGCTGATTGGTGGTTGCTAGGTAGTTGCTATGGGTCCTCACCTAACCTAACTGAGTCAGGGACACCTGGCACTGCAGGTCTCTCCTGTTATTTGCAGACAAACAACTCAGCATGGTGGGTATGTGCCTAGAAAGGCTCTGTGGGTTTTTCCAAGGACAAGGGTCACGCCCCCCTTCCTTAGGATAGGCCTTGAGGTAGAAGCTGCTGTTATTTATTTATATTCAAAAAGGGAGTCATATCAGTTTCTCATTGCTTCCCTAGTAGCAGGTTGTACCCACTGTCTCTTGAATGTGACACTGAGTGTGCCCACTTGTTCGTTCAACCCACCATTAGTGAGTGCTCATTCATCACCAGTGTCTGCCTTGAGGACACAACAGGACCAAGTCAGAGTCCTGCCTTCTAAGAGCTCACAGGGCAGGCAAAAGGGCGGTTGTAATGTATGAGGCTCGTTGGCCCTGCTGGAGTTGGGGCTTAAACCCAGGAGCTACTGGAAAGCTGCTCCTGTGTTTGGAGAGCATCATCATCAGGCTTCCATTATAAAAAGAGCAAATTAGAGAGTAGCCTGAAGGGAGGCCTGAGAGGAGAGAGCTACACCAGCTAAGAGAGCATCTGAGGAATAGGTGAGGACAGTGGAGGTGAGTCACAGAGATGTAGTGTGGCCGGCCACACAGAGGAAAACAGTAACTACTCCAGATATGATTAACAGTGGCCTCCTGATTCCATTTTAAGTGCTCTGAACCATTGCTACTCCATTTTGACATTTATTCCTTGACTGTATTATAAACTGATTAGGGAAGACAGAGGAAGGTCAGAGAGACCTTCATGATGCCTGTTTCTTAAAATATTTGCTATGCTAAGGAGTCATATTTTGGCATCCTGAACCCCCATCATAAGCACATACTTTAACAATAGTGTATCTGTTATTATTTGTGCCTTGCTTTTATTACTTACCAATTCTTGGCCACTGTTCCAAAATGGAGCTACTACCTCATTTCTGATGGCTTCATAATATTCCATCATGTGGCTAAATCTAGTCTATTTAATATAGGCAAATTTTTATTTGTTTAGAAATTTGATACCTTGAAAAGTTTTTAAAATACGGTGAGCAGCTGGGGATGTGGCTCAAGTTGTAGCGCGCTCGCCTCGCATGCGTACGGCCCGGGTTCGATCCTCAGTACCACATACCAACAAAGATGTTGTGTCCGCCGAGAACTAAAAAATAAATAAATAAATAAATATTAAAATACGGTGAGCAAAATCAAAGTAAGGCTTCTAAAGGAGTGGTCTTTTCTGTACATAATTATACATATTTTTTTGGTAACTTCATTATTGATTTTATTTCTCAATAGAAAGGTATTACTAATTCCCAAGATAGAAGGTGTTGTCATGTTTTGCATAAAATTTCAAAATAACTTTCAAAAATAAAAATTTCAGGGATGGGGATGTGGCTCAAGCGGTAGCACGCTCGCCTTGGCATGTGTGCGGCCCAGGATCGATCTTCAACACCACATACAAACAAAGATGTTGTCCGCCGAAAACTAAAAATATAAATATTAAAATTCTCTCTCTCTCTCTCTCTCTCAAATAAATAAATTAATTAAATAAAATAAAAATTTCATATCTGGGTCTGAGGTTGTGGCTCAGTGGTAGAGCACTTGCCTAGCACATGTGAGGCACTGGGTTCCATCCTCAGCACCATATAAAAAAATAAATAAATACAATAAAGGTATTGTCCATCTACAACTTAAAAAATTTTTTCTAAAAATTTCATATCAGTGAATTTAGCCTTGGGCATTGAATCACATATAGATAGGTAAGTAGGTCGATAATATTGTAAAATTATCTCAACTCAGCTTAATTGTCTAATTTAATCATTATTAGGAAGATTCAAAAGTATCATTATTTATTTTCATAAATCAATATTCCACATTCATTCCCTTCAATAAACAGTGTACACTGGTGAAGCCCTATCAAATGAGCTTCACCAGTGTACACTGTTTACTATTTGCTGAAATCAGTGGGTTTCTAAAGTCACACTGTCCACTGTGGCAGCCATTAGCCACTTGTCATTATTTTAAGTTAAATAAAAATTAAAATGCAGCTCCTCAGTTGCACTGGCCATATTTCAGGTGTTCAGTGCTACCTCTGGCTAGTGGATGGTTCTGGGGGACAGGGACACAGAACACTTCCATCATCACAGAAAGCTTTCTGGACAGCACTGATCTGACGCAAAAGACAGGTGTAGTGAGGACTAGCCACTTGGTGCCAAAAACACTTTCTCCTATTTTCAAATCTGCATCATAGTCATATCTTGTTAAAAGAAGGATAAAGCAAGATGTAAGTATTCTTAAAACCCAGTTCTAATCAATTCCTGGTATGCCATAGTGTCTCCCTGTGACCTTTGGATTGACGTAAGTCTCACAGCCTGGTTTGCAGAGCCTTTCAGATTGTGGCTTCAGCTCAACCAGTT
Source organism: Spermophilus citellus (assembly GCF_964194105.1). Classification (NCBI taxonomy): domain Eukaryota; kingdom Metazoa; phylum Chordata; class Mammalia; order Rodentia; family Sciuridae; genus Spermophilus; species Spermophilus citellus. The sequence goes on from NC_138191.1 coordinate 131,791,806, forward strand.
GCTCAGTGGACTCCATCTCATATCAGTGGACTCCATCTCATATCCGAGCTCAGGCTAAATCATTCACTCTCTTCCCTACCCTGCACCTATTCGTTCTTTCCCCTGGGTTGCTCTCCTCTTTTTCTTCTCCTTTTCCTTCTTTTTGGAGTCCTCTCCACAGTTTCTTCCTCCTGGAAACCTTTCTGAACCCTTTCTTCCACTCCCACTCCCACTCCCTTTTGGAATTGGAGATGACCTGTCCCTTGCTAGACTAAGAAGAGATCACTTGGATGCATGGAAAGGATAAGATGTGATCTGTCAGTCCCCTTGTGTGTGGTTGAGGAAACGGAGGCTCACAGGAGGGAGAGACCTTGCCAGAGGTGTTCCAAGAGCACAGTGACACAGGTCTCCTGACGTTGCAGTTCTCAGTCCCGCATGCTTCTGCTCTCTTGGGCTCTTTCCAATTTTCTAATTACCTATAAAGTGTAAGTGGCTGGTGATGCTGACCAAGGGATTTACAAATGTGGGAGATGGAGAGAGATTTAAAAAGAGGTGAAAGAAGCAGAATCCTTTCCCTGACCACATGCAGATTTCAGATGTAGTTTGTCCAGTCGATTCTGTTTAGAGTGCAATTTCTAAATTTCTTTTGCTTTGAGCATATGTCCTGACCCTGCCTGAAGCAGGGTTCACTGGAAGTGGCAGCAGGAATGATCCAGAGTGGACCAGTGAGTTAAGACTTCCTGTGCTCATCTGCCTCCAGGAGACCCCCTGGCCCTGTGACCCCTGCAGTGCCAATGCAGCCAAGATGAACCAAGTGAACCCCCTCCTCATGCTATTTAGATACAGCCTCTGGGTCTTTGAAAACAGATTCCTCTGGATTGAGATCCCTGGCTGCCACCTCACACAGGAGTTGCAAATGAAAGAACTTGCCAAGCTTCTGCCACTGCTCTAGGTGGGAAAGTCAGAGTCTTGGAAGGCGGCCCTGTGCTCTGTCTTCCCTGGTATGCAGCACGAGGGTCAGAACACCTATCCTAATTATTGCTCCACAATCTCATATTGTTGGTTTATTTGTCCCCCTCCCCACCCACCCTGGAGAGTTAGGGCTCAGTACATTCTGCATTCTCTTTTGTGTCAAATGTTTGTGGGAGAAAGAGCCCTACCTCGGTGTCTTCCTATATAAATGTCCTATGTGGGCTCTGATAGCTGCTCTCAGCCACATAGTGAAGGTAGCACCTATGATGCTGTCAGGATGATGCCCTTGCCCAGCTCCCTGGTGTGTCCCTTGGGGTAATAGCATGCACTTTGATCACTGAGCTTGCTTCCTACCTCTTCATGAGAAGAAAAGCTAGATCCCTAGACCCGTGTCACAGAAACCAGTGGCCCTGACAGAAGAGTAAAGGAAGCCTAACTTGCCCGTGTCCACCAGCCATAACCATTTGAATTTTAGACTTGGAAGTGCCATTGAGATATTATAGAGCTTCCTCTTCTACCTCCATGAGACCCCAGGGATCTCCAGGCAGGTCCCAAAACTGACTGAACAAGTGAGCCGCTCCTCTCCTCTGAGCCAGTTGTTCTCAAACTGTGGCCTCTTGACCAGCAACTTCAGCATCACAGAAAAGCTTTTTAGAAATGCACACCTGTAATACCACTTACCCAGGAGGCTGAGGCAGGGTGCTGGCAAATTCAAGGACAGTCTGGGCAACTTAGCCAGACCCTATCTCAAAATAAAAGAGGCTAAGGGTGAGGCTCAAAGTGAGGGAGTACTTGTGTGGTGAACACAAGCCCTGGGTTCCATCCCCAGTACAGGAAAGAATGAAGGAAGTTCCTGTACTGGAAAGGGTTTTCACTTTTGTTCTGTATTGGGGTCTCTTAAGCACCATTTGTATCTTAATCTTAGAATCTTTACCCACACTTTTAGTAATTGTGAAAAATTCTGAGAGTAGGCAGTATCTAGGTTTCTGGTAAACATGATCATCCCAGAGCATTTCTTCTATACAGATTTTTTTCATTTGGGCTTCATCTCAGACTGAAACCATTTGTATAATGCTTTTAAGAGCCAGTTCTCCCTATAGCTTTAGCCCAAAATGAATATCCAGATGTGTCTCTTCAGATTGCTTTCTCTGTAGGCCTGCCAAAGGGAAAGAGCCCAGAGTTCACTGGCAAAGGAGAGGTTATTTAATATTTATGAAGGGGCCAGATGTTCAGGACATTTCACATCACAGAGTTAGAACGGTCCCTATCCCTGATAAACTTACTCTCAAATTATGAGCACCAGGCCTTAGAAACCACAAATAGCTATTCACTTCTCTATTATAGGGCCTAGTAGAATGTAGTTTCTATTGAAATGCTCCCAGCTCAAGGCTGGCCCCTCTTACTCCAGGTCCCTGTGGCCCCAGCTAACCCTCCGGGCTGGAGAGGAAGATTGGCGGGTTGTGGAGCAGTTTCAGTCACCCTGATGATGTGCTTCTTTTCCTTCAGGGGGCAGCTCCATCAGCAGTGCTGTGAAAAGTGGACTCTGGTTAATGATGAGACTCAAGCCAAGATGGCCCGGATGGCTGCTGCAGCTGCGTGGGGTTTAGGTGAGGCTTCCCCCCCACGCCAGGCCCCAGGCAAGGTGGGGAAAGGAAGCCAAGGTGCTATGGCTGCAGGTCTATGCAAGTGTTAGAGCAGTCTAAATTCTCTTGCTTCTGCATCCTCACTCTGTCCTTTCCATCTGGTGATTTTTACTCACTTTGGAGACCTGGGTAAAAACAGATCCTCGTGGGAGGTTGAGGAAAGTAAGTTAGTAAGCATCAGAACTGAGAAGCTGCAGGTGAGAAAACACGCTTTGCATAATCGCAGAACACTTCGGGCACCAGTGTGCGAGGGTTTCCCCGCTCATTGAGAGCTTCTCCAGCAGAACCAGCCAGGTGTCCTGTAACCCAGTTCAGTTCTGACACAGTGTACATACACATAGCATCGGATCCTGCAGGTTAAGGACTCAGCCCCACTTCAAATGCCAGTCTCAGGTGCCCAGCTGTGGCTTGTGCGTCTAACTGACCTAATGTAAAGCAGAGTTCCCTCAGTCTTCTCCCCAGGTGCCTCACAGGACTCTGGGAAACTCTTTGCTCTTCCCAAGGAGCTGCATGCACTGCTGCCCTCTAGCACACAGATGTGTTCACCAGCCCTTTGGGTCTCATTCTGCAATTGACTCCTGTTGCTCAGGAAATTCCAGGGTTTATGAAGCTCTGTGCTGAGAGACAGGGACAGAGGCCAAATACATTTCTTCTTATACCACAGTGGGATTTTGTTTTGTCTTCAACAAAATACTGGTTTGTTTTTCTCTCTTACAAGTGAAATCTACAGGTAGGCATTCCCAGACTGGCATTTGAGCTCTGTCATCAACAGCCCTTTTCTGTATTTCTGCATTGCATGCTCTGCTACCTCATGGTCCAGTATGGCTGTTAGAGCACCACCCAAGATGTCTTTGCCCCAGACAGGAATAAAGGGAGAAGGCATTTGTTTATCTCTTGGTTTTTTTTTTTTTTTTTTTTTTTTTTTTTTTGCCATTTATTCTAGAACTTTCCCAACATATATAGACATGGAGAGAAGGGTATAATGTTTGCCCTTTACCTTCTCCAACAATTACAAATATTTTGACTATTTTGTTTTCTTTGTTCTCCCTGCTGCCTGACACTTGCCCACCTTATCCCTTCTCCTGGAGTATTATAATCCAGAAACCTCCTTTTAATTCCTACAGTTGTGTAGCTTCCTAATGCCAGGCCCCAGCTGAGAGGCTTGACAGTGCATGTTCCAGAGATGTTCTTGATGAGAAGGGAAAGTTTCCATAGAATGTGCCAGATGAAAGCTTGGAGTCTAGAGGCAGGTGACACATCCTCCACCTCCACTCTATCCTTCTTGAGTCACAGAGCTTATATTCTTTCCTGTCATGGGCTCTTGGCTGGATTGGAACATCTTTCAAAAACAAATTGCTTCCTGAGGAGTCATCCTTTGCTATTTGCATCTGCCCAGAGGCATCCAGAATGGACAAGCCTTGTAAAATGGGTAGCCCTGCAGGCTGCAGCTAATGAGGCTCCCTCTTTTCTGCAGATGGTCTTGGCAGTCCTGGACTTCATGAGAGCTCACCACCCCCCAGGGGAAGTGAATGCCTGGGCTTGGAGGCTGCCATCTCCCCAGTCTGATTTGACACAGACCACTACACTATGACCCGGCCATCTTTCTGTTAGAACAGCCTCTTAAAATATTTACCTCCTCCCTCCTGAGGCAAAGATACTGCGAGTGAAATGGGCAAACTATTTGTCTAGTCCTGTCCCCTGTCTGTATAAAGGCCATTTTCAGTTACTTAGAGAAAAATATAATTTCCCAGTGTAGCATTGCCCTGCAAGGGGCATCACTAGTAGGGAAGGAAGCAATTTCATCTTGCCCAGACAGCCTGCCAGAGTTCTCAGGTTAATGAGGTGCAGCCCACACACTTTCTCTGTCTTTCAGGAGTTCCCTGGGGCAGTAGTGGAATCCGGTTTTAAGACAGATGTAGCTGTGTTTGTTAAATCAACCTGCACAGCATATAGAGGGCCTCTGTAGGATTTGGGTGCATCGGGCTCAAGTTCATTTGGTTTGTTTGCACCCCAAGCAAAAGGAAAGTAGGATGGCAAGGTTTATTTGAGACAACGCTTTTAGCCCAGCCTGCTAACCACCCTGATGCTTTCTTATGTGTGCACTAGGTCAGTGGGACAGCATGGAAGAGTACACCTGCATGATTCCTCGGGACACCCATGATGGGGCATTTTATAGAGCTGTGCTGGCACTCCATCAGGACCTCTTCTCCTTGGCACAACAGGTGAAAATCTACACGTCCTCGCACCTTCCAGCAGAGCAAAGGCTATCCCACAGTACTCTTGGGCACAGGCACCAGTATAAACAGACTCATGTACTTTAGCTCGAGAGCACGCTTGTCTCTGGGTCATAATGCACAGAGTTTACTGAGAAGATGCCAGCACATCAGCTGGGGCTTTTGTCTATACTGCTGCCGTGGCTTTGGGAGTTAGCTTCTTGGATCATTGCTGCACCTTTTTATCAACTAGACTTAGCACTCCTTATAGTAGAGAGAAGGTGTTTCACCAAAGGAAGAATCAGAGAGCCAGCAATCTCCATAGTAGCAGAGGCCGTCACAAGAGTCTTCTGGCCATGCAGGGTGGTGCTCCTCGAATACCTTCCAGGGAAGCAATCATATCTGCCCTGTGAGGCTCCAGACATTCTTATACAAGGTGCTCAGGTATCTGAGTACTTCAGGGACAGGGATGCCATTTAGCCCTACACATTCAAAAAGGTAATAGCTCCACAGGAGGTTTTAATTGGCAGCACAGAAAATTTCAAACTGCAGTCCTGTGGCATCCCCAGGCTGATGTGTGTGACAGGAGTCCAGACTTAGGCCTTTTAAGAGGCCGCATCCCCTGGAGGGGCTCACAGAGGGCTCTGAGGTGAGGAATGAGAAGTTGAAGCCAGAGGTGACCAGCTGGAGCTGGGCAGTGTGCTGAGTGGTTCACAGGCATGCCCCGCAAGGGAAGATGAAAGAAGCCAGGTCCCAGACATCCTCATGCAATGTAAGAACACAGCGATTCTGCTTCACAGTACATCTGCCCTCGCCCTCACTGCCCAAGACTGTGAATGTTTCCTTAGAGTTTAAGGTTTGGGACACCATGCATTTCTACCCTCTAAGCCATTCAGATCTAGGAAGAGGTCACTTCCCTTCTCTGGTAAATTGTTATCTTCATGACTAACATTTAAGGAAGTTGCAGCTAGCTGGAAAGTCCTAAAAGAATTGTAAGTGCCCAAGTCGAGAGCCCAGTGCCAGTGTTCTTTGTTTTTTTCCTAGTGCATTGACAAGGCCCGGGACCTGCTGGATGCTGAGCTAACTGCCATGGCGGGAGAGAGTTACAGTCGGGCCTATGGGGTGAGTGGTGGACACTCCACGCTTTGTCATTTTGGAAGCTTATCTCAGCTCTGTTTTCAGAGTGAACTAGTAAAGATGTCACAGGCTACTGGGAACAAGCTTGTATGCCCGGGTCGGCGGAAACCCAGATGCCAGGGCTGTTACGTTAACCCCAACTCTGGATTGCTCCTTCAGTAATTAGGTTGGAATGTGCTTTGCTTTCATCAGGCCATGGTTTCTTGCCACATGCTCTCTGAGCTGGAGGAGGTTATCCAGTACAAACTTGTCCCTGAGCGACGAGAGATCATCCGCCAGATCTGGTGGGAGAGACTGCAGGTGAGCCTGGAGATGCCCCAGTTCACCCTCCTGCCCCGCTGAGGGCTCTTGGGGGCCCTTGTGCCCCACACCTCCTGTGCTCACTCCATGAGTTTTCCTGCCTCCTCTGCTGAGCAGAGCACTCAAGACTCTTCACCTAAATGTCAGCTGTGGGAGAATGACCAGTTTTCCAGCCTCCTCCAACTTCTCTAGGAATCAAAGAAAACATTCTTAATAAGTGACACTCTGAGCAACCAGCTGGGAATCAGAACCTCAAAATCAGTGGTTCTTAACCTTTGCTCCACAGTGTGATCACTAGGAGAGCTTTTAAAAATCCTGATGCCCAGGCCCATGAAGTCACCATTTCTGGGAGTAGACACAGGATTGGTGTCTTTAGCTCCCAGATGGTCCCCTGCAACCAAAGCTGAGAATCAGTATCTAAACACATGTACTGGCCCCCAGCATCTGGCAGCTTTTTTTTTTTTTCCTTTATTTAATTGGGGACAGAACTCATGGACACTTGACCACTGAGCTCCCACTTAAACCCTTTTTAAAAATTTTGTTTTGAGGCAGGGTCTCTCTGAGCTATTTAGGTCATCCTCCAACTTGTGCTCTTCCTGCCTCAACCTCCCATGTAGCTGGGATTATAAGTGTGCAGCCTCATGCCAGGCCCCATCCCTCTGTTTAAACAGATTGTCCAGTGTGTTCCTTCACTATCTCCTGCCAAGTTACAGTCAACCTAGCCTCTTGATCAGACTTTTCTACTAGTTTCCCCTTGTAGAAGAATTTTTCCAAGGACTGTCTTAGAGTTTTAGTGCAGCATTCTGGTCATTGTAGCCTAAGGAACTGTGGACTCCAGACCTGGAAGTCTGCAGTCTCAAGTAACCTTGGAAAAAATAGCAGTCCTCCTCCTCCTTGAGTAGGTAGGAAGGGAGAGAGTGGGCTTGGCAGGGTAACTCAGTGGTAGAGTGCTTGTCTGGCTTGTATGAGGCCTTGGGTTCTGTTCCCCAGCACCAGAGAGAGAGAGAGAGAGAACGACAACACAAAGTACCTTTACTGCTCTAGAAACTATCAATCCCCTGCTTCTCATATTCAGCATCCCCACCCCTAATAGGTGGTTTCCTCTTGACCAGATCCACACCTAGTTCCAAATGCTCTCTCCAGACCAGTCAAGGTTTGTGCTTCCAAGCTTTTCAGTAGGCTATGACAAGCCTTTTGACTCAAAGCCACATTCCTGCCTAGGAAGCTCAGGGCACATTCCACTGGGTAGGAAAGAGCAGTGGGCAAAGGAACATCTTACGAATCAGGTCATTTATGGCTCTGAAATAGGCACACACAGTTCTTTTACATGTTTTATTAGTATTTATGAAATGCCCAGTAAATGTTTTGATGGAAAATTGTCTCCTGGGCACAAGAAAGAATTCCACAAAGCAAGCATTTCCCACTTGTACACACCCTGGTTTTCTTAAGTGCCTATCGTAGAGTGAAGAATTTCTAAATCAGAGATCTGATGAATCTTCAGATATTCTAACAAGTGGGACTTACTGAGTTGGAAGGGAGATGGATGGAATGAGTCCTGGGAAGGAGAGGCTCCTGCCTGACTTCACGAGTTCAGGTCAGCATTATCACCTTAAGCCTTCAAAACTGTCCTGTCTTGAGACAACAAGATGCTCTTTTGGCTCCCAGGGAGCCGAAGTTTTTCAGCACCTGGGACAAACTAGTCGTTAGTGAGAAGTAACCAAAACAATCACTCAGTGTACTTTTTTCTGCTCCCCTAACTTTCCAAAGCATTGTGTTCATGGGATGGAAAGCGTATTATCCAGGCTGAAAATAAAGCATGACTCTGTGGGGGAAATTGGCTCTCATGGATGGCTTGCTGTCAAAACACTCCATGAGCTGCCTGGGCTGGAAGACTGCCATTTGTGGCCAAGACATTTAAATTAAAATCCCCAACCAGTGTCTGCCACAGGGCAGCTTGAGAGGTCAGCCTCAGCTGCACCACATGTCCTCTTGCCTTAGGTTCTCAGGTCAGGCTCAAGACAACATCCTGTCAAATCTGAAATCTGGAGATCACTGTTAGACTTTCAGTTTTATCACTATAGAGAAAACTCCATGGGCTGGGCATGGTGCACGCCTATAATCCCAGCAACTCAAGAGGCTGAAGCAGGAGGTCTGCAAGTTTAAGGCCAGCCTCAGCAATTTAGTGAGGCCCTAAGCAACTTAGCAAGATCCTGACTGAAAATGCAATGTAAAGCCTGACACAGTGGTGCACGCCTTTAATCCCAGCAGCTTGGGAGGCTATGGCTAGAGGATCACAAGTTCAAAGCCAGCCTTAGCAGAAATGAGGCGCTAAGCAACTCAGTGAGACCTTCTCTCTAAATAAAATACAAAATAGGGCTGGGGATGTGGCTTGATGGTCGAGTGCCCCTGGCACAAAAAACAACAACAACAACAACAAAAACCCGCAACATAAAAAAGGGATTTGGGGATATGGCTCAGCAGTGCACTTCTGGATTCAATCTCTGGTACCAAAAAAGAGAGAGAGGGAGAGCAGCTCCATAGATTTGTGGAATTTGCCTGACATATCTTAGGAACCCATTTCCCTTCCTTCTTACTAGCAAGGGTGAAAAAGGAAAAGTTGCCTTCACTCCTAGCAGTAATTTGATATAAAATGAGCTTAGCCCCTTTGATAATAATTAATTCACTCTATTTTTTCTGATTACAAAGAACTGTGTAAATTAATGAGGCACTTTTCCTTCTATATGTACTGAAATAAAGAAGGCCAACGTTCAGGATGTCCCAGACTTAGGCTTTCATAACCTCAGAATTATAAACATCACCAACTTACAAACAGGGTCATTTGAAAATTTACTTAAACTTCTTATACACTTAGTCTTTTGAATTTTGAACAATACATTTCAAATTTAATTTCTTTGTCAGTGATAGTCATCTTCAATCAAAGACTAAAGCAAAATATTAATGTATTTTTCACAGTCCACAAAAGAAATTGAAAATAATTTAATTTGTTTAATCCTCACCATATCCCTGTGAGGTTGATACTATTTTTATTCCACCCTAGAGATCAATCAGGGAGGTTAGTGACTTGCCCAAAGTCACATAGCAAGTGGCAGAGCCAGAATTCAAACTCTAGACCCCACACCCTACTGCTTCTCGAATTGTTGAGAAGTTCTTAAGAAGTATTTCAACTCCCAGTGCCCTTATCTTGAGAAAGTTGAGATTATATTAATGAGTCTCCTTTTTGTTTGGGAGTCGATTTTGCTGTGGCTTGTGGGGAGTGAGCTAGAGCAGAACATGTCTAACCCTCCCCTCTGTGTGTCCAGGGCTGCCAGCGTATCGTGGAGGACTGGCAGAAAATCCTTATGGTGCGGTCCCTCGTGGTCAGTCCTCATGAGGACATGAGAACCTGGCTCAAGTATGCCAGCCTGTGTGGCAAGAGCGGCAGGCTGGTGAGTTCCCCCACCATGTGGCGGGTGCTGCGCCTGCTTTGGTTCTGTTCATAACCTGGCCTGTCTTGTTCTTAAGGCTCTTGCTCATAAAACCTTAGTGCTGCTCCTGGGAGTCGATCCATCTCGGCAGCTCGACCATCCTCTGCCCACAGTCCACCCTCAGGTGACCTATGCCTACATGAAGAACATGTGGAAGAGCGCTCGCAAGGTCTGTACCCATGTCCAGCCACCAGGGTCCACCTTCAGAACACTCATCTAATCTCGCTGCCTCCCTAAAGGCCAAAAAGGAGCCAGGGTCAAAACCACCTATCCACAATGGCAGGCAGTCTCTTCCTGACTTCACCCTGTGAGTCACTGTCGAGGAGATATCTGCGTGCCTTGACCAAACCAATGAGTGTGATCCAGTTGTATTTATTGGTATCCAGAAAGTCCTGAATCATAGATAAAGCACAGTTTCTGTCCCTGAAGAGAAGATAGGCTGTTCAAAACAAGGGTAGCATATTTGTGAAAATAGACTAAATCTTTCGTAAGACCAGTTTGGTTTCCAGACTTCTGGTCACCTTTTGTATCATCAATTTGGATTCAAAAGCAGCAGCCTGCAGGGCATGCTGGGAAACAGATTTGGCTCTTGGTATTTGTTTTTTTTTTTTTTTGTTTTTTTTTGACAATCTCCCTGGGTGATGTTGGTGAATAACAAAATGTATGCCCTCGGGGCAAAACCACCTGCTTTGGCTCCCCCAAAGGAGAGTACCTATGCTGGCCTCCCCTCCCCACTGTGGTCCCCAGCAGAGCTGAGGCTGTGGAAAGAGTGGTTAAAACAGAGTTGTCTAGAGGGGCTGTGATTGTGGCTCAGCGGTAGAGCGCTCACCTAGCACGGGTGAAACCCAAGTTCGATCCTCAGTACCACATAAAAATAAAGGCATTGTGTTGTATCCATCTACACCTAAAAAAAAAATAAATATTTAAAATACTTAAATATTTAAAAATATTTAAAAAAAAAAAAAACAGGGTTGCCTGGAGAAGGCATGCCCAAGGGTCCTCAGACTGGGCCTAGGATTTGGCTTCTGTGAATGGTTGGCTCAGTGTCGCCTAAAGTGGTATCAACAGCCTTCTCTAAGAACCTGGTCTTTAACTGGGATTTACCTCATTACTAATGACCTGAGTTTCCTTCTAAAATGCATATTTGGGATTTTGTTATTGTTGTTTTATTTTTAAAGCTATGTGAGCCTTTCAGGCCAGAGCATTTCTGATTCAGTCCTGACCTCTCCAAGTTAAGGAGAAAAACAGAAGGTGGTGAATCTGAATAGTCTGGTTTCCTTCTGTGTACAGCCTCCAAGTCTTTGACTGTCTTGCCGAAAGTGGCAGAAGAAGACTTTTGGGTGGTGACTCAATTCAGGAGTGGCTTCTCTCAATATATGCCCACGCCCAACTTCTCCACAGAATATGGCCTTTTCTTAAGAGACCAAGTTCTGGAGAAATTAAAAATTTAAAAACCTTTTTAAAGCTAGGTGCTGGGACTTCAAGCCTAGATCTGGCAGCATCACTTCTTCATGGTCCAGGTGCTACTTGGAGAAAGTTTGGTGATTGTGCCTTGCCCTCCTGCACTATAAACAGGGTGGTGCAGCAAGTGCAATGTCCTGGGGGGGAAGCAGACCCTGCCTGCAGGAAGGCATCAGGGACAGCTGGGTGCGTGATTCCACCGTGGAATCCAGAGATGGGAGGGCCATGCGTGAAATCTCACTGGCTAAGGTCCTTCCATCCCACAAACCACCCAGACATAGTGCTCTCAAGAACCAGAGGACTGTGCCCAGTCTCAGTCCTGTGGGCTTGAGAAAGCTCTTTCTTCCAAGTGACTGTCCTTCATTTATAAGATGGAAAGAATCATTTTCCCTCTTCATTTCTTTGGGATGGAGAAAAGAAGTTTTAGGTAGAATATATTCAGTTCCTTAAAAATAAGTTGGTGGCACATAATTTAATCCTAGCAACTTGGGAGACGGAGGCAGGAGGATCACAAGTTCAAGGACACCTAAACAACTTAGCAAAATCCTGTCTCAAAGTAAAATAAAAAGGGCTGGGATGTAAGTCAATGCTAGAGCACCCCTGAGTTCAACCCCTAATACTGCAAAAAGTATAAAATAAGTTGCCTCATGCTATGGAGTAAAAAGGTAGCAGATTCTCCCCTGCTGGATAAAATTTTTATCTTAGGCTTCACACCCAAACCCAGATTCCCCAGTTCTGGCCATTTATTTTTTGTTTAGCTCCTTGTTGAGCTCCAAAAAGAGCTTACGCCCTGTCTGGATTGTCAGCAACACATAGTGTTTGGGCTCTAAAAAGCACCTGGCTTCAGAGCTCCTGGGGTTGCTCCTGCCTGCTTGACAGCCGCGCTCATGGTCCCCTTTTTAGTGGCTGTCCTTTTTAGTGTTGCTTCCACTTTCATTTTGTTTTTTGTTTTTAATCAGATGTAAATCTGGCCAGTGTAGGACTCCTAGAAGAAAACCTAAAGGACAGTTATCACTTCCCAGGTGGGGAATGCTATGTAGTTCTTTTTCTAAGCTGTTGGTGAGAAGTAGAACTCTGTGAAGGCAGATGCTGTGGAAGACAGGTGTCTTATTCACTGTGGGAACCTGTGTCTGTCCTGTCCTCAGGCATGAGCTGCTTGTTACAGGGTCATGTCATTCCAGCTTGGGGTCAAACCTTGTATCTTGAAACCAATTGATTCTGAGTTCTATAAACAAAAACAAAAAAACTTCTTATACGATTTACCATAAGGAGACCTATTATTCTTGGAAAAGTGGATTTTCCCCTCCTTGTATAACAAAGAACACATATCCTTTTTCACGTTCTCTCACATAATGTTTCTTCTCCTATGTTAGTGGATTTAGATTTTACTATTCTCCATATGAGCTTTAGACGTTTATGCATTTTGTCTCCATCCTAGAAGTCTGTTAAAAGAAGGTATAGACTGAATTTGTCAAGATGCTGGCAGGTCTGGGCACAGTGGGCTCGTGTAGTACTTCCGGATCTGAGGCCTGTGCTGCTCTTCCTGGTACAGCTGTCTGGTCCCTGGTAACTCACATGCCACTGCTCACTGAGTCAGACCCCATGGTAGCAGTAGAGGGAAAAGTAGAGGGGACTGCAAGAGGATTCTCTGAAGATTCTGTTCCCAAGCCCCCTGTCCCTGGGTGGCTGCTTACCTAGTGTCATCTTCTTCCACTAAGCACTTGAGGGCCTTTATTCCTTCTCTGTTCTTATACAGGTTCCAGGGGTTCCATCTGTTTTTTTTTAAATCTGTAATTTTTGCTCTGCTGAAGCAGCCAGGGCACCATAGCTTTGTAAACAAATACCACGGTTTTACTAGCCTGAGACAGTTTCCCATGAGTCTGATTCCCTCAGGGCAGTATATTGATAGTTAAGTAAGCACTTGTTCAGATCACTTCACATGAGTTATTATTTGGGATAGCCAGACATGTGGTTCTTCCAGGACTTGTTAAACTGGTAATTACAGTTGGCAGAGGAGAGCTAAGACTTAAGCTGAATGAATCATGAATGTTCTGGAAAAGCCTGGCCCTCTCCCAATAGCATCCTGTGTTCTAGGGTATTCTGTTTGGTGTGGATTGACTTGTGTGCCTGCAAGCTTCTGCAACATGCCAAGTGGCTCTCTGTGCCTTTGTCCTGCCACAGATCGATGCCTTCCAGCACATGCAGCACTTTGTCCAGACCATGCAGCAGCAGGCCCAGCATGCCATTGCCACTGAGGACCAGCAGCATAAGCAGGAGCTGCACAAGCTCATGGCCCGGTGAGGACCGTCTTGCCCCTGCCATGCCAGCAGCTTCTGTAGTGAGGACACATTCAGGCTCCTTGGGGGGCCTATTGCCCATACCTCTCACCTTTTGCAGTAGGGATCCCAGGCAGCCATCAAATTGCGGTGCTCCATAGTCCCCCCTCATTTTCCCAGGGTTCAGCAGCTCAAGGGCACTCAGCCCAAGTGCTATCCTCTCCTGGTGTCTGGCTTTAGGGTTAGACTTTTTGTTTTCAGGTGCCAGGTACACTGCTAATTTGAAGTGTGGATAAATTTGACTTTAGATAAACTGTTTAACCTCTCTGGAAGATAGGAAGAGTACCTGTTTCCTAGGGTGGTGTAAGGTGTGTGGCTTTATGGAAAGGCCACAGCATGTCAAACACTGAGAGCAGTGCCTGGAGCACATCAGCGGGTGCAAACGCCAGCTGGTGCCGTCATCACCTTAACAAAGGGAGGGAGGGGGAAGAGTAAGGGAGAAGCCATAGGCAATCAATAGGAAAAATAACTCAACAGCTGTTCCCCATGAAAATTGGATTTGGGCTAGATAGGTCCATGCAGATATACCTTTACCAGGTTCCTGGGTTATGCTGTCATTGCAACACAGAGATCAGAAGAAAAGATGGTACCTGAAAACCTGTTCCCAGACCCTGTCTCCTTCCTTCCACATTGTTGAACATTCTGCTGGTTCCTTTGGGTTGCCTCTTGACAGGGAGAATAGATACCAGAAAGGTGTTAAGGCACCCCTGGCAATTTGTTGTCCCCCTCAGGAGGGCTCTTAGGGAGAAGGAGCAACATGGGGGCTTGCTTCTCTTTTCAGGTGTTTCCTGAAACTCGGGGAGTGGCAGCTGAACCTCCAGGGCATCAATGAGAGCACCATCCCCAAAGTGCTGCAGTACTACAGCGCCGCCACTGAGCATGACCGCAGCTGGTACAAGGTGAGGGGGGCAGGGCACAGCCACCTGGCAGGACCCCTCAGCCTGGCCCCTGGGAGCCAAGTGACTGGAGCCTGTCTGTCAAGAGGCCCAAGGAAGTGGCTGGGGTTGTAGCTCAGTGGTAAAGCACTTGCCTCCCACACGTGAGGCCCTGGGCTCAATCCTCAGCACCACATAAAAATAAATAAACAAAATAAAGATACTTCGTACATGTACAACTAAAAAATCAAAAAAGAGGCCTGAGGAGCCTGCATTTTCCTTACACATTTCATTGATTCCTCACTTGAGAAGTAGGCATCACACCGTGTCCTATGTGTGGCACTGGGCTGCTGCTGTCTTTTAATTTCTTAGCTGCTTGTTTTCCTAGGAGCATCTGGACACACAGTTAATCTCAGGAACTTTATCTTCCCCCTGGGTAATCTGTTCCTTCCCAGCTCCTTTCTGATCTCCATCCTCGGCTACTCCTCAGCTAAGAAATTAACTTTCTTTGTTTTTATTGGAAAGATCTGGGTAACATCCTGTTATATTACAGGAAACTTTTCAAAAGGACAAACAGAAATGTACAAAAGATATGACTGGCTGGTACAGGGGAGTCTTGGAAGTACATCCTTGGCAAGAGCTCACATTCTCATTTTTTTAAATATCTTTTCCAAAGGGCCTCCTTCTTAACATAGCATATATCATCAATTTCTTTCCAGAATCTCCTTAACTTACTAATACTTTGTGAATTAATCCCTCTGGGGTCAAAACTTGCATCTGAAAGCCACAGAAGAGTTCACAATAAAAAGCTCTCCTTGTCTAAGCATGCTTCTTGATGATCCAAAAATGCCCCTTCTGTAATAGGAGAATTACTTGTCTCTCAAGGACAGCTGCATGTCAAAAGCCAAAGAAGATTTAGAAAAATACAGATCACAAGGAAAAACCTGCTTCCAGGCAAATTGGTTTTAGTTTTTAAAAGCATTTTCTAGTATGGGTCCCTTTGGTTCTAGGTCTTGTACCATCAAAAATCCTCACAGTATGGTGTGCATGCCAGCATTTTGGTCTTGTTCACCTTGACCCCAGGTCAGTGCCTGGCACCTCCATATGTAAGAGGCATGTGTTGAATAAATGAAGGTCTAGGGAACTGAACTTGAGTCACTGTAGCATTCTAACTTGTCAAGTAAAGACTACTCTGCTTTGGGAAAATGGGCACAGTTATGTTATCATCTTTAGCAGTAGACAGGGAATTTCCTGATTATCCAGAAAGTCCAACTCTTAGTGGATTATCTTAATATGCTATCGTCACTGCAGAGTTACAATGCCCTGAGTCAAAACTCTGCCTCAGCCTCTCTGTACCATGCAGAAGTGGTCTTCCTTATACCTCTCAGTGTGTGCCTTCCCTTGCCCCCTGTCATGTGACTTATTAGGACTCACCACTACTCCCTAAATGTGACAGCTGCCTCTCAACATCTGCTCTCTTAAATAATCCATATTGTCTACTTTAAAAACCAGTAAAGCTTCATTTTCCCATAGATGAAGTGGGCCTCTGGACCTAGTGTGACTGTTCCTCTGCCCTCTGCCCTGGCACTTGACCAGCCTTCCTGCATTTTGCTCCTGCATGTGCCCTAAACTGCAGGCGTGTCCTTTGCTTGTTTCCTGTGGACACTGATTGCCCTCTGTGCGCCTCTGTCCCGTTCTTCCCCTTGCGAGGAAGTCTTCTTCTTTACCTGGAAGGTTTAAATGAAAACTTCCATACATCCATCACTTTTGGCCTCCTCATTTGTGAGTTTCTGACCAGCTGAGTGCCAGGCTTTCCTGTTGCCCTTTTCATTTGTCCCAGTCTGTGGTTCTCTTAGGTCAGTCTGTGGTTCTCTTAAGTCACGCTGGCTCATCTCTCCGTGTCTGAGCTTGTGCCATGATCTGGGAATGCCCATGAGCTCAGAATGATCCTTGCACATTAGTCCAGAACCCTGCCACTCATCACAGCCATAGGTTCTCTTCTCCAGAGCCTTAGAGATGAAAAATAGAAAAAAAGCTGGAAAACTAAAGCTGTTGCTCACAGCCCAGCGTCTACCCCTGGCTCTCGCCCTACCCAGGCCTGGCACGCATGGGCAGTGATGAACTTCGAAGCTGTGCTGCACTACAAGCACCAGAACCAAGCCCGTGACGAGAAGAAGAAACTGCGTCATGCCAGCGGGGCCAACATCACCAATACCACCACAGCGGCCACCACTGCTGCCACTGCTGCTGCCGCCGCCAGCACAGAGGGCAGCAACAGTGAGAGCGAAGCCGAGAGCTCTGAGAACAGCCCCACTCCATCCCCTCTGCAGAAGAAAGTCACTGAGGTGGGCTCCTCTCTCCTCCTGAGGACTAGCCAGGCGCAGCTCTCTGAGCAGTCCAAGCTCAGTGGAGTCCGAGGCTTCTCTGAAGTGCGAGGTGGAGCTGGATGCCCTGCCTGGCCACCTTCGCAGCAGTGCAGGAGACCACACCCTGCTCTGGGGGGCTGTCAAGGCTTGTGCTGGAGAATGAGCTCCTTCTCTTAACTGTGCTGTGCCTGTTTGGGGGCAGCGTCCACCTGCAAGTCCACTCTGAGGACAGGGCCTGGGGGATCATCTTTGCCTGTTGTCTTCCCTTCCACCTCTCCTTGGGCTGTCAATCTGAAATGCACCAAGGTAGCCATCAGGTCCAGAGAACAGCACTCAAAGCTGCAGCCCCACCCTCTGCCACTCTGTTCAGGAAACCACCATACCCCAAGACAGTGACAGTTCTGACACAGTTGCCATGTTCCAGGCACCAAAAAAGGCTTTCCATGCACAAGGCTGAACACTCAACTGCCCTTTGAAGGAGGTGCTTTTAGTATGCACCTATTCCCACTATCCAGATGAGAAAGCTGAGGCAAAGGGCTAGGGATTCAGCTCAGTGGTAGAACACTTGCCTAGTGTGTGCAAGGCCTTGGTTCAATCTCCAGCACCACAGGAAAAAGAAAGCTGAGATAAAAGTGTCACTAACACATGTGTATTCCAACAGGATTTATCCAAAACCCTCTTGATGTACACTGTCCCTGCCGTCCAGGGCTTCTTCCGTTCTATCTCCTTGTCACGAGGCAACAACCTCCAGGATACACTCAGGTATCAGGGAAGGGGAGGGTGAAATTCTGGAAGATCCTGCTACTGACGGGACACCCATGTCACACATCCAGGTCATCTAAGCCCTCCCCACTCCAGTCAGTACACCCAAGCTCGGCTCTGGGCCTTTCTCCACCTTTGGATTAAGGAATGATCGCTGGCCGGGTTCCACTTAGGAGGATGGAACCTGCAAAAACCTAGAAGTGGAGTGAGGGCTGTCTATGTGGTTTACTACGTAGGGACCAAGGCTTTTGTTCATCACAACATTTTAAAAATCCTCCTGCAACTATGACAAGTCTGAACAGTTGGCCCAAACCGATTGTCAGTCCAGAGGCTAGTCATGACAGGCACAGCCATGGCCTCCTCATTTGTGAGTCTCTGACCAGCTGAGTGCCAGGCTTTCCTGTTGCCCTTTTCATTTGTCCCAGTCTGTGGTTCTCTTAAGTCACGCTGGCTCATCTCTCCGTGTCTGAGCTTGTGCCATGATCTGGGAATGCTCATGAGCTCAGAATGATCCTTGCACATCAGTCCAGAACCCCTCCACTCATCACAGCCATATGTTCTCTTCTCCAGAGCCTTAGAGATGAAAAACAGAAAAAAAAAAAAAAAGCCGGAAAACTAAATTTTATATGACTTTTCATTTGTCTTTTCCAGAGTTCTCACTTTGTGGTTTGATTATGGTCACTGGCCAGATGTCAATGAAGCCTTGGTGGAAGGGGTGAAAGCAATCCAGATTGATACTTGGTTACAGGTGAGGGTGGCCCAGATTCTGTCTCCTGTGTTCTTCTCTTGGAACCATGCAGTGGTCAAAGGGGCAAGGCAGCATGTGTTTACAATATTAAGAATGCAGGGCTGGAGCTGGGGTGCAGTGGCAGAGCGCTTGCCTAACGTGTGAGGCACTGGGTTTGATCCTCAGCACCAAATAAAAATAAACAAACAAAATAAAGGCAAGATGTTCATCTACAACTACAAAAATAAAAAAAGAATACAGAACTTAGACCCAAAGTCTGGACTACATATACTCTTTAGTTTCTTTTAGAGAACTGAAAATAATGAACCATTTCAGAGCTTAAAGTATCAACCAAACAAGTTGTAAGGATCAATCTTCATTTAGAAGAATAACTAGAGTTGTTTCCCTGCCAGGTTATTCCTCAGCTCATTGCAAGAATTGATACGCCCAGACCCTTGGTGGGACGCCTCATTCACCAGCTTCTCACAGACATTGGTCGGTACCACCCCCAGGTATGTGGAGAACCTGGGCAGTTTCTCATCTAATCACTGACCTTTGATTTGATGGCCAACTTTGAGAAACACAAGTACAGGAACTGGGAGCTAGGTGCTCCACCCAGCCCTAGGAAGGTCTACTCAGCTAAGGACCCAGCAACCATCCTGAAAAGAATGGAGCTCTCCTTTGTGGTAGACTCATGGTGCTAATGTCACCTTCACCATGTCTTTTGCCATTCTCCTTAAATTCTGGGTACAGTGGCACAGACCTGTAATCCCATCTACTCACTGAGGCAGGAGGATCACAAGTTCAAGGACAGCCTGGGCAATTTAAAGAGGCCCTGCCTCAAAATTTTAAAAGTTAAAAAAAAAGGCTGGGATTGTAAGTCAGTGATAGAGTGCCACTGTGTCAGCCCCCAGTACAGGGAAAACCCCTCAGGCTCCTTACATGTGTCTCTTACAAATGTTCCTGTTTGCTTCAGGCCCTCATCTACCCTCTGACTGTGGCTTCCAAGTCAACTACAACA
Organism: Spermophilus citellus; assembly: GCF_964194105.1. Lineage (NCBI taxonomy): Eukaryota > Metazoa > Chordata > Mammalia > Rodentia > Sciuridae > Spermophilus > Spermophilus citellus. The sequence continues at coordinate 131,811,083 of NC_138191.1, forward strand.
GCCCGTCACAACGCAGCCAACAAGATTCTGAAGAACATGTGTGAGCACAGCAACACCCTGGTCCAGCAGGCCATGATGGTGAGTCCAGAGCCAGCCAGGGTCTTCCTCACCATGGGACCGCACACTCCGTGTCCCACCAGATGCGTCCCTCCAATTCTCCAAGTCAGACTTCCTGAGAGTGTTCATCCCTGGTGCTTTTCTTTCCCCGCTTTGATCCAGGTGAGCGAGGAGCTGATCCGGGTAGCCATCCTCTGGCATGAGATGTGGCACGAAGGCCTGGAAGAGGCATCTCGTTTGTACTTCGGGGAGAGGAATGTGAAGGGCATGTTTGAGGTGCTGGAACCTCTGCATGCTATGATGGAACGGGGCCCCCAAACTCTGAAGGAAACGTCCTTTAATCAGGTATGGGATGGAAAGCACCAAGGACATGATTCCTTTCCCTCTACTCCTTTCTTCTGCCTTAACACAAGAACTCCAGCAGAGGTCACAGGGATAAAAAACACCAGAAGTTAATTGTCTCTAAGTTTCAAGAACCTGCCTAATTTTGTTTCTTTTTTGTACTGGTGATTTAACACATGAGCACTTAACCACTGAGCCACATCCCCAGCACTTTTTATTTTTTATTTAGAGACAAGGTCTCACTGAATTGCTTAGAGCCTCCCAAATTGCCAAGGCTGGCCTCAAACTTGTGATAATCCTGCATTAGCCTCCCAAGTTGCTGGGATTACAGGCATATGCCACCATGCACGTGGCACTAGTGTAGCACAGTGCTGAATTATTTTCTTTCTTTTTCACTTTCCTTTTGTTTAATGGTGCAGTGCTGGGAATCAAGCCAAGGCCCCTCATGCACGCTACACAAGCTCTATCACTTAGAACACTTCTAGCTCCTCCTGAAATTTTGTTTTTAAAATTTTTTAATACCTTTGTTTTATTTATTTATTTATTTATTTAATGTGGTGCTGAGGATCAAACCCAGGGCCTCGCATGTGCTAGACAAGCGCTCTACCTCTGAGCCATAGCCCCAACCCTCCTCCTGAAATTCTAATTGGAAAATCAAAAGAGAGGCCACCCCACCTGTCCTCTGACATTCCCTTAACCTAACAAGTCTTGCTTATGATCGGGAAACTCCAGGACTGGGGAACTGCTCAGCTGCTTGTGCTCACCTGCTAGCACTTTCTGGCCACAGTCTATTCCCAGGGAGTTCTGTGGTCTGCTCAGACATTTAATTTAGGTCCTATTTTGGTGGCCACTTTGACCACTTGCACATCTGCCCTGCTTTCCTTCTCAGGCATATGGCCGAGATTTAATGGAGGCCCAAGAATGGTGCAGGAAGTACATGAAGTCAGGGAACGTCAAGGACCTCACCCAAGCCTGGGACCTCTACTACCACGTGTTCAGACGGATCTCAAAGCAGCTACCCCAGGTAGGTTCCTCAGGTCTTCCTTTCTGTCTTATTATCTGTGAACTTCCTGATACTCATCCTAAGCATCTGGTTTCACGATTTTTTGTTTGTTTTTTGTTTTGGTACCAGGATTTTGTTTTGAACTCAGGGTGAGCCACATCCCCAGCACTATTTTGTATTTTATTTGGAGACAGAGTGTCACTGAGTTGCTTAGCACCTCGCCCATTGCTGAGGCTGGCTTTGAACTTGCAATCCTCCTGTCTCAGCCTCCCGAGCCTCTAGGACTACAGGCGTGGGCCACCGCGCCCAGCCTGCTTTCACTTGTACCTGTAGAAAACTAATTGCTTCTGGCAGTCTGTTGAAAAAGACCTAAATTATATCTAAATTCCTCCCTGGAGTTTAATTTTCTAACTAAATTTTTTTGGTAATTATTCACAGCTTACATCCTTAGAGCTGCAGTATGTTTCCCCAAAACTTCTGATGTGCCGAGACCTTGAATTGGCTGTGCCAGGAACATACGACCCCAACCAGCCAATCATTCGCATTCAGTCCATAGCCCCATCTTTGCAAGTTATCACATCCAAGCAGAGGCCCCGGAAGCTGACTCTCATGGGTAAGGATCACTGCACTTCTGCCTCCCTGAATGAGTCCCTGCCCCCTGTTCTGAAATTATGGCCTGCCATTCCAGCTGCTAATCTTTCATGTGCAACAACTCTCCCCACCTCTTGGGACAAGAATGGAGGACAGTGGCCCTCCCCTTCCAGGACCTCTTCATGGCTCCAAGTGTACTCAGAGCTGTACCTATTGAAGTGAAGCCAGATCTCATGTGTGGAGCCCTGGTGGTGGTGGGCAGGTGTTGAAATGAGCCAGCAGAGGCAGCTGATGCAGACTTGAGGTTCCATGCCACTGAAGAAAGAGCATCTGGGTTTTTGAATGTTCTCCCTTTGTGGGAAATAATTGTGTAAAGCAAACAAACTAGAATAGCAATGAATCCTCATGGGAGGTACATTCAACACATGGCGTCTAGAATTTGGCTTAGGAGTAGTGATACCTACCTGGAATGGTTGAGGGAGACTTGTGTATTGAGGTGGCATCTTGAGGTCTCTCCCTTTTAATGACGCTCATTTCTCAAGTGTAATGGTTTTCACCAACACTGATCAATCATGGTGCACAGGTAGTGGTCTCTCCAGGAGCTGGTATCTTCCAATAAAAAACATGATCACAGGGCTGGGGTTGTGGCTCAGTGATAGAGCACTTCCCTTGCATGTTTGGTCCTTAGCACCACGTAAAAATAAATAAAAGTTTTGTATCCATCTATAACTGAAAAAAAAAGATTTTAAAAAACAAACAACAACAACAAAAGAAAACATGGTCAGTCATGTTCTCAGCGTATTGGATTTAAAAAGTTTAGTGAAGAAACTGCTTCTGAGAGAAGTGAGCAAATAAGCTGTTCCTCGTCCTTCCCACCACCCCTCCAGACCTGAAAGGGCAAGGAGCCCAACAAGAACTATTGCCTTGGAAGAGAGGCCAGCTAGCAGAAGCTGTAGCTCAGGTGGAGGGACATGGCTGCTTCTAGAACTGTGACCAAGGCAGGGTGTGGGGGCAAATACCCTGATCTCCACCTCTTCCTGTCCTTTCCTGCCAGTGCCTCATTGGCCACACCAGCTGGAACTCCAAGGGATGTGGGCCATAGGAGTTGGGCTTCTCAGATCAGAATGGGTCAGGGAGAGGGAAAATGTATAATCTCTGCATGACGGTTCCTGATCCTTGGTAACAGTCTTTTTTTAAATTTAAACAACTTTGGTCATTGGTAGACATCAAAAGCAGAGCTGTTTCCTCAGTTGTAGAGTGTTCTTTCCATTTGAGGGGATTGTGATTAGGGAGAGTGTGTGTAGTCTATGGGATCTTTGGGATACTCTGCTGGTCTCAGCTACGGGTGTGAGAACCTGTGTTCTGCACTAACAGTTGCCACCATCCCTACAGGCAGCAATGGCCATGAGTTTGTGTTCCTCCTGAAGGGCCACGAAGACCTGCGGCAGGACGAGCGGGTGATGCAGCTCTTCGGCCTGGTTAACACCCTCTTGGCCAATGACCCGACATCTCTTCGGAAAAACCTCAGGTATTCAGAGTGCTGTGTAAATGGCAAAATTTTGAGAAGTCTTCTTGCCCTCCTACGACTGTGCGTAGAACCATGCTCCTTTATCAAATAAGTTATAACCTGGCAGGAGGTTATCAGTAACCTAGCTGCCAAACACAAGAAGAAAGGGTCTCCACATGGGATATGCCTTTAACAAGCTCCAAAGAATTCAGAAGGGAATGATTTGAGATGAGATGAAGATTATACAGACTGTTAATCAAGATTATACAGTATGTTACTCCTTGTGGGGCGTAAGCTCAGCCAGAGCCTTCCTATCCTTGGCCCTGTTGCTTTTCCTTCTCCTGATCTCAGATAATAGTCACATGATGCTTCCAGAGCCACCGGTCTGTTGGGCAGGATGAGAAGGCCAGAGTGGCTTTCATGTTATGAGCACCCTATTTCTGTGATGTTGTATTCTTCACCAAGTATTGCTCACTCCCCCTCTCACAAAAACCACGTGCAGGGCTCATTAAAGACAGTCTGCAGTGGAGAGCGGTGGCACACACCTGTAATCCCTGTGGCTTGGGAGGCTGAGGCAGGAGGATGATAAGTTCAGAGTAAGCCTCAGCATTTAGTGAGACCCTAAGCAACTTAGTGAGATCCTAATAAAAAATTTTGAAGACCAGGGATATGGCTTAGTGGTTAAGCACCTGGGTACCAGGTACACCCTATACCAAATCTGTGTGTGCTCTGAGTGGATCATAAATATGCTCTTCTTGTACAAAATGACCCTGTTCTTTTGTGGCACCAGCATCCAGAGATATGCCGTTATCCCTCTGTCCACCAACTCAGGCCTCATTGGCTGGGTCCCCCACTGTGACACGCTACATGCCCTCATCCGGGACTACAGGGAGAAGAAGAAGATCCTCCTCAACATTGAGCATCGCATCATGTTGCGGGTATGAGGAGGCTTGCTGCCCAGTGTCCTCAGGGTCCTGGAGGCAGGACTCACACATCAGGGATCCACACAGGGCTGCTTTTCTAGTTCTTTATGTGTCCATCAGTGAAGTCTATTTGGGGGAATTTGCTATTGAAGGTTTAATGAGGTGAATCCTAAAGCAGAAAACATTCTCTATGAAATCAAAGTGGGATTGCGGATGAAACTCATGGTAGAGTGCTTGCCTGGCATATGGTTCCAGCAATGCAAAATATAAAGTAGAATAAAGTTGCATAAGATTTCAGCATGGTGCTGGGGATGTGGCTTAGGCGGTAGCACTCTCGCCTGGCATGCGTGCGGCCCAGGTTCGATCCTCAGCACCACATACAAACAAAGATGTTGTGTCCACCGAAAACTAAAAACTAAACATTAAAAAAAAAAAAAAAAAAAGATTTCAGCATGGCTCGTGAGGCCTAACAGGTTCAGCCTGAGGTTCTTTAAAAAAAAAAAAAAGAAGTTGGGCATGATGGCACACACCTATAATCCAGTGACTCTGGAGGCTGAGGATCACAAGTTCAAAGCCAGCCTTAGCAATTTAGTGAGGCCTTGAGCAATTAGCAAGATCCTATCTCAAAAAGAAATTAAAATCAGCTGAGGATGTGGCTCAGTGGTTAAGTGCCCCTGGGTTCAATCCCTAGTACCCTAAATAAATAAATAAATAAATTTTAAAAAGAAATTAAAGTCTTCTAAAGCCTGGAAATTATGTTTTCATTGTCCTGTATGGGACTGGACAGATAAATATAGGCAGCATCTATTTATCTAACATATACCAAGCTCTGGAAGGCCTGGTGAGTAGTCATCTAAGAACTAGGAAGAATTGTTATGCAGACCTTAAAACCTCATCCCCTCGTCCACTGCACTAGGCTTGGACTGAGGTGAGTCCAGGTGTCCCTGGGAGCCAGTGTGGCCACTATGCTGCACTTCCCATCTCCTCTTGACTAGCAGCAAAGTTAGAACCAGGTCTGCCTGGCCCAGCCCAGTGCCTCCGGCTGCTCTAACTGAACATGTGTCCTGATGCAGATGGCTCCAGACTACGACCACCTGACCCTGATGCAGAAGGTGGAAGTGTTTGAGCACGCTGTCAACAACACAGCAGGGGACGACCTGGCCAAGCTGCTGTGGCTGAAGAGCCCCAGCTCGGAGGTAGGGCCACTCAGCTGCCTCTGACCCACTCCTAAAAGGGCCGATTAGCTACTCTTTGCTACTGTTAACTGTGGATTATGTACAGCCTTCTATAGCAAAAATCACATGCTATTTAGATTTTTGCTGCTTTCTCCTATTGATTATGATAGTATTTAACCTTTTTTCCTATATTTAGGATAGTTGGTCTTTTTCATATATGTTGTAAATTTCCTGTTTATTTGATTTTCTAATTTGATTAGTGTTTTGGGGATTGGGGTTTTTCTTTTTCACACATTATTTTAAAAGTTAGATATATCCGAGTTTGAAGTTTCTGCCTTTGGCTTTACATTTTTTTTTTATTGTTGGTCGTTCAAAACATTACATAGTTCTTAATATATCATATTTCACAGTTTGATTCAAGTGGGTTATGAACTCCCATTTTTACCCCGTATACAGATTGCTGTATCACATCAGTTACACTTCCATTGATTTACATATTGCCATTCTAGTGTCTGATGTATTCTGTTGTCTATCCTATTCTCTACTATCCCCCTCCCCTCCCCTCCCCTCCCCTCCCCTCTTCTCTCTCTACCCCCTCTACTGTAAATCATTTCTTCCACTTGTATTATTCTTCTCTTACCCCTCATTTCCTCTTATATGTAATTTTGTATAACCCTGAGGATCACCTTCCATTTCCATGCAATTTCCCTTCTCTCTCCCTTTCCCTCCCACCTCTCATCCCTATTTAATGTTGATCTTCTTCTCAAGCTCTTCGTTCCTACCCTGTCCTTGGTTACTCCCCTTATATCAAATAAGTCATTTGGCATTTGTTTTTTAAGGATTGGCTAGCTTCACTTAGCATAATCTGCTCTAATGCCATCCATTTCCCTCCAAATTCTATGATTTTGTCATTTTTTGGCTTTACATTTAGAAAGGCTCTCTCCACCTCAAGCTGATGTCTCTTTTTACCTATATTTTCTTATAAGATTTGCTTTTACAATTAAATTCTAACTCAGTTTGGAATTTCTTTTTTCACATCAGATGGGTAATGTGCCAACAATGTAACAAAGTTCAGAGGGAGGCATATCTCACACAATAGCAAGAATACCCAATCATCACACTTATGAGCTAGAAGGATCTAGAATGTATTTGTAAACCTAGGTGGGCTGGGCTTGATGGTGCACACCTGTAATCTCAGTAACTCAGGAGGCTAAAGCAGAAGGATCACAAGTTTGAAGCCAGCCTTGACAATTTACTGTCTCAAAAAAAAAAAAAAAAAAGAGGCTCAGGCTGTAGCTCAGTGGTAAAGCACCACTAGGTTCAATCCCCAATACCAAAAAAATAACAATAACAAAAATAAATCAATAAAACTACAGTGTAACTTGTTTTTTAAAAGATGATTAGCTGCCACCACACTATTTACCAAATAAACCATCCTTCCCCACTATTTGAAAAATTCCATCTTCATTATACACTAAATTCCTCCATGTCCAGGGATATCTTTCTATGGCTTCTGCTTCATTATTCCCTCTGCCTGTTCCTCTATAAGTACCATACCATTAATATAAGTCTCTTCGCATTAGCTATTTTCACATATTTTTTCTTCCAGATAAATGTTGGGATCATTTTGTCAAGGTTGAAATGCCACTGAATTTTTTTTTTTTAAACCAGGGATCGAGCCCAGGGGCCCTTGCCACTGAGCCACATCCCCAGGTCTTTTTTATATTTTATTTTGAGAAGACAGGGTCTCTCCAAATTGCTCAGGACCTCACTGAGTTGCTAAGGCTGGCTTTGAACTTGGGATTTTCCTGCCTCAGCCTCCTGAGACACTGGGATTACAGGCATGTGCCACCGTGCCTCTCAGTGCCACTGAAATTATATTGGAATTATATTAAATGTATCAAATGATAATTTGGAAGGCTATTGCATCTCTGCAATCTTAAATGAATCCTGAAGTGGGTCTTTTCATAAAGTCTTCACTTAAGTCTTTATGTTCCTAAGAAGAAAAGTTTACTTGTTCATTGAAACCTAACATGTTTCCAATTAAGTTTATTCTGAGACATAGTTGTTTATTTTACTCATGAATGGGATCTTTATTCTATTCTATGTTCCCACTGATTATTAATGGAATAAAAGAACAGAAGGGATTGGGGTCTGGCTGTGTTGGAACCAGCTTAAAGTTTTCAGCGCTTGGGTTCACTAATGCTCCTGTTTTGTAGGTGTGGTTTGACCGAAGAACCAATTACACTCGCTCTTTAGCAGTCATGTCAATGGTTGGATATATTTTGGGCCTAGGAGATAGGTGAGTGAATTTAATTTATTTCTTTTAGTCTCCTTTTGTTTTAGTAGTTTTCTTTTTATTTGTTTTCCGGTGAGATTTATGACTTTTTGGCAAATAACTATTTGCGTTTTTACTTTAGACATCTTTGGGGTTTTTTGTTTTTGTTTCTGCTTTCGCAGTATTAGGGAATAAACCCCAGGGGCTCACACATGCTAGGCAAATGCTCTACCACTGAGCTATATCTCCAGCCCTTTTAATTTTTTATTTGAGAGAGGATCTCTCTAAGTTGATGAGACTGGCTAGAACCTACAATGCTTCTACCTCAGCCTTCCAAGTAGATGGAATTACAGGCATGCACCACTGTGCCCAGCTACTTAGACCTCTTTTACAGCATCAACCTTAGCCTTCATCTGTTTATTCTAATAGGATAACACTTCAACTAGAGAGAAGCAAAACTGTAGCTCAAGAGTACTACTTTCTCCATAGGTTGGTTTAGTGTGCTAAATAAGCTACAATAAATAAGATTGATTACATTGACTTAGTAAATATTAAATAATTAATATGATGCTAAGATAGTTGATTCTGTTTCTGCAATTGAAACCAACCAAAATAGATCCTTATGATATTTTTGCATAATAAATTTCATCCAAACTTACTGACTAAAAAAATAATTCAGGGCCGGGTTGGGTGGCATACACCTGTAATCCCAGCAGCTCAGGAGGCTGAGACAGGAAGATCATGAGTTCAAAGTCAGCCTCAGCAATGGCAAGGCGCTAAGCAACTCAGTGAGACCCTGTCTTTATATAAAATATAAAAAGGGCTGGGGATGTGGCTCAGTGGTCAAGTGCCCTGAGTTCGATCCCTGGTAACAAAAAAAAAGAGAGAGAGAGAGAGAGAGACTGAGGTGGGATATCACTTGAGCCCAGAAGTTAGAGACTAGTCCAGGCAACATTGCAAGACCCTGTCTCAAAAGAATACAATAAATGACGACAACAACAACCAAAAAAACCTAGCAGAACACCTATTGACAAAAGCCAGATGATCTTCCCCGGATTGGCTCAGGGGCTCATGGAGACAGATCCTGTGATAGCTACATGATAGTAATGACAGAGCCTTACCACTGAGGGGCTTTCACTGCCGTAAACTGTTTGTCAGGTGACCCAAGACCTTGGAGAAGCAGAGTCTCCTGATGACTCCTACAGGTAAATCTTCACTGTGGCTCCAGAGCAGGAACAGGCACTTTTTCTGTAAAGAGCAAATGATAGATATCTTGGGCTTTGTGGGCCATGTGGCCTCTGTCACAGTGCCAGCTCTGCCATTGTAGCATAAAACCAACTAGAAACAGTACAGAAATGAAGAAGGCCATTTTTCAATAAAACGTGGCTTATAAAGTCAGGTGGGAGCCAGACTTACCTCAGAGCTATTGTCTGCCAGCCCCTGGCCTGGAGTTTTACATCCTCACTGATTCATTTGTCAATGCTGCTTGTTGACCCTTCCCGTCTCTCCCTTCTGCTTCTCAGACACCCATCTAACTTGATGCTGGACCGACTGAGTGGAAAGATCCTGCACATTGACTTTGGGGACTGCTTTGAGGTAAACATGTTTCTGAAACCATGTCAGACAGACCTCACTCTGCTCTGACAGTTCAGGCAAACATAAGCCCCAAACATCCCTCCTCTCCCCCGTCACTCCTGCCGACAAGATCAAGTCAGTTGCAGCCTTGAAATCCATGGCTGAGGTCAGACTCTAAGCCCTGTGGGCAGGGGCCACTCTCCACACACCCTTCACTAAGTGAAGGAATCTGCCACCTTGCATGCTGCCTGCTGGTCAAGCACTTGGGCAATATACCCTTGTCCTTTTCTTTTTCTTTTTTTTTTTTTTCCTTCTCCATCTTTTGGGGTTTCTAGCCTCATTCAGATCCCCATAATCAGTCCCTTCACTAAACTCAAGCTGCTTCATTTCTGTGTTGTCATGTGAATCAGTAGAGATGAGACAAAGAAAGCTACCTGCCTTCACCTTACTTTAGTTAAAGAAAACTGTCTAAACAAGGATTTGTTTTTACCTTTGATTATCCCATAGGTTGCTATGACCAGAGAAAAATTTCCAGAGAAGATTCCATTTAGACTAACAAGAATGTTGACCAACGCTATGGAGGTGAGTGGATATTGGGAACACACTGCACTGAAATGGGACCCACACAGTTTCCACCTTCTCTAAAGACAGACTTGCTCATGAGAGCTCATCAGTTCCCCAGCATGGCCACGTGACTTCTGTAGCAGGTTCCTGTTGATGCTCACGTATTAGGAGTGGTCTTTGAAAGTCTCACCACTTAACATCAGACCTGGTGTCATATGTATCACAGTCCTGCCATGCTTCCTTCCTAGGTGATGGTGACAGATACTCTATCACTGTTGGTCATGAGGCACCAATGACTCCTGAGGTGCAATGCTCTGTCCCTTCTCCAGGTTACAGGTCTAGATGGCAACTACAGAATCACATGCCACACAGTGATGGAAGTGCTTCGGGAGCACAAGGACAGTGTCATGGCTGTACTGGAGGCCTTTGTCTATGATCCCTTGCTGAACTGGAGGCTGATGGACAGTAAGTGTGTTCAAGTGTGGGAGGCTGGGGTTTGCATCCCTCCAAATTAGAGTACCTGCCACATTACATTCCACTGACCTGTTCCTTTGAGCCTGGAGCCTGAGCTGTATTACCAACTATTGCTTTCTCTTCTCCTAGAGCACTCAGGTAGCTAGAAAAGAATTTCAAGTATTTTTAATAGCTAAACTGGAAAACTCCAATATTAATTGAAATAATGGGCTGGGTGTGGTGGCACACACCTGTAATCCCAGCGGCTCAGGAGGCAGAGGCAGGAGGATGGTGAGTTCAAAGCCAGCCTCAGCAATTTAGCAAAGTTCTAAGCAACTCAGAGAGACCCTGTCTCTAAATAAAATACAAAATAGGGCTAGGAATGTGGCTCTGTGGTCGAGTGCCCCCGAGTTCATTCTCTGTACCAAAAAAAAAAAAAAAAGACTTTTTTAGGATAAACTTAGGTACCTAGTGATAAGCTAATTTGGATAAGCTGGAATTTTAATAAAAATGTGAACAGTTGTAACTTGAGACTGCAGTATCTATCGTCTAGCCTGTTTCTGCCTCCTTTGAGGATGTTTCACCAATATGAGGCTTCTAATCCACTGTGATTAAATCAGACTTTGACCTTACAGTTTCCATATGATGCTGTAAATCCAACTCTACAGTATAGAGTGTCCTCCCGGATGTCCTATTCCATGCTCACAACCCCTTTTACTACTGAGTAATATTTCTTTGTTCTTTCTTCAGAATTGTACCTTTTGGGAAAATCTCATTTTTGAAATTGTAAGCAAGTATATCAACCAAGTTTCTTCAAAGTGAAAGTCTGAGGCACTTTTAATTCTTTCTTTCCCTAGCAAATACCAAAGGCAACAAGCGGTCTCGAACACGGACAGATTCCTACTCTGCAGGTCAGTCAGTAGGTGAGTGCACCCAAGGAGCTGAGCTTCTGAATGGGGAGACATTCCTTTTGCTGGAAGGCAAGATTCAAAGTGGTTCTGGCTGCTTAATATTAAGGATGTCAGCATGCTTTTCTCAAGTTCTTGACAGTGATAGCACAGGCAGAGATGCTACACTGCTAACATCACCCCGCAGGCATTGTTGAACTTCAGAAACATGGTCTAAAAATATTTACCAAGCACCAAGCACTAACTTGTTTTTTATTTACTATCTAGTGGGATGGAGTAGGTACCTCAAGCTCCAAGATTTTTATCATCTGATTTTAATCTGTCTATAAAAACAGTTAAAAGTATGTCTGAATATCAGCCAGTGTTGAGCAAGCCCTTCATCAGTGTCAGGTGGGGATTTTCACTCCTCACATGTTTTGCTTTGTTTTGTTTTGCTCCGCTGGGGATGGAACCTAGGGCCTCAAGTGCTCTACCACCAAGCTATGCATTCCGCCCCTGAAGCATTAATAATAGTTCTGAAAGGGAGGTAGAAGCAGCAGAAATCTGCTTATATCTCTGAAAGGAGCCCTGAAATCATGGGAAACACTGTTTCCATGTGTGTCCTTCATAGGCGGTAGTCCAGGAAGACATGTGGCCCTCCAAGAGCCAGAGTACCTTTTGTATATTAAAAACACAGAAGTGTTTGAGTCAGGTGTTTAGCTCTGTTAGCTTTTTTTTTTTCTTTCTCTCTCTTCCCCTACCCTTTTTCTTTGACATCTAACAACATCCTACGAAGTTCACACTTTGAAATACACTGTTGGGGTACAAAAATATTCTCTACAAATACCTTATGGGACATTTGCAACTAGTTACTTAACTAAACCAAATAAGTTAAGGAAGGTAATATACAAACAAAGGCTGTCCTGCATATGTGCAGAATCTAGGGAAGGTAATATACAAACAAAGGCTGTCCTGCAGATGTGCAGAATCACATTATTGAACTGACCATAATATACTTGACATTATAAGAGAACGGGGCTGGGTAGAGCGCTTGCCTGGCACGCACGAGGACCAGGATTCAGTCCCCAGTACTGGGGATAAAAAAAGAGAGAGGGGGAGAGACTGACACACTCTGTTCAGTCCTCAAGCACCCATATATACTACGGTTTCAACGAGAAGTGGCATGGGGCTAGGCACAGTGGCACACACACACTGTGGTCCCAGCGACTCAGAAGGCCAAAGCAGGAGGATTGCAAGTTCCATGCCAGCCTCAGCAATTTAACGAGACCTTGTCTCAAAATAAAAAGCACCAGGGATATAGCTCAGTGGCAGAGCACTCTTGGATTCAATCTGAGTTCTAGCAGTTAAGGGGCACTTGGGCAAAAGGCATTAACAACCACCTATCTAGAAAAAGGACAATTCATCCTGACTGAATGGAAAGACTCTCGTCAGATAAGAAGAAACAGGGTTTTGCTGATTTACAGTGTCACATGTGAACAAGTGTGGACTATACCCTGGACACTGTGACAGGATTTGTGAGGATCCCCAACCACGCCTGCCCCTATGGTGCTGGGGATGGAACCCAGGGCCTGGTACACATTCAGCAAGTGCTCTACCAGTGGCTACTTCTACAGCCCGTGACAGGATTATGGATACTCAGATTGCCCAGCTTCCTATTACCTGCAGCCTTTGGGGTCCCTTGTGCAGATTTCAAAAGGTTTTAATACATGAAGAGTAGCATAAAGCTCTGTCCTCCACCTGAGACAGGAGAGGCACATAGTAAAGGATTGTGGAGCGTAGGGCCATAGGCGCTGCACTAACAATGACTTCGTGGTTTTTGAATGTTTTGCTAATTGATTTCTTCCCCTAGAAATTTTGGACGGTGTGGAACTTGGAGAACCAGCTCATAAGAAAACAGGGACCACGGTGCCAGAATCTATTCATTCTTTCAGTAAGTTTAACCTCTGGGGGTTTGTACCAACAACTAGCTCATTAAGAAAATAGCAGCTGTGTTGAACCACGAGTGGGTCAGCAAGACACAGTAACAAAACGGCCTTTGAGAGGAAAGGTTCCATGATCTCATTACATTCTGAGGACAGAGGTGGATACAGAGGAAGGATTGCTCAATGCTCAAAAGCTGAATGTTTACAAAAAGCAGGCGCATTTTTTTAATCTATTCTGATGACAGTTCTTACTGTTAATTCCTACTTTTTATATTCCAGTTGGAGACGGTTTGGTGAAGCCAGAAGCCCTAAACAAGAAAGCTATTCAGATTATTAACCGGGTTCGCGATAAGCTCACTGGTGAGTGTGTGTGTTCACTTAAACGGAACATAAAGTCTGAGGAGACAGTCCTCCCCTCCAGTGGGTAGGCAGCCCTGCTCTGGGGGCTGCACGCCTGTTTCGACCCTGTGTGGCTCACAGACTACCTCTGTGGCCAGCACTGGAGCACGCCCTATGGGTCTTCTTGCTAATGATTGATACCACCATCACATAACTCTGCCTCATTTAACTCAGGATGTAGGAAGTTAAAATCAGCCAAATTTAGGGAGATGTCTTCTGTCACTATGGTGTGATGTTAGAGCACTTGGACTGACCGCCTAGATTCTGGCAGCCATTACAGAGAGGAGAGAATAGAATGGAGAGATAGTGCTTTTGAAAAGGAGTTTCTCACACTGATCATCTTCTGTTGGGAGGGTATGACATGGAGGGTAACAAACCAGGAAGCAAAACTCCAGCTCCACTGCCTGTGCCTGAGCCTGTTACCTTCTATAGATGATGCTGAGTGGCCCCCTCAGAGGGAGCTGAGAGTCAGACGAGACACAGGATGCTGGGCACTGAGCATTGGAGTCTCCCACCTAAATTTTTGTAGTCAGGGCATTTTTATCCAGCACGTACCTGATGCTGAAAGGGCCAAGGTGGTGGAAACAGGTTCTTCACCTCCAGGGAGCTTAGAGTCCAGAAAGGAACAGTATTACTAAATAGAAGAGAAAAGACTTGGGGCTGTGGTGCCCACAGTAGGAGAACTTAATCAAGTTCAGAAGTACAGGGAAAGCGCTGGGGCTGTAGCTCAGTGGTAGAGCACTTGCCTAGCACACATGAGGCACTGGGTTTGATCCTCAGGACAACATAAAAATAAATAAAATAAAGGTATTGTGTCCATCTACAGCTAAAAAATATTTTAAAAGAAAAAAAAGTGCAGGAAAAGCTTCCCTAAGGAAACAACCCATGAGTGATACTTTGAAAAAGGAGCTAATTCAGAGGACACTGTTGCAGGCACGGGGAACAGCATGTGCAAGGGGGTGATGGCGAGAAATATGGTCCAAGGGCAGGCCAGAAATGCAGGGTAGGAGGAGCACAGAGCACACCAGGCAGAGCTCGGGCCTCCGTTTCCACCCTAGAGTGGTGGGAAACACCGGCGGGTTTGGCATGGAGTGGGCAGGCCCAGCATGTGTGGCGAGTCCTGCCTGCTGTGGCCCGCGGACAGGGCCAGAGGGAGGGTATGCAGGCACACCAGGGAAGAGGCTGCCTCAGGGTCCAGGTAGATGCAGCACTGATTAGACTCAGGTGGTGGGAGTGGAGCCGGGTGCTAGAGATCTCGAAGAGGTTTTCAAGTCAAAAGGATCAGGCTGAGGATGTAGCTTAATGGAAGAGTGTGTGCCCAGCATGCCTGAGGCCCTGGGTTCCATCCCCAGTGCTGCAAAAAAATCAGAAGTATTGATGTTGGGGCATGAGGGACAACAGGAATCAAGCCAGGTCCAAGTCACTGGTGACCAGCTGAGACCTGTGATGAGTGACAGTCAGACTGAAGCAGCTGAGGAGATGAGAGAGTGAAGGAAGAAGAAGGGAGCGAGGGGTTAAATGCTCTTAAGTAGTTTATGCAGAAAAGCAAGAATTAAAGGGCAGCCAGAGCCATGATGGGGGCAGAGCTGCACCCCTGGCCCCAGCTGTTTTCCTTCAGTGAGGGAGGAACACGCTTACAGAACATGGAAAGGGGGCAGTTAGGTGGAGTTGAACTAGCAGGGTGGTTGCTGCCTACAACCCAGAGATATGGGAAGCTGAGGCAGGAAAGTCACAAGTTCAAGGACAGACTGGGCAACTTAGATCCTGTCTCAAAATAAAATCTAAAATTGGCTGGGGATGTACCTCAGTGGTAGAGCACATGCTCTCGTGCGCGAGGTTCTGGGTTTGATCTTCAGTCCTACAAAAAGAAAGCAAGAAATACAAGAAAGAGAACAGATAGTCCTGCCAGGCTCCTGAGAAAGCATTAGCCTGAGTGAGGTGGCGGAGCAGTAGTGTCAGTGTCACTAAACACTCAAGGTCACTCCAGGTGAACTGGGCTGCATGAAATAATCACACAGAGACAGAAAAATACCTTTTTCTTTGGGTCCTGTGACGGCTCCTCTGACCTTAGGGGTCAGTGGAAAGAGAGAGAGAGGAGCATGTGCTGACCCCTTTTTTGGGGAAGAAGACATTCAAATGAGGCAAGGGGTTAGGTTACAGGGGGTTGAGTCTAGCTTGATGATGTCTGCTGTCAGCAGGTTGACTGACATCTAGGAGGCCATGCCCATCACATGAGCTGCGAAAGACAAGAGCAAGGCCTGCCCAAACAGAGGGCAACTCAGTCCACTTTGTGCGCTCAATGCTCATAGTTCACACACAGCCCATGGCTGGATTGCCCCATCTCCACATTCTCACTGCTCAAGGCATAGGGGTGCTCCTCCCAGGCGGTTGGGAGAGCAGCTTATGTGAGCTGAAGCCAGCTGCACAGCTCCGCAGACATGACCTCACACATCAGCAGGGTCTGGAGCTGCTCGTGATGGTTAATTACCTTAAAAGTGGAAGGTGAGGGCATCTGCTGAGGGTGAGAAACAGGAGGAGGGGTTCAGGTGTCAGCGGGGAGAAAGAACTTGAGGTGGCCCTTATGGAAGTGGAAAGGCATGTCACCAAAGAAGTGCCCTAGGCCAGCCATACTGCACAGAGCGCTTGTTTGAAGCTGAGATTATGAATCTGCGATGGAGGTTGCTGTTCAAAAATGGAGGCTTGTGGATTTCAAACAGAACAGGCTTTTTGGTGTGCTTGTTCAACCCAAAAAAGGATTTTGGGATAGATCCCTAGGCCAGATCCTCGCCACTCCTGAACTTAGCTGACTGCAAGACTTTGTCTTCCCTGAACCGAGCCTATACTGACACAAGACAGTGTACCCTCAGGTTAGCTGGAGATGGGTTTTTAAAAGCAGTCATGATGCATCCTTCAAACTCACGTGTGAGGTTTGACTGACAGCGGCTGCTTAGACTCTTGAACAAAACAGCAGACAGGGGACCTGTCAGTGCCAGGTGCTGATGGCTGTGTTGCTCTTTCTCCTGTGCCAGGTCGGGACTTTTCCCATGATGATACCTTGGACGTTCCAACGCAAGTTGAGCTGCTCATCAAACAAGCAACATCCCATGAAAATCTCTGCCAGTGCTACATTGGCTGGTAAGTGGGCATCTCAAGGATGCATTGTTAAAATCAGCAGTGAGGATCCCAACTGTGGCCCCAAGCCTTGGGAGCAAAAGCAGATTCAGTGGAGAAACCACAGGGCAGTGACAGGTTGATCCTTTAAGAGCTGGTATTCACTGTTTGTGCCCCTTGTTCCATAAGGAAGAAAACTGGGAGTTGCAGATGCACATTCAGAAGGCAGCCACCAAAATAAGTTACAGTTGCACAAAGAGCAGTGGTTTGGAACAGCAGGGCTGCCAGCTGGCTTGTTTGTGGGGGCTCTTGAATTTTTGCCATCACTTCAGGAAGGGCATAGGAAAGAAGCTAGAGCAGTGACCGGAAGAAGATGAAGACACATTTATGATCTGCATGTGGCCTGAGGGACTATCTGGGTTTCCTTTGATTAACTGCCCAAGGCACACTTGAAGGCAGAAACTGGAGAGAGGGCAGCAGGGAATGTCCTTGTGAGACCTCAGTGGCATTGGCCCTTGACTGTAGAAGAGTGTGTCCCACACGATTAAGCGTGAGAGAGTCCAGGGAATGCTGCAGGGTTGTCAGACCTTGGTCTTTTCATTTTCAAAGCATCAGGGTAGATTTGAAGAAGCTCAGGTTACTGAACCATGTGTCTCTGCCTTTGCTGTCTCCCTTCCTAGGTGTCCCTTCTGGTGACGGGAGGCCCACTATGCCCACAGTATCTCCCCTGAGGCTTTCATACTTGGTCCATGCTTCACCAAACTGAAACTATGGTCAAAAATTTTGTTAATATTTTGAAATGTAAATGAAAAGAACTACTGTATATTCGAAGTTGGTTTGAACCAACTTTCTAGCTGCTGTTAAAGAAGATATTGTCAGAAACACAAGGCTTGATGCGGCTCCCAGGACAGTGAAACACAGTAATACTACACGATCAAGCCATCGACTCTGGGGAACAGAAGATCCATAACTTCAGAAATACGGGTTTTGATTTCACTCACAAGAGAGCTCAAATGTCTGCTGACAGAGGTTGGCCTGGCCGCTCCTCTCAAAGTGGGTCCAGCGACTCGGCACAGTCAAAAAGGCTGGGGCAGTGGAGAACACGGATTAGGGTCCTAGACTATGAAGAAGCAGAAGTTCCTCCCTTTACCTCACTGGTCCCTGGACAGCAGTGGCAACATGTGCAGGACAAGCCAGGACAGGTCAGTGTTCTGCCTGACCCAGTGCTGCTGCAGCTCACACTTAACCCAGACCAGAACTGCCAGGAGGGCAGTCTGTGCAGGTGCCTGGTAATTCCCACACATTGGGGCCCAGGCTGGCCCCATGTTCAGTGAGATCTGAATGCGCTGTGTTTGAAGCAAGGGTTTAAAACACAAATGCTATCACAGATGTGCTGAACACAGAGGGACAGGCTAGGTTGTGTGCAGAATTATGAGCAACGTAAATATTTGACTAAATGCACAAAGTATAGGATGTAGCCACGTCTAGACACCATGTTGTATCTGAATAATTTTTGTGCCAATAAATGACATCAGAATTTTAAAACATGTACACGAGCAGCTTTTTATTCATAATTATTAGTAAATTTAAAAAGGAAGTAGAGGGTTGGTTGGGGGTGTAGCTCAGCATTAGAGCACTTGCCTAGCATGTGGGAATCCCTGGCTTCATATCCTGGCACCACAAAAGGGGAGGGGGGCACAGTTAGTATGAGAGGAGTACAACGGACACAAGGATGTATGTGACGTGATCCCTTTCTGTGGGGTATCCTGCAGCAGAACTGAGAATTCTACCCCCGCTAAGTGATAAGAGGAGCCATACACAGAAGCACTAATTCTGCCAGAATACCAGGAAAGCCTCATGGAAAAGTGCATGTTGGGACAGCTCAAGGAGGAGTGGGATTTTGTCAGGTGACGCACATGGGAACAGCCTTAGCAGGAAAGGAAGCGCAAGATGCTGAGGTGTGTAGAAGCATCATATCTGCAGCAAAGGCAAGTATTAACCTGACCCATAAGGAGCTGCGGTGTCCAGCCACATTTGACAGAGAAACGGCACGTTCGCAGGGTCGAACCTTATAGCTCAGTATGTGTGGCTCAGTGATCAGAAGAGAATAAAAGGAACAACAGGAAAATAAAGGGAAAGGACGCCAGAGAGTAGAGTGGGGCCTCCTCACTGTCCCCGCAAGGCCTCTGGACCTGATGCTGCGAGGTTCAAGGCAGGAGTGGGCATAGGTAGCAAACAGATGGAAAGAAAATCAGAAGGCACGTGGGCAGAGGAAGCTCCTGGAGTAACAAGATGGGGCATTAAGTAGAGCTGGTCAGCATCCTACAGATGACACATGCACTTTTGGTCTTTTGGGGGGTTTTTTTGTTTTTTTATGGTACAGAAGATCAAACCCAGGGCTCATGTATGCTAGGCAAACACTCTATCTCTGAGCTACATACCCAGCCCTACATTCCCTCAAAAGAAAGAACATGCCTAAAGAGAACTTCCAGAGAAAATTTTTAGTTGTTTAAGGGAATTATTTTTTTTTCTAAATTTCTTTGGTCTACTTCTACTTAATAAAAATACTTTTGTCATTTAAAAATTATTCAGGGGGCTGGAGATGTGGCTCAAGCGGTAGCGCGCTCGCCTGGCATGCGTGCGGCCCGGGTTTGATCCTCAGCACCACATACAAGCAAAGATGTTGTGTCCGCCAAAAAAACTAAAAAATAAATAAAATATTCTCTCTCTCTCTCTCTCTCTCTCTCTCTCTCTCTCTCTCCCTCTCTCTCTCTTTAAAAAAAAATAAAAATAAAAATTATTCAGAGGGCTGGGGATAAAGCTCAGTTTGTAGAGTGCTTGCCTTGCATGCACAAAGCCCTGGGTTTGATTCCCAGCACCAACAAAAACTATTCAGAGAACTAATATAGGAGGAAGAAGGTAATTAAAGGATAGGAATCATATGTCTTTCCCCCAAAACTGCATTAAAAACAAAAGATTAAGGACTGGGTTTGTGGCTCAACTGTAGAACACTTGCCTAGTGCATGAGAGGCCCTGGGTTCAATCCTCAGCGCCACATTAAAATAAAGGTATTGTGTCCAACTACAACTAAAAAATTAAAAAATAAAAAGATTAAGGGCTGGAGGTATAGCTAGGTGGTAGAGCACACCTAGTGCCTCACACATTCGAGGCAAGCACTTTACCACTGAGCCACAGTCCCAGCCCGTGAAAAAGATTTTTAAAAGTAAATAAATAAAATATTTTAAAATCACAAAACGAATTTGGATCCCACAGTGAAACTAGTAAGTTTGCACACTCACAGCTAGAAAGTCTCGTACCATGTGTTAGGGTTTGGATATGAGATACCCCAACAGCTCCAGTGTTAAAGCAGGAATGTTTGGAGATGCTTGGACTGTGAAAGCTATGATCTAATCAGTCCATCCTAGCTTGAAGGGACTGGGTGTTACCTGTAGGTAGATGGGGTGTGGCTGGAGGAGATGGCCACTGGGGGGTCTTGCCTGTGATCTCCCTCCCTACCCCACCCCCAGCAGCTTTCCTCCACTGACCCTTCTCCCATGATGTTCTTCCTCTCCTTGGGCCCAGGGCAGTGGTGTCAGAAGCTGTCTATGGACTGAGACTGAAACTACGAGCCCCAAAGAAACTTTTCCTCTAAGCTGTTGTTGGGTGTTTTGGCCACAGCAACACAAAAGATGACTAAAACACCATGTATAACCCATTTCGCTCCCAAAAATATGATCCTCATAACTTCCTTGGCTCCAGATGAGACAATTTCATGTCTTCAGTGATATTTTATTACCTTTCATAAAAGATTAGGAAAGCAAAGTCTGAACTGTGGTGAATCTAATAGGTTTTTAAGTTAACTAAGCAAAGTCTTCTGGCTTTGTAGACATGAATTACCAGGGGCAGGGAAGAGCTAATGAAGGCCTTTAAGAATAGTCTAACCACCAGTTGCAGTGGTGCACACCTGGTAATCCCAGCAACTCTGGAGGTTGAGGTAGGAAGATCGAAAGTTCAAAGCCAGCCTCAGCAAATTAGTGAGCTGTAAGAGATTCAGTGAGACCCTGTCCCAAAATGAAAAAAATAATAAAGGGCTGGGGATGTGGCTCAGTGGTAAAGTGCCCCTGGGTTTAATCCTTCATACCACCCCACCCCCGCCAAAAAAAAATGTCTAACCCTCAATCACAAATGGTTTCATGTAATCCTGTGTGACCGGAGAACGCAGAAAAGAATGACAAGATCCTTGCATTCATCAGCTTTCATAAACCAGGGCCTTAGAACTAAGAAGCAATATAATCAAAACTGGAGAGGAGCACAGTGGTGCACACATGTAATCCTAGCAGTTCAGGAGGCTGAGACAGGAGGATCGTGAGTTCAAAGCCAGCCTCAGCAAAAGTGACCCTCTACGCAACTCAGTGAGACCCTTTCTCTAAATGAAATACAAAATAGGGTTGGGGATGTGGCTCAGTGGTCGTGTGCCCCTGGGTTCAATCCCCAGTACCAAAAAGAAGGAGGAGGAGGAGGAGGAGGAGGAGGCAGCGGCTACGGCTGGGCTGGGAATGTAGCCCAGTGACAGAACTCTTGCTTGGTATGTGTGAGGCCCTGTACCATCCATCCATGCCCAGCACCAAAAAAAAAAAAATAATAATAATAATAATCAAGGCTATAGTGGCAAAAGACTGAGTTTCAAATCTCAACTCTATCTCACACTACGTGTGTGATTTGGGACAAGTTATTTAATTTTTCTATGCTTGCTTGCTTTGTGATACTGAGGATTGAACCCAGGGGCACTTACCACTGAGCCACTCTCCCTGTCCTCAGATTCACCTAATACAGCCTACCCTACCTTAAACATGCTGGGAACATCTACATTAATTAGCCCACAGTTGGGCAAAACCCACACACACAAAGCCTATTTTATAACAAAGCACAGGAAAGCTCACATCAGTTTTTTTTTTCATTATTAACCTTTAATGAATGCTTAACACCAAGCAAAACACGGTGAGATAGAAAGACACATATGGTCCACATTCTCTACTATCAGAATCTAGTGAATTATACAAGATGGTACGTAATTGAGCACTAAATTTTACAGATCACACTAAGAGTTTTGCATGTAGTTTTTAAAATTTGTTTATTTGTTTATTTGTTCTTTTTTTTTTTTTAAAGAGAGAGTGAGAGAGGAGAGAGAGTGAGAGAGAGAGAATTTTTAATATTTATTTTTTAGTTCTCGACGGACACAACATCTTTGTTGGTATGTGATGCTGAGGATCGAACCCGGGCCGCACGCATGCGAGGCGAGCGCGCTACCGCTTGAGCCACATCCCCAGCCCTGTTTATTTGTTCTAATGAGTTATTCATGACAGCAGAATTCACTGTACCGACATCATTCTTAATGGAGAAAAATTGGAAGCATTCCCACTAAAGACTGGAACAAGATGGGGTTGCCCTCTTTCACCAATTCTATTCAACATAGTTCTTGAAGCTCTAGCTAGAGCAATTAGACAGTTGAAAGAAATTAAAGGGATGTGAATAGGAAAAGAAAAACTCCAACTATCATTATTTGCGGATGACATGATTCTATCCTTAGAAGATCCAAAAAATTCCACCAAAAAACTTCTAGAATTAATAAATGAATTCAGCAAAGTAGCAGGATATAAAATCAATACCCATAAATCAAATGCATTTCTATACACCAGTGGTGAATCCTCTGAAAGAGAAATTAAGGAAACTACCTCATTCACAATAGCCTCCACAAAAAAAAAAAGAAAACCTCAATTTTTAAAAAGAGGTGAAAGACCTCTACAAACTACAGAACACTAAATAAAGAAATTGAAGGCTTTAGAAGATGGAAAGATATCTCATGTCATTTTTTTAGTAACTGAAAGTGAAAAACAGAATGGTTGTATGGCTGTGATTTCATACGGACATAAAATGGGGAAGTTCTTAAGTTAAACAATCATAAGTCAAGGTCGTACAGGCTGTTAGGAGTGAAGGCCAAGGGAAAAGACACGATGCCTCAGGGGTGGGAGTAACTGCAGGCGCTGGTCTCGCGGTAAGGGCGGAAGGGAACCAGAGGTTGGCGGGAGCTGGCTTTAAATGCAAAAACTGAGTCCTCCGGTCCCGCCCAGGATCACAAGGTTGCTGGGATGATACACGGTAAGGCTATAGGAGTACGTGAACGCGCCTACGAGAACTGACACTCCAGCTCAAGCTCCCGCCAGCCCGTGCTCCTGGACCGGGGCCCCTGCGCACGCGTAGAGCGCTAGCCGCGCGTCAGCGGCACTCTCGCGAGAAGAGCCTTGCGGGCCAGGAAGATGGCGCCCCCCAGTCCCCGGGAGCCCAAGTCCCCGTCAGCCACTGGTGCCACCAAGCCCGACAGTGACATGGTGCTGCCGGGCTTCCCGGACGCGGACAGCTTCGTGAAGGTGGGTTCGCCGGCAGCAGCGCTCCCTGTCTGGGGCGGGAGGAGGCCGCGGGCCTGGGGAAGAGCCGCGCGCCGCAGCGGAGCCCGATGGGGACCGGGCCGCGAACGCCGGCGCCTGGGACACCGCTCGCTGAGAGCCCACGCGGTCCGGGGGCGGAGCGCCGGCTGCTCGTCGCGGGGAGGGCCTCTGGGCCCCCGGCCGGCTCCCGGGCTCGGCCGCGCTGAGCCTTCCGCACGGGCCCGCGGCCCCCTCGGAGGTGCCGCCTCGTCACCCCAGCATCCGTGCCCCAGAGCCGGGGCGCAGTATGAGGCCCTCCCCTGTGGGCACGCGGGGCTCCTTGGAGTTAACTTGTGTAGCGGCTCAAGTGGGAGCCGACCTCCGGCCAGGCTTAGGCCTTAGGGTGGCCCTTTCCGAGCCGCGGCGCTGCCAGCCCGGCAAGTTTGCCACGGGGCCTGCGATCCCCGCTCCGCCGCCTGACCTGCGGCACCGTCCACTGCACTTCCTGGCCCCGGCAGGCCCCGAACCGCGAGGTGTGGTCCCGGGCGCCACCCACTACCACACCGCGACTTAATTTCCACCTCCTTTCTCATTTTTTGGCTGGCGGGAGACGTTTGTACACAAAGCTCGGAAGGCTGACATTTGGCCTACACGCGCCCGCCCCCTTTGTCGGTGACGGGTCATTTCTCATTACCCAAGAATTTCAGTAGAGTGCTGCTTGGTAGCCACTGAGCCAGTTGTAAATCGGTCATCGAGCGAGTCTGGAGGACGCTTGTATTTTAGGTGTTCGTCAAGGTAAAAACACAGAAGCACAGTAAATCTTGTATAGAGCACATGGATTTGAACTTGGGTAATAATAGCATTGATGTGCCAGGTGCTGTGGGAGGTGATTTTATTAACTCATTCAATCCTCACAGCAACTTGTGGGGTAGATATTTTTATTATGCCCATTTTTCTGAGGAGGAAACCAAGGTCCAAATAAGTGGAATAACTTAACCAAAATCACAAATCATACATGGTGGAGCCAAGATTAAACCTGGTCCATTTATTTATTAATTTTTATTTTTTTATTTTTTTTTTAGAGAGAGAGCGAGAGAGGGGAGAGAGAGAGAGAGAATGAGAATTTTTAATATTTATTTTTTAGTTCTTGGCGGATACAACATCTTTGTTGGTTTGTGGTGCTGAGGATCGAACCCAGCCGCCCGCATGCCAGTTGAGCGCGCTACCGCTTGAGCCACATCCCCAGCCCCTCCATTTTAAATATAAGTTATTTTGTCTTTGGTCAGCAAGAGTCCACATACAAGATAATGTAGGCTAGTGACGTCACAGCTGTCTTAGTGTGTGTATACTGGTCTGTGTGATGGTGAAATCACCAAACGAGGCAGAGGGACACATGACTTTATATGGCTTTGTGTTGTTTTGCTTTTGCAGTACTAGGGATTGAACCCTGGGCCTCACAGTGCTAGGCAGGCTTTCTACCACTGAGCTACATCCTAGCCCCTGTATGTATATGTGTTTTGTCACCCCCCCAGTCTTTCAGGAACATTGGCTCCAAACTGGGTTCTTTGGTTCATTGAATTCTCACGGCCCAGAACAGGGCTGGGGGTAGAGTGGCACCAAGTGGGTTATTCATTGTGCAGATAAGATTGGATGCCTATCTCTTCTCTTCAGTACTGGTACAACATGCTGTATGGGCAGATCTTCCAACAGGGACTTGCTGAGCAAATGCTGATCTGTGTTTTAAATGTGCTGTATGTTTGGGGTTTTGACAGTTTGCTCTTGGATCAGTGGTGGCAGTCACGAAGGCATCTGGAGGCTTACCACAGTTTGGTGATGAGTATGATTTTTATCGAAGTTTTCCTGGCTTCCAGGCATTTTGTGAGACACAGGGAGACAGGTTGCTTCAATGGTGAGTATTATGTATTTTCTTGTATTAATGAAGGAAATGAAAACAAAGAGATGGATAATTTTTTTCTGAAATTTGTTTCTCCTTAATCATAATTTTGTGTACTATAAACAATAATGAAATGTAAAAATGACACAGTATATTTTCATTAGGGAAATAATTTTTAGTTTAACTTTTTTGTGTATGTGGTGCTGGAGATTGAACCCCGGGGCCTCATGCATGTCAGCAGATGCTTTACCACTGAGCTCCATTACCAGCCTTTTTTTCAATTTTATTTTATTTTGAAATAGGATGTTACTGACTTGCATAGGCCGGCCTTGAACTTGTTCTGTCTCAGACTTCTGCATAGCTAGAATTACAGCTATGCACCATTGCACACAGCTTAGTTTAACTTTTAAAAAATATATCAACTTTTGCACTTTTAGGCAGCAGATCTTTTTGAATTAATATGGAACTTGAAAATCAGTGTATTAGGACAGATAATACATAAACATTAATTTTTGTTTAACTGTTGCATGAAAAATTAGAAAAACTCACATTTGCCATGTTAAAACAATAAACACAGCATACATTATTAATATAGTATCATGTGACTGGGCGCAATGACACATGCCTGGAATCCCGGCGGCTTAGGAGGCTGTAGCAGGAGGATTGCGAGTTCAAAGCCAGCCTCAGCAAAAGCAAGGCACTAAGCAACTCAGTGAGAGACCCTGTCTCTAAATAAAATACAAAATAGGGTTGGGAATATGGCTCAGTGGTTGAGTGCCCCTGAGTTCAATCCCCAGTGTGTGTACAAACACTCACACACATATATAAATATATATACATATATATACATACACACATATATAAATATATATATATATATATATATATATATATATATATATAAAATCATGTGTAAGGAGCTTTGAGATAAGTTTCTCCTTCAAATCATGAGATAAAGATGCACAGACTGACCTTGGCTTTTCTCTCCTTAGCATGAGTAGGGTGATGCAGTACCATGGGTGTCGCAGCAACATTAAGGATCGGAGCAAGGTGACTGAGCTGGAGGACAAGTTTGATTTATTAGTGGACACCAATGATGTGATTCTGGAGAGAGTGGTGAGTACTTTGCCAAACACTTCACTGACAAATGAAGAGTGTTGTATGAAAGCAAGGAATAACCCAGCACCTTAGAAAATAAAAAGGAAGTGATTTTAGCATTTGGTACAGGAACTAACTGCTCCTTCTGATAATTGGCATCTTTTTCTTCAAAAGTAACAACAGTTGTCTTTAAAATATCACTGGCTTAAAAAAAAGAAAGAAAAAAATCACTCCCTGGGGAAACCTCTTTGTTTTTTTTTTTTAAGTGTCTATGAATCCATTTTTCTGATTTGCAAATTCTGTTTGTATTGCAAGAGAGGCAGCCTCTGTACCAGCCCAGCCAAAATTTAGTTCTTTTTTATTGTTTTTCACAATCTGCCTCAAACACCCCAACCTGCAGAATTGAAAGGAGATTCGTATCTATCTAGGTCAATATCAATTTATTTCAAAGTCCACAGGAGAGCATTATTTATAGAAATACTCACAGATCATCCAAGTAAGTCTAACCTTCAACCAGTGACAGCCCTGGAGATATTGACATCCTGCTCTCCTGTCCCAGGAGGTCATTTCTTCCCAGCCCAAATGCCCACAATCTTTTAGAGGAGTCTCTTTAGGTCCTGCCATACTATCATCTGTCACGTGGGTGCATTTCTTTTAATAGTGCACAAACTGATTTTCCACGCCTGTTTGTACACATTAGACAGGCTACCGTTATTCTCATTCTAACTAGTGTACTTCCCCTGGCACTCACCTCTTCCCTGTACTGGGAACAAAACCCAGGGTTGTGTGCATGCTAGGTAAGTGCTATACCACTGAGCTACACCCTCAGCCCCTATACTTCTTTATTTAACAGAAACAGTCCTCTATCTTTATTTTAGTGGCCACATTACATTGTGAAATCATATTTGGACATTCAGCCAAGTTCATAGCTATAGAGGGTCAATCAGGTCAGGAGTTAGTAATTACTGCCCTACCTGTCTGTGAACATATAATGCTTCAGTTGCTTGGTATAACTCCCTAATCACCCCACCTCTCACACAGTGATGCACATTTGTGTGTGTGTGTTCGCATGTGTGTGTGCATGGAGGGTGTAAGGCAAGTGCTCTACTTCTGGACCACAACCCCAACTCCCTAACTTTACCACTGAGCTACATCATCAACGTTTTTTGGTCTGGTTTGGTTTGGTACTGAGAATTGAACTCAGAGGTGCTCAACCACTGAGCCATGTCCCCACCCCTTTTTTATATTTTATTTAGAGATAAGTTCTTGCTTTGTTGCTAAGTGCCTCGCTAAGTTGCTGAAGCTGACTTTGAACTCGCAATCCTTCTGCCTCAGCCTCCCAAGCTGCTGGGATTATAAGTATGTGCCACTGCACCTGGCCATCATCAACCTTTTTTACTTTAAAAAAAAAAAATGTCTCTGGGCTAGGATTGTGGCTTAGTGGTAGAGCACTTGCCTAGCACATCTGAGATACCTGGGTTCAATCCTCAGCACCATATAAAAATAAATAAATAAGATAAAGGTATTGTGTCCATCTATAATTTAAAAAAATTAAAAAAAAAAGTCTCACTAAGTTGCTAAGGCTGGTCTCAAGCTTGTGATCCTTCTGCCTATGCCTCCCAAGTTGCTTGGATTATAGGTGTGCACTGTGGCAAAAAAAAAAAAAAGTTATTTTTTGATTGACAAATAAAAACTGCATATACTTAAGGTATGTTTTCATATGTGCATTGATACGTACATATTCTCTCACATAATTCTGCAAATAAATTTCTTAAAAATGTCAGGGAATTAACTTTGCTAACCTCAAAAGGAAGATACTAACCTAATATCTCATTTGCTCTTAGGGTATTTTGCTGGATGAAGCATCAGGTGTGAATAAGCATCAACAACCTGTCCTCCCTGCAGGACTACAGGTCCCCAAAACAATAGTGTCCAGCTGGAACCGGAAGGTGAGGGCATCTTTTCAGTTTTGACGAGGGCCTTCATGGAAGCTTTTCCATAGGGCTCTTGCCCACTCGGATGTGTACTTCTGTCTGACTTGCTGGGCAGAGCTGGCACTGCCTCGTTTAGCTTGTTCTCATAAATATACAGAGCCTGACTCCACCCCTTCCACTTTGCACTCCTAGTCTCCCATGCACAGACATTCTAAATGAAATGAGTAGCTCTCAAAATGTTTTTATCTCCTTGGAAGACCATCAACTGGAATTTACTTTTTTTTTTCTTTCTGGTACTAAAGATTGAATGCAGGGATGTACTATCACTGAGCTGCACCCCTAGTCCTTTTTATCTATTATTAAAATTGTAAGATAGGATCTTACAAAGTTGCCAAGGCTAGCCTTGAACTTATGATCCTCCTCAGGATCAGCCTTCCTCTTGCCTCAGCCTCCCGAGTCACTGGCATTATAAGCATGCACTACCATGCCTGGTTATAGTTTGCTTTTCTAACTCATCAGGTTGCTGTGGCATAAGACATTTGTATGCATTGATCACAGACAGGAGAATATGGCAGGAAAGCAAAATCTGAAACTTTTCGACTACTTCATGCAAAAAACATTATCCGACCTCAACTCAAGTTTCGAGAGAAGATTGACAATTCCAACACTCCGTTTCTTCCTAAGATCTTCGTCAAGCCCAATGCTCAGAAGCCGCTCCCTCCACGTGAGTATTGCACTTGCTGCTGTGTGTGAATCTTCTCTTCCGTCTGATGCCAAAGGCAGCAAAGGGGTGAAGGTCTCTCTGCCTTCCGTTCTTCAAAGGGAGTCAGTGATACCCGGAAAGCTAGAAAAGACCTTAAGGTGTGTGTCCCTTTGTGATGGTGTTTTTATCACTGCTTGGATCTCCAGCTCTTTCTAAAGAAAGGCGGGAACGACCCCAGGACCGTCCTGAGGACTTGGATGTACCCCCTGCCCTGGCGGATTTCATCCATCAGCAGCGAACCCAGCAGGTTGAGCAGGACATGTAAGAGTTTGCCTGTGTCTAAGCCTTCTACTCATTTTTGATTCATTTTCACTTGGTTTCACTTTTATAAAATGTGTATGTGAAAAAGTCAAACAGGTGGTTTTTGCCTCATTCTCACACAAATATTAGCAACTGAGCATCCTGTTTGTGTTCACAGAGACCAACACAGCACTGTCCCAGGTTACCCTCACCAGGTACCAAACAGTGGCAGGTACTCTAGCTCCCATTTGCTATGATATTAAAGATGCTG
Source organism: Spermophilus citellus (assembly GCF_964194105.1). NCBI lineage: Eukaryota > Metazoa > Chordata > Mammalia > Rodentia > Sciuridae > Spermophilus > Spermophilus citellus. Next base: position 131,840,513 of record NC_138191.1, read on the forward strand.
ACTTCCCCGAGACTAGAACTGTAAACCCCCATTTTCTTCAAGTTGCCTTTCGCCCATGCTACCCTGCCTTTTCACAGGAGTGACTCACCTTAAGGTGAGGCAAAGAATAGGGTTGTTCACTGGCAGCATTGGCATCTTGCGAAAACTTCACTTCAAATAGATAAATGGGCAGGAATTCTGCTTAGTGGCAGTGTGTGCCTCACATGTGCAAGGCCCTGGGTTCAGTCTCCAGCATCAAAAACACAGCAAGAAGGTGCACACTTATAGTCCCAGCTACTTGGGAGGGTCAACTGAGCCCATGAGCTTGAAACCAGCCCAGGCAACATAGCAAGATCCCATCTCAAAAAAGGGAGAGAGAACAGACATATGGGGTTTGGCATAATGAAGTTGGCTTTGGCCTCTTTCTCACACATAGCCAGGGGCTGTTTACATTCATTCCTTGCCCCCTCTCTGCACTATGAGGCCAGACTAAGTTGCTGGAGAAATAGAGGGAATGAAAGGTAACTCTGCCCTCAAACTCACCACAGGCTTGGGGTGTTTATGCAAATTCAGGAGAGAAGAAGGGAAAAAACATTTAGCCCATGGTCAACCAGAATATTTGCCCCACTCTCTCTCAACTTCATCAGTTTCTTTTTCCAAACCATAAGGTATTATGTATTTTTCATTTTTGTGTCATCTACAACACCAACCATCCAGTGTTTGCAAGAAAGTACTCACATGTTTGTCAAGTCTCGGTTCTTCAATTCTCCCTGAAGAAACAGACAAATTGTCCTGTGGTCAGGGCCATCACACATTGCCTTATTTATTTGATGCTCATGAATTATCACTGTACCAGTGATGCTTTTGCAAAGGGAAGGTAGTTTCACAATGCTTGGTTCTCACTTGTTTTTACATGTTGTATCAGAACAGCTTTTCCTTTGACTGATGGAATTAATCAAATGGTTTCTTTTTGTTTTATTGATTAGGTTTGCACATCCTTATCAATATGAACTAGATCACTTCACACCCCCAGAGTCAGTGCTTCAGAAGCCACAACCCCAGGTTAGTGCCCAGTTATAGTGATGTCAGAGGGGCCTGGGAAGAAGAGTGAAAGCAGATTATTTGATCTAATTTTGACTTTCCTTTAATATGTTTAAAGTAGGGAGTTTAGGCCACTGCTTGGACTCATAGTTTGCTTGGTATTTTAGTGAGGGTGGTTTTAATATTCTTTTCTTTTTCTCACTGTACTTGCTCCAGTTGTACAGACCTGTAGAAGAAACACCCTGCCATTTTGTATCTTCCCTGGACAAACTTGTGGAACTCAACGAAAAACTCTTGAATTGTCAAGAATTTGCTGTAGACTTAGAGGTATCTTGTAATTGACCCTTGAGTGAAATTTTTACATTTTTGGGAATTCACTTACTTGAGAAGTAGGAAATTAGCACAAATTTTAATGGAATTTTTTGCTGCTGTATAATTGATTTCAAAATTGGTGGAGGAGGAGCTGGGGCATAACTCAGTGGTGGAGCACATGCTGATTAGCATTCACAAGGTCCTGGGTTCCGTCCTCAGCACCAAATATAAGTTAATAGATAAAACAGTTGGTAAAGGAAAGGCTAGCGGATACCATCCTCCCGTCCCCTCCCTCTCTCTGTCTTAGCACCACTCTTACAGGAGCTTCCTGGGACTCACCTGCCTGATGCAGATTTCCACCCGAACAGAAGACTTCATCGTGGATACCCTGGAGCTTCGCAGTGACATGTATATCCTCAACGAGAGCCTCACAGACCCAGCTATCGTTAAGGTCAGCCGGCCCTCTCCAGCTCCAGCATGTGAGGTGGGGTTGCAGTCTTTCACCTAGAGCACATGGTTAAAAGAAATCGTGTCATTTCCTGCCCTGCACATGCTAACTTCTTGTCTCTAGCTTGCTGCCACTTGGAGCCATATCAGGTCATGTTAGCGGCTGCAGCCAAGAACCTAATCCATCAGGATTGCATGGACTTGAGGACTTGCTTAGAGCCCATAGAGCTGCTTCAGCCTGTAACCTTGTATAATAGAAGTACAGACAAAGGCTGGGCCCCAAATTAAAGGAAGCATTTAAAACCACATGCATCTTCATCTCCAGGCTGGCCTCCAATCCCAGGCGCTGATGGCCTTGAGGCAGCTTTGTCTTCAGAGACAAGGGGCTTCTGTTGGTGTATCACATGGCGTTGATTTTGTTTTCAGGTCTTCCATGGTGCCGATTCCGACATTGAGTGGCTACAGAAAGACTTCGGGCTATACGTAGTAAACATGTTTGATACCCACCAGGCAGCACGCCTTCTTAACCTGGGCAGGCACTCACTCGATCACCTGCTGAAACTCTACTGCAGCGTGGAATCAAACAAGCAGTACCAGCTAGCTGACTGGAGGATACGGTTAGTTTGCAGTTGGCAGGAAGTGTGGGTGGCAAGATCGAGGCCTGGGGTCCACTAACCTCTTGCCAGGAAGAATATGTTCAGGTTACTGCTTTATTTCAAATGAGTGTATTAGACTTCCTGGGAGTTTTTTGCAACACAAATAGAAAAGTTTAGGATGGAAATGTGGAGTTTATATCAGGTTGGTTGTTACACTTTGCTTCTTGGAAGTAGTGATTGAAAAAAGAAGCATGCCTTGTCAGCATTGACCAGTGCCATTCTGCCTTGTTTGCAACTCTGCTGGCTCTAGCAGGGATGAGTTATCTCCTGAGGTGTGAGAGAAGGCTCAGGTGCACAGTTGATTTAGTAGCACAGGGTTGTAGCACTTTTACTCTGCTTTCTGGAAACCACAGCCCCAGGTTTGATCATGGCTGGCTACTTCCCTGAGGTACCGTGCCTTGTAAGATGCCTCTGAGCTTCTCTCCATTTCAACATGTGTGAATTTCTAAATAGTAACAAAATTTATTTGGACCAACAAAGTTCACATATGGTCTGGTGATGGCATCACCTGTAATCCAGCAGCTCAGGAGGCTGAGGCAGGAGGATCACAAGTTCAATGCCAGCCTCAGCAACTTAGGCCCTAAGCAACTTAGTGAGACCCTGTCTCTAAATAAAATACAAAAAAGAGCTGGGGATGTATATGGCTTAGTGGTTAAGTGCCCCTGGGTTCAATCCCTAGTACCAAAAAAAAAAAAAAAATGCAAGAAATGTTGGTATGACCATAATAACTGGCTTTAAAAGACTCTTTGAAACCAGAAGGGTTCAAGAAAGCCCTAGCATCCAGTGAGTAGACAGAGTGGATTGCTGTCCCTGGGGCAGTAAGCAGAACCAAGCCCTGTGTTTAAATTCTAGCCCTCTGCCTGAAGAAATGCTCAGCTATGCCCGGGACGACACCCATTACTTGCTCTACATCTACGACAGAATGAGGGTAGAGCTGTGGGAGCGAGGTGGAGACCAGCCCGTCCAGTTGCAGGTGGTGTGGCAGAGGAGCAGGGACATCTGCCTCAAGGTACAGCCTCACCAGGCCCACACAAGCCCCACAGTCAGCACTCACTTCTGATTAGGATCTAGTTCTCACTTTTGTTCTTCACATCTGTGACAAGAGCCAAACATTTTCAAGAGCCCAGGGCACAATTTTCAATCTATTGATCTTGCATATTTAACATTCTGCAGAAATTTGTCAAACCTATCTTCACTGATGAGTCCTACCTTGAACTGTATCGGAAGCAAAAGAAGCATCTCAACTCGCAGCAGTTGACAGCTTTCCAGCTGCTTTTTGCTTGGAGGGATAAAACAGCTCGAAGGGAGGATGAAAGTTACGGGTAAGGGAATCCAGAGTCCTTTAATCCTTTCTTCTAGGCCGGGCTTGTCTGATGACAGGAAAGGGACTTTGTAGCCCTGGGATGGAACCCAGGAGCACTCCACAATACTGAGCGACATCCACAGCAGTCTTTTTTTTTTTTTTTTAGAGAGTGACAGGGGGGAGAGAGAGAGAGAATTTTTAATATTTATTTTTTAGTTCTCGGAGGACACAACATCTTTGTTGGTATGTGGTGCTGAGGATCGAACCCGGGCCGCATGCATGCCAGGCGAGCGCACTACCGCTTGAGCCACATCCCCAGCCCCTGCAGCAGTCTTTATTTACTCTTTTGAGACAGGTTCTCACCAAGTTGCCCAGGTGGCCTTGCATTCACCCTGCTTCAGCCCCATAGGTCTGTAGGGGAGTGATGTGAGCCTCCACATCCACCTGGACTTTTTTTCTTTCTTTCTTCCACTCTGAAGGCTGGTTTTTGCCTCTGTGTTATAGCTGTGTGTGTGTGTGTGTGTGTGTGTGTGTGTGTGTGTGTGTGTGTGTGTGTTTGCAGCCCTACAGATCAAACGCAGCATCTTGCACATGCTGGGCAAGCACTCTGCCCCTGTGTCATGTCCCCAGCATCAAATGGAACTTACTAGCTGAATTTTCATGTTATCCCATGTGTTCTATTCCAGATACGTACTGCCGAACCACATGATGCTGAAGATAGCCGAAGAACTGCCCAAGTGAGTCTAGGCTTGTGAATGTGTTCCAACTGTCTCAGTAGACCACATGTCCTTCAGAGTTGGGCTTTCTTGGTTACTCTAACGCAAAGCTGTTTACTCAGATTAGTGTACAAAATTCAGAAGGTAGCAAGTCCAAGAAATGGAAGATTACTGCCCAAGAGCTGCCATGTAAGATCTAAAACTTCTAAACTGGAATGTTTTAATAATTATGTCTTATGTTGTGTTTGAGTCTCTGGCAGCTACAGCAGCCACTTACAGAGAAAGAAAAAAATCTGATTTTCTCAGCTGTACTTTCTTCCAAACTAACACCTCATAGCCGGTCATGGTGGCATATACCTGTAATCCCAGCTACTCAGAAGGCTGAGGCAGGAGGATCACAATTTCTAGGCCAGCCTGAGCAACTTAGCCAGACTCTAAGCAACTTAGCAAGACCCTGTCTCAAAATAAAACACAACACGTAAGGCACGGGGTTCAATCCTCAGCACCACATAAAAATTAATAAATAAAATAAAGGTATTATGTCTGTCTACAACTAAATAATATATTTTTAAAAACTTTAAAAGCAACAGGTGCTGGGGATGTGGCTCAATGGTTAAACAACCGTGGATTCAATCCCTGGTAACCAAAAAAAAAAGACCTCATATGTTGTTGTTGTTTGTTTTATATAAGGATTGAACCTAGGAACACTTTACCACTGAGCCACATCCCCAGACCTTATTTTGTATTTTAAGACAGGGTCTTACTAAGTTGCTTAGGGTCTCAGCCTCCTAAATTGCTGGGATTATATATAGGTGTGCACCGTGTGCCTGCAAGACCTCATGATTTTGAGCATTTTGTAATGTCACTTGAAGTATGAGTAAGAATCAGAATCCAGTCTGTTGCTCATCCTGTAGAACTGAGAACCAGCAGTGCCAGAGTGTCTGTTTCCAGCTCTCCCTTGTGTGGACTCAGGCCAGAGAGGGCCTAGTGTAAGCATTGGCCTGGCTGCCTTCCTATCATCTCTCTTCTGGTTCTTTAGCTTAGCCATGGACCCTGGCTTTTCCTAGTCATTATTCTCTTGGGAAGTCACTAAGGACTGTTTCTAAAGTGAGTTGAGCATGTTCTCCCTTGTCTTTAGGGAACCGCAGGGCATCATAGCTTGCTGCAACCCAGTACCGCCTCTTGTACGACAGCAGATCAATGAAATGCATCTTTTAGTCCAGCAGGCTCGAGAGATGCCCCTGCTCAAGGTAAGAATCCCAACTCAACAGGCTGTTCATCCTGCTAACTCTTGGAAGTAGGTGTGTCCTTTTGGATTTAGCTGCCTTTTTTTTTTTTTTTTTTTTTTTTTTCATTTTTGTGGTGCTGGGGGTCAACCAGAACCTTACACATGCTAGACAAGCACTCTACCACTGAACTTCACGCCCAACCTGTGCATTACTTTGTGATAGTCGAAAGATAAAACTCTTCCCAATACCACACATATTAAAAAGGAGCTAAAATTCATCCTGATCATTTTATGACCTTTGCTGATCTGACAGCCGGTAGCATCTAGTGGCTGGGCTAATTAGCTGTTGCTGTAAGGCAGTTAATCTGGCAGAATGTGATGAGGTGGGGATCTCAGTACAGGGAGCTCATGTTGGAAGCCCAGCAATGGTCCAGATGTTAAGAGAGAGTGCTCTGAGAGTGTGTGGTTGTCACGGAATGGAAAGAACAGATATAGGAGGTACCAGAACGAAAGATCAGAGGGACTTTGTAACAGGTGCCAGTTTTTCTTCAGCATGAAGTATGTAGACCTGTTATCTAAACTGAATTTGGGGCCTGATGAAGGTGGAATCCAAGACCATTTTATCCACATTCAAAACCTAGGTGATTGGGAAGGTAGGAAGTGGGAATTTAGGGCTAGGGTAGAGCTTGGTGGAAGAGCACTTGGCCAGCATGTGTAAGGCCCTGGGTTTCATCCCCAGCACAGCAAAAAGAAAGAAAGAAAAAATCGGAGATTCAGAAAAAGAATATGTGTGAAGGAGAGGCTGAAGTTTAGACAGACTCGGGGAAAGTGACACGGCCCCTGCAACACAGGTATCCACAGGATGGTGAAGTGCAAAGTGCACAGGAGTAGGGACATGAGCATGTCTTGTGGGTCCTGGAGACATGACAGCATGTCTTGGTTTGAGGCTTTTTGTTTCACCTTTTTTTTTTTTTTAATATTTATTTATTTTTTAGATGTAGATGGACAATGCCTTTATTTTTATGCCGTGCTAAGGATCGAACCCGGGTCCCGCCCGTGCTAGGCGAGCGCTCTACCGCTGAGCCACAATCCCAGCCCTTGTTTCACCTTCTTAATTGGCTTTACCTTCCATTATGTGGTTGGGCAGCAAATCATTCCATAAAACAGCATGCGTTCTCTTGGTTTATAATATTGGGACAGTTTTCAATGTGTTGGCTCAGTAGTAATAGCAGCATGTGGTAGTTTTTTTGAAAGGTAATTGGTCCAGAAAGACTGAAAATCAAAGAAGAATCTGAGCATGAACACATTGGCACTTGTCATGTTAAAATGTCTTTCTGGGCGCCAGGGGCTGTGGCTCATGGTCAAGTGGTTGCTTAGCAGGTGCAAGGCCCTGGGTTCCATCCCCAGCACCTCAAGAAAAAATATAAATGTCTTTCTTAGCTCTGCAGTTTGTCCAAGTAGAGGGAGCCCCAGACCGCTAGAGAAGACACTCTTGCAGGCTCTTTGGAATCTTTCCTGTGGTGCCTCATCGTGATAAAGAGCTCTGTTCTTTGATTACACGATTCCTGAGCACCAGATATCTGTAGTGCCAGGCACTGGGAGGGATGAGGACGCAGCGGTCTTTCTGGGTTCTAGAGAAACACGTCCCCGGGAACCACAGTCTGCGGGGAGACGTGTCCTCAAGCTTATGCAGCCTCCCTCACTGCCCCTTGTCTTTCCTCCTTAGTCTGAAGCTGCAGCTGGAGTGAAGAAGAGCGGGCCGCTGCCCAGTGTCGAGGTGGAGTGTCATTGCCTCTGTCCCCGTGGTGGGTGGAAGGGACAGCCATCAGAGTCCATGTACACAAACCTTACAGGCCAGCTCCTGCTGCTTCCAAAATTTACGTGTGGCCTGCTGGTTTTGTTTTGATGCAGAGGTTGGAGAATGTTCTCTTTGGCCCTCATGACTGTTCCCATGCCACTCCAGATGGCTACCCAGTCACCCTCACTGCCAGTAAGTAGAAACCCCTGGGCTCAGGAAGAGTGGGGTTGGCACGGCTCAGAGCCGCTCTGCCTCAGGCCACAGGCTTTGACCTTCCTGACTTCATGCGGCTAGGGTCTGTGCCAGCTCAGAAACAGTCGGACCTCTTCACTAACCAAAAAGAGGAGACCTTGCTGGATACCAAATGCCTTCTCGCCACAGCCGTCATCACATTGTTTAATGTGAGTAACAGGAAGCTCCGGTGAGGTGAGGCAGCTTTGTGGGTATTGTGGGGTTCGTCCAGCAGGCTGTCTGCCAGGAGCATTCACACACCCTGGAGACTAACGCCAGAGTGAAACTGCAGCAGAAGGAGAGGTGCAGGGAGACAGCGCTCCAAGGAGGTCGCCTGCAGGACAGCCAGGCTTCCCCTCAAGGGAAAGCTGCCCAGCAGGGGGGAGGGTGTGGCTGAGGTGACAGATGCAGAGCTTTCAGACACAGCCACCAGCAGGGACTGCCCATCTCTATGCCTTGAGCAGGGGCATCTCTCAAGCCTATTGGATTAAAAGATGCATTTCATTGATCTGCTCAATCCCATGTTCCCACCTGACATGAACCCAGGCCAAATACCCAGCAGTGTCCCTAACACCTCCCTGAGGATGCCGGGTAGGATCACAGCCCTCTGTCAGGGCCAGAACCAAAACCTCCTCCCTTGAACCAGCTTCTCTGCCGTCTCCATCTTTCCAACTGCTCAGGACAAAACCCTCTGGCATCCAAGGCTCCTCTTTCCTGTCACCTGCCACATCCAACTCACTGTCTGTCTGATCAGATATGGAGTCCATGCTGTGTGCACCTTCCTGCCTGTGCCCAGCACTGCCTACATGTACTCTCCACGAAGAGCAAACTTTGCCAATGGTTTGCACTGTGGTTCCTGAGAGGAAGTGAGGTGCAGCCAAGGCAGGTCTGTGGAGTGGTCATAACAGTTAGTGACACTGTTTTGGAGACTCCGTGTCACTCACCTGGGGAGGGCCCTGTTCCCAGAACATGTTGAGCTGTGACAGAGCCTTCCTGCTCACACCCCTGGGCTCCTTGTTTCCACCAGTGATTGGAGCTCCAGGTTCCTCACAAAAGAAAGGCTGAGTACATGAGCTGGTCAGGATGGGTGAGTGTTCAAAAAACCAGAGATAAAAGCAGAATATGCAGGGGCAACTCTGGGCACCATAGCAGGTGGAGTACTGGGAACAAGAGATTTTTCAGAAAGAAAGAACTGAGAGAAGAATCTTGCCTGTTGGGTAAAGACAGTCATCAAGCTTGCCAAATGTTCAGATGACAAAAACTAAGTGGTATAGGAGGTTACAGGAGTAAATTTGTAGTCATCCCTTCATGCCAGAATGTTGGACAAAGCCAAGATGAAATGTCTCTTGTAAAATGTACTACCTTGAACTTCACTTCCTTTTTAACGTAATTACATGAATTTAGATGGGATCTTGCTTTGGCGGCTCGCGGGAAAAGAGTCAGGCTGGGATGTAGCTCAGTTGCAGAGCACATGCTCAATCCTGGGTTCAGTTCCCAGCACTGCAGAAGAGGGCGGGGAAGCCTAGGAGCTTCAGTTGACCACAAGATAATAGCATGAGCCATCCAGAGGCTCAGCAGTGAGCGTGAGCAGACTCCAGGCTGCATTGACATGGAAGTGCTATTTAGTCAGAAGGGGCTGTGGTCTCCCTGGACTCTGTAGAATGGGGAGCATAATTTAATTGATTTCCCATAAAGATCCATAATTACCTTTCCTATGTCAGTTAACACCTCCAGCCCAGCCTGCGGATGCACACCTGTAATCCTTGCAACTGGGGAGGCTGAGGCAGGAGCATTCACAAGTTCAAAGGCCAGCCTCAGCAATTTAGCCAGACCTGTCTCAAAAAAGTAAAGAAGACTAGAGAGGGCTGGGGCTCAGCAATAGAGTGCTTGCCTTGCATGTGTGAGGTTTTGGGTTCGATCCTCAGCAACACATAAAAATAAACAAAAATAAAGATTAAGGAGCTGGGGATGTGGCTCAAGCGGTAGCGGGCTTGCCTGGCATGCGTGTGGCCCGAGTTGGATCCTCAGCACCACATACAAACAGAGATGTTGTGCTCACCAAAAACTAAAAAAATAAATAAATAAATATTTTAAAGATTCTCTAAAAAAAAAAGATTAAAAAAAAAAAAACAACATTGTAGAGGACCCCTGGGTCCAATCCCCAAGTACTACACACAAAAAAAGCCTTTAAGCTCTTGGGCCAGGCAGGTGTCGGGTTAAATCTTTGTCTTGCCACTGCTAACCACAAGGCTCTGGAAGACTTCCGTAGCTGCTCCAAGCCTCAGTGAGAGGCTGCGAGACGAGAGCAGTACCTCGTGCCTCATAGGTTGTGGGGACACGGAGAATTTATCAATTCAGCAGATTAGTTTTGCAGCCCTACGAGGTGCTGTTACAGGCACAGGGCCTTGTACACAGGAAGGCTTAAAGGACTAGCTGATATTACTAGTGTCACTGTTGTTCTTTTTCTCATGTTTGCATCCTGATGTCACATATGGTCATGGTTATAAGTGATTGGAGTTTTGTCTGTCCCTGTAGGAACCTACTGCTGAGGAAAATGGAAAGAGTCCATTAACAGTTGCACAGAAAAAAGCCCAGAACATAATGGAGTCCTTTGAAAACCCATTTAGGATGGTGAGTCCTGGCCGTATGTGCTCCCGGCTGGTGTGCCTTTTACCTGAAAAGAAAACAGCGGATCTCTGGGGAGGGAAGCCTGTGAGTCCAGTTGTCACTTGTCCTCAGCATCCTGGCTGAGACTATGAGTTAAGGCCTTCTAAGTGACCCCAGCAACAGTCCTGTGAGCACCCTGACTGGGCCCACGTGCCATCTCCCAGCAGTTCCCACGACTGTCTCCCTTTCCACAGTTCCTGCCTTCACTAGAGCACCGGGGCCACATCTCTCAGGCAGCAAAGCTCGATCCTTCCTCGAAGATCTATGAAGTAAGTGGATTCGGCACCTTTTCTAAGTGCAATTCACAAAGAAAGGGGACTTCTTAATTATTTAAACTAGGTTTCTGTTTTAGAGAGGTTCCATGTGGATGGGCTTGAGATCTTCTGTGGGTGCAAAAGCCCTTTCTGTCTAAGCATTGCTTCTAGGAAGAGAAGCTTCAAGAGGTAGACTTCAGGCAGAACTTCAGGCTCTCCAAAACACTTGGAAACCTCTTAAGAAACAGGTTTTGGACTGGTCTGTGGCTCCTGGCATGTGGGAGGCCTAGGTTCCATCCCCAGCATTGCAAGAAAAGATTTTGTCTTGTGGTGTTCGTAACTGAGATTTAAAATGTAAAAAGTGTGCACAGCATTAACGTGCAGCTTGATGCAGTTTTGCACTGTGCGTCACTCTCAGCTCTTAGAACGCAGCTGAAGCTTTCAGACCCCCTGCCTCCACTGTTTGGTGTGTTTAGCAGCATTGTGAATATGAGTGCCTGTGCTGGGCCCCCGCCAGGGACGTTAACTGAAAGCCCCCCTTCTCCCTGCGGAAGCCCCACTCACAGCAAAGGCCAGGGCTCCCCTTGGCGGCACAGACATCAGCAGGTCTTGGCCATGGTGCCGAGGGTCCACCTACTGGTGTTGGAGTTGGGGGTCAGGTTGAGCTGTGCCTTCTCCCTTCTTCCTGCTAATTGTGGCACGAGCAGCTGTCTGTGCTTGCTGCCCTTGTGTGGCATCACCCAGATGTGTTCCAGCACCACAGCTGACAGCAGGTCACACAGAACAGTGGGACTTTTCTTGACTCCCAGCTCCACCACTCCCTGATCACGTCCCTCCCAAGGCACAGAGCCTCCCAGGCCTGTTCCCTTGCCCCTGAAGGGATGGTGGTGACGGTAGCTCTGTCCCAGTATGACGAAGGCATGGAATGAGCTGCTGGGTGTACAGCCTCTAGCCAGCGCCGGGGATGCAGTTGCACTTTTTCCTTGTCAATAAGGATCTTATAAATAAAGGCCAGCAGGAAACTTGGTTTTTGTGTCCTTGGATGGGGAACTTCTGGCTTGGAACGTGTGGTGCTGGTAGGTCAGCGTGCCCACCCCTGCCTCCTCGTGGAGGAGGCGCTCTGAGATGGCTGCGCTGGGAGTGTTTTTGCCTTGTCTGTTTTCATTATAGATCAGCAACCGTTGGAAGCTGGCCAGCCAGGTTCAGGAACAAAAAGAACCTAAAGAAACTGCCAAGAAGAAGGCAGCTGAGCAAACAGGTAGCCTCACTTCCTTGTAAACGCAGTGTTTGATAAGGACAGCCCTCGCACGTCAGGCACTTGACTCAGTCGTTCCACAAAGTGTGAAAGAACAGTGACCACGACAGGCCCAGTCCCGCCTCAGGCAGCCTGCCTCGGCAGGATGGACAGTAGACAGCAAATGTGTGTTCTGGGGAAAGCCGGGAGGTGCCTGCGGGAGAGGCGAGGAAAGTGGTGCCGCCGCCACTCAGCCGTGGCTGGAGCAGGCAGCCTAACCAATGTGACATTGAGCCAAGTCCTGGAGCGATTAGGGGAGGAGGGTCTGGACCAACCTTGACCTCGAAGCGAGTCCCAGGGCCCAGGTGGCAGCTTCCTGAGCATTCTCAAGGAGTGCCAAGGCTGCCCATAGCAGCAGCACAGAGGCTGGGAAGAGGGGCAGAAGACGGGACCCCAGGCAGGGTATGGGAAAGACCCGCTTTCACCCTGAGTGGGTTGGGAAGCAGCAGAGGGGCTGATGTGTCGCAGGTCCCTCGGGCTGTCATGTTGCAGTGGGTGGTAGAGGGAAGGCGGGACCTGCTGGGAGACACCCAGGGACCAGGTGAGCAAGAGGGGAGGGGTTGTTTGGACCCCGATATGCAGTGAGTTGGATGTGGCAAGTGACATGAAGGAGGAGCCTTAGATGCCAGAGGGTTTTGTCCTGAGCAGTTGGAAAGATGGAGACAGCAGAGAAGCTGGTTCAAGAGAGGAGGTTTTGGTTCTGGCCCTGACAGAGGGCTGTGATCCTACCCGGCATCCTCAGGGAGGTGTTAGGGACACTGCTGGGTATTTGGCCTGGATTCATGGGAGAGGAGCAGGCAGGTGGGAGCATGGGATTGGAGCGCCCAGGTGCGGGTGAGAAGATCAGCCAAGCTGAGCCCGCTGCAGGGGCCGGTGGGCAGGAGGGCAGCTGTGCTCACCGCCAGGGCTGGAGAGCTGGCTCCGGTCGGCAGCTCCACGGACTGTTCTTTCTTGCAGCCGCCCGGGAACAGGCAAAGGAAGAGTACAAAGCCGCAGCGGAGCAGGCCACCTCTGTGCGCCAGCAGGCAGTGGTATGTGCTGGCTTCTCTTACCTGTGAAAAACAGGACGCCCTGTTGCGGTCAGGCTCTCCCTGATCATCTGAGGAGGGGTCCCCTGTGCATCAGAGGAAGTGGTGACTCCCGGCACCTTGGCTCCTCAGCTGGTGCCTGCCTCATCTCCCCTCAAGCAGGTTGATGCTGTCCTTTCCCTTAGATGGCGCCTCCTGCTACTGATAGCAAATCTGCCAGAAGGCCCTTCTGTGGGTGGCAGTGTGGCCCCGGGAAATGCTTCACTCTCGCCACCCCCAGAGCACTCTGGGACTCTGACCCCTGCCTTTCTTAATGACAGGCACTACTGTCCAGGTAGGAACTTGTTCCTGCTGCCACTAGCCAAGTGACAGTGTCCTGAAGTGCCAGGCTGCTCGCACCCAGCCATGGCCTCCCCCCACCAAAGCCATGTTGGTATGATACAGGCAGCTGAGCCCCCAGCTGATAGAGATTGAGCCTCCCAACCTGATATCCAAATCTGAAATGCTCCCAAATCCAAACTCCCTGAGCAGGCACACGCCACCACAGGGGAACATTCCACACCTTTGAACCTTGGCTTGTGCCAGAAATCCTTTAGCATACTGTGTCCAGTCCCGCTGAGCTATGTGCATAGGGGCATAGGAAGCACAGAAGAGGGCTGGCGGGGCATGCCTGGAGCCCTCTGCAGTAGGCTCACTCCCTCTACTGCAGAAAAGAAAATGAAAAATGATTCTGGTGTTTAGACTTGGGCCCCATCCTGAGGTGCCCCATCATATAATGTGTAGATGTTCCCCCAGAAATCCAAACTCCACAACCTGTGGCCCAGGCATTCCTAGGCCCTCCTCACCTGTCACCGAAGCGGCAGGTCTTCCCCTCTCAGGCACTTCCTGCTTCCCTCCCTGGGTGTGCTCGCCCTGCAGCTAGAGCATGCTGCTAAGAAGAGAGAGCGAACAACAAGCGACCCGAGGACCCTGGAGCAGAAACAGGAGAAGAAACGACTCAAGACTTCCAAGAAGCCAAAGGACTCAGATCCAACAGAAAAAGATTTTACCCCTTTTGACTACAGCCAGTCGGACTTCAAGGCTTTTGCTGGTGAGGACAGGACTGGGGCCCCACTCTGGGACATCTGGCCATGCGAGGTGGGAGGAAGCTGTCCAGTGAAGAAGGCACAGTTTAGGCACAGCAAGCCCTGCCCAGGACGTGGCCGTGGCCAGTGACCGCCAGAAGCCCCCTTCCCCAGAACTAGCTCTCAGCCCTCCGTGTGACTAATGGCTTCGTCCTTTCTCACAGTCACTTGTGCCCAAAACACACACACACACACTCACAGCTATTGTTGATTGAAAGCACCTGAAGCCCAAACTCCTGGCTCCCTCTAGCTGCCTCCAGGGCAACACAGCCCTTGGAGGAGCAAGAGAGCAGGACAATCCACACGGGGACTTCATCAGGAGCCCTTGTCCCTACCTATGGCGCTGGATCTTGATGTCAGAGGAGCCACCTGCCCCTAACAGCCTGGAAACAGGTCTGTGAGAACTAAGCCTGGTCTCAGCAGCAGCGATTGGAAACATTAACTTATGTCATCGCAAAGCAGGTGGCAGGCTGGCCGCCAGCAGTCTGAACCCCGGGCGGGCCCTGTCGTAAGCTCCTTGCCTCAGCACTGGCCTCATCTCTTACCTTGCAGGAGACAGCAAACCCAAACCTTCCTCCCAGTTTGACCCCAGTAAGCAAGCCCTGTCTGGCAAGGTAAGGCCGCACCAGGAGCGCTGCGCTCCCCGCAGTCTTGGTTCAGCTCCTCTGCTGGGAGGGTGCTCCATCCAGCAGTCCTCTTCCTCTGTGGCTTCTCCTGCTCCTTCCTTCCCAGGGGAGACGGCGCCCAGCAGCTGCTTCCACCATTTTTTTAAAGTGGCTGTAAAAGATGGCGTGCAGTTTTTTTTTTTTTTTTTTTTTTTTTTGTGGGGTAGGTGGTTTACCGGGGATTGAATGAGGGCACTCAGCCACTGAGCCACCTCCCAACCCTATTTTGTATTTTATTTAGAAACAGGTCTCACTGAGTTGCTTAGTGTCTCAGTTTTGCTGAGACTGATTTTGAACTTGTGATCCTCCTCCTTCCTCCTTCAGACTCCCATGCCGCTGGGGTTACAGGCATGGCCCCCACCCAGCCTGGCATGCAGTTTTTCTCTTTGCAGCCATGGGAATTTTTTTTTTTTTTAACCCAGGGGCACGAGCCCTTGTTATATTTTATTTTGAGACAGTCTTGCTAAGTTGCTCAGGACTTTGTTAAGTGGCTAAGGTTGGCTTGAACTCAAGATCCTCTAGCCTCAGCATTCCGAGCCACTGGGATTACAGGCGTGCACCACCGCGCCAGGAGCCATGGGAATTCTAGCTTCAGGTCAGAAGCACCCCTTCGGGTGCCAGTATGGCCAGTGTGTACCCCCTGTGGGGTCCAGGCCCAGCGGGGCTGGCATGTGGGAGCAGGGCTGTGCAGAGCCTCCTGTTCCTGCCCTAGCTCTGTCTTCTGAAGTGCACAGGTGTGCCCACTGCTGGAAACCAGGGCTCACCCGTGTGCTGGGTACCCCCTCTCCCTAGCCATCTGAGTTGGGTGTTCTCCTCTGCTGGTCAAGGTTGTCCCCCACCTTCAACATCTCTTATCTTTTCAGAAGTGCTTTGCAGCCAAAAAACTGAAACAGTCAGTGGGAAACAAAAGCATGTCCTTTCCAACTGGAAAATCAGACAGGTATGTGGAAGCAGCCAGGCACGGGCCCTGAAGCCCAGCAGGAAAGCACCCTCCCTGTTGCGCTTGGGTACCTGCAGCAGAGCACAGCTCAGAGGGCTTTGTCACTTGAAAAACAGGAGGGGACGTGATTTGCTGTGTGCCACGTGTCATATGGCCACTTACTGCATCCCAGCATTCAGACCCCTTATTCTTTGCTCTTTCCTGTTTAGTTTCCTGAGGTCACCTCAGACAGAGCAAATATGTATGAAATTTTCTTAGGTCAGCCTGTTTCTTAGGAAAGAAAGAAAAAATCGGCAAATGTGGGTTGTCATTGCTGAAGAATGTTGTAGTTAAGAGCGTGAAATCCAGATGATACTAGAGCAGTACCTGAGGTTGGGCCCTGGCACAGGAAAAATTCTGCTCAGGGCCTCGGCCATTGCTGTGGGCCCCGCACTCTGCCCCCACCACCCCAAAAAACTGCCATCCAGCTCAGTCCCCAGGGCCCAAGCAAGCCATTCTTCAGTTGTGCTTTCTAGAGGGTTATGTGTTGTATAAAGCAGCTGAGACCCAACTGTCAGCCACTCTGGAAGAAGTAACTCTGTTTTCCTACTGTCTCTGCAGAGGCTTTAGGTACAACTGGCCAAAGAGATAGTGCTGGAAGAGACCCTTGGGACCCCAGGGACTGGAAGCACCAAATGGTGGTGCTGCTTTTATATAAACACATTTTTAAACCATTAAAACTAATTCCTTCTGGAAGAAAGCTGGTTCCTGACTCTTCTTTTGCTGCCATCGTAGCCCTGGCAGGAAGGACAGGCCCCGTCCCGTTCACGCCACCACCCTCAGCTGTCCGTGAGAGAGGAGAGTGCCCTGAAAGGTCACTGTGATTTCTAGAGAAAGCCAGAACCCCCAAGGGAGTAACACAGGAGAACAGCCTGTGACTCAAAAGAGTGAGGTGTTGCTCGCCTTAGGAGGGTTCTGTGGGCCTCTGACCCCTGTCTGGGCTTTGGGATAATGTGGGTGAAGCTGTGGTACGCCGTTGCAAAGAGGGGCTGGAGTGCCCTGGAGCCAGTGTGGCTTCTGGAGAACTTGATCTCTGTTCCTTTCTCTTCCTTTAAGAAAGAAAAAATAAATAAACAACAACAACCAAAAAAAAACTTTTTGTCTTTTCCTGATTATAAAAGAAGTAACATTGGGCTGGGGGGAAGTAGCTCAGAGGTAGAGCACTCGCCTCGTATGTGCAGGGGCCTGGATTCAATCCCCAGCACTGCAAAAGCAAGAGGAAAGCATGTTTACTGTAGCAAATGTGGATGGCACAGAAAAATGCAAACAAGAAATTTAATCGCCGGGTGTTGTGTATTTACTGTGGGTGCAGATGCACAGTTGTAGGGGCGTCTTCCATAGCCATGGGTTCCATGTCCATGAGCTCAGCCGGCCTGGAAGGGAAAATATTTTTTTAATTATACCCATACCGAGCAGTGGGCTTTTATTTACATAAATTAGGTATTATCTGTAACCTGGAGATGATTTGGGTATACAAGATGGGCTGGGATGTAGCTCAATGGTAGAGCACGTGCCCAGCATACAGGAGGCTCACCTGACCCAGCCCTCCAGAAATGTACACAGCAGGATGTGTGGGTTCTAAGAGGATACACATCATTTCATCTGCATATTTGGGTCATCTTCAGTGGGTCCTGAGCCAGTCTCCCATATTTTTTAATTTACAGCCTTGGGTTTAAGTTCCTATTGTTTTTCACCTTTAAAGTTTATTATAAGATTTTTCTCATTCTAAAGCCAACCCTCATAATCAAACATGTAGGTTTCCATTAATTTGCTTTGTACTTTGTGTGTGTGTGTGTGGCGGGGGGCGGGGTACTTAACCACTAAGCCACATCCCAGCCCTTTATTTAGAAACAAGGTCTCAATGAGTTGCTTAGGGCCTTGCTATGTTGCTGAGGCTGGCTTTGAACTCGTGATCCTCATGCCTCAGCCTCACAAGCCGCTGCACCAGCTCTATTTTATACTATTCTGAATGCAACATTGAACTTCATAATTGTGACTAAAACTGATGATTTCTTAAGAATTCCATTTTATTTTACTGAAACAATGAAATCAACAAAGTGCAGAATACCATTATTTTTGTTACCACAAATACTTAAATTTTGAACCGTTTTCTTTGAAATTTCTCTCACAAATTATTGAGGGCCAACTATGCATGACAGCCACAGGCAAGGAAGGCTCTGAGCCAAATTAAGCCTCACGCTGCCGTGGCCCTTCAGAGTAGGACTTCCTTGTCAGGAGGACAGCAAAAAGCAGCCCTGTCTGCAGATGGGCCAGGGTTTGTATCAGCTAGGATCAGGCTGGTTGAAAGTGACAAGAAAGTCAAACTCTGAGAACAAGACAAATGTTCTCTTCCCTTTGTAAATAAGGTTTGTCTAGAGGCAGCATGGTGGCTCACAAAAGCCACCCTCAGTTTGAACATAGGACTTCCTCCTCCCCACCCAGTGGCTCCAGCCATCACATCATCATTCCAATCAGCTGGAAGGGAGCCAAGAGCACCCAGCCTCTTTCCACTTCCCAGTGACCAGAACCTAGTCACATGGCCACAGCAAGAGGTCCTGAGAAATGTTAGTATTTCAGTCATCCATTTGCCCACCAAAAGATCCAGAATTCTGAGTACAAAATTTGGTAAAAATAAAATAGACACTGAAGGACAAAGCGCAGCCTCTGCCAAAAAATGGCAGACTCTACTAAATAAAATGGACGGATGGAAATTTTTAAAGGTGAGAAACGGTTTTCACTGAGGATAGCCTGAGGGGTGGGCTTCCTAAAGAAGGCATCTGGACAGTGAGGGGTAAAGAAAGGAGCCTGGGGAACTTGGTGAGCCAGCGCCACTGGCCTGTGGAGCCTGAGGGAGGCCAGTCTGGCACCACCCAGGCCAACAGAAGGTAAGTGGCCCAGACCTGGCCATGTGGTTACCAGGCTCCCACTGGGCAGACAGGAATGAAAAGTCTGTTGAAATGACTCCTGGTCCTTTATTTGAAAGGTCTCCTTACTGGTTTTGTTTTTGTGACAGTCATTTTAAGATGGGGCCAGAGACAGGAGGAGGATTTTATTATTGTTTTAAAAACAGGGCCTCGCTAAGTTGCCCAGATTGGCCTCGAATTTGGGATCCTCCTGCCTCCTCCCAAGTTGCTAAGATTACAGGCGTGTGCCACCGCAGCCAACTAGGTCTTTTTAAATGTCCCTTTTTTGCTGGGCACAATGGCACATGCCTGTAATCCCAGCTGCTTGAGAGGCTGAGGCAGGAGGATTGCAAGTTCAAACCCAGCCTCAGCAAAAGCGAGGTGCTAAGCAACTCAAGTCTCTAAATAAAATATAAAAAAGGGCTGGGGATGTGGCCTAGTGGTTGAGTGCCCCTGAGTTCAATCCTCAGTAATAAAAAAGCAAATACAAAAAAAAAAAAAAAGTCCCTCTTTGCAGAATAAAGTCAGCAATCAGGGCTGGGGTTGTGGCTCAGTGGTAGAGTGCTTGCCTAGCATGTGTGAGACACTGTATTTGATTCTCAGCACCACATATAAATAAACAAATAAAAATAAAGTTCCATCAACATCTAAAAATAAATTAAAAAAAAAAAAAAAAGCAGTCAGATTGGAGTCTCCAAAGCAGTACTGGCCCATGGATGGCCTGGGGTGGAGATGAGAGCCTTGGAGGGGCTGGAGAGCAGCTGTGGCTCGGCCTGCTGGAACCTCGTGCTCCAGTCAGGAACTGCTCGGTGACAACCACAGAGGCCCAGGCTATGCTCTGGGTAAGGGATCTGGAGGCCCCCAGCTGGAGGTAACGAGCACTCAGAAGGGCTACGGCTCAGGGAGGCTCTGCTCTGGCTCCCCGGGCTCAGATAACTTGCCATATGCATTTTCCACCAAGCCAGACCATGTAATGGCCAAATTTGTTCCCACTCAGCCACAGCTGTTTGCCTGGATGAACACATGCTTTTAAAATGATTCTGTTGAGTGCCAACTGCCTAATAAATCTCTCCACGACAGAGATACCTGGTGGCAGTCCCACCGAAACCATCAAAACCATTACTTTGGAAGATGGCCATGGGCTCTCCTCTCCCCGCCTTCCTCCTTCCCCTTTAAAGTTACCACCACTTAGGGGTTGGGACAGTGACCCCATCAGCCAGCCAGCCATGCTTTACCACTTAAGCTCCCATGCTCCTTTCTCTGAATTGGGGGAAATGTCTCATAGGTAATCTGGTTTTCTCCTGATTTTCAGTGTCTATGGTTCAGATGGGAGTGAGGCTACTTAGGGCAAAACCACAGGTTTTCCTCCTCATGATCTGGCGTGGCATCTAGTGCTCTCCATCTGGAGACTATTTTGTCAATACCTTTTCCAGGGCCTTTACTTCTTGAACCTGAAAAGTGTGTGCAACTCTTGCACACTCTAGCCTGAAGGCCAAGGCTCCATGGAGGGCAAAGGGTGTCACTTACACTCTCACTGGACAATCCACATGGAGCAGCTTTGTTCAGCCTGTTAGGATGGGATGGGCATAGACATGCACTATCTAGATAGGAAACCAAGCCAACTGGCCCACAGGATACTGGGCCTCAGACATTCACTCAGCCCATCATCTGGTGCCTCCCAACTACAGACACCATCCCTAGGCTCCTGGAGCTTAGTCCAGCTCAGGATACACACACAAGGAAACTGACCTCTACAGCCCAGAAGCAAGACTGACTAAATGGAAGTACAGGCTACGCAAACACCTTTTCCCAAGTACAGACTGGACCAACTCTACTAGCTGGGCAGAGTGACTCCACCTTATCCTTAGGTTCTCCATGGGAACTATCTCCTGGGAGTTTTTGGGTTTTGTTTGTTTGGGGGGTAGGACTGGGATTGAACCCTGAGGCTCTTTACTACTGAGCCACATCCCCACTCCTTTTTATTTTTTTAAGATGGTCTCATTAAGTTGCTGAGGCTAACTTCAAACTTGCCATCCTCCTGCCTCAGGCTCCTGAGCTGCTGGAATTACAGATGTGTGCCACTGCACCAGGCAGTCTCCTAGCAATCCTTCAACTGCCTTGGCTTACATCCCTCTAGAAGCATGCAGTCAGCCAAGGCCCATATTGCTCTTGAAGTTGCACCTACTGATACACAACATTGTGCCCTTCATCCTAGTTACAGAAACGGAAAGTCGGTTGTAGTGGAACACACCTGTAATGCCAGCTCCTGGGGAGGCTGAGACAGGAGGATCATAAGTTCCGGTGAGCCTGGGCAATTTAGCAAGACCCTCTCTTAAAATAAAATGGAAAAGGCAGGGATGTAGCTCAGTAGGAGAGTGCTTCCCACTCCAGGTGGAGACTATAAAACGTCAGTCAAAAAAACATCACTGACACTGTCACGAAGACCGAAGAACGTATTACCAGCTTCATCTCCTTCCTTGGCATTCGAACTGCGCAGAGAGCAATTAGCATTTAATATTTGGTAATTAGCATGCTTAATGTGATTCTGAGGAGTTCCTTGACATTTTTATAAAAACAGCACATTCCCGCCCACCCTTCAAAGGGCAAGACCCAATGTGTCAAAAAGAAAAAAGCATGCCAGTCTTCTGATGCTGAATATGCATGTGTTGGGACTCTTCCTGGACACTCCCAGTAAATTTAGAAACTCATTTAGAAGAGGAAAAAAAAAAAAAAAACTTATTCGGCAGCCATCCGTTCAAGACGCAGGGAATCTAGGGAAAGTGGCTAAATTCAGCTTATCAAGTCGCAGGCTGTGATGAACCTTTCAAATTAAAAGAAAAAAAATCTTCCGTGAGCCCCCAACTAACCCGGGACCCGTGGCTCCACCGCGGAGCCACACCTGCGGACGCAGGAGGATACATTCTACTCCCGCCGCGGCAACATCGTAACCCTTGGTCTGACAATGTAGCCGCCCGCGCCCGCTCCTGCTGCCCACAGCCTGGAGCCCCCGCCAGCAGGTCCCAGCGCCCCAACGCTCCGCGCTTTCCCTCCGAAGTCCCCCAGCCGCTCGCCCGGGCCTGGACGGGCGGCCCTCGGCCCCTCCGGACCCCTGCGAGGGAGCAGGGCCTGGCCTGCGCGAAGCCGGAGGAGAGACCCCGGACCCTTTCCGCCCGCGCAGCCCGCCCCGGAACCCGCCCGCGACCCGGACCGCCCGGCCGCAGCCCCGGCCTGGCCCCACGTGGCCCCGGAGCAGACCGCACTACCGTGCTGTCGCCGACGGACCGCGCGCCTCAGCCAATCGGCGGCGCGCTGCGGACTGGCTGCCAATGAGCGACCGGCGAGGCCGCGCCGCCGATTCGCCGCGGGCCCGCTCCCGCTTCGCCATTGGAGGGTTAGGGCTCCGCCCCCCACCGGCAGGCCCCGCCCCTCAGGCCGGGTTAGGTTGCGGCGCGGGCGGCGGGCGGAGCTGGTCCCGTTGTGCTGCGGCTCCGCGCGGCCTGCAGTCCCGGGCCGCGCGCCGCCCGCAATGGAGCCCGGCCCCGACGGCCCCGCCGCCATCCGCGAGGGCTGGTTCCGCGAGACGTGCAGCCTGTGGCCTGGCCAGGCCCTGTCGCTCCAGGTGGAGCAGCTGCTCCACCACCGGCGCTCGCGGTACCAGGATATCCTTGTCTTCCGCAGGTACCGCCACCGGCTCCCAGCCAGACCGCAGCTGCCCGGCTCCGGGACCCTTGCAAGCTCTGACCCCCGCCGGCCCTCGTCCTGCCCTAATTCCGGCCCAGCCACCCCTTCTGGCCGAGCCGCTGTCCTGCCTTCCTCCTCCCGACGCCCCCCGAGCGCCCTGCCTGCCGCCCGCCCCCTGCAGAACTGTCAGAAGTTCTTAGGAACTAGGCCCTGCTCCTGCCTGGTCCCCTCCTCGCCGTGCACCCGTGCCCAGGGGCTGGGGGAGGCGTTCCATGCAGGCCTCGGGCAGGAGGCAGCCAGTGTGCGCCACGCTCCACGTGTCAGTCCCAGGACACGTCAGCCGAGGAGACCCCGAGTCCCACCCCAGACCCCACCCCGTGGGCTGGCCTGCCATCCCCGCCACGCGTCACCCACTCTACTTACCCCTGAGACCCTGTGGCGGGGTTGGGGCACATTCCCTCACCCCAGAAGACTCAGGCCCTCGACTGTCACTCCACCCGCAGTAAGACCTACGGTAACGTGCTCGTGCTGGATGGCGTCATCCAGTGCACGGAGAGGGACGAGTTCTCCTACCAAGAGATGATAGCCAACCTGCCTCTCTGCAGCCATCCCAACCCCCGAAAGGTACCCTGCTCCAGCCCGGAGTTAGCCGTGAGTTCTGAGGAGCAGGGCTGGGCTAGAAGAGGCCCCGGACATGCCCATGCCTGGTCCATGCTGCCTAGAGGCCTGTCAGAGAAAGCGCTGGCAAGGCTGAGGGGAGTCCCTGGGTGGATGGAGGCTGACGTTGCCTCTGGGGAGCAGTCCCCCTGAGACCTGAACCTTAGAGCAACCCTGGGAGGGGCTTCCAGGAAAAGGGGACAGCCCTGGCCAGGTTGCTGAGGCTGGAAGGCATTTCTGAGAGTAGCGAATGAAGTCAGGCGGCTCGTGGCTCAGGAGAGCCCAGAACCCCCTGCTCCAGATGGTTCTGTAGGGTGGCCCTGCTCCTTGCCACTCAGACCTTCAGGGCCCCTGCCTCTGACTGTCCCCCCCACCCCAGGTGCTGATCATCGGAGGCGGAGATGGTGGCGTCCTGCGGGAGGTGGTGAAGCACCCCTCGGTAGAGTCTGTGGTCCAGTGCGAGATCGACGAGGTGAGTGCATGCCTGCTTGTCCCGCTTCACCCAGACCTGGCCGCGCTCCCTGGGCATGGTGCTGCACCTTGCTGGGAGGATTCCGTGGGAAAATGGCACGCAGAGCTCCACGGCGCTAGTTCTTAATAGGCTCTGGACACTTCCAGTTAGTAGGACTCTTTATACTGGGCCTGTTTTTAGTGCTCATTGACTCTGCTGGGTATTGCTGGAGGTGCTGGGGTCCAGTAGTAGACAGGGGTGTCCTTTACCCTTGGCGATGAAGTTTCAAGTTGGAGAAGACCTCAGAGGGGGATGTGATAAGGCTTGACAGGGCCAGGGAGTGTGGCGGAGGCGGGAAGACACAGGCCCGAGAGTGCAGGGTAATCGGGACAGGCCTCCCCGTGCAGCATTTAAGCTGGAGCCTGAGCAGAAGCCGCTGGTGGGGCGGAGACCAAACAGGGTTCTCGCGGCCAGGGTCTGGCGCTGCAACCTCTGACATAGGAAATGGGAAGCAAGCTGTGCAGCTGGGGTAGTTGGCCTGTGGGGAGGGGACAGGGATAGTGGGAGATGAGGTCTGAGCTGCAGGCAAGAGCCAGCACCCCGTTCCCATGAGGAGCTGTGTGCCAGAGTTCTCCCCATTTTAAAGGTGTGGACACCGAGGTTCCAAAAAGGAGGGGCTTGTCCAAGGTGACCAGGCTCCCAGAAGTACTCCTGGGAGTCCCACTCGACTAGCTCCAGAGCCCAACTTCCTTCCTGCTCCTTCCTGTTCCCTCCTCAGGATGTCATCCAGGTCTCTAAGAAGTTCCTGCCGAGCATGGCTGTTGGCTACTCCAGCTCAAAGCTGACCCTGCATGTGGGCGACGGTTTTGAGTTCATGAAACAGAACCAAGATGCCTTCGATGTGATCATCACTGACTCCTCGGACCCCATGGGTGAGCAAGGGCTGAGGGTCCCTGAGACTACAGCTACACTTTCCCCTCGTCAGTTGCTACCCTCCTGACAGGAGGGAAGAGACCAGGCCACTGCCCCAAGTTCACAAGTCTGGGGACCTGAGAGTGGGGATTAGACATTGGCCCACTGAGGGTCCAGTTTCTTCTTTGGCCTCCCCTCTGCCCTTGACTGGCCTACATTGGGTGGAGAATGAGTTCTAGTCTTTTTTGGGGGGAGGGGATACCAGAGATTGAACTTGGGGGCACTTGGCCACTGAGCCACATCCCCAGCCCTATTTTGTATTTTATTTAGATACAGGGTCTCACTGAGTTACCTAGTGCCTCACTTTTGCTGAGACTGGCTTTGAACTCCCATCCTCTTGCCTCAGCCTCCTGAGCAGCCGGGATTACAGGCGTGCACCACCACGCCCCACAGGTTCTAGTCTAAAACCAAGGCTAGAGTGTTTTTCTGACCCTAAGAATCCCCCCAGAATGGGATTGATTAAGTAGAGGGCCCTTCACATACTGAGGGGGTGAGCCTCACCTTGCCTGGCCGGGTCCTGAATGCCACGGACCTGGGTTCCAATGTGAGCTCCACCTCTGGGCAGCTGTGAGGGCCTGTGGTGAGTTGGCAGTGGGTGGCCCCGAGGTCTCAGCCACGGTGTGTCCATCCCCTCCCTGAAGGCCCCGCGGAGAGCCTCTTCAAGGAATCCTACTACCAGCTCATGAAGACGGCGCTCAAGGAGGACGGCATCCTCTGCTGCCAGGGTGAGGCTGCCGGGAGCTGAGGGGGTGGGGGGGGTGGCCCTGCGGGCTGACGCTGTGGGCCTCCCCCAGGCGAGTGCCAGTGGCTGCACCTGGACCTCATCAAGGAGATGCGGCAGTTCTGCAAGTCCCTCTTCCCGGTGGTGGCCTACGCCTACTGCTCCATCCCCACCTACCCCAGCGGCCAAATCGGATTCATGCTCTGCAGCAAGAACCCGGTGAGCTGGCGGCTGCCCCCAGGGCGGGCGCCGGTGGGCAGAGCCCCGCCTTGATGCCCTGTGTCCTGGGTCCCCAGAGCACCAACTTCCGGGAGCCAGCGCGGCCGCTGTCGCCGGCGCAGGTGGAGCACATGGCGCTGCGCTACTACAACGCGGACGTGCACCGCGCCGCCTTCGTGCTGCCCGAGTTCGCCCGCAAGGTGAGCGCCGCCGCCGGGCTCCGGAGCCGCCTGGTGCCACGCAGCCCTGAGCGTCCCCTGACGGCCCCCTGTCCTACCAGGCCCTGAACGACGTGCGCTGACCGGAGCCGCTGCAGTGCCGCCCAGGACCGCGGGCTGGACGGGGCGTCTCCAGCGTGCCCAGGCTGCGGCCCGGACCGGACCCCCGCCAGCTCTCGCCCACCGACCAAGTGTTACAGGCCCCGGAATGCTGCCCGGCCTGCCCTGCTGGGCACTCTGTCTGTCTGTCTCTCCGGCGTTCCGCCCAAGCCTAGACCAGCTCTGTACAGACGCGCCTCTGCCCTCTCGCCCCTCAGCAAACACGTGTATTTATAACAAAGTTTGCCATTGTGTCCCCGACCGCCGCCAGCCCCAGCAGGAGCCCCATCTGTGGTTGTGGGTGCTCCCGTGAGTGAGGGTCTGCATGCCCTGTCCCCACTGTGACATTGGCCTGCCCCTTGACTTCCGGCCAGTGACACTACAGTCACCAAATCTGTCCCAGGAAGCTGATGAGCCATTGGAACCCTTATCAGCAAGGTCCCAGGCTCATACCCCTGGGCCAGGGCTTTGGGACTGACAGGGTGGGGGGTGCTGCTAAAAGGGCTTCAGTCTCTCCTGGGGCTGCCCCCAGTATCCCAGGATTTCCACCTCACAAGATGAAAAGTGTCACCCCTGCACCAGGTGGGCACTGGGTGTGACCCAGAGGGGACTGATTGGATTAGGGTAAGAGCTCAGTTACCTGAGGCCTGTTAAGCACATTGGGAACTTGGCCAGGTTCTGGCTCAAGCCTGAGTCAAACACTGCCTCCCCACCCCCAACCTTCAGTTCCTTCTGGAACATTCCTTTCAGCTACCCCCAGGGGTTCAGGCTGAATGCAGGGGTGGTAGTGCACTCAGCTGTTACCTCTCCAAGGTGCTGAACCTGTAGCCCTCAGTGTCCCGGGAGCCTCCTGTCCAGGACAGGGGCTTACTGGATACCAAAGCCACCAGGAGGGACTTGGGTCCAGGTGCAGATTTGGGAACAGAGGGCCCGGCCCCACATGGGTCTGGAGGAGGGGCTGACAAGGACGCTGGGACTAGGGAGTAGCCCTGGCTGGGGGGTGGCACTGGAATTCCTCTCCTTCCTGGGCCTCCACCTTAGGGCCCTGAGCTGAGGGTTTCGGGGACATCTGGAATGATGGGGGGTGGGGAGCCAGGGCCCAGCTTCACCAGGACTCTGGCCTCAGGCCAGCTACTGGTCTCTGGGCACCGCCCACCCTGCTCTCCTCCCACCCCCATAGGCCCACTGGTCTCTGAGCATGTTCTGACCTTTGCCCCCACAGCAAGTCTGACCTCAGTCTAACCTTTCCCCCCTTATCCCAGGCAGTCCTAGAAGCCAGGCTAGGGGGCTGGGGTCTTCCCTGGTGTCTCCCAACTCTCAGGGAGGCCCCAGTGAGGCCAGGAAGCAGCCGTGGCCACAGGGCGCAGCCACTGGTGGTCAGGGAGGCTGTCACTTACTTCCTGTAGGGTCCAGCAGGGCCAGGCTCCAGCCTGGGGACCAGGCATCTTACTGATCACAGTCCTGAGGGTGGAGCTGTCCCCTCCCCACCCTGAAGGTGAGGCAGGTGATGTGCCCAAGGTGATAGGGGTCCCAAGCAGGCAGCCACCCTTTTAAGAACCATCCCACCCCTGCAGGCCAGGGCTCCTGGCAGGGGGGCCTGCTCAGACCCCTCTCCACTCCCCATTTCCCGGCAGCCCTATCTCAAGGGTGGCCCGGGCAGGGGTCACTGCTGGGGGAAAGGGGGGGCAACCTTAGGCCCTGAAGTTCTGGGGGTCTCAATAAAAAGGACCAGGGGGTTGCAACTTGGTGTAGAGCGCCCCCTGGGCTCGTCCTCAATCCCTGTGTCAGGACACCTGTCGGCAGGGGAGAGGAGCCCAGGGCAGAAACGGCCCTGCCTGGTGTGGACGGCCAGGGCACAGCCTCCCCTGCAGGGTGGAGGGACCCGAACTCTCCCACCCACCACAGAGGGGCATCTTCAAGGTCCCGCCCTGGGATGGGCAGGGGACTGATATGCTGGAGCAGCAGCAGCCTTGGTGAGGATGGGACCCGAGTCCCCCCAAGGTCCCAGCAGTCTTGAGGGCTGCAAAACAGCCCAGTTTGTGACAAGGGAAATAAACTCAATCCTACCTGATTTTTATTTTTGGTACCAGGGATTGAGCCCAGGAGCTTAACCATGGAGCCACATCCCCAGCCCTTTTTAATATTTTATTTTGAGACAGGGTCTGGCTGAGTTGCTTAGAGTCTCGCTTTTGCTGAGACTGGCTTTGAACTCATGGCCCTCCTGCCTCAGCCTCCTGAAGCGTTGGGATCACAGGTGTGCGCGCCACTGCACCCAGCAAAATCTCTTCAATTAGCTGCATCCCTGGTTGAAGGGTTCAGATCATTCTCTGGCCTGGCCGTCCACACCAGGCACAACGTCCTTCTTGCTGGAATCAGTCCCTTATTTGAGCTGATTATTTTGGAATTTATCTTCTGTGATATAAAATGAAATATATTTGGTCTTTGTCCCCAATTTCTGACAGAGTCATAAAACTCTGGCGTTTCCTGATAACTAGTATCTTTAGGCATTCTAAATCTGCTCCTTTTAAAGGCACCTGAGTGTATGCTAATAAGGTGAGTTAGGGTAGGGCCACGGGGAAGATGGGGTAATCAGAGGGACAGGATTTACAGCCCCACCTGCCAGAGGACTCAGGAAGGGAGTGGAGTTTAGGCTTTGTAAACACTTTTGAAGGTTTTGTTTGTTTGTTTTATTGTTTCCTGTTTCATTCCCCCTCCCTCCTGTACCAAGGCTTGAACCCAGAGCTACATCCCTAGACCTTTTTATTTGGACACCAGAGATTGAACCCAGGGCCCTCAACCACTGCTTAGAGCCTCACTAAGTTGCCAAGGCTGGTTTCAAACTTGTGATCCTCTTACCTCAGCCTCCTGAGTCGGGGGGGATTACAGCTCTGTGCCACAGCCCCCAGCTATTTGATTTTTGAGGCAGTCAAACTGGCCTCGGCCTCTGCAGTCCCTGGGATTACAGGCAGGCGCCACCACGCCTGGTTTGTAAGTACTCTGGGCAAAGAGATCTGGTGGCTTGAAGGTTCTCGGCTCACAGGTGACTGTCAGCAGAGCCTTGGCAACACCCTTTAGAGTAACCCAGTGCAGGCGCTGACCCGCCTTCTGTGATCTGTCCAAGCAAATTCATGGAACCCAAGGGTCCCCAGAGGGATCTCTGATTTATAGTAGGTTGGCCAGAAGTGAGGTTGGCATCAGAGTGGGGCCAGTCTTGTGGGACTGAGCCCTCACCCTGTGGGATACGGCGCCATCTCCTGGTAGCGTCAGCTGGTGTCTGGGCAGAACAACTCGGTGCACAGGAAACAACTCGGTGCACAGGAAACAACTCGTGGTGGTTGTATGTCTGCAGTGGAAGAGAATTGTTGGTTTGTGTGTTTCTTATCTTTGTGTCTCTAGATAACATGCTCATGTTACTACTTCTGGACTTATATTAGCCATAATATCTCTCTCTCTTTTTTTTTTTTTTTTTGTACCAGAGCTTGAACCCAGGGATGCTCAACCACTGAGCCACATCCCCAGCCCGATTTTGTATTTTATTTAGAGACGGGATGTCGTCGAGTTGCTTAGAGCCTCACTAAGTTGCTGAGGCTGGCTTTGAATTTGCAATCCCCCTGCCTCAGCCTCCGGAGCTGGGATTACAGGTGCGCACCACCGCACACAGCTCAAGCCATAATCCCTTTATTTCCAGCTCGGGAAAATGAGGACTCCTTCCCTGCCCCTGCCCCACTCCCCAAGCTGAAACGTAGTCTGGATTAGCTGGGTCTTCAGTGTTTGCACTGTGACATCAACATGACCCTGGCTCACGCTGGCTGGCCCGGATGACGAGGGGATTCTGTGGCTCTGACCTACACAGCTCCCAGGAACTTGGTCATTGGTTGGTTTTCATTTCCTTTGTTCTTAATGAATCCATCACTGATCAGCCTTAAACTTTCACACTTGCCTAAAGCTCCTTTTATGGTCTTTAGGCTCAACAGGTGGCTTATCATTTTCATTTTCCTAGACGATCTATCCGCAGCCTCCTCACTACCCCAGTGGAAGCCCCTCTCGGGCCCCGAGTCTTCCCATTGTTGGTTCCCCCTTTGTTTTAGTGGAGCATATCCCACGGTAGCTTTCTGAGGAAAGGAACGTGGAAAGCAAGCTTTTAAGTTTTGACATGTATGAAAATGTTTTTTCCACCCTCAGGCTTGCTTGACTGATAGGTAAAGCCTTGGGTGGAGGACTCTGAGCTCACAGCTGGGTAGCCAGACATTCTACCCCACTTAGAGGCCTCAGCTCCTCCCAGGGAACCTCTCCAGAGGATATTGATGTGGCCTCGTGACCTGGCGGCTAGCTTCCCCCAAAACAAGTGCTCCAAGAGCTGAGTGGATGCTGCCACGTCGTGTGTGGCCAGGCCACGCCAGCTTCAGCAGTACTCTGCCCAGAAGGCCTAGTTGTATGTGTAAGACCACAAGAGGGTGTGACACCCCAAAGCATGAGTCACCAGAGGCCATCTGAGAGTCAGACTACCGTACTCTTCTAGCTCCTTTCTTTTTTGGCAGTGGGAGGGGTACTGGGGACTGGACCCAGGAGTGCTCTATTACTTAGCTACATCCCCAGCCTTTTTTTCTTAATTTGAGGCAGGGTCTCACTAAATTGCTGAGGCTGGCCTCTAACTTACGATCTTCCTGCCTCAGCCTCCTGAGTCACTGGGATTATAGGCGTGGGCCACTCTTCTAGCTCTTCAGAGTTTCAAGGTGTCCCCCTTTTTTTTTTTTTTTTTTTTTAGTTGGACACAACACCTTTATTTTTTTACCTGTCTTTATTTATGTGGTGCTGAGGATTGAACCCAGCACCTCACACATGCCAGGCGAGCGCTCTACTGCTGAGCCACAGCCTCAGCCCTCAAGGTGTCCCTTTTCCTGACCCTTTGGATGTGATTTTCTAGGAGTTTCCTTCCCCCTCTGCTCTCTTACTCTCCTTGTAGGACATGATTTTTCCCTCCAGTGTTTTGAAATGGAATGTGTAAATGTCTAAATTTTTATCTATTTCTCGGGGCCCTTGGAGACACTTTGTTTTTCATTATTTATTTGTTGCTTATTTTATTTTTTGGTACTGAGCCTCATCCCCAGCCTTTATTATTTTCATTTCGAGACAGGGTCTCACTAAGTTGCTTAGGGCCTCACTAAATTGCTGAGGCTGGCTTTGAACTTACAACTCTCCTGCCTCAGCCTCCTGAGTTGTTGGGATTACAGGCTGGCCCCACCACAACCAGGCTGTGGTTTGCCCAGGTTGGTCTCCTGGAGCCACCTGACCTTCTAGCCAGGGACCCAGGACAGGCAGGAGTCCTGGTGTGGATTCCGGGAATCCCGGGGCGGGTGGCTGGGGGCAGGGCCAGGTGCTGGGCAAACAGACCAAAGGTGAGGGGGCAGGCTGTGGTGCACAGGCCACCGGAGGCACGCCATGAGGTGGGTGGGAGCCCTCAGGCCGCCAAGGTGGACGCCGAGCCCCGGCCCAGCCTGCAGGCTGCTGGTCTTCCTGGGCCTGCTGGGTGGGGGCTCAGCAGCCGTCCCCATGGGCCCCACGTGGCCTGAGCCTGTGTTCGGGCGCCTGATGTCCCCTGGCTTCCCGAGGGAGTATGGCAACCACCAGGAGTGGCGCTGGGCCCTGAGGGCGCCTCCTGGCTACCGCCTGCGCCTCTACTTCACCCACTTCCACCTGGAGCCCTCCTTCCGCTGCGAGTACGACTTCGTCAAGGTGCAGTTGGGCGCAGACTGGGTGTCTCTTGTGGGCAGGGGGCAAGTTCAAGACCCTCCAAAGGACTGGCCAGGGCTGGGGGGACACCTGGGGACAGGGTCTGGCCTTGGCCAGCAGGGAGGGCAGGCCTGGGTCTTCTCTCCTCTCCCTGTGACCCCTGCCCCCACAGCTGAGCTCGGGGACCAAGGTGCTGGCCACGCTGTGCGGACAGGAGAGCACGGACACGGAGCAGGCGCCGGGCAACGACACCTTCTACTCCCTGGGCCCCAGCCTGGACGTCACCTTCCGCTCCGACTACTCCAATGAGAAGCCTTTCACGGGGTTCGAGGCCTTCTATGCTGCTGAGGGTGAGGGAGAGGAGGGTCCTGAGGTGGCCTGTCCACAGCTGTGGGCGACTGAGCCAGCCAACCTGCCCCTGCCTGCAGACTCCTGTCTCCCCTGGGGCTGGGTCCTTGTCAAACCCAGGGGCAGTTGAGTCCCCTTCCAGCTGACACCATCCGCAATGCAAATCTCAGTTATGCGGACTGACCCTCACCTGCTCCTGACCAAGCACAGGTGGGAAACCCAGGCCCACAGCAGGGGCCCCGGCTGTGCGTGGGCTTTACGTGGACACTAGGCTTCAGCTTCTGGCCCTGCAGGGACCAGCTGTATGACCTCTCTGTGTTCAGAAGGCCGGGGTTTGGTGGCGCCTCACTAATCCTGCCCCGAGCGTTCCCTCACTACTGGGCAGACATGGGCGAGCGCAGCCCTCACTGGTTTCAAAAAGGTGCTATTTATGTCTCCCAACTGGGACGGAAAGGCTGGGCGCAGCACCCAAGGCTCCTCTTAGGTCAGCCACCGAGCTCGCTGTCCCCCGAGTCCCAGGCCAGGCCCAGGCTCGTCCCACTTCCATCCCTCCTGAGCCCCTGCCTGGCCCACCTCTCCCCCAGACATTGATGAGTGCCGAGAGCCCCGGGGAGAGGAGGCCACCTGTGACCACCACTGCCACAACTATCTGGGTGGCTTCTATTGCTCCTGCCGCGCCGGCTACGTCCTCCACCAGGACAAGCGCACCTGCTCAGGTGAGCCCACCTGCCCAAGGCCCCCAGCCCTCAGGGCCATCGCTGACTACCGGCTCTGGGGAGCCTTGGCAGGGACCTCCTTCCCCCTCTCTGCCCACCCCCACCCACTCCCCCCAGAGCCTTGGCCCAGTCGTCCCTCTTCAGCTCATTAGCATGTGCCCTGTCCTCACTGTGCTCCTGGCCCCCCTGGGCTGAGAGTCCCTGGCTCAGCCACCTTCCCTTCCTGGGCAGCGGCTCCCAGCTCCCAGAGAGGGGAGATGGGGGTCTTAGGCCTTGCTCCTCTGGCCGAGTCTGCCATACCAGGGTCCCCTCCCTCCACCGACTTCAGAGTGGGGGTCAGAGCCACCTGTTCCTGGCCCCCTTTGGTCTCCATGGCCCAGACCCTGGTTCTGCTGTACCCCTGCCAAGCGCTGGATGGTCAGTGCCTTTGGGAGCTGGCTCTGACCCTGCCTCCCCACTCGCTGTCCCCTCTCGATCTCTTTTCCAGAGCAGAGCCTCTGACCCTCCTTGGCTCCGCCTGCCCAGCCCAAGGGCTGCAGCTCTGGTTGCTGCTGCCCACAGCGCCCAGCTCATGCCCCAAGGCCTGAGAATAAACCTGGCTCTCCCTCCACCGCTGCTGTGTGTCTCTGGGTGAAGGGTCCGGGGAGGTGGGTGGTGTGTGTCCTGGCCCTCTTCTCTCGGTCCCTGCCCTCCACAGAGCCCGATGAAGCCCAGCCTGGTGGGAGCCCTTCCATGGGCCACAGACTCCTTTGCCAGAGGGCTTACTGCAGCCCCCTACTTTGGAGTTGGGCACTGAGGCCCAGAGAGGAGCAGGGGCTAGCCTAAGCTCACACAGGGACTGAGCACTCTGACTCCCCACTGCATCCTCAGAGACTGAGCTCCCAGCATCCTGGGGCTTGCTCCTGTTGGGGAGCCCCTCGGGGTCCTGTTCTGCTCCAAGGGAGCCTGACCTGAGGTGCACTGACCCCAGGAGGTGCTCACAGAGGGGTTGGGCTGGTGCCCCACACACGGGGCTATTCCCTCTGCTCCGTCGGGAGCAGCCCCATGGAAGCAGGGACCCCGCTTCTCACAAGCCTCTGCCCCAATGCAGCACCCCACCCTGGGACAGGGGCTGGGAGGCAGACCCCCGCCCCTGTAGATGGAGCCTGGCCCATGCCGGTGCTGAGCAGGGTCCTCAGCTGTGGGAGGAAGGAGGGCAGCAGGACAGACCTGGGGAGGGGCCGGGAGAGGCCCTTCCAAGAGGTTCTGAGGCCCGGCTGGGCTGGTCTTGCAGGTGTGGGTGGGAGCCACCTGGTGGGTGCACTTGGGAGTTGCTGGGGTGGGCGTGGGGAATTCTAAGGAGCAGGAAGTCCCCTCCTGCCTCCTTTCCCCTTTTTGGATTCCTAGGGACGGAGGGGAGGCTCCCTGCGTCCGTGTTTGGGTGCCTCTTGTTCTGGCAGAACCTCCCCACTCCCATGCCCCTCACCTCCAGCTTTGAGACCCTGGCTGAGGACGCCCACCCTCTAGGGCCGGGAGTGGGGCCCTTGCAGGCTTCTGTCCCTGGTGCAGCAGACGCAGGGGGCCCTCTCAGCTTTCCGGGTGGGGTGTTTCGTTTCCTCCAGCGCCTAGGGCTAGCTGTGTGCAGGCCTGGCCAGACTCAGGGACACAGATGTCCGGGTCACATCCCTGTCCTCATGCCCTGCTCTTCAGAAGCAACCCACCCTGCCGTCCCAGCAGAGGGCGGGCAGGGGGCGCAGCCGCCCCACCGCTCTCCTCCTCTTCCCAGCCCTGTGCTCGGGCCAGGTCTTGCGCGGCCGGTCTGGGGAGCTGAGCAGCCCCGAGTACCCGGGGCCCTACCCCAAGCTCTCCAGCTGCTCCTACGGCATCCGCCTGGAGGAGGGCTTCAGCGTCACCCTGAACTTCGTGGAGTCCTTCGACGTGGAGGCCCACCCCGAGGCCCAGTGCCCCTACGACTCCCTCACGGTATGGCCTGAGCCCCGGCCCTTGGGTCCCCCTCAGCACCGCTGCCCTCAGCACAGCCCGCGGCCCAGCTCCTGTGCACCTCCGTCCAGGCCAGCCGGCTGGGGGGGGGGGATGGGCCACCTGCCCCACCAGCTCCCCTGAGCGAGAGCTTGCCCCTCACCCCGGCAGGAGCCCGGCAGGAGCCCGGCAGCAGGTCCTGGGACTTCAGAGCTCCTCCTTTTTCAGATTCGGACGGACCAGGAGGAATATGGCCCTTTTTGTGGGAAGACATTGCCCCCCAGAATTGAGACAAAGAGCAACAACGTGACCATCCTCTTTGTCACTGACAAGTCAGGGGCCCACACAGGCTGGAAGATCCACTACACAAGCACAGGTGAGCGCGGGTCCCAACAGGCAGGAGGCCCAGAGCCTCTCCTCTCTCTTCCATGTGTCAGGGAGCCATGTGGGGCGGAGCTCTTCCCAGGCCAGGCCCAGCCAGGGAGACCAGTGGGCGGCCTGAGAAGCAAGGGCCTTCCACTGGTGCCTTCCTCCCCGCCCTCCCATCCCCCAACACGTCCTTCCACCCACCCACTGGTCCCCTGCACCCACATTCCCCTCCAGAGACATGAAACATGGAACTCAGACCAGTGGGGACAGTAACATAACCAGCCTCCCGTGGCAGGCTCAGCCTCAGAGCCAAGGTCTGGGCATGGTGAGAGTCCGGAGGAGGGACCTGGCCCAGGCTGGGGCTGGATGCTGGGGAAGGTGCCCTGGAACAGGAAACCCCCAAGACAGCAATGGAGGACCCAGTGGGTGGTAGGGTATCTGGGCCCAGGAAAGGGGACATGCCAGCACCAGCCCAAAGGTGCAACCATTCAGGGTGTGGAGCTGTAGGGGGTGAGGTGTGGGCTGCAGAGGGTTTGGGCTAGAACTACAGCGCAGGGGGTCAGCAGGACCCGTGACTCTGTCTGCAGGGGCTGCCCTGGCCTTGATTCTGCCCTCTGGGCCCTTCCAGCACCTTTTTTTTTTTTTTTTTAAACTGGGGATTGAACCCAGGGGTACATTACCACTGAGCTACATCCCCAGCCATTTTTTTTAAATTTATTTTTTTATTTTGAGACAAAGTTTCAACAAGTTGCTTAGGGCCTTGCTAAATTGCTGAGGCTGGCCTCAAACTTTTAATCCTCCTGCCTCAACCTCCCAAGCCACTGGGATTACAGGGATACACCATGTGCCCAGTGCTAGAAGCTCTTCCTCATGACAGATCCTCAAAGTTAGAAGCCCTGGGCCCCCAAGGCTATCCCTGGAGATTGGTTCCCTGGGGGAAGGCTCTGGGCCTGTGTGATGAGAGCCACCTCAGGACCCTGGCTGGGTGGGGTGAACCCAGCTGCTCTAGCAGCTTAGCAGGTGGCTGGAAGGAAGAGCCTCGGGGAGAAGCGGGGCCACAGGCTGTGGCCTGAAACCTGGGGGTGAGAGCAAGCAGGGGCTTGGGGCTGGTGGAGGGCAGTCTCCCCAGGGCTCGAGTACTGTGGTGGGTGCCAGCAGGGAAGGCTGAGGCTCACCAGGTCCTCTGGATCTTTTTTTTTTTTAAAAAGAAGTTGTGAATGTTTTTTGTTTTAATATTCTTTAGTTGTCATTGGGCCTTTATTTCGTTTATTTATATGTGATGCTGAGAATTGAACCCAGTGCCTCACACATGCCAGGCAAGCGCTCTACCACGGAGCCCCAGCCCCAGCCCCGTCTGGATATTTTTGAGGCTCCCCAAGTCCCCCGGAGCTTTGGTCTCTGGCCCATCTCCGAACCCTGGTGTTCTCCCTGTGTCACCCTGGCATCTTATGGGGTGTCATGAGGCTTGATTGCAGCTTGCTCTTTCCAACCACTCGTCCAAGTGTTGTCCTAGTACTTCTCCCCTGTCCCCAGGAGCTATGACTTAAACCCATTTGATTTCAAGTCGCATGTGTCATGTTCCTGGCTGTGGGAGGAAGGAGGGCAGCAGGACAGACCTGGGGAAGGGGTCGGGAGAGGCCCTTCCAGGTGGTTCTGAGGCCGGGCTGGGCTGGTCTTTCAGGTGTGGCGGCTGCACTGTCTTTCTGCACACCTGGCCTTCTTACCTATCCACGGCTGAGTGCCAAGCAAAGGCAAATAACTTTGTGTGTGTGTGTGTCTGTGTCTTTGTGTGTCTGTGTGTGTGGTACCAGGGATTGAACCAGGGGTACTTCATCACCGAGCTACATCCCCAGCCCATTTAGTTTTATAAAAATTTTGAGCAGGGTCCTGGTAAGTTGCTGAGGGTCTTGCTAAGCTGCCAAGGCTGCCTCAAGTTTGTGGTCCTCCTGCCTCACCTTCAGGTGGCTGAGATTATGGGTGTGTGCCACCTCGCCTGGCAAAGCAACAGATCTTAATTTGTGCAAGCCACTGAGTTTAATCTTGCTTTTGAGACTTTCTTTGCATCATAAAGGTTTGCTTTATAAGTCAAGAACTTCAGATTGCTAAATTCAGACTTGGCTGCTACTGACCACATCAAAATCACTAAGCCTGCTTTCCTCTGCACAGCGCAGCCGTGTCCTGATCCGATGGCACCACCTAATGGTCACATTTCACCTGTGCAAACCAAGTACATCCTCAAAGACAGCATCTCTGTCTTCTGTGAGACTGGCTATGAGCTTCTGCAAGTGAGTTACTACAAAACCATACTCACAGGGTCACAATCATGGCGAGATGTGCACACACGTGTGAGCAGATGCGTGAAAAGAAAGCGGAAACAGTGTGAAAGAGGAAGGGCAGCTCTGCGGTCAGTGCTTCAACAATAAAAAGCAGATCCGCTTGTAGACCACAGGGACAGCCATGGAGAGTTTCGTCCTTGGGAATCCTGCCTTCTTAAAAATTATTTATTTTTACATTTATTGGGGGGGATTGGGGATGGAACCCGGGCATCACACATGACAGGCAAACGCTTACCACAAGCTACTTGGAGAGCTGGTGATTAAAAGGGGAACTTTTGTTCGCTCACTGCAGCAGCTAGCTCTTCATAAAGTGGCTGAAACGACAGAAAGAGGCACTCACCAGACTGTTCCATGAGCTCTGCGGCAACACCGCGTATTAAATCAAGGTCCTCCCTCTGGTCAACGGATGACCTTCCCATGGAACAACTTCTGGGCCCACAAAAAATTAGACAGTGCTGGGAAAGAGTATATTCTGCAAAGTTATAAATAGTGATCACTGTTAAGGGAGAGGGAGTATAATTTTAAAAAATGCTTAGCATGTTGCTTTAGGGGCACAGGTAAGAGATTAACATGTCCTCTTTATGTTCTTCAAAATTGTCACTGAATCCCAGTGGTAAAAAGTAATAACACTGAAATGATAGCTGGCGATGCAACCCACAGTCCTGTGGAGGGTCAGAACCAAAAAAAAAAAAAAAAAAAAAATTCCACCTTCCTAGCTCTTTCCTACAATTCCTTGACTACAAACTTGTTCAGTTTCTCACTTGATTAAAACAAAAAAAGACACCTTGAGGTCCTCTGAAGCATAAAGCTTCTGCCAATGCCACCCTCTTTGTTTGTGTGTGTGTGGGGGTATCCTGGGGGTTGAACCAGAGGTGCTTTACCACTGAGCCACATCCCCAGCCCCCCTTTTTTTTTTTTTTAGAGAGAGAGTGAGAGAGGAGAGAGAGAGAATTTTTAATATTTATTTTTTAGTTCTCGGCGGACACAACATCTTTGTTGGTATGTGGTGCTGAGGATCGAACCCGGGCCGCATGCATGCCAGACGAGCGCGCTACCACCTGAGCCACATTCCCAGCCCCCTTTTTGTTTTTTTGAGACAGTGTTTCACTAAGTTTCTGAGGCTGACCTCCAATTTATGATCCTCCTGCCTCAGCCTCCCTAGTAGCTGGGATGACAGTCATGCACCACCACAGCCAGCCATCCTCTTTCATTTTACTGTTTGGTTTTATTTCAGAAAGTCAAAATAGTTTTCCCTCTAAATCCCACTGATGGGAAAGCTGATTACATGCAAAGCTCGTGACAATATTTCAGTAGCCTTCCTCTGGCTGATCCACTGGCCTCAGGTCAGAAAGACACACAGATACAGGGGCTCTGTGTCTGATCATGCCAGCCTCTCCCAAGCTTTGGACCACACACCTCGGGCCCTTTATATAAAGGAAGGGTGAACTTTGAGTTCTAATGTGTTTTTGGATTACTGTGGAAAGGAAAAAAAACATAAATCACTGCAGCAGAAATACCGATGCATGTTTAGAGTTGAGATACCTAACAGGTGACCTAGCCTAGCAGAGCTTCCTGTAGCACGTGCATATGCTCCAGGCATCTGGGTGTGCACCAAGTCCAGGCCCCCCATGTGCCACCACACATGAGCTCTGTTCATGTGGCTGCCACCTCCCTTTCGTGAAGCACTGGCATAGGAACTGCTGTGGGGCCCAGCTCTCAGTGACTAGAGGATGTAAACAAGGAAATTACTGTCTGAATTTCTCTTTAGGGTGCTTTGCCCCTGAAATCATTCACTGCAGTCTGTCAGAGAGATGGATCTTGGGACCGACCCATGCCAGAGTGCAGCTGTATGGCCGTGTGGTGACAACTCCCTCACCTGCTGCTACCCTTACTGCTTCTGTCACTTCTCTGCCCCTCCCCCCAAACAATGGTTACATATATCAGGGCTTTGATTCAAAACTTGCTTCTCCTCCTCAGTCGGCACTTAGAGGCTCCAACAGCACGAGGTTACTAGGGAAAAGTCAAAGCGTGCTCTTTGCATACATTATACACACACACAGTGACATTGAGAACCCATCACACCACCCAGTGAGAGTATAATCACCATTATTGTTTTGGTGTATATCTCTCCAATTACACATCTCACATGTATAAACATGTACTTGCTGCCACATGTTGAGATGGGAGTCATTCTGTCCATATGTATGTACATAAACACACATATGCATACTCACAAACTGGGATAATGGTGCACCATTTTGTAGACTAAGAATCATATAAAGAATTGTAAAAATAGCATTTCAATTGTAAAAATACAAACGTGTAAATTGAAAAAAATAAGGAATTTACAATATACAGCAAAAGCATCTTTTGCCTCGCTCCAAACTACCACTGAGTTTGGGGGATATACTGGGGGATGGAGCTCAGTTATAGAGCACTTGCCTGGCTTGCACAAAGCTGAGTTCATCCCCCGCAATGCCCTCCCCCCAAAAACAATTGGGTGGAGGGGCTCTATTCATTCTTTTTTTTCCTCTTAATATATTTATTTATTTTAATGTGGTGCTGAGGATCGAACCCACTGTCTTACACAGGCTAGGCGATCACTCTACCTCTGAGCCCCAGCCCAGCCCTATTCCTTCATTCTTTATCTCCTATTATGAACATGCATTTCATTATGATGGCCTTGAGCCAAATGATGGCACTCTGCTTCCTCCTGGCTAAGACACCTTCCCTCATCTGCCTGATTTAAGAGGCCTACTCCTGGATCTGTGTACAGCCCCAATCACTTCGGTGCTTTTACTTTATCCAATTTCTGTGCCAGAGTTTTGCTATTATCAGGTGTAGATTTAAGTCTGTACACCTTTTTTGTGCATTTTTTGCAAAGGTTTTCATAGAACAAATTCTATGGAACAAGAAACTTAAGTTTTTTATAAATTTACATCTCCACCAATGAGAAAACAGTAAAGAGCTGGTCTGGGTTTGAACCCTGATCCTGCCACTTTTTGCTGTGCCCAGGTAGGAAAACACCAGTCCCATCTTCTCATCTACAGCATGGCAGATTGGCCCTGTCAAGAGCTGTAGTGACATTGAGGAGGAAAGTGGAGAACTTGGCACAGAGCCAGGCCCACAGCCACAAGGTTGCCAAAGTGCAGCTTTACTATCCCAATAGAACTACACCAACAACTCGTGTCTACTGTGGAGAGAACTAGGACTTCAGACAAAAATCGCTCCATCTCGTTTGTATCACAAATTGGCTAGTGATGTCCTAAGCACTGTGAATTCTGGTCCACACTCAAGGGATGAAATGACGACCCTCAACACAACTGTTTTGCTCAGACTCCAGTTCTGGTTGGAAGAACCCAGGAGAAGGCCCTGGGTTCATTGGCTTATCTTGACCCAGGCCTGCTGCTCTCCTCCTCCCAGAGTGCTGCTACACAGCAGCCTTTTGTCTTCTTTCTGCACCAGGGATGGAGCCCAGGGGAGGGCTACCACTGAGCCACACCCCAAACCCTTTTTGAGACATGGCCTTGCTAAGTTACTTATGGCCTTGTCAGTTTGCAGTTTGTAATCCTCCTTAATAACCCGAGTGCACTGCACCTGGCCAGTCTTTGTTTCATGAAAACTAAGGAACTCCAAGGATTTCCTTTAGGGAAGGCACCACCCTGCTCCTCTCCTGGCCCAGCCATCTAATTAGAATCTGGACATGAGTGATGCTTTGAGATCACACTAATGTGATTCTTGCTATTTCCTAGAGATGAAATTCATAATACCAATCACACAGGGGGAAACGCATGTGGTCCAGTGCACCTTCTAGATAAGCTGCTAGTGGTCTTCAGAACTTTTCACTAATTTTATGGTTCTGGAGATGGAACTCAGGTCTCGTAAGGCAAGTGCCCTGCCACGGAGTCTACCCCCAGCCCTCCCTTCCCATATTTCTTCACTAGTGGTGGACTGTGGCCCTCCAGAGGAGCTGCCCAATAGCCGAGTGGAATACCTCACTGGTCCTGAAGTGACCACCTATAGAGCTGAGATTCAGTACCACTGCACAGAGACCTTCTATACAATGAAGAGGAATAATGGTAAGAAAGGTTTGCAAAGTTGGGGTGGTGATATTTAGAACTTAAGCTTTCGTGTTCTGGAAATAAACTTTAACCAACATTTTTGGCTAAGGAAGACAAAAGATTAAAAGGCACTTCTCCCACTGCTAAGTGAAATATTACAGCTAAAGTGACTTTAATGTCAATTTGCAAGAAATCTGAAAACAGATCTTATCTAGTAAATGACTACTACAAACACACAATATATTCCAAATGGTTTAATTTAACAAGTCAAAACGTTATCATTAAGCACTTGAGATCTTGATACATATTCAAGTTACACATCTAAAAGGTTTCCACTTTGCAAGCAAACATGGTAATGCAGAGACCTCCTATTTATGAAATCATGTAAAATGGTTAGTCAGACACCTCTACCTCCCACGGATGCTCAAGAATCAACATTTTTCAAGGGGGTATTCAAGCAAATGACAACCAACTTATACATGCAGTTAAACATTTTTGCTTTTCCAATGATTTGCAGGTAAATATGTGTGTGAGGCTGATGGATTCTGGACGAGCTCCAAAGGAGAAAAATCACTCCCAGTCTGTGAGCCTGGTAATGGACACATTTATACAAGATTCGTAATTGACGGAAAGGAGAACTGGGTGGGAGACAATAAGAAGTGCTTTAGCTGTGGTAGGCAGAAATGGAACTTTAGCACTTGGCTCTTAGACCAAGTTATTATTTCCAAATAATCTGTTCTCATTATCCCCTTTCCACACAGAGAGGTTGTGCAGTGCTGACTGCATCAGTCATTTGATTATTTTTGACCTTATAACTAGGCAAGCATAAAAAATTAAATGATTTTTTAAATTATCTTGAACCATTTATACATTTATAAACATGAGTTCTTCTGTTGTTACTTTTCTTCTCTGTAAAAATGCTATTAAAACCCAAAGCTAATAACTTCATTATTTCCCTAAGCAATTGTTTTCAATGACATCTAGGTTTTTAAACATTAATGCAATTTGCTTTTTAATAGTGCTTAATTTTTTTTTAACCAGAATTGGCTCTAACAATAATAACTGAGAATGATTTTTTTTTAAAAAAAATCTGAAAGGTAATAATATATTCATTACCCCTCTGTTATTTGGCTTAAATTGTTTTTTTTAAACCTATACTTGGCCGACACAACGTTTGTGAGTTTAATACAAGTATACTGCCATAACGGGAAACATATGCTACATTAATGAGCATAATTAATCTGCAATAAGGACACAGTAAGATTCAGTGTTTGGAAGAATCAACCAGACCACAAACAATAATTTCTGACCTGAAGGGTCCTGGATGGTACTGGGATGGAACCTGGGGCACTCTCCCATTGAGACACATCCCAGCCCTTTTTATTTTCTGAGACAGGGGTGAAGCTGCTCAGGCTAGTCTTGGATCTTCCTGTCTCAAAAATCTCCTGAGTTGCTGAGATTCTAGGCATGTGCACTGCACACAGCTCCCCAAATCTTATAGACCAAATTTTTTTAGTAAAAAAAAAAATATATTTCCAAAATTTAAATTTCACTCACATTTCCTGAGGAACTAAGAAATACCAAAAGTGTTTACAACTTTGAATTGTGCTATTTTAGAATAGTCTTACGCACCTATGTAAGGAAACACTCCTACTTGTAGGACCTAATTTTTGGCTGACATTAAACACACACACCACCAAAGTGGTAAAAACTTAAAAAAAAAAAAAAAAAGCCCCACTGGATTTTTACAAAGTCTCTCTCACTGCTTCTTCCCCAGTGTGTGGACTATCAGCCCGGACTACAAGAGGTCGCATATATGGAGGGCAAAGGGCACAGCCTGGTGATTTCCCCTGGCAAGTCCTGTTACTAGGTCAAACTACAGCAGCAGGTGCACTTTTATATGACAACTGGATTCTAACAGCTGCTCACGCCATATATGGGCAAAAAGAAGAGGTATCTTCCCTGGACATTCGAATGGGCATCCTGAATAGACTATCGCATAACTATACAAAAGCCTGGGCTGAGGCTGTTTTTATACATGAAGGTTACACTCATGAGGCGGGTTTCGACAATGACATAGCACTGATTAAATTGAAGAACAAAGTTGTAATCAATAGCAACATCATGCCAATTTGTCTGCCAGGAAAAGAAGCTGAATTTTTGATGAGGACAAATGACATTGGAACAGCATCTGGTTGGGGATTAACCCAAAGGGGTTTTCTTGCTAGAAATCTAATGTTTGTCGACATACCAATTGTTGACCATCAAAAATGTACTGCTGCCTATGAAAAGCAGTATCCAGGGGGAAGGGTAACTGATAACATGCTTTGTGCTGGCTTAGAAACTGGAGGCAAGGATAGCTGTAGAGGTGACAGTGGAGGGGCACTAGTATTTCTAGACAACAAGACAGAGACTTGGTTTGTAGGGGGATTAGTGTCTTGGGGTTCTATTAATTGTGGGGAAGCAGGTCAGTATGGGGTGTACATGAAAGTCATTAACTATATTCCCTGGATTGAGAACATAATTAATAATTTTTAATTTGCATGTGTTCAATCAGTAAATGAGTCATTTTTAGAACCCTGTAAAAGATCTTAGCAGTAATGTGACATAGCAGCTACCACCCCCCCACACACAAAATAACCCAAACTCCAGGTGACACTGTTACAGGGACTAATCCATTTAATAGTATAATGCCACCCTTACTTGTTGATTGAAGGGGACATAAACCATCACAGTAATACAATGACATTCACCTTCACCACCCCAATATAACTCACTGCTTAAGAGGCATTTACTTACAAAGCCCACCTTTTCATACTAGTTGTTTGCATTTCTGCAAATTGCTTGTCTATTTTCCACTTGTTTTTACTGATCTCAAAGAGTGCTTTATATATTATAGCACTATGGGTTTTAGGGGAGCAACTTTGAAAAATCATTTTTTTCCCAGGTAGATAAGATGTTCCTAGCAATTGGAAATAACCTAAATAATGTTCAACTTCAGAATACTGTCTAAATAAAATCTGGTATTTCCACAAAATGAAATGTACTAGAAACAAGTGGTCATATTATAGATAAATCTGAAGTTTTTTTTTTTTTTCCCTTTTCCTTAACTGAACACAAAATTCTCGGGCACAGGTAAGCTTA
This sequence comes from Spermophilus citellus, assembly GCF_964194105.1. NCBI lineage: Eukaryota > Metazoa > Chordata > Mammalia > Rodentia > Sciuridae > Spermophilus > Spermophilus citellus. Next base: position 131,884,819 of record NC_138191.1, read on the forward strand.
ACAATAGACAAATTCTACCATAGCTGAGTAGACAATTCTATTATTCAATTCAGAGATACTCTCCTGTGTGTAATAATAAAAATTCTAATTATCAGATGCAACTGAATTACTGTGTAACTTCCTACTGTTCCTACTATGGAAATACAGGTGCTGATTTAATCTTAAAATTTAATTTGATTTTAGTTGGCTATCCCTAAAACTTTTTATTTATTTATTTATTTTGCACTGCTGGGGACTGAACCCAGAGCTTCATGCATGTGTGGCAAATGCTCTGATGGGAGTAACATCCCCAGCCTTCTTCCCTAAAAAATTTAACAATAAATATTTAATTAAGTTTTTCAATTTAGTTAGTTAACATTATATGAAAATTCACTCTGACTTTAGGTCTAATTTCTCTTGTGCATATAAAGTGTAATTTCTTGATAATCACTTTTTAAAGGTAACTTTCCAGCATCATTGTCACATAGGAAAAAGAAATCATGTTTTTCCAGTAAGACTCCAGACACTAAACTGTGGTGACAATAAAATTTTTATTCAACTGTGGTTCAAAAAAATTTTTAGAATGAATGCATTTAGATGACCAAATAAGACTTTTAAAAACAAATCTTTGCCAAATAGTTTAAGTACTTCTAAACTTTAATTTTTTTTAAGGGTAGAATAACTACCCACTATGTAGTATCATAAACATGTTAAATAAAAGGCTACTCAACATTGAAAGCCTTCTATGACCAGCAACTAGCTTTAACAAGTGTAAATAAGGTATTAAAACCATGCCATCGATAAGTTAACTTACCCCTGGGCTCCTTGAAGGCTTGTCAGTTTAGTCTTTGGAGGTCCCCGAATACCATTTTAAGTGTTACCATGTTACTGCTGCTGAGTAATAGTGCAAGTGCTAAAATGCAAAATTCAGATGGTACAGGGTTTGGAAATCATGCAGATTCAGATGCAGAAAATTATTAAAACAACTCAAGATCCTTTTACAGAGGAAACTGCATAACAAAACAATGTGGCAATCACAGTCTAAAGGATGATTTCATTTATAAATGTTTAAAACACTCAACTTGCAAAATGACAAACCTATTTATGGTAATCTAAGTAGGTAAGGGCATCAGGTAAACTACCAACACAAAAACTGTCACATTCTTCCAGTTAGAAAACAAGATCCTTATATCTCACAGGATTAGCATTTACATAAAAGTACAATAAAGAATCAATATATATTATTGCTTTTACATTCTTAACAATGCATTGTGAGAGTCTAATCTGAGTTCTGTAAGCGAGTTTATTCAACATTATTATACTTCCCTCCCTTGGAGGGCAAAGCCCACTTCACTTAACACTTCCACAGACAGACAACCCACCCTACTGGTTCTTAAAGCTATCAGGCTTCTTAATGGATTTCAGGCACAAGGTAATTTGTGGTTTCTTCTACTTTATCCCTATTGCAATTAATTCCACTTTTCAAATCCCAAACAGAAAGGTACTGATAGTCCCTTCTTTTCAATTGATAGGCTTTGCTACAAAGCATTTGAAAATAATGTTTTGCCCACTCTCCCAAACAAGAATATTTTTAGAAGGCATTATTTCCCAATGGAGATTTATACAGGCCATGTAAATAGAACATCACCCAAATGCACAGAGGCACTAAGAAAAAGCTGGAGGGTACTGCTTACCATTTTAGGTGCGGTCACCCAGACTTATTAAAAACTAGATTAAAAAAAGAAAAAAGAAAAAAGAAAAACTTTTCACTTTGGACAATGCAAGAACAAATAGCAATTAAGTCTGGGTATCAGGTGTCAATGCATGACAGGTGATGAATCCATTTGACTTGAGACAACTTTTCAAATAAGTTTATTTGAAGCAAAATAAACTACTGCCAAGAAACTTTATGAAAGTTCCATCTCAAAAGGGTCAAAAAAGGGGAATTAACTGCTATGAATTCTTTGCATTCAGGGCTGCAAAACAAAGACACATATTATTTAAATCAGTTTTATTTAAGAATTTCCAACATTGACAACTCTTATAAAAAGCATCCAAGCACAGGACACAGAACTGCAGCAAACAGCATTCGTATGGGTAGCTAACAGACATTAGAACTTCCACCCTTCTTTGAGACACCTGAGCTCACTGGTGAACTCTGCTTCCAAGTACTCCTGCAAAGCACACCACAAGCTCAGTCCATGTTCTCAACCCATCAGCTTCAGTTCACATTACCACACTTACATATCAGTAACAGAGGAGAACACACACCATACAGCATTCACAGCAGTTGACAAAGGGGCAGGGGAAGTACAAGTATCATTTCACTTAACACATTCAACTAACGTGGGTTATCTAAGAACAAAACTCACTTAAAGTCTTCCAACAGATGTGGATGTCCTTTGAATGCAAAAAACATTCGTACATTATTTGCTATCATTGCTCTCTGCACACTCTCTCACCAAAGCCACAGGATTGAGAGACACATCTCGCCAAGTTAAAAAATATCCATTATGCACCACCAAGTCTCTGCACGCGCTCTCTCCTTTCCTCGCTCATACTAGCCTTTCATGCCTCGGCACCACCATCAATCCCACACAAGGTTTCAAAAGTTCAAACAGCTTTCTGGTTCCAAATCACAGCCTTGCGTTCATAGCGTTGATACGACTCCATGAAATAAAGAGTAGCGGATAAAAATGGGACACCCACCGTCAAAGACGCAGCCTGTGCAGCGTGATGACGAATTCTTGAATGAGAAAGCATGTAGACAGAAGCATTCCTATGGCAGAATATTTACAGCACTACTTTCAATGAAGTGCTTCTTCCATAAACATTTGAAATGAGATGAACTGCAGAGATTAAATGAAGGCTTCATATTGTACTTTTGTATATGAGAGGAGACAAGTGTTAAAAAACAAAACCAAAAGAACCAAACACTGTGACACCATGATCTCCCAAAAGATTTTCCTAAGGAAAAAATCCATATGGTGGGGTTCAAATTAAAAAAGGAGAAAAGAATGTAGTTCTAATCAATGGTTTCCACTTTGAACATGCAAAGAATTCACTTAACAAGTCCAGGGATAAAACATTACAGGAGAAACCTTTTGATATCAATTGTAGTGTGTTGGTTTACCAATCAGGCAAACAGCAATTCACTTTCAACCACTCAATATTTCAACCCTTTATGTAACAAAACTTATAAAATTCCTTTAGCTCTTCCTCTTTTTCTAAAGAAAAATGTCAAAAATACTGCTGAATATACTCCACACTGAACAAACCAAATTTGAAAATTCTTAGTACATATGTATTTTACAATATACTTACCATGAGTTTAGAAAAATTTGAATTCCCACCATTCTAACTAACCAACCATAACCCACTATCTACATTCCCCAGCCAGAAGATTTAGAATCCATGCTTGAGCCAAAGCCTCCATTGAAACCACTACCTGACCCTGCATTTGATGCTGATCCCCAACCAATTGCAGCACCAGAATTAGAACCACTATAGGAATTATTTCCAGACCCAAAAGCTTGATTTGGCTCTCTCTGCATGTTGCCCTGGCTTTGGTTATTACCTGATGGGCCTGACTGGTTCTGCTGACTGGCTAACATGCCCATCATACCCCAACTGCTCTGCAGCGCTGCCTGGGCTGCTGCCATCATTGCTGGATTAATGCTAAAAGCACCAAAGTTCATCCCTCCACCCATGTTACTACCCTGATTGTTTCCCAAGCCAGCTCCACCCCCTCTACTGTTACCAAACCCACCCTGATTCCCAAAGCCACCTGGATTACCACCAAATCTTCCACTTCTCTCTAACTGCCTATTGCTATTGTGCTTAGGTTCAGCATTGGATATATGCACGCTGATTCCTTTAATGATCAAGTCCTCTCCACAAAGAGACTGGGCAACCTATAAAAAATAAAGGATGTAAACAAAGGAGATTAAACCACTGACTCATACCTCAAAATAGCAATAAAAAACTAGATTTTAAGCACAATTTATCTGAACTGGAGGAAAAATAAGTAATAAATACTCATTTCACCGAAACCTTCAACATAGCCTTTCAGCTTTAGTAAAGATAACAGTGGTAAGTTTTTTCAAAAGATACATAACAGGGCCTGAGGGTACGGCTCAATGGTCGAGCGCTCACCTAGCACGTGTGAGGCCCTGGGTTCGATCCTTAGCACCACATAAATAAATAAATAAATAAATTATTGTGTCAAACTAAAAAATAGATAATTAAAGAAATATATATACATAACAGGGCTGGGGCTATAGCTCAGCGGTAGAGCACTTGCCTTACAGGTGTGAGGCCCTGGGTTTGATCCTCAGCACCACATAAAAATAAAGATACTGTGGTCCATCTACAACTTAAAAAAAAAAAAAAAAAAGGATACATAACATTCCTGAAGACCACATACTAAAAAAATATATAAAGAATATCTCCTTAATATCTAGGCCTATATACCCTACCCCTTAGAAAGTCAAAAACTTAGCTGAATGAAAAAAATTCAAGAGAAAATGCCTAATTAGCTGGGAGAAATTAGTAAGAAGAAAAATACCTGATCATCTGCAAATGTAACAAAGGCAAAAGCCCTGAATGGTTTGGGAATGAAGACATCTACCACTTCTCCATACTGACAGAAGAACTGCTGCAGCTCATCAGCAGTCATGTCCTCTGTACATCGCCCAACAAACACCTTTCTGCTTCTCAAAGGCTCATCCGGGCTTTGCTGGTAAAATCAAAAGGAAAGAAAAACCATCAGAAATATTTTATAAGCAATGCAAAGAGCATTATGGTAGGGATGTTGCCTTGTACAACAGGTAAATCATTAAAAGGTAGGCATACTACTTCTTACATCAGTACTTCTCTATCTTGTAAGCCTTTAACAAAGAATAAAGTTTTTTCTTTTTTTTTTTGGTACCAGGATTGAATCCAAGAGTGCCTAACCACCAAGCCACATCTGCAGCCCATTTTTATTTTTGAGACAGGGTCTCACCAAATTGTTTAGGGCCTCACCAAGTTGCTGAGGCTGGCTTCAAACCTGCAATCCTCTTGCTTCAGCTTTTTGAGCTACTGGGATTATAGGCATACACCATTGTGCCCGGCAAGAATAAAGTTTTACATTATGAAAGTATACTTGGATTTATGATGATCAATGAGCATTCTGGCACAGATGTTCCCATATGCCTTTATAACAGGATTAATGTATTCTGAATGACTTCATGTTTGAATGCATACTGTAAGAAACCTGACAGAAATAATAATAATAATATTTGGGCTGGGGTATAAAGTTTGGGCTGGGGTAGGGTTTAGCTCAGTGGCAGAGCACTTGCCTAGCATGCTAAGATCTTGGGTTCGATCCCCCAACACCACAAAAAAATCAAAACAAATTTTTAGTTTGGAAGAATAACAGATTAAATATTTCAAAGCAACATAAAATATTCAGCATGCATTAAGGTTCAAAGACTTCAACAAAGAAAAAGATCAATTCACAAACACACCCTGCAACTGAACCCAGGGCCTCACGCATGGTAAGCATATGCTCTACCACTGAGCTATATCCCTAGCCCCAGCCATGACCTTTTCCAAGTGTACTTAATGTTTTATGTTAGTGTCTTCTAAGGAAGTTGGTCAGCAAAATTCCCAAAGTATAGAGGGGAAAAAGTGAAGTACCTTAGAATTGGGGAGTTTACAGTCACACCATCGTCCATCTATCATATGTCGCTGTGACATTACTTTCACCTGGGTTTCATATTCCGTAAATCGTACAAAGCCAAACCCTTTTGAATGACCAGTTTTAATATCTTTCTTGACCTGAAAAGACAATTGATATTTACTTTAACACAATGCTCATACCCCCAAATCAGAGTTCTCTGACAGAGAATTTAAATGATTTAATCAAATGAGATAGATAATTAAGATTTAAATCAAGTTGGTCTTCAGGTAAAACCAATAGGAGGGAATCCAGATTAAAATTACAACAATGTTTTAGAATGAGTGCAAATATAAATTAGATTTGGTTATAAATCTTAACTAATCAAATAGGAAAAGCAAACATTTCTCATCAATATATACACAACAAACTGAATGTCTGTCACCTACTTCCCTTAAGTCTTTACCAACAGAATTTTTTCAGTTTTTTTTTTTTTTGATACTAGGGATTGAACCCAGGGGCACTCAACCACTGAGTCACATCCTCAGCCCTATTTTGTATTTTATTTAGAGACAGGGTTTCACTGAGTTGCTTAGTGCCTCACTTTTGCTAAGGCTGGCTCTGAACTTGTAATCCTCCTGTCTCAGGCTTCCAAGCCACTGGGATTACAGGTGTGTGCCACCTAGCCCAGCTAGCTTCATTTTTATAATATCAAATGCAACGCATATGCATAAAGCCAAATTTCTTTGTGAGCATCCCTATGTACATACACTTCCTAAGAAACATTAAAACTCTTGTAACAAAGGAACAGTGCCACTAAAGTAGTAAGAATGCTACATGCTCATTCACTGGTAAAGAAAACTGCTAAATGAAGTAAATTTTTACCTGCACCATAAGAACTTCTCCAAAGGTACTAAAATACTCTTTCAGGTCCTGTTCGGTTGTTTTCCATGGGAGACCCAATACTATTAAATCAGATGTTTTTTGGACTGCTCTTTTCACTTTCACTGCCGATGAAGCATCTGTCTCATCCATTTTCCTTTTGTTATCTAAATAAAATTAGTAGACACCTTTTAGAAAATTTCACTTAGCCCTCCTTTAAAAACACACTACCCCTTATGTCTAGAAATGAGAAGCTAAAAGATTCTAAGAACAACAAGACAATGAAAAGATGGCAAGGAGTAATGTCACCTCTCACAGATAGAATGAAGGTACATTCAGGAATTCCCAAATTCAGGTTTTGTAATATCTCAAGACTATAATCAATGGTTGGTTTTCCCTCACAAAAACTATAAAAACTTCATTTTGGCTAAATATATTTCCTTAATTATTGAAATGCCTAATGTATATTTAAAGGCTACATACTAATTTAACTTTAATCTCCATATGTGAATTTAAGGACAATTTTAATTTTCGTCTTTTCCAAACGTCCAACAATACGCATCAATTTCCTAATAAGAAAACCAGAGGTTATTATTTGGAAGGGGAGAACTAAGTTGACTTTTTTGAGGTTGGGTACTAGGGACTGAACTCAAGAGCCCCACACAAGCTAGGCAAATGTTCTAACACTGAGTGACACCCCCAGCTCTTTTTTTAAAATTTGAGACAGGGTCTTGCCAAGTTACTTAGGGCCTAGCTAAGTTGCTGAAGCTGACCTCGAACTTGCGATCCTCCACCTCAGCACCCTGAGTAGGTAGGATTATAAGCGTGTACCACCTTGCCTAGCTTTAAATGAAATTTGGACACATATTAAATCTATAGTCAATAGTTCAAGAAACAGCCTCCTGAAAAAACTTAGTTTACACCATCAAACATAAGTCAATGTCTTGTATAGTGACCAAGTTTGGTGAACTACTTTGTTACAATATTGTGATTTTTTTGTGTGGTACCAGAGATCGAACCTGGGGTACTCTACCAATGGCTACATTCTCAGCCTTTTTAATTTTGAGACAGAGTTTGGCTAAGTTGCCAACGCTGGACTGGAATTTGTGATCCTCCTGACTCAGCCTCCTGGGGTGCACCAAGGCACCCAGTCTGCAATATCAAGTTAAAAATAAAACTAACATTCATATTTATCAACTAGCATAAATTCATACTGCTAAATGTTCTTGGTATGCTTCTTAATCCTCATGGTTCCCCCCACTTTTTAATATTTTTTAGTTGTAGTTGGACACAGTACCTTTATTTATTTTTATGTGGTGCTGAGGATCAAACACAAGGCCTTGCATGTGCTAGGCAAGCTCTCTACTGCTGAGCCACAAACCCAGCCCCTTGACCCTTTTCTTAGATTTATAATGTCAGTGATAACCAGCAGCGAGAATAAGACCAGAAGCTCAAAAATGGGACTGCACTAATTCAAGATTTGGATTACTACAGTTGATGTACATTTTTTTTTGGGGGGGGGAAGGAGAATAAGCCAGATAAGAGAAATGAATGATGGAAGGACAATAATCAAACCAAAATACTGGGGCACTTTAGGAGAATCAATTTACAAGACTGATAAAACTGCTAGTCATTAGAAAGTCCCTAAATATGGCATTAACTTAGCAATGCTTATTCAGATAATTGATTAAATACATAGTTTTCTCCGGGGAAAAAACGTTCTGTAATTCCCAATTTGCACTAATTTAGACTTGTGGTCTTCAAAACTAGTCTAACAGTGAAGTTTGTGGATATATACTTGGGTTATAAGAGACGTTCTGCCATGAAAAGAGGCGATGATCTAACACTAGGGACAAGACACAAACCCAACTAAGGATCAGCAATGTTGCAAAACCAAAAAGCAACAAACCTTTGGGATAGTTGACAACGTATACCAGGTTTCCCCAACCAGCATCAGGGGCATGCAGAATTCCTTCTACTAGGCGAACACCTCTCATACACTGGGTCACTGGATTCCTGTAGCGCAGCCCACATGCCCCTGGAAACTGGGCTGTAACTGTGGACAGCAGCACTGTCCCATCATCTTCTGATGGTATTTCAATGGGCTCATCATTCTCATCTTCCGTTACCCGAATATATTCAGACATCTTTTCTTACTTCTCTTAAAGGGAAAAGAGAGAGCGAATGAGCAACAGTCCCGTCAAAGTAATTACAGTTAGCTGATAACACCATCCCATTACTGTTCCGACTTCCAGAAGAAACTTTTGCTCTTTTAATTCCCACACCTATTGGCCACCCCGGAAAACCGCGGCAAAGGCAAGGATGTTGCTTTCCTATTAAAATTCTGATGCCTCCCTCAACAGTTCATTCATTCAGTGCCCATTTAGTAAGAGCTTACTACGCGTCGGGCGCTGAAACTGTAACTGGGTCCCCACGTGGCACACGGGTTACAAAGGCGGGAGTAAGCAAGAGGAAGAAAGTAAACAAGTAGCTGTTTTATTACAACCGTGAAACTAGTAAATAACCCTGAAGGCGCGGGAGAACTTGAACTTGGCCGGGGCACGTACCAGTGAGGATCAAGGCAGACTTCCTAAGAAGGCGGGGCACAAGCCGGGCCTTGAGACTGGAGGGGCAGGGGGCCAGGGGATGCGAACAGGGGGGGCGGCTCTCCAAACTTGAGCCGCAAGGACAGCGGCGACAGGTCCTCCGTGAAGTGGGCCGCCGCCTCCCAGAAGCCAGTGCGTGCAGGCCGAGGGAGGAGTTCCCAGCGCGGCCCGGGCGGCGACGCAGGGGCACCAGGCCCGAGCGGGCACCGACTGTCCCCTGGCGCGAGGTGTCGCAGGCACAAGCGTGGCCCGGGCCCCGGCGCAGGCCGACCCGCTGCCTGAGGCTGCTCGGCACCGCGGGCCGGGCATCCCCGCTCGGGCGCCCGCAGCCGCCCGCGCCAGGCCCTAACGACGCTGCCGCGCGAGCCCGCTCGGGCAGGGCGAGGTAGGCCTGGCTCCGCGGCTCCCTTACCGGGCCTCTGGGCCCACCTCAGGCCGCCCGCAACGCGGGAGGCGAGACACCCGCGGGGTAAACAGTGAGAAGCGTCCGCGACTCACCCGCTAGTCCGCTGCTAGGAAGCGCGACACCGAAACTAAAGCAGCGAGGGATCCGAGAGCAGCCCAGCTACCTCTACGTTCCCACAAAATGGCGCTAGGGCCGCCTCCTCCCCCCCCGCCGGCCGTCGTCCTCTCCCACCGGCTCCGGGTCAAGAGGGGGAGGGCGCCGCGCCAAGACGCCAGGACCTTCTCCTCCGCGGGCTGGGCGCCCTGCTGGGAGTCCCAGCGTGAGGAGAAAAGATTTAAATGCTACAATAAGACCAACACCTGGGCCTGAAAAATTAGAGACTGAAAAAAAATACGGACGCGCAGACTTTTAACTCCCCACGTAACGTAGCAGATAGTTTCGCCCGACCAACCGCCGGCCCCGGAAGTGCGCGAGACCTGTGAGGGCCAGGCAGGCCGGGGCGGGGCGGGGCGGGGCCAGGCGGGGGCGGGGCGCGGGTCTCGGACTTGGCTGACTTTGGGCGGGGGCGGAGGCGCAGCCCGGGTTCCCTCTTCCTGAAGCCCAGCAGGTGTGTCCTCTCCACTAGCCAACCTCGGACCTGGAAACAATAACTGTGTTCCAAATAATAGCAATAACAGTGCTACTATGTGCCAGGTACTTGGAGCGCTCACATATTTAATTGCCTAACTGTCTTGTGTGCTGGGCATTATTGATATTGTTCTTCTGCAGGCGAAGGAAACTGAGGCACAGAGGTTAAATATCTTGCATAAAGTTACCCAAGGAATAAATGCAGTCCTGGGATTTGAATCCTAAGGCACAAAATACTAGCCTGTTCCTGTTCAGCCTCTAGTAATGACAATGCTGTATTTGATCTATTTTAAAATATGCCTTTTGTTTCTCATATCTGAAATAAGTATGTGATTTCAGTTCCAGCTGATGAAGGTCACAGTTTAACTGGCAACAATTTTTCCACCCCTGGGGAGTGAACCCAGGACCCTGAGGAACAGAAAGCACCTGATCTACCACTGAGCCCAATTGGCAACACTTTGAGTTTCTTGGTATATATATATATATATATATATATATGTATCAATTTCCATGACAAAGGTTTACACAGACGCTGAACCTCAAATTTCTGAATTCATGACATCTCACAGCAACTCTGTAAAGTAGGACAGAAGTTAATAGTGAGAACAGAGATCAAGTCACTCCCCCTTTCCCTAAAACTGTCATGGGTAATAAAAGTGCAGCCGGGATTTGAACCCAGGCAGTCTGCTTCCTGTGTCTTACAGTCTTCTAGGGAATGAAGAGTAAGTCTTGCAAGCCCATCTCTGATGTGTGCTGATATTATTAAGCATATTAACTAGACTCTGCCTGAGCTGATTTGGATGGATGAGGGAGGAAAGAGCAGAGGCAGACTTAATGAGTGACCTTTACCCACTTCTGGGGGGTAGCCCTGCACACAGGAGACCAGGCTGGACAGATGGCCTCTGCTGGTTACTAACCTTGTGAAGCACTGGGTAAAGCACAGGGTGTGGGGGGGTACTGCCTCATCTCAATCAACCCAGCCACTCTGAGGCAGAGTCGGTTTTATTATCACCATTTTGCAGAAGAAGAAACCGAGGATGGGCATTTAATATACACATTGCTGTAGAGTTTTGGATGGCGGCTAAGAGTGAAGGAGGCTGAGTGTGCAGAAGTGAAGGAAAGATTACACAGGAACAGAGCAATACAGCTCTGTCCTTTCTCTCCAGAAGATTCCAGGCAAGTTGGGAGGACCAGCAAGCACTGTCTGGAAGAAAGCAAATGACTCAACCAGGAAGAGAATGAGACCAAAGGGAAGCTGGACCACAGAGCCTCCCACTCCTGTCTGAGTTCATCTGCAGTTTCAGCTTGAAGCCACAGCACCAATTGTTGAAAGTGATTTGAAATGTAGTGTTTTTTAAGTTCTCCAAGTTTGCTTGTTTGTTCATAACCCTTACACATTAAGCCTGCATATTATTAGGGAGCAGGAAGTATCTGTTCATCCCCACCTCCTCTCTTCTGAGCCTTTATGAAAGGAATCAGAAAGGGTTTACTGAACTTTTACACCTTATCATAACTCTGCAAAAGGTAAAAGGGTAACGTTTCTAAGCTGCAAAGCCTGAATTAAAATGTAAAAGACTAGGTATTGTTAAGTTCCTCTGCTACACCCAGAACCTGAAATTCCTGAGATAGTTAAGACAACGCCCTACTGGCCATTTAGCCTAGGGCCCTGTGCAGTTTGTCACAGGGCCCAAACCAATCAGTTTGAATGTGTACCCCGCTTAGGAGTGACCAATAATCACACCCCCCACACCTGTTCCTGCCAATGAATGTGCTAATCATGTCTCAGAGTTGTTGTTCAATTTTCCCGTGCCTCATGATGATTTGTTCTGATGTATGCAAACCCCCCCACCCCGCCCTCCCCAAAAAGTGTACTTAAGCTCTGCTTGACCTCTGCTCTGGGCTCTGGGCTGCTCTCGCTTTTTGAGCGAGCCTGCCTGGGGCCTCAGCACGCTGAATTGGATCCTCAATAAATCCCCTTCTGCATTTGCATAAGTCAGTCTCTTGGTGGTCTCTTTCTCCGACTTTTCGCCGGACCCTTACATTTGGTGTGTTGGCCGGGAACTGCGCATCGCCGGACAGGGAGACCCCAACGGACTGCTTTAGGGGGTAAGTAAGGCGCCCCCCCCCCCCCTCTCTCTCTCTCCTCCTTCTCCTCCTTCTTGTTCTTCCTTTGCGAGTGCTCAGGTCTGGTTTCTGGCTCAGTGGAGAGCGTAAGCTCCCAGAGGGCGTAAGCTCTCAGAGCTTTGGTTTGAGGGTTGGCAGCGTGTGGCTGCCAGCCGAGAGCGTAAGCTCCCCCTGGCGGTGGTGGACAGACGTGTCCAGGAGCCACAGACCACCCCCCAGGGGACGCCCCGGGGGATTCAGGGGGACGGAAGTGCCCCCCATCAGGTAGAGGGGCGGATGAACCCTCGTCAGGTGTACTTTGCTGCCAACCCGTCTGGCTATTCTTTTTCCTCTGGTTAAGTCGACTGTCTTTAATTTTTGCTTCTAAATTTGTGTTAAACGTTTACTGTGTGTCTGTGTTTGTGTCTCGTGGTGTCTCGTTTGTATTGTCTTGTCCCTGTCTTTGTTCAAGTAACTCCCAGTATGGGACAAAGCCATTCCACGCCTCTGTCCCTGACTCTTGATCATTGGACGGATGTCCGCTCAAGGGCCCAGAATCTTTCTTTTTCAGTGAAACGCCGGACCTGGCAGACACTCTGCACCTCAGAATGGCCCACCCTCGGAGTTGAATGGCCCCCAGGAGGGTCCTTCCACCTCCCTTTAATCCGTAAAGTCAGAGATACTGTCTTTCAGCCAGGGCCGCGTGGCCATCCAGATCAACAGCCATATGTTTTAACCTGGCAGGACCTCTGCGAGTTTCCTCCCATATAGGTGAAGCCTTTTCTTGTCCCAACTCCTGTTCCAATCTCTTCCCCCACGATCCTATCACTCAAACCTTCCGCTCCTTCCCCTCGTCCCTCCGTTCTCCCTGAGTCACAGGATTTAACTTTACTGGACTCCCCCCCACCTCCTTATCCTCTACCCATGCTCCCAAACCCCCAATCCATTTTAGCTGACCCTCCTGCCGCTGACTCGGTCGCCCCGCCACTAGAGGTGATTGGGTCAGACCCCAGCCCTCCCAGGGAAGCAGCGGCAATGGTAGCAGCAGCAGCAGCCCCTCCCCCACCGGAGGAGACTGGGCCGGCTAAAGGAACCGCAGGCGGCGGATAATGGAGAACTTGGAAGCCCCGGCGATGCTTCCCCTTTATCCCTATGGGCCCACAATAGATGATGGGCATGGGGGAGAGATGCAGGCTTACCAATACTGGCCTTTCTCCTCCTCAGACCTTTACAACTGGCAAAATAACAATCCCCCTTTTTTCTGAGGACCCCACCCGACTTACAGGTTTAGTTGAGTCGCTGATGTTCTCACACCAGCCCACTTGGGATGACTGCCAGCAGCTTTTGGGGACTCTCTTCACAACAGAGGAACGAGAGAGAATCCTCTTGGAAGCCAGAAAGAATATTCTTGGACCAGATGGGAGACCAACCCAACTTCCTAACATCATCGAATCTGGCTTCCCCTTAAACCGACCCAACTGGGACCCAAACACCTTTGAAGGTAGGGAGCATCTGTCCACCTATCGCCGGGCTCTTGTAGTGGGTTTCTGAGTGGCCGCTAGGCGGCTAACTAATTTGGCCAAGGTAAGAGAGATTATTCAGTGACCCAATGAATCTCCCTCCATGTTTCTGGAGAGAATTATGGAAGCATATAGGAGATACACTCCCTTTGATCCTCAGGCAGAGGATCAAAAGGCATCTGTTGCAATGGCTTTTATTGGGCAGGCTGCCCTAGATATTAAGAAAAAGTTACAATGTTTAGATGGACTACAAGATATGACCTTAAGAGATTTGGTCAGAGAGGCTGAGAAAGTATATTATAAGAGAGAAACTGAGGAAGAAAAGGAACAGAGGAGGGAGAAGGAAAGGGAACACAGAGAAGATGAGAGAAACAGAAGGCAGACTAAAGCATTGGCTAAGGTCCTGGTCACAGCCACAGATAGGCCAGAAGCTGGAAGGCAGGAAGACAGGAAGGGATACCTAGGCCCACGCCAAAGGCTGCCCCTGGCCTCAGATCAATGTGCCTACTGTAAAGAAAAGGGACACTGGGCTAAAGAGTGCCCCAAAAAGAAGCAGACGCGCCGGCCTGCCATGCTGACTCTAGAAGATGACTAGGAAAGTCGGGGCTCAGATCCCCTCCCCGAGCTCAGGGTAACTTTTGAAGTGGAGGGAACCCCAGTGAACTTTGAAGTAGATACAGGAGCAGTATATTCAGCCCTCAAGGCCCCACTGGGCCCTCTATCTAATAAAAGATCCTTAGTTCAAGGGGCTAATGGTAGTAAATATCAGGCTTGGACAACAAAGAGGACAATGGACCTAGGAAGGGGAAAAGTCCACCACTCCTTCCTAGTCATCCCAGAATGCCCGGCCCCATTGATGGGCAGGGACCTACTCACCAAGCTCCAGGCTAAAATAACCTTTAACCCTGATGGCCCCCAAGTGGAGTTTCTAAACCCTTCAGTAAAGGCCCCCATAGTCACGGCTCTGACTATGTCAGTAGAAGATGAACATCAACTCTTCACAGCCCCTGGGACCAATCAAACAGGTAGACTACCCCAGAGATGGATAAAAGATTATCCTGATGCCTGGGCAGAAACTGCTGGGTTAGGTCTGGCCACAAAACAACCTCCAATAGTAATAGAATTAAAAGCCTCTGCCTTTCCAATCAGTGTTAAACAATATCCTCTAAGCAAAGAAGCTAGGGAGGGGATAAGACCCCATATTCAGAAATACCTGGCTCTTGGGGTCCTAAGGCCCTGTCAATTGGCCTGGAATACCCCCCTGTTACCAGTAAGAAAGCCAGGAACTGGGGACTACCGTCCTGTTCAGGACCTGAGAGAGATAACAACAGAGTGCAGGACATTCACCCCACGGTGCCTAACCCATACAATTTGCTTAGCACTCTGAATCCGGAGTGGATATGGTACACTGTGCTGGACTTAAAAGATGCTTTCTTCTGCTTGCCCCTACATAAGGACAGTCAGTTGTTGTTTGCTTTCGAATGGATAGACCCAGAAATAGGAACATCTGGCCAACTAACCTGGACTCGACTCCCACAGGGGTTCAAAAACTCCCCCACTCTCTTTGATGAAGCTCTCCACAGGGACCTCAACGACTTCAGAACTACACACCCCGAAGTCACCCTACTCCAATATGTGGATGATCTGCTGCTGGCAGCCAACACCAAGGAGAACTGTGAGTCTGGGACCCAAGCACTATTATCTGAGCTTGCTCAGCTTGGATATAGGGCTTCTGCCAAAAAGGCCCAAATTTGTCAACAAGAAGTAATCTTCCTGGGTTATTCTCTTAGGGGCGGCAAACGATGGCTTACTGAGCCTAGAAAACAGACTGTTGTGCAGATACCACCCCCATCTAATAAGAGACAGCTCAGAGAGTTTCTTGGGACTGCCGGCTCTTGTAGGTTATGGATTCCTGGGTTTGCGTCTTTGGCTGCCCCTTTATACCCATTGATAAAGGAGCATGTCCAATTCCAATGGACCCCTGAACACCAACAGGCTTTTGATAATATCAAAAAGGCGTTGCTATCTGCCCCGGCCTTGGCACTCCCAGATGTAGAAAAACCCTTCACTCTCTACATCGAAGAAAAGAAAGGAATAGTGCGGGGTGTGCTCACTCAGACTTTGGGACCTTGGAAAAGGCCGGTGGCATACTTATCAAAGAAACTGGACCCAGTGGCTAGCGGGTGGCCCCATTGCCTAAGGGCTATAGCAGCGGCAGCCCTTCTGATAAAGGATACTGATAAATTAACGTTGGGACAGAAGCTGACTATCATAGCCCCCCATGCCCTGGAGAGTATCATTCGTCAGCCTCCAGACAGGTGGCTATCAAACTCCAGAATAACCCATTACCAGAGCCTCTTACTTGACAAGGACAGAATAACGCTGGGACTCCCTGCTCCACTCAACCCGGCTACACTACTGCCAGAAGAATCATCAGGACCTGTCGCTCATGATTGTCAGCACATACTGGCAGAGGAGACCAGTGTACGCCGAGACCTAAAGGATCAGCCACTGCCCCACCCTGAGGTCGTATGGTTTACAGATGGGAGCAGCTTCCTCCAAGACGGTAAGCAGCGGGCTGGAGCAGCAGTAGTCAGCAAAACTAATGTTATCTGGTCCTCTGGCCTTCCAGAAGGAACATCAGCTCAAAAAGCAGAGCTAATTGCCCTTACAAAAGCACTGGAGCTAGCATCAGGCAAAAGAGCCACCATATACACTGATAGCCGCTATGCATTCGCCACTGCTCACGTGCATGGGGCTATTTACCAGCAAAGGGGGCTACTAACCTCTGCCGGGAAGGAAATAAAGAACAAAGATGAGATCCTCCACCTTCTCTCGGCAGGAAAAGGCCCTAAAGAACTAGCTATAGTGCACTGTCAGGGGCACCAGAAGGGGAATGACCCCGTGGCAGTTGGAAACAGACGGGCAGATGAGGAAGCTAAGTTGGCAGCCCTAAACGGAGTGACCCTGTTAACTGTTTCCGGGAAACTTGGCTGCACAGGAACATTCAGGCAACTTATGGCCTGGGGACACAGACACCGAACTCCGGGATCCCACAGAGCCAAGTTTACAATTCCAAAAAGCTCAACTCTACGTCAAAGATGTACACCAGCTCACCCATTTAGGCTCAAAGAAGTTACAGGCACTCTTAAAGGACAAAAGAAAGGACTTATTGTTGACTGACTTGCAGAGGAAAGAAATAGCTGAGCAGGTGACTAGAGCTTGTCAAGTCTGCCAGTTAGTTAACGCATACCCATCCAAGCTTCCTGCAGGAAAGCATTTGCGAGGGACCAGACCCGGACAGTTCTGGGAAGTGGACTTTACTGAAATCAAGCCAGCAAGGTATGGACTTAAGTATCTCCTAGTCTTTGTAGATACTTTTTCAGGATGGGTCGAAGCCTTCCCCACGAAGAAAGAAACGGCTCAGATGGTGGTCAAAAAGATTCTGGAAGACATCTTTCCAAGATTTGGACTGCCTAAGGTAATGGGGTCCGATAACGGACCGGCGTTTGTGGCCCAGGTAAGTCAGGGATTGGCCAGGACCCTGGGGATTAATTGGAAGTTACATTGTGCCTATAGACCCCAGAGTTCAGGACAGGTAGAAAGGATGAATAGAACAATCAAAGAGACCTTAACGAAATTAAGCTTGGAGACCGGCATAAAAGATTGGACTATGCTCCTACCTTATGCACTGTTTCGTGCAAGAAATACCCCCTCTGTCTCTTTGTGCAACCTCACCCCCTATGAAATTCTCTATGGTGCCCCTCCTCCAGTAAGGGACCTGACCCCAACCCTGAGACTTAACGATTCCTTTCACACCCCCTTGCTTAACAGACTTAAAGCCCTTGAACACACCCATCTATACCTGTGGAAACAGTTGGCCACTGCTTATCAGCCCGGAGACAAGGGAACCCCACACCGATATCAAGTGGGAGACTTCGTCTACGTGAGACGACATCAGGTGTCATCCTTGGAACCCTGCTGGAAAGGACCATACCAGGTGCTGCTTATAACACCTACAGCAGTGAAAGTAGATGGGAGGGGCTGGGGATGTGGCTCAAGTGGTAGCACGATCGCCTGGCATGCGTGCGGCCCGAGTTCGATCCTCAGCACCACATACAAACAAAGATGTTGTGCCCGCCAAAAACTAAAAAATAAAGATTAAAAAATTCTCTCTCTCTCTCTCTCTCTCTCTCTCTCTCTCTCTCTGTCTGTTTCTCACTCTCTCTTTAAAAAAAAAAAAAGGAAATTTATAAAGGTTTTAAAAAGGGGGTTTTTAAAGAAAAAAAAAAAAAAGAAAGAAAGTAGATGGGATCGCTCCCTGGATCCATGCCTCCCATCTCAAGCCTGCTCCCTGTCCAGACTCTGGCTGGAAACTGGAACAGACTGGTAATCCTCTCAAATTGTTGTGTCCGTTGTGTGGATAGGGCTATGGATTCTTCCCCTGACCACCTGCAGCCCTAATCCCCATCAGCCTGTTCAACAACATTGGCAAATTATAAATCCCACTGGACAAGTAGTGTGGTCTATTTCACATATAGCTCTCTTATGGACTTGGTGGCCATCTCTCCATCCGGACATTTATCAACTGGCCATAGGCCTCTCTGACTGGGACCTCCCTGACATAGAGGACCCCACACAGATCCCGTTCAACCCCAAACCAGGGCAACATCCCCCACACCATATGTATTATGGATGTCATCGCTCCTATCATAGGAGTAGACTAGCCAGTCTTGATTATTATGTGTGCCCTGCTGATTTCCGAAGCCGCAAACAGGCCCGAAACTGTGGAGGGCCTGATGACTTCTATTGCAAATCTTGGGGTTGTGAACAAACGGGAGCTGCATGGTGGAAAACAAACTCCCCAGACAGCATGATTCAGGTAGGGCGAAATGACACCTGGATACACCCTAGGAACTGTTTAACTAGCCGAGTGTCAAACACTCGCTGTGGAAAAAATAGTCTATGTAACCCCCTCAATATAACTTTCACCTCCAAAGCAAGGGGCTACCTCAGGACGACATGGCTTAAGGGAAATACCTGGGGAATGCAATTCTATGTTTATGGCCCCACTTATGACTTTTGTCTCTGGTTCACCATCTGACTTAAGCAGGAAGAAAATCCCACGGCAATAGGGCCCAATCCCCCCAAACCAGGAATTAAGCATCCCAAACCCCCTTTGCTTAGAACTACCAGAACCCCTCTACTATCTCAATCCTCCCGGTTTCTGTCTTTGCCTACTTCCCCAGTGTGGAGTATAGCTGACTCCTCTCCCTGGGAATTAATTAGAGGAACCTTCGCGGTACTGAACTCCACACAGCCAGACCTCACCCAATCCTGCTGGCTATGCCTCTCTGCCGCGCCCCCTTATTATGAAGGGATAGCAGTTAATGGGACTTATGCCGTGAAGACGCAGAGTTCCACCTGTAGTTGGGGCAAAAATCCAAAGTTAACTCTCCCAGAAGTGACCGGGGCAGGTTTATGTCTAGGGTCCCCACCCAAAAGTAAACAACACATATGCACCCAGATAGGAGAAATCAATGTCACGCAGGGCTTTCTAGTCCCTGAGAAAGGAACATGGTGGGCGTGTGACTCAGGATTAACTCCTTGCATTTCAGTTCAAGTGTTTGACAGCTCTGCAAACTATTGTGTAATGGTACAAATACTCCCCAGGGTGTTTTTTCATGATGCAGAATCATTTGAAGGTTTAGTAGGGGGACAAATAACCCGTTTTCGCTGGGAACCGGTGTCCCTCACTCTAGCCATACTATTGGGGATAGGAGCTGCTACAGGAGTAGGCACGGGAGCAGCTGCTATGATCCGGGGGTCACAACAAATGGCCCAATTAGAAACAGCAATAGATCAAGACTTGAAGGCATTAGAGACCTCCATCACAGCTTTGCAAGAATCCTTAACCTCTCTCTCTGAAGTTGTTTTACAGAACAGGTGGGGATTAGACCTCCTCTTCATGAGGGAGGGGGGCCTCTGTGCTGCACTGAGAGAAGAATGTTGTTTTTATGCTGACCATACTGGAGTTGTAAAAGAATCCATGAGTAAACTAAGAAAATGCCTTGAAGAGCACCAGAGAGAAAGGGAAACGCAACAAGGGTGGTTTGAGTCTTGGTTCGCCCAGTCCCCCTGGTTAACTACCCTTCTATCAGCCCTAGCTGGACCCTTGATCATTCTTATGCTATTACTAACTGTGGGACCCTGTGTCCTTAACCGTATAGTTTCTTTCCTCCAGGCTCAGATTGGACAGGTGAAACTCATGGTTATCATCAGACAGCAGTACGCTTCTCTGGCAGAAATGGAAAGTGAGACCCCTCAATAATTATGATCTATTACTTTTAAGACTAAAAGTAGTCAGAAAAAGGAGTGGGGAATGAAAGGGTAAAGTCTCTAAGCTGCAAAGCCTGAATTAAAATGTAAAAGACTAGGTATTGTTAAGTTCCTCTGCTACACCCAGAACCTGAAATTCCTGAGATAGTTAAGACAACACCCTACTGGCCATTTAGCCTAGGGCCCTGTGCAGTTTGTCACAGGGCCCAAACCAATCAGTTTGAATGTGTACCCCGCTTAGGAGTGACCAATAATCACACCCCCCACACCTGTTCCTGCCAATGAATGTGCTAATCATGTCTCAGAGTTGTTGTTCAATTTTCCCGTGCCTCATGATGATTTGTTCTGATGTATGCAAAGCCCCCCCCACCCCGCCCTCCCCAAAAAGTGTACTTAAGCTCTGCTTGACCTCTGCTCTGGGCTCTGGGCTGCTCTCGCTTTTTGAGCGAGCCTGCCTGGGGCCTCAGCGTGCTGAATTGGATCCTTTTTGCCAGACCCTTACAAAGGTACACAACAGAATTGACAGCCAGCCTTTGCCTGGACATAATCCACAGGGGGGTGGGAACAGGTAGGGAGCCCAAGAGACAATAATTGGGAATAATTGGGTGCTGCAGTCTGGCTGGGCACAAATAACTGAGCCGCCACGAAGCACTTGTAGGTTCAAACAGCAACTCTTTATTGCCCGAACTCCACCAGCACTCCACACACGCTCCCCAGGAACCCTCTCCCCTCCACCAGGCTCCACGCGCATTTTCTTGGAACCCCACAGGAACTCAACAGGAACTCCAAAGTAGCGGGCGGGCGCCCTATTACCGGACAGTAAAGGTCTATATACAATTGAATACACAGCTTAACATAACCTTCATCATCCCAGTGGCTCACTGGGGTCACCTCTCAACCACTCCCTTCTGGCAAAATGCCATGCGTCATCCCCACTCGGCTATGGCCCTCAACAAACCGTATCAGGAGGCATAGAGCTTGGGTGCTGGACAGATGCGGAGGGCTGAGGGGTTCCCCAATAGCTCCCTGGGGAGCTGGTTTCCAGCCTGGGGAGAAGGAGTCTCACTGGAAAGAAGGCACTGGAAAGAGACTCGCAAGTCTAAGAAAAGGCCCCCATGTGCAGTCCAGTCTCTGGGATGCCTCCCATCTTCAGCACCTCCCCAGATGGTCCAGTTAGGTCAGTTCCATGAAGCGAACAGGAGGGAGCTCTATGTGCATTCCTAAAACTAAAAGAAATGCAAAGGTAATGAAGCCATTCAAATAAGGGTAATTTAAGCTGGTGTGGTTGCACACCCTGTAGTCCCAGCTCCTTGGAAGGCTGAGGCAGAAGGACGGCAAGGGAAAGGCCAGCCTGGGCAACATGAGACCCTGCTCTAAATAAATGATTAATAATAAAGTTCATTTTAAAAAATATTTATTTATTTATTTGGGTGTAGATGGACACAACACAATGCCTTTATTTTTTATGTGGTGCTGAGAATCGAACCCGGGTCCCGCTCCTGCTAGGCTAGCACTCTACTGCTGAGCCACAGTCCCAGCCCCTAAAGTTCATTTTTTAAAAAATATTTTTTAGTTGTTTATTTTATTTATTTGTATATGGTGTTGAGACTCAAACCAGTGCCTTACGCATGCTAGGCAAGTGCGCTGCCACTGAACCACAACCCCAGCCCCGTAAAGTTCATATTTAAACATCTTTTTTAAATAAATAAAGGTAACTTTATTAAGTATGATTTATTAAAAATTCCCTTGTGTTCTCAGGTCCTTCCCAAATTAGAAGCTGCCCCTCCAGTTGGTCTAGGTCTAACTTAACATTTTTCTAAAATTTATTTACCTTGAAATAATTTAAAATATAGAGCTGCAAAAATACTTCAAAGAACTCCTATGTATCCTTCATCCAGATTCACCAACTGATTATATTTGATCACATTTGCTTTTTCTTTCTCATTCTCTCTCTAGACATACAAGATTCTCTATATATTTACTTATTTATTTGAGGGTTAGTGGCAGGTCTCATTCTTCTTTACCCTTAAATACTTCAACTTGCATATCCTAAGGACAGACATTCTCTTAAATAATCTTAGGACAGTTATCAAATTCAGGAGTTATAACATTAATTCTATTTTGTGTGTGGAGGGGGGACACTAGAGATCAAACACAGGGCACTTCACCACTGAGCTACATCCCCAGTCCTTTTTATTATTTATTGTTTTTTGTTTTTGACACAGGATCTCTAAATTGTTAAAGCTGGCCTCAAATTCAAATCTTCCTGCCTCAGCCTCAAAGTCACTGGGGTAACAGGTGTGTGCCAAATAGCTCCTGGCATTAAGACCATTTTCTGATAGACAGTGATTTTCATATTCTGTTACTCTCTTTCCTAAAAAAAAAAAAAAAAGTGTCCTTTGAGGAATTTCTCTCTGTTGTTCTCACAATCTAAGAACCATTGTGATCATTCATTGTGACTCTTTTAGTTTGGTGCAGTTTCTCAGCCTCTGTCTTTTGTGACCTTACTTTTTGTTTTGTTTGCAGCACTGGGGATGGAATCCAGGGGTGCTCTACTGTGAGCTACATTGCCAGCCCTTTTTATTTAGTTTTATTTGTTCTTATTAGCTATACATTGTAATAGAATGTATTTTGATGTATTATACACATATGGAGTATAACTTCCCATTTTTCTGGTTGATGTAGAATTACATTGGTTGAGTACTCATATATGTAGGTAGGAATGTAATGTCCAATTCATTCTACTGTCTTTTCTATTCCCGTTCCCCCTCCCTTCTCTTCATTCCCCTTTGCCTAATCCAAAGAGTATTTCTATTCTTCCCCCAACCCTCTGCTTATTGTGAGTTAGCATCTGCATATCAGAGAGAACATTTGGCCTTTGAGCAAATGTCATAATTTCATTTCTCTTTATGGCTGAGTAGTAGTCCATTGTATATATATACACCATATTTTCTTTAACCATTCATCTGTTGAAGGGCACCTAGGCTGTTTTTATAGTTTAGCTATTGTGAATTGAGCTGCTGTAAACATTGATATGGCCCAGCCGCTTTTAAATTTTATTTTGAGACAGGGTCTTGCAAAGGTGCTGAGGCTGGATTGAAATTTGAAATCCTCCTAACTCAGCCTCCCAAATTACTGGAATTGCAGATTACAGGCATGTGCATCTCTTTGTTGTTTTGTTTGTTTGTTTTTTAAGGCAGAGTCTTGCTGTGCTGCTCAGCCGGCTGGCCTGGAACTCCTGGGCTCAAATAATTTTCCTGCTTCAGGCTTTCAAGGATCTGGGACTACATATATACATCACTGCTCCCAGCTACCTTTTTATTTTTAACTATTTCAGCCATATGAAAAAAAATGAAGCAATAAACATTAGCATAGTTACTACTTCTATGTAACAGTGGCTAAGATTTTACAATATATATTTTTTATCTATGTAACTATTTTTTCCTGGATGATTTGAAAGTAAGTTGCAGCAGACATCACAACATTCCATTTCTAAATAGTTCAGCCTGGCTGCCTGGCGGCTGGAGCCAGTAATCCCAGCAGTTTGGGAGGCTGAGGCAGGAGAATTGCAAGTTCAGTGCCAGCCTCAGCAATTTAGCAAGGCTCTAAACAATTTAGTGAGATCAGGTTTCAAAATAAAAAATAAAAATGGCTGAGGATGTGGCTCAGTAGTAAAGTGCCCCTGGGTTCAATCCCCAGTATCAAAAAAAAAAAAAAAAAAAAAAAAAATCCAACCACAAAACTTCAACCTGCTTCTTTTTAAGAACATACTATTATGTAATATCTGGTCCATATTCAAATTTCTACAGTTGTTCTCCCAAATGTCTTCCATAGTTGTTCTCTTGAACAAGGATCCAATAAAATTTGGCATATTGAATCTGATAATTACATCCTATTAGCCATTTTTTTAAATCTAGGATGATTTCCATATCTGACATATCAGCTCTTTGAAGAGATTTGGCCAAGAAATTTGCAGAGTGTGGCACATTCTGATTGGCTTTTTGTGGTACTACTTAGCCTGTTCCTCTATTCCCAATTTTTCCTGTACACTGGAAGTTAGATCTAAATGTATGAAATATGGTATGTCAAGAGCTTTGTAATGGGGCTGGAGTTGTGGCTCAGTGGTAGAGTGCTTGCCTCAAATGTGTGAGGCACTGGGTTCTATTCTCAGCACCACATATAAATAAAAAATAAAGGTCCATCAATAACTAAAATGAATAAAATAAATATATTTTTTAAAAAAAGAGCTTTGTAATGGGGGCTGGGGATGTGGCTCAAGCGGTAGTGCGCTCGCCTGGCATGCGTGCGGCCCGGGTTCGATTCTCAGCACCACATACAAACAAAGATGTTGTGTCCGCCAATAACTAAAAAATAAATATTAAGGGCTGGGGATGTGGCTCAGGCGGTAGCGCGCTCGCCTGGTATGCGTGCGGCCCGGGTTCGATCCTCAGCACCACATACCAACAAAGATGTTGTGTCCGCCGAGAACTAAAAAATAAATATTAAAAATTCTCTCTCTCTCTCTCCTCTCTCACTCTCTCTATAAAAAAATGTTATTAAGTTTAAAAAAAAAATAAATAAATAAATATTAAAATTCTCTCTCTAAAAAAAAAAAAAAGAGCCTTGTAATGTTTTGAACAACCAATTAAAAAAAAAAGACTTGATCAGATTCAGGTGAAACATAATGGCCAGAACTCTGTAAGGCTGAAGCCTCTGAGGTCCCCTTGCCTCCAGAAGAGGCATGTGGTGCCTGGTGATCTCACTCTCAGTGATGCCAAAGTTGATCTCTTGGTTAGGATTCTGACCACAGAAAGGGTGTGTATTCCTCTTGCAATTTACAAGCACTGTCTGGATGCTACATTGGCGCAGGACCAATGTGCCACTTCCTTATGACCTTTCACCTGATGGTTTTTACACCCACTGCTGGTTCTTCATTGATTCAGTTACTTCATTAAGAGTTGCAAATTTGCAATTTTTTTCTTTTTCTTTTCTTTTTTCTTTTTCTTTCTTTCTTTCTTTTTTTTTTTTTTTTTTTTTTTTTTTTTATATTGGGGATTGAACTCAGGGCACTGAACCACTGATTCACATCCCCAGCCCTACTTTGTATTATATTTAGAGACAGGGTCTCACTGAGTTGCTTAGTGCCTTGCTTTTGTTGAGGCTGACTTTGAATTTATAATCCTCCTGAGCCATTGGGATTACAGGCGTGGGCCACTGCCCCCAGCTGACAAATTTTATTTATTTTTGCATGACTGGGGATTAAACCTAGGGTTTCACACATGCTAGGCAAGTGCTTTATTACCACTGGACTACATTCCCAGCACAAGATGGGAAATCTTAAAATGTTCTCATTCCTTCCACAATTTTTTATACCAGAGATTAGACCCAGGGCACTTAACCACTGAGCCATATCCCAACCCTTTTTATGTTTATTTTTTAATTAATTAATTTAGTTGTTCCAATTAGTTATACATGACAATAGAATGCATCTCAATTCCTTTTTATTTTTTGTTTTGAGAAAGGGTCTCACTAAGTTGCTTAGGGCCTTGCTAGGTTGCTGAGGCTGGCTTTGAAATTGTGATCTTCCTTCCTTAGCCTCCAGAGCCACTGGGGTTACAGGAGTGCACCACCACACCCACCTTATCACAACAATTTTTGAAAGGTAAAATAATATCGAGGTAAGTTTTTTTTGTTTCATCATGCTTTATTTATTTATTTTTATTTTAAAAAACATTTATTTTTTAGTTGTAGGTAGACACAATATCTTTATTTATTTTTATGTGGTGCTAAGGATCAAACCCAGTGCCTCACGCATACTAGGCAAGTGCTCTGCCGCTGAGCTACAGCCCCAGCACCTCATGTAAGGGTCCGGCAAAGCGTCGGAGAAAGAGACCACACGAGACTAGCTCCATGCAATGGCAAGGGGGATTTATTAGGGATCCGTTCCAGCGCACTGGGGCTCCATGCTCACTCAAGAAGGGAGAGCAGCCCAGAGCCCAGAGCAGAGGTCAAGCAGAGCTTAAGTACACTTTTTGGAGGGGGGGGGGGCTTTGCATACATCAGAACAAATCATCATGAGGCGCGGGAAGATTGAACAACAATTCTGATACATGATTAGTCCATTCATTGGCGGGAACAGTTTGGGCAGGGGTGATTGGTCACTTCTAAACGGGGTACACATTTAAACTGATTGGTTCTGGGGCCTATATGCTTACGTGCCATGCTACCTGGAGCCCTTAGCTATTAAACAACCAGGGAATCAATGGAGATATTTACTGGGCAGTTCCCGCATTGTCCTAACAACTTTACAGAGATTACAGGTTCCGGGGATGGCAGAGGAATTGTAACAATAGACTTTTACCTTTTAGCCCAGGCCTTGTAATCTAGAAGCTTTACAATGTCCTAGTCTTTTACACTTTAACTCAGACTTTTGCAGCTTAGAATCAGCTTAGAAATTTTACCTTTACACTCATCATGATTTATTTTTAATTGAAGTACCTGGGATTTGCTAAAATTAAGGTAGGTGTCTCTTATTTGACTTTAACATTTTAAAATATATTTTGTAAAAAGCCAATTAGTACAAAGCACCAATAATTTTATAAACCTGTACTCTCCAACCCCTCCATATTCCTTTCAGAGATACCCATTCTTTTAGTTGTTAGTTGTTTCTTGTGGATTTACCTACATGCTTTTATATAATAAATCTATTCTGCAATATTTTGATATTACAGTGGATATCATCCACTTTAGAAGCTATCTATTGATCCTGTATTATGACCAATAGGATTTTTAGCTTATATTCCATTATTTCCTCTATCCCCTTAACATACCTATATCACATTTTTTTTGGTTAAATATACAGTGAATGTTTTCATTATTGTGATCACATAAATTTCATTCACTACTGAACCGTGAAGTATCCTTTCTGGTACAATTTTTTTTTTTCCCTGGAGTTAATAATTGCTTTTTTTCCCATTCGTTTTGTGCATCAGCAGAATTAAGCACTTTTAACAGAAATTGCATAGTACATAGCCAAAAATATAGCTGCCTCTCTGTGTCCATGGGGATTGGGTCCAGGACACTCCCCCTTTAGATACAAAAATCTATGGATGTTCAAATCCCTCATAAAGCCACATAGTATTTGCATATAACCTATGCAGATGCTCCTGTATACTTTGAATCATCTCCAGATTACTTATCATACCTGACATAATGTAAATGCTATGTAAATAGTTTTTACACTGTATTATTTAGGGAATAATGACAAGGAAAATTATGTACATGTTTAATATAGACACAATTTTTTTTCTAATTTTTTTTTTAATCCATGATTGATTCAATCCAAGTGTGTAGAATCTGCAGATACAGAGCAACTACTGTATTTGCTGTCTGGCCCTTTACAGGAAAAAATATTGCTGGGCTGGGGATGTGGCTCAAGCGGTAGCGCGCTCGCCTGGCATGCGTGCGGCCCGGGTTCGATCCTCAGCACCACATACCAACAAAGATGTTGTGTCCGCCGAAAACTAAAAAATAAATATTAAAAATTCTCTCTCTCTCTCTCTCTCCTCTCTCACTCTCTCTTTAAAAAAAAAAAAAAAAAAGAAAAAATATTGCTGACCCCTGCCTTAGAGACTGGGGACACATTAAGAAATGTATGTTTTCCACTTATGTGGGTAGAACAATGGTTGACTTTGGGCAGGAGGGTGGGTTGAGAGTGAAGGGCCATGAATCACAGGCATAAACTGGGGTAATTAATCTCTGGAAAACTAGGACAACTGGGCACACAGTGGCACACACCAGTCATCCTCTCAACTCAGGAGGCTGAGGCAAGAATATCTCATCTGGGCAATTTAGCAAGACCGTCTGTCAAAATAAAATAAAATAAAATAAAATCTGGGGATGTTGCCCAGTGGCAAAGTGCCCCTGTGTTCAATCCTCAGTAGCCCCCTGCCCTGCAGGAAAAAAAAAAAAACATAAAGAAAACTAGGACATATGGTTGTCTCTCTTTAATCCTCATCCTGCCCAAGATCACCGGCTTTGCTTGTGGTATTTTTAGAATCTGTTCATGTGTAACTCTGGAATAGAGCTCAGCAAACTATAGTCCAGGGACTGAGTCTGGCCTGCAGGAGTGTTTGTATAATCTGCAAGCTAAGATTTTTGTAATGATTGGCGGGGTGGAGGAGGAATCAAAAGAAGAGTAATATTTTGTGAAAATTTCAGTGCCCAGGGGCTGGGGTTAAAGCTCAGTGATATGAGCGTTTGCCTAGCACGTGTGAGGCACTGGGTTTGATCCTCAGCACCACATAAAAATAAATAAATCAACCAATAAATAAAATAAAGGTATTATGTCCAGGGATAACTAAAATTTCAGTGCCCAGGTGGAATATTATTCATGCATAAGAGTAAATAAGTCCTGCCATCTGAGGCAACACGGTGGACCTGGGGATGTGACGTTAAGTTCTCACTCCTATGTGGAAGCTAAAGAGCTAATCTCAGAGAGAAAAAGAGTGAAGGAGTGATGGCTAGAGGGTAGGAGCTGGGAGGGGACAAAGGAAGGGGAGAGGACAGGTACTGAAGTGCAGTTAGTTGGGTAGGAAGGGTAAGTTCTCTCGCTCTGTAGCACAGGAGAGCAACTGTGTTTTCAACTGATAATATATTGTACTAAGAACCAGAAGAAGGGGGTCTCAAAGTGCCCAGAGAAATGATAAATGTTGAAGGAGACGGAAATGCTAATTTCCTGGTTTGATCATTGTATATCAAATTGTCACACTGTATCCCATAAATACACGCAATTATTATTTGTCAATTAAAAAATTTGGAGCTGGGGCTATAGGTCAGTGGCGGAATGTGTCTTAGGGTATGTGAAGCTGTTACCGCTGTTGACCTGGGAGGAGTCCTTGCTTCCTCAGTGCTGAAGTATAACACCAGAGAAGCCGGAGGCAATGTAGAGTGGAAAGTAGAGGCTTTATTAAGGACAGCAGAAAAGACTTCTCCCGAGGAAGAAGGGGGGGTCTTCCCTTTTTTATAGCTAAGGTCTTCTTTCAGCTTTCCCGCATTCCAGTCCTGTGTTCTCCGTGATAGAACTAGGTAGGAGGGCCCAAAAGGTCGGGGACAGGTGGGCTGAAGGAGTAACCTGGGTAGGAAGGGCCTGGGGCGGCTTTTGGAAAGCATCTCTGTGTTTGCTGGGAACTGTTTCATTAACATTTCCTCGGGATGGGCTCTGGGCTTTGGGGACATTAACATTTCAATTTCCTCAAGTGCTGCTCTAGTTTCCTGGACTCCATTCTCAATAATGGCCTCCATTTTATTTATCTGACTAGATATCAGACCTGATTTACCTAACTACACTAACTACCTATCTGTAAATCTGACTTCAAAGCTGTGGGTTCAATCCCCACATACAAAAATAAATAAATAAATAAATCTTTTTTCAGTGTCTACAAATATAGTTTTATTGGAACATACCCAGAGGCACTACGTAAGTGGAAGACATACCTTGCTTAATATTCCTCCTGGAATCATCTATTCTGTGACACATGAAATTGTGCCCAGGAGGAATATTAAGCAAGGTATGTCTTCCACTTACGTAGTGCCTCTGGGTTCAAGCCTCAGTACTGTTCTGAAACATTCACAGAACCGTTTGCAAAGCCTGAAGTATTGACTATCCAGCCTTTTATAGAAAAGCCCACCAACCCTGGCCTCCTTTTTTCTTCCCTTCCTGTATTGGGGATGGAGCCCAGGTGTGCTCTGCCACTGAGCTACATCCTCAGTCCTCTATATTTGTTATTTTGAGACAGGGTCTCTTTAAATTGCCCATGTTGGCCTTGAACCTGTGATCCTTCCTGCCTCAGCCTCCCAAGTCTTTGGAATTATGGGTGTAGCCTCAGGCTGGTCCTGAGGTGTGACTCTTCCACATCTTCCCTGGCCCCATACTCCATTGCTCCAGGCACTGAGGATACAACAAAGTAAAGTTTCCTGGCCTCTGGGAGCTCCGGGAGCCCTTATTACCACAGGCACCAGCCTGGGGACTGAAGCGGATGCCTAGCTTAGGTCCTCAAAACATCTCTGTGGAGCAGGCAAGACTGCCTCCACTTTCCAGATAAGGAAACCAGCCAGAAACGCCTGGCTGGGGTGGAGCTCACCCAGCCTTCAGCGGGAGGCTGTCCCGCCTCTCAGCACGCCTCTGCCAACGCTCCACCTCCCTCGTTTCCACCTCCCTAATTTTTGCCATTCTGATGAGTGCAAAATGCTCTCTCATAATGTCACTTTGATTTGCATTTCTCTCATATCTGCCGAGTTTGAATATTTCTAGAATCCGGGCTTTTAACTGTTAATTTGCTTCTTGAAATCAAACCAGTATATTTTCTAAACAAGGTGAAAAAATGTTTTGACAAAGAGATTCAAAGACCTTTAGATGCCTTCCCTGCTTGCTGCTCCTTGAGGCTTGCTTCTAGAAGGGGACACTCACAGCACATTGTAGTATAATGCACTGCACCCAGACCTCCGGGGGTCAGAGGTCAAGCCACTCAACACCAATATGCTTCTTGCAAATCACTAACAGCCCCAGGGCTCTACTTTCTCTTCTGTGTGATGGGGTAGTGAAAGCACCTGCCTGTAGAACTGCTGGGAAGATTACATTGCTTGGCAAGGAATGTTCCCAATCAGTATCAGCTACTATTATTCCCCCCACAGTGCTCACGAGACAGGAGAGGATCATTACAGGATGATGTCAGAGTGCTCTAGCATTTTCCAGAGGGTCTCCCATGGCATCATGGTGAAAATTCGCAGGACTCAGCTTTTTCACTGGGAAATTTGCTCTAGACTAGAGCAATTACAGGACCCCAGAGCTTGTACTGGGAGTGAGCCTCAGTGCATTGCTGTGGAGGGACACCAGGGAGTCCTGTGTCACACTCTAGGGCCAGGGGTCCCTTTGGGTCTTTTTTGAGCTGATTTCCTAATGTCTATCTCAGAGGAGCATCCGCACCCCATCCCAACCCACACACACATGCTGTGTGTCTCATGTGGATCCCGCTGGCAGGCCAAGGAAGCCTGTGGACCCCTTCTCAAAATAAGGTTTTATTTGTTTTTAAATATTATTTATTTCTGTGGTTTGGGGGATTGAATTCAGGGCCTTGTGCATGTTGTACAGTCCCAGCTCCCAAATAAAGTTTTTATTTTAAAAATTATTTTGTGGTTTGGGGATTGCACCCAGAGGTGCTCTACCACTGAGTCACATCCCAGCTCTTCCTAATTTTTATTTTGAGACAAGTTCTCACTAAGTTGCTGAGGCTGGCCTTAAACTTATAATCCTCCTACCTCAGCCTCCCCAGTTGCTGGGATTAGAGGTGTGTGTACCAGTGCAGCTGACTAAAATAAGGTGCATATGATAAAATACATGGGATGACAAAGAAAACCAGGTATATCCAACCCAAGTGACCATGAATGGATAACTGGATAGACAAAATGTGGCATATACAAATAATGGAATGTTATTTAGTCTTAAAAAGGGTGAGGATCAGGAGCTGGGCACAATAGCACACACCTGTAATCTCAGCAACTCAGGAGGCTGAGGCAGGGGGATTGCAAATTCAAAGCCAGCCTCAGCAACTTAGTGAGGACGTAAGCAACTTAGCAAGACCCTGTCTCTAAATTAAAAAATAAAAAAGGCTAGGGATGTAAATGAGTGGTAAGACACCCCTGGGTTCAATCCCTAGCGCCAAACAATAAATAAGAAGACACTCTGACCTGACAGAATGCTATGACAAGCCTGAACCTTGAGGACACTGTGCTCAGTGAAATAAACTGGTCACAAAAGGACGAATACTGTGCGAGTCCACTTACTTGAGATAACTCAGAGTCAAATTCGTAGACAGAACGTGGAGTGGCAGTTGACAGGAGCCTGGGTGGGGAGGTATGGGGAGTCACTGTGGAATGGGGACAGAATCTAAGTTTCATAAGATGAAAAAAGCTCTGGGGAGGGGCAGAGGGGAGGTTGCAGGACTCAGTGACTGGACCTAAAGCCGCTGCTTAAAAATAGGCACCCATGGGCTGGGGTGGTGGCTCAGTGGTAGAGCACTCACCTAGCATGTGTGGGGTCCTGGGTTCAATCCCCAGCACCACAAAAAAATAAATAAAAATAAAAGTGTGTCCAACTACAAAAATTTTTTTTAATGGGCTCCAGTGAGGATGATCTTGATATGTATTTTACCACCCAAATATTAAAATAATTCTTAAAAAGTGTCTACAGAAAATAAAACAATGATAACAAAACTCAGGTATTAAAATACTTAGCAAAATGCCAATGATGTCACATAAATCCTCTTTTTTTAATTTTAGATGGACACAATACTTTTATTTATTTATTTTTATGTGGTGCTGAGGATCAAACCCAGTGCCTCACACATGCAAGGCAAGTGCTTTGCCACTGAGCCACAATCCCAGCCCAACGCAAGCCCCTTTTTTTTTTTTTTTTTTTTGTGGTGCTGGGGATTGACTCCAGGGCCTATGCATGCAAGGCAGCAAGCACTCTACCAACTGGCTGTATCCCCAGCCTGCAAGCCCTTCTTGATTATGGATAAATTGCAACAGGTTGGTTCACTACCTTAATTCAAAAGTAGAGATGAATGGAAAAGTTATCTGAGGTCATCATGATGACTGTCACGTGACATGAACATATCTGGGATTGTACTGGGAACAGAGTCACAATAATGCTGTTGCTTCTTGATGACCTTCACAGAAGCAAATGCTGAATATCAGTTTGCAGTTAGTGGAAACAGAGATGTGATTTCCCTCCTCCATCCTAGTTCCAGAACTCCCTAAATTCTGTACGTGTGTTCTTTTTTTTTTTTAAATGAGAGAGAGAGAGGGGGGGGATTTTTTAATATTTATTTTTTTTAGTTCTCGGCAGACACAACATCTTTATTGGTATGTGGTGCTGAGGATCGAACCCGGGCCGCACACATGCCAGGCAAGCGCGCTACCCCTTGAGCCACATCCCCAGCCCCTGTACGTGTGTTCTTGAGGGTGGGCCCCAGGTAAACTGGCTGTGAATCAAGTGCACAGAACTCTGACTCAGAGGAAGCTCTCAGCAGATCTTAGCAGCAGAAAAACTGGCTCCACTCCTTAAGAGCAAAGATAGTCAAAGATTTGCATCTGCATCCAAGACAGACAACTTACTCCTTAGAATGGATTCAACTATGCTACTTGAGAAAAGGAAAAAAATGTGTTTTTCTATCACAGTGTATTCATTTCCTGCTTCCCAAGCCAAGAAAGGTTTATTGCTTTATTTATTTTATTATTATTTTGAGCCACATCTCCAGCCCTATTTTTGTATTTTACTTAGAGACAGGGTCTCACTGAGTTGCTTAGTGCTTCACTTTTTTTTAATGTTAAAAATGCTTTTAATTTGTATAAAGTGCAAAGAAACACTACTGAGAAACATAAGAAAGCATATAAAATGGCCAAAGCTAATGTTCATGCACAGGGACACAGCTATATATTTGCTACTGCCTAGACTCAAGACACCCAGGAGAGAAGCTTGCTTTTTCTCCTAACTTATTTTGTGTCTCTCCAAAAACTGAAGAGTTGATAGTAGCTTACTGTTGCCACCCTCTGAGTTTGGCAAGAGGTTATACACAGGGAGGGTTTATAGCTGCCATTTCCTATTGCTTCCTTAGTGACACAGCACGGGAGGTTAAGTTACTTCAGGAGACTCATAGTGCTTCACTTTTGCTGAGGCTGGCTTTGAACTCAAGATCCTCCTGCCTCAGTCTCCCGAGCTGCTGGGATTATGGCATGTGACACCGCATCTGGCTGCTTTATATTTTTATAACTGAATAACTTAGTAGACCTTTAGCCAGACTGGCCATCTCTTGGTCAACCCTCACCATAAAGTGGTAATAATGATTCCGAATCCCACAGAGCAGGATCCACTCAGAATACCTGGCAATGGGAGCTATTGTGTTTTTAGTTAACTTAGACCTCTGGGTATCAAAGGAGACCAGCAGGAAGATCAGTGATTTCTGATTTTGAAAAACCGGCTTGGTGGGTAAAAGAGCCTTCAGTTTAAAAAGGGTTTCACAATTTTTCATTTGCAAGAGAGGGAGGGTGTTAATAAATAAAACCGAAGTGAACACCGTGAGGGGGCTGCGACTGGACGGATTCTCAATGGCCGTTGAGTAAAAGCAGTTTTGAAAATGTGATTTTCCCAAAAGGGGAGATGAAATATGAGCTCAACTGAAATGTCCTTGGTGAAAAGTGACTTTTTAAAGAATACTCAAGACAGGAGGCCCTACTGTGTGTGCACAAGCAGAGGGTGTTCTGGAGAGTGCGTGTAGGGGCCTAGGTGCAAGGGCTTGGGATGGTGTGTGTGGGTGGGGGGAGGGGAAGGGCCTGTGTGGCCGTGTTTGTTGGTGTGCGTGTGTGCAGGAGAAAAGGGGTTTCAGGTGTTAAAATAGGGAAGAAAACCTGTTTCCTCTTGTTAAGGTTTCCTCAGGTGGCCCTGGCACACTGTGGTGAGTTGTGTACTGAGATGTTGGCCCTGGCCCTGGCCTTCCTGTGTGAGGCTGCATGAGGCGGGCCAGAGCATCCCGGTCTCCTGGGGCCCCCTCTTGAGTCCCTGTGAAAGTTGAACCAGCTGTTGCTCTGCTTGTTTGCTTCGGTTTGGTGCCATGAGGGCCTTCCGTCCAGGTGGGCACAGGCCCTGGGACCACCCGCTTCCACCACCCTCCTGGGGCCCAAGTCCCAGGTCCATGTTTTCTCAGGTGGCTCACAGTCAGTTTGGGGTAAGGAGGATTAAAAAAAGAAGTGGTCAACAGAAAGATGAATTAAGAGAGACAACCTCCAGGCTGGGGTGTAGCTTAGTGGTGGAGCGTGTGCTTAGCATGTACAGGGCCTTGGGTTCAGCCCCCAACACACACACTAATAAATGACTTAAAATGGACGGAGGCATAGATGAACCATGTAGAGTCCAGGTGTTGGGTACGAGTGTTCGCTCTACATTTCTAACTTTCCATTTTGGAGGGAGTACTAAGGATGGAACCCAGGCAAATGTTCTTTCACTGAGCCACATCCCCAGCCCTTTTTATTTTTTATTTTGAGACAGACTCTCGCTAAATTGCTGAGGCTAACCTCGAACTTGGATCCTCCTGCCTCAGTCTCCTGAGAAGCTGGGAGCACAGACAAATGCCAGCACAACTGGCTACTTCTAGCTTTTGTGTATGTTTGGAATTTTCATATCAACTTGCTGGAGAAGGTGAGATATCTAATCAAAAACAGGTTGCTGTCCCAAGACCCCCACATTTTGAGGTAACTGGGATAACTTTCCTCTACCTTAGTTAAAAAATACGTATATTAAAACATAACTAAGATAATTAATTAGATTCTAAGAACATAATGGGAGAGGTATATTCCTGACCTTTAAATCTAACTTGTTCTGAGCAGGTAAAGCAAGAAAGTGGCTAATGCCCGGCACCATGGTGCATGCCTATAATCCCAGTGGCTCAGGAGGCTGAGATAGGAGGATTGCAAGTTAGAGGTCAGGCACTGCAATTTAACAAAAACTCTGTCTTGAAATTTAAAAAAAAAAAAGGACTGGGAATATAACTAAGTGGTAGAGTGTCCTTGGGTTTAATCCCAGTACCAAAAAAAGAAGAGAGATAAAGAGAGAGAGAGAGAGAGACAGAGAGACAGAGAGTGCATTACCATATACCAGTACTAGCTGGGGGTTTGAGATTCCTTGAATTTCAATAATGGCAAGTTTTTGGAGGGGACAAAAAGGGCTCAGATAAAATGGAACAGTTAAAAATCAAGACAGTTGGGGCTGCTGATATAGCTGAGTGGGTAGACTACTTGCCTCACATGCACAAGGCCCTGGGTTGTTCAATCCCCAGCACCAAAAAAAAAAAAAAAAAAAATCAAGACTTTTTTTCCCTTGCAAGGGATTTTAGGAGCCATTGGGTCCTAAGCCCGCATTTGACGGGTGTATTAGTTTGCTAGGGCTGCCGTAGCAAAGTAACTGGGTGTCCAGCGCCAGCCTGTTGTCTCTTCTGGATGTGCAAGTCCAGGATCCGTGTCAACAGGGTCAGTTGCAGAGGCCTCTGTCCCTGGCTTGTAGATGGCATCTATCTTCTCCCTGGGCCCTGACTTGGTCATCCCTCTGACACCAACCAGATTGGATTAGGGCCACCCTAATGACTCCATTCTGACTCTGTTACCTCTTGAGAGACCCTTTCTCCAGTTATAGTCCCATTCTAAAGTGCCAGGGGGTCAGGACCTCAATGTGAACATGGGGGACACAGCTCAGCCCATGATGTGGCGTGGCGTGTGGGAAGGAGCATACAGGACAGCGAGGGGTCCTCCCCAGCTGGGGAGCCGAGGGACTGGGGCTGGCTGGATCTCCTGACTCTCCTCCCGCCCCGTGTGTGGCCTGCTTTGTGGCACTTAGTCATCTTTAAATCTGACAAGATGCCTTCCAGCCATGTGATGACGTCAGTGCTGGGGCCTGGAGAAGGCCAGCCCAGCGAGCCTCCAAGGGGCCTGGAGGAGCAGGGGGTGGGAGGCTGGGAGGCGGGAAGGGCCTGGTGTGGGGAGACGCCTGCCTCTGGAATGGCTGCTCTTCCTGCTTCTTCCTTTGCCCCTTCTAGACCATTCTCAACCCAGCAGCTTAGAGAGGGCCTTCCAGAGCCCCAAGGCAGTGTGGCCTTTCCTTCCTCCTTCGCACTTCCTCCCCCTCGACTGGTCTATTCAGAGGTTCTCCCTTCATTCTCCCGAAACTCACCAGGGCTGGGGCTCAGGGACATGGCCGCCCTCCCTGCTCCCTGTGACCTCTGCAGGAGGGCCCTGGTGGGTCTCTGGGAAGCCAGGGCAAGAGAACATGAGTGGGGCTGAGGCCATAGCTCTGTCGCTTGCCTAGCACCTGTGAGGCCCTGGGTCCCCCCCCCCCCCGCCGCCTCCCCACCCCCCCCCCTCAGAGAGAGAGAGAGAGATGCCGGCTCCCCCTGCAAAGCCAGGCTCCTCAGTTTCTTCCCTTGTGGCCCCATGGACTGCCTTCTTCACCAAGGCTGAGGCCCTGTCACCCCCGCCCCTTCCACTCAGCCAGGCTAAGGTGGCTCAGTGGATCCCTCTGCTCTACCCTTCAGATCTGCCTTTTTTTTTTTAACTTTGAGCTGGGGTGGGGGGTAAAGAAATTAACCTCCCAGCAGGTGACAGTGGGTGGGAGAGAGCTCAGAAGCCTAGAGCCTGCCTGTGCTTTCTGGCACCTGGGTGACCCCTGAGTGGAGAGGAAGGGATCAGGCCGAGCTTGGAACTGTGGATACATTCCTCCAGAGCAAGAGAGCCCTAGGAAGCCCGAGGATGTGGGGGTCCCCAGCAGTTGTCTGGTAAGTAAGTAACCCTCAGCCAGGCCCGCCAAAGGGACCTTATCTGGTCACTGTGGGACTTGGGAGACCAGGGGAGTGCTGAGCAGCCCCAGGCTTCTTAGAGCAGAATCCAAATATTTCCCACTAGAATCCTGAAACCTGTGTCTTAAGAGGGTTGAAGGGTCAAGTGGGGGGAGGCCCCCCTGGGTCCTAGCGTTGGCGGGGACTGGCCTTCCCAGGGGAGGTCTGGCGGAAGTCACTTCCACCTTTCCCAGGTTCCACGTCATCCCTTGTCCTGGAATTTGAGTCATTCTATCTTAAAAAGGATTTCCAGAATGCTGGGAGGAAGCGGAACACTCTTTGTCCTGAGGGGTCCTTAGAAGAGATTAGAATTCCAGGGAGACGCTAATTTCAAGGGGTTTCCAAACGCCAGGAGCCCTGGTCACTTGCTGTCCAGTCGTAAGGATAAGGAGAAAGTCTCATTTCCCTTACCACAGTCCTTGCCTGGTTGATAGATATGCACTGATACACTTTTAAACCTCGGAGAGTGGGAAGCCAGCCTCGAACCATCTCGAATGTCAAGATTGTCAACAATAGTTGGCTATTGTCCTCGAGCCCTGCACAGCGGGGCTTTTGTTTAGCATTTTGTGAGGTTTCTAAGTCTGGGGACAAAGAAAGCCTGAGAAGCTGAGTGGTGGGTGGGTGAGGTGCCAGGGTCCCACCCACTTCTCACGGATGCCCAACTTAGGAATCTGATTGGGGTGGGGGTGAGGTGGCACATCTACCCAAGGCGGGAGGGGCGAGTTCAGGCAGCCTCAGCTGGCCTGCAGGAGCCCGTGGGCAGAACCCCTGTGAACCCGGGGGAGGGAAACGGGAGCAAGTGCTGAAGGGGGTACCTCTCCGGTCCGCACCAGCGGGGATTCCCTGCCAGGACAGTGCTGAGTGCCAGGCAACCACTTCTCCTTTCCTAGGTTCCTTCCCCTGCTCTAGTTTCATATTTACTTGATCTTGAAGATTCTTACTTTAAACCCAACAGTCCCAACCTGGTCAGAGTTTTGCAAATTAATCAAATGATCACCAGGAGACGCCCTGCTGGGAGCCAAAGGAAGCTGTAGGGGAGCGGGAGGAGCAGGGGTGCAGCTGGGGGGGGGGGTCTCTGAGGCGGTCCTCCTGCTTGCTTTGGGAGTGGCCAAATGGAGTCCAGGGGTGGAGCGACCTCCTGCTCCTCTCCACTGTAAGGCTGCGGGCTTAGTCCGGGCTCCAGGTTGGGGACATGGACCTGTCATTCTTTACTAACCCATTCTAGGGAACTTGGTGATTGACCTGCCTGGGTTGATCTTAAGCCCTGGCCCTCATCCCACCACAGAATTGATATCAGCCTTGGGTGGAAGCACAGAGTCTCTTCCTGCCTTTTAAAACACAATTTGTGGGGCTAGGGCTGGGGCTCAGTGGTAAAGAGCTCGCCTTGCATGTGGTGAGGCACTGGGTTCGACCCTCAGCACCACGCAAAAATAAGTAAAGATACTATGTTTTCATCTGCAAGTGAATAAATATTTTTTTAAAAATCTAGAGACTAGTATCAACATTATTAAAAAAGAAAACCAAAACGTGTGTAGGGGGGTACTGGGGACTGTACCACAGAGCTACCCCCCTTTTTTGGTACCAGGGATTGAACCCAGGGGTGCTTAACCACTGAGCTACTTTCTGGCCCTTTTAACTTTTTTTTTTGACACAGAGTCTTGCTAAGGGGCTTAGGATCTTGCTAAGTTGCTGAGGCTAGCCTTGAACTTGTAATTCTCCTACCTCAGCCTCCCGAGCCGCTGTGATTACAGGTGTGCTCCACCATGCCTGGCATCCTCAGTCCTTTTTATTTTATTTTGAGACAGGGTCACACAGAGTTGCCCAGGCTGCCCTGGAACTAGCCATCCTCCTGCCTCAGTGTCCTGAGTGGTTGGAATTATAGGCTTGTGGCCCCACACCTGTCCAGTTGAAAGTATTTCGAATTTTTTTCCTTCAGTTCATGAGCACATCTCAATTTATTATTCCAAAGCAAACAGCCATATGCCTACTACTCAGGGCATCTTCTGAGTCTTCCGATATTGCTCTCTACCTCCCTGACAGGAAGCACTATCTGGATTTCCAAACCTAAAGTTCTGTCTACTTTTAAACTTTCTATAATGTAACCAGAGAGTATGCGCTCTTCTGTGTCTGGTGGGTTCACTGAGCAAACTGCAGTTGAGATCCTTCTTGTAGAGTAGCCAACTCCTTTCCTTGCAGTCAAGTGTTCCGTGGGTGAGTGGACACAAGGCGTCCATTCTTCTTCTTTTTTTTTTTTTTAAGAAAGAGAGAGAGAGAGAGAGAGAGAGAGAGAGAGAGAGAGAGAGAGAGACAGAGAATTTTAATATTTATTTTTTAGTTCTCGGCGGACGCAACATCTTTGTTTGTATGTGGTGCCGAGGATCAAACCCAGGCCGCACGCATGCCAGGCGAGCGCGCTACCGCTTGAGCCACATCCCCAGCCCAGCGTCCATTCTTCTATTGGGTGTTTTTCCGTTTTGGAAAATAACAGTGCTGCTGTGAACGAGGAGGCCCAGGACCTTCTTGTACTTGTCTCTCGGTGCCCTGGGCCCGCATTTCTCTTGGAGTGGAATTGCTGGGGCTCAGGCTGGAGGTGTGATCAGCTTTAGGGCTCTCCCAGTTTCTGAAAGTGCTTGAACCCCCTCACTGCCCCTGGGAGGCAGGAATCTTCTCAGTGCTCCCTGTTGCTGGCAGTCCTTCCGTCCCAGCTTCCAGGACTATTCCTCCCTCCCTCCCTCCCTCCCTTCCCCCCTCCCGCCCTCCCTTCCTTCCTCCCTCCCTCCCTCCCTTCCTTGCCCCCTTCCCTCCCTCCCTCCCTCCCTCCCTTCCTTCCCTCCTTCCCTCCCTCCCTCCCTTCCTTCCCTCCTTCCCTCCTTCCCTCCCTCCCTTCCTCCCTTCCTTCCTTCCTTGATATTGGGGATTGAACCCAGGGTCCCTTTACCACTGAGCTGCATCTCCAGTCTTGCTTTTTTTTCCTTCTGGTCCTGGAGATTAAAATGAGGGGGTGCTTTACCACTCAACTATATCTCCATCCTTTTTTAATTTTTAAATTTTGAAACAGGGTGCTGAATGCTGGCCTCAAATTTACAATCCTTCTCCCTCAGCCTCCCCAGTTCCTGGGATTACAGGTGTGCACCACCATGCCTGGCTTGAAAGTTTTTGTCTAATACTGACCTTTACTTTTTCCTCCTCCCCAACTCAGGCTTTCTGTATCTCATCCCTCTGTTTTGTTTTCTTTAGAGCTTGATTATCATCTAAGAATACTGGCAGTGCAGCTCAGTGGTAGAGTGCTTGCCTAGCATGGGCGAAGCCCTGGGTTCCATCCCCAGCATTGCGCACACACGATACAGACACACACACACACACACACACACACACACACACACACACTTCAAGTCAGGAATGTTGAAATCACTTTGCAAATAGATTCAGAACTGGCTTCTTTCACAGTGGGAGAGGGGAGTCTGATTGAACCTCCCGGATGTAATCTATATCAATCAATCTATATCTATTGATTGTACGTATATATATGATTGAATTTAATTGACCGACTGAGGACAGCAGACCTGCAGAGCCTGGCTACGCACTTCTCCCCACCCTCTCCTCCTCCCTGCAGGGCCATCTGTCTCAGCTGTGTCCAGCCTGCAGTGTTCCCACAGATCCTCACCTTCTGGTCAAACAGGGACAGGCCACGCCCTGCACTTGAAGTCTCCACAGGTAACTCGGCCATGCTTGGTGTTGGAATCGGGCTGGGGCACCTCCCAGGGGCACAGACTGATAAGCAGCCTGGGCATGAAGTGACACCTGCTGGGGAACTGGGAGTAAGAGAGCCCTTTGAGTCTTGCATTCACCCAACAAGGAAGCAGAGGCCAAGTGCTGGAGTACCCCACCCCCCACCCCCGTCATTGGTGGCAGGACTAAGGCTGGGCCTAGCATCCTCTGCTCAGAGTTCAGGGCTTGTTTCTTTTTTTTCCCTCCACATTTTTTATTGGTGCACTATAGTTGTACATAATGATGTAATTTGACCAATATCGCTCCCTAGCGCCCCCACCACCACCCCCCCACCTCTAGTGCTTGTTTCTTTAATACAAACCAGCATATAGCATGGTGTCGCAGCTGGCCTGGCTTGGGGGATTTGTGTCTGTCAATTCATCCTTACAGCAGTGTGACCAGCAGCTGAGGTCCACAGGAGTGAGTGACTTGTCCATGGTCCCATGAGAGGTAGAGCCAGGACTTCAACACAGGCAGTTGAGTCCCAGGTCTCTGCCCTTAGCCGGTTCAGCCAACAGGACACTGTGATGCCACACACATTTGTAGGACATTTATTCTGGAGCAGGCCCTCTGCTGTGGCTTTTCCATTTGTCAAATCATTTCATCTTTGAGAGAGGAGTTATCATTGTACTATAAGATTCAGGTAACCCAAGACCCCCCTTGCTTCTGACACTAACTTTAAGTCCTTAGACCACCTTTGGCTTTATTAATTCTCTAGAAGGACACACAGATTTCAGAACAGCAGTTATACTCATGCTTATGGTTCATTACAGTGAAAGGACTCAGATTAAAGTCAGCACAGGGACGGTGCACGGGGAGAGACCCAGGAGCAAGTTCTAGGTGTCCTTCCCCAGTGGATATGGGAGGTCAGCACTGACTTCTAGCAGCAATGTGTGACCATACAGAGCATGCCAGCCAGGGAAGCGCTGCTGAGCCTTGGTATCCAGAAATTTTGCTGGGATCAGTTAGTAGGCAGAGCTGCACGGCTCACCTTGTTTCCAGCCCTCAAGAGACTGAGCTAAGACCACACTGACAAAGGTCCCGTATAGATCACGTGGCTAGCATAGCTTTCCGGAATGGCCCACTGCCTCCAGGTAAACAAAGTTATTCTGAGTAAGTCGAACATTCAGAGGGCTCAGAATTTCCTTCCCGGGTGCTGGGGGAGGGACGAGGGTGGCAAAGGGCCAGACTTTTCCATGAGCCAAGCATAATTCTTCCCTGCACATGTGTCCATTTTGCAGAAAAGGAAATGGGGTTTCAGGGAGGTTAAATGACTTGTTCCAGGTCACGTGGTTAGG
Source organism: Spermophilus citellus (assembly GCF_964194105.1). Classification (NCBI taxonomy): domain Eukaryota; kingdom Metazoa; phylum Chordata; class Mammalia; order Rodentia; family Sciuridae; genus Spermophilus; species Spermophilus citellus. The sequence goes on from NC_138191.1 coordinate 131,927,447, forward strand.
GCCCTGATAGTCCAACTCCAAAGCCCAGGAACCTTGTGTCTTTCTGACAGCTTATATGTCTCTGCTGAGAGAAAAATTAGCCCAGGAGATAAAAATTTACCCATCTTCCCATCTGATTGTTCATGTCTAGAGTGCATTTAATTTAAACCCTCTGTCCAGTCTTTACCATGAGGGAGGCCCAGGCAGGGCTCTGCTTAGGGAAATGCGTCACATGCAATAAGATTACACTTCCTGTGGCCAGACTGTCCATTCCACCACTACCAACACCAACACCACCACTACCATCATTAACACCCATCACCACCCCCATCGCTACCACTACCACCACCAATCATGACCACCACAATCATCAGCACCATCCCTACCACCGCCACTACCACCATCTTCACCACCACCACCATCACCACTATTATCATTACCACCACCATCCCCATCATCATCCCTACTCCATCATCATCCTCACCCCCATCACAACCACCACCATTAATACCACTACCCTCATCACTATCACCATCTCTACCACCATCACTATCACCATCACCACCACCATCACCACCATCACCACCATCACCATCACCATCACCATCACTACCACCATCACCACCATTACCATCACCATCACTACCACCATCACCACCATTATCATTACCATTACCATCACCATCACTACCACCATTACCATCACCACCATCACCATCATCATCATGCTGTTAATTCATGGGAAGAAAATGAGACTAAGCAAGAGGCCCACACAGAGCAGGTGGGATTCGAGCTCAGGTGCTCTGACTGCAGTGTCCACACCCTTACCGTTAAGTCACATTGCCGCCTGTGAAACACAGTGGTTAGATTTAATGAGCTCTGGGAACTTGCTCCTCAAGGTGTGATCTCTGGACCAGCAGCACCGGCATCACCTGGGGCTCCTTAGAACTGCTGGGCCGCAAGCCCTGCCTCAGACCTGCTGAATCTGTGTTTAACAAGTGCCCAGATGATTTGTGAGGCAGACTGAAATCTGAGAAGTCTTACCCTAAAGTTCATTCTTCTTGGATGATCTGTGAACTCAACCTTTGCCTGGTAAAGGGTCCTCCCTTCCTTCCTTCCTTCCCTCCCAGAATTATCTCCTTGTCTGACAGCCGAGGTGGAGTGCTTCTCAGACTACATGACCCTGCAGATCCCAAGCAGCCACGTGCAGGGCTTGAGGCGGTGGCTGGGCAGAATCCTGCACTTGCCAGGTAAGGGGCTGGGCAGGGCTGTGGCTGGGGAAGAGACCCCACACGTGCCTCACCCAGGGCTTTGGCGCTGCCTTTCTCTGCCTGGAACCTTCCTCTCCTTTTGCTGTCACTCAAATCAGCTGAAATGCCCCTCCCCAGGGCCTCCCTGTCTCTGAAGCAGCCCCCTCCCCTGCTATTGCCATCTTTGTGCTCAGCTCTAGAACCATCCTCCGCATTGCTCATGTGCCCCTTGCCGGGGGGGGGGGGGGGGCCAGCAGAAGGAGGTGCAGCTCACTCGCCCTTCTGAGTAGCTGCAGCTTCAGGAGAGTGGGAGCTGCCTGTGCTGAGGACACTTGCAAGATGGATGAACAAACAGCCCCAAACTGGGAAGAAGTGCCCACCCTGTGCTCCAAGGCCCACACTGCCCCAGAAAAGAAAAGGATGTGATTCTAACAGGGCAGTTCTTACCCACTGGAAGCCATCTCATACTTGGTGGGCGAGTAGTGCACCTAAAGTAGCCAAAACCAAAGGCAAGGCATTACTTTCAGAGACACTTTTGCCATGAGCTTGCCAACAGAAAAAAATGGGAATGGGGGTGAGGACCCTAAGGAGATTACCTGGGACCTTCTGGAAACTTCTGGAAGGAACAAGAATAGAGAGATGTGCCAATAGCCCATTTCCTGCTGTGTTTTCCATCTCAGGGGCGGAAAAGTGAGTCCTCAGAATCCTCCTCTCCTTTGCACAAAAAGGGAGTCATTGAGGAGAGGGGCTTTCTCATCACTCCCAGAATTTAGGGAAAACTCCCAGGGGCCCTGTTCATTCCAGAAATTCTTCAAACACCCTGTGGAACTGGTGTGGCCTAAATCTGTCCTGGGAGGGTTGGCTGCCCGATGGCCACCAGCCCACGAGTCTTGGGAGCGGCTTTGGTATTAAAAGGCCACTTTTCCAGGAGAAATGCTGTGGATACATTAAGCTGTCGCCTGTTCTTTGGAGAGCCATTATTAATGGAAAACAATAGATTAATAGTTTTAAAACGCTTGTTCAATAAGTAATTTTTATGGCTCTGGATAGAGCCCATTAAACATTTCTGTGTGTTATTATAAAGAAGTTTTAAGCGTAAAATCATAAAGTCAATAGTCAGAGAATTAGTCACAGCGGCCAGCCACAGGCCATTAGTTTTAGGCGCTGTCAGAGACACCTGTGGCTTTCTGCGGAGAGTTTTTATTTCCAGCGGCAGCCCAGCAGCGCCAGGTGGGATGCAGAAATGACGGTGCCTGCTGCCTTCCATAAACTTGAGGGGACAGCAGGCAGGTGTGAGCAGCGGGATGCCAGGCAAATATTTACAAAGTGCAAACGTGAATGCAAAACTAAAGCATCCAGGTCAATTTGCACATCCAGGCGGAGACACTTTATTTCCCCAGCGATCTGCCTTCCAGAGCCTCCCTCCGCCTGCTCAGGGCCTGGATCTCTTGCTAAAGATAGCGGTGGAAGCTGCGCTTTTAAAAGGAAAGCGTCACCAGAGAGGCTCCCCGCACAAAGGGCTGTTCTCCCCAAGGTGCTCTCCTCTCCCCTCGATGGCTCGGCTGAGTCGAGGACCTTTTAAAACACCAGGACAAAAGCGGTAGGATTATGGAAACTAGAGGAAATCCAAGGAAGAGGATAGAACGGCGGCCCCCATTCCTCTACCCAAGGAGATCCACCACCACCTTTTTTTTTTTTTTTTTTTTTTTTTTGCTTTGGAGCTGGCATTTGAGTGGAGGGCCATGAGCAGTCACTGTGATCCCAAGCCATTTAGACAGTAGGTGAGGAGATGATAAGTGGCGCAGACAGGAGGCAGGATGTAGAACAGGCTGGTTAAAGGGTCAGGATGAGCTTCACTGAGAAGGTGACTTTTGCACAGACTTGAAGGAGGTAAAGTGAGCTTTGCAGACCTTTAGAAGAGTTCCAGGCAGAGGGCACGGCTGTGCAAAGGCCCTGAGGCAGGAGTGTGCCTGGGATGCTTGAGAAACGACCGGGCGATGTAGCAGGAACAGAGGGAGGGAGTTGCACAGAAGTGAGAGAAGAGGTCAGAGAGGTCAGGGGCACCTCACAGGGGGCTCCTGGCTGAAAAATGGAGAGGTCTGGCGGCTGTAAGGAGTAGAGCAGGGGCTGAGGGAGGACGCCAGGAGGCAGCTGCACTCCCCAGACTGGGCCCAGGGGTGGGAGACCGGCCAAGTCTGGATATTTTGAGGGTGGCACCATGCTTTCCTGTTGGTGTTCACCTTCCCGGGACCTCGGTCCTCCATTCCGTCCTCTCCAGGTAACGTGCTTCCGGCAGAACAGCCCTCTGGTCCGTGTCTGGTGTCCATGCTCCTCACCTTCCAGAGAAGCAGGCTCCACCCACACCCATGTTCCTTTCTCTCCGCAGGCAGCTGGAGGACCCCTGACCACCAGGATTCTCTTTTGGTTAAATGCGGCTACTCTCTGCACCCCGCTTCTGGTGGCGACTTTGTTTTCCGAGCTCAGTACTCGGCCTGCTCCGTGCGGAAGGAGGTGGGTTTGGGCAAGATCTGTTTGTTTATTTATTTTTGCAGGGCGGCCCAGGAGGGAAGCCAGCAGCCCCCCCCCCCCCCCCCCCCCCCGCAGGCTAGGCAAGGGCTGGGCCACTGAGCCGCACCCCAGCCTTCAGGGAGACTTGGTGAGGTCTCTTGGAAAGAGGCACCATTCTGGCAGACAAGAGGAACTAAACCTGAGCCCAGATGTCAAGGAAGGGGACCCTGTGGCATTTTTCCTCTGTAGAAACAGACTGAGGGAGAGCAGGAGGCTCAGGCCTCGGTGGAGCTGCTGATGGAAAGATGGAGAGGTCTGAGCAGAGGGGGCCATCACAGTTTTGAACAGGAATCTGCTGGCGGCTGTCAGGAGTAGAGCAGAGGGTGAGGGAGGACGCCAGGAGGCAGGCAGCTGTGCTCCCCAGACTGGTGTGTGGCATAGATGGCAACCACCACGGCGGCCTCCACCCAGGTTAGAAGCCACCTCCCGGGCAGCGTCCCACAATCCCTCCTCCGTGCGGCAGACCTGTTCTGTCATGGAACTGCCACCCTGACAACAACACCCTGCTCACACAGACCAGGCTGGACTCTCTGGGGGGAGGGGAGCCACTCCCCCAGTGCTTGCCTCAGGTCCTGGCACAGTAGGCACTCAATAAGTGCTTAGAGATGTGCAGAGGCTGGTGGGCCAAGCTCACTTGCACAGGCCCTGAAGGTGCTCACAAGACCGTGGGATTCTGTCAGTTTTGCAAAAAGTAAGGCGCTTTGTATTCGTTTCTGTATTTGTCCCCTGCCCCCCCCCCCCCCCCCCCCCCCCCCCGCCTCCTCCATGTCCGGGAGGCTCAGATGGGGCGGTACGAGCTGGAGTGCGGGGTGGGAGGATCAACTACAGGCCGGAGGGTGAGGGATGACCTGATAGCTGCAGATGGCCGGGAGTGGGGGTGCGGCACCCCAGTCACTTAACTCCTCCCTGCCCCCCACCCCGTTCCCATGGGTGCAGACCGCCCTGGGACCCTCGTATTTTTCCTTTCCTCTTCTCTTCCCCCATGTCCTCTGTCTGTCTTCCTCCCTTGCTGGCCAAGCCCAGGGATCTTCCCAAGGGACTGAGGTCCCCCGCAGGGGAGGACTTCAGGAAAGGCCTTACCACTCCTCTTCCTGCTATGTCCCCTCCCCTTCCACAGCCCCTGACCTCACCCCAACACATGCCACCTCAGGCCCCTGCAGAGCTCAGACTTGGCTTCTTCCTAAGGCCGGTGGGGGTCAGCCTGGCACCCCGGGGGGCCCACTGTGGAGCTCTGTGAGCTCCCCCTTGCACACAGAGAGTGCGGAGCAAGGGCACCAGATCCTGTGTCCAGCTGTGGGGATGGCCCCCTGCCTTTCCCTTGGTCACTCTCCTCCACTAAGCCTCAGTGACCTCGTCTGTAAGATGGGAATGAGAAAGTCCCTTGTGAGACATGGGGGAGGGTCAAGGGAGCCAGGGTACGAGCAGGTGTTTGTCCCTGTGAAGACACATGTAGGTGTAGACCCCTGTCTGTCTGACCAAGGGGGACTTCATGAAACCCACAACCATCCCCAGCCCCAAGGGCTTCCTGGTCGGGCTGTGCCACTGCTGGGGCCCAGACACTGGACCCAGGTTCCCAGTCCCTGGTGGCCTTGGTCTTGCTTCTGTCCCTTTTCCCTGAGATCCCCCAGCGTCCAGGCAGTTGGGCTCGTGTTAGCCATGTTCACTGTGAGCGGCCCCTGATCTGGGCTCGTGGCCTATTAACTCTATTTTCTTCTTTCATTTGAACATGCGCATTCGCCCCACTTCCAGAAAGCAAATTACAGGTTGGAAATCAGACTATTTAAAAAAGGGGTGAAAGGGTCGAAGTGGAGTGACGGCTACATAATGAAGTGTCCAGTGGTCGTGTCAGGGCTGAGCCAACAGAGCGTCCACTGCGGCCCCACGTTTATTCAGGTAATGGGTTTAGAGAGCCTGGGAGGGGACCATCACAGGCTGGGCTGCTCTCCAAGGCCCAGTCAGAGGGCCGTGGCTCCTGAGCCTCAGGACAGACTGGGCAGCAGTGGCAGCTGGAGATGCAGAGTGGCATCGTCCTCGGAGATGTGTGCAGGTCCTGGCTGGGTGCTGGATCCACTGGGCTTTTGTCTGAGCAATAAGGAATGAGATGGGATGAGAGCGCGGGAGGGTGTTAACGGTCTCTGAATGGGCTTTCTCAGTTTCCCATTGACGCTGGCATGAGGGAGCCAAATCAGCAAAAGTACGTGTGTCTTACTCTCTGTATTGAGAGAAGGTGCTGGAAAGATGCTCCTTTTCTCCGCCCCCCCCCCCCCCCCCCGCCTTTGAGTTCTGGGGATTGAACCCAGGACTTTTGCACATGCTAGGCAAATACTCTATCACTGAATCATATCTCCAGCCCCTTTTAGTTTGAGTCAGGATCTCACTAAGTTGCCCAGGCTGGCCTCAAACTTGAGATCCTCCTGCCTCAGCCTCCCAGGTTTCTGGGATTACAGGCAGGTGCCACTGCACCCAGTTTAGAATACTCCTTTTTTTTTTAATGTGTTTTATTTTAAAGAGAGAGAGAGAGAGAGAGAGAGAGAGAGAGAATGAGAATATTTTTAATATTTATTTTTTAGTTTTTGGCAGACACAAAATCTTTGTATATGGTGCTGAGGATTGAACCTGGGCCACAGGTATGCCAGGCGAGCGCGCTACCACTTGAGCCACATATCCCCAGCCCATAGAGTATTCCTTTTTTTTTTTTTTTTTTTAATGAGAGAGTGAGAGAGGAGAGAGAGGGGGAGAGAGAGAGAGAATTTTTTTTTTTTTAAAGAGAGAGCGAGAGAGATAGATAGAGAGAGATAACATCCTTGTTGGTATGTGGTGCTGAGGATCGAACCTGGGCCGCACGCATGCAAGGCGAGCGCGCTACCGCTTGAGCCACATCCCCAGCCCCTAGAGTACTCTTTTTTAACCTGGGTCATATCAGGGAATTTTAGACCTCAGGGCTGGGCTGTAGCTCAGTGGTAGAGTTTACTTAACTTGCATGAGGACTGGTTCAATCCCCAGCACCGGAGGGCGGGTTCTCTTTTAGGTGTAATGCCTCCATTTGAAAGATCAGGGAATGGCGCTTGTCCTAAGAGCTGTGAGCAACTTCACTGCCTGTGCGTTTCTTGAAGTCGGGTTTCTCTCTAGCCCTGGGAGACTTGGGTGGGAGGCAAAGAGTTGCAAACACAAGTCCACAGGGACCAAACCAGCAGCAGAAGTATGTGCTGAACTAGGGGGTGGGGGGGGCGGTCAGGACTTGAGCTCGCCTTCCTTTACCCAGCAGACACTTCCACATCCCACTCCCTGCCAGCATCAGCCCCTCTCATCTGCAGTAGCTTCCTAGGTGGTGTGCTGATGTGAGGACTGAGCGGAGATTAGACTTGCCTGAGGTCCTGCAGCTGGTAAGTGGCCGAGCTGTGCTCCCAACTGGGCAGTGCAGTGGGGGCCATGGCAAGCTGCAGCAAGCACAGCAGCCTCCAACCCTGGCCCCCGCAAGGAGCAGCCTACACAACTCCTGGCTCATCTGCCAGAGTTTCCATATATATATATATATATATATATATATATATATATATATATATATTATATATTTATATATAAATATATAATTTCAATACCCCCATCCCCTAAAATAGAAAGAAAAGGAAAAAACTGTTGGTTTGGGGTTTGGGGTGTAGCTTGGTGGTAGAGCAGTTGCTTTTTACATGGGTTTGATCCCCAGCACTGAAAACCAAATTGCCTTTAACTTTATAAATAATGTGTAGTCCAAACAAAATGCTGATTTTGGCCTTAGGGTATCAGGAAGGAAGGCGGAGAGGAAGAGGGAAAGGAGGAAAGAGAAAGGAAGAAGTGAGAGGAGAAGGTTGGCGTGAAAAGCTGCTAAAAACAACCATTATTCAATAAGTGTTTATTAATCACCCACTATATGCTGGACACTGCGCTGATGCTAAAGGAGCAGTTTTGAATAGTACCTAGACGCCTCAGGAAGCATACAATTTTAATCTCATCGGGTCTGGTTTTTAAAACAAGGGTGCTGTTCCTGGAAGAGCCCAGGGAACTATGGCTCAGAAGAGCTGAGCCGTGGGGGGGATTGAACCCAGGGTGCTCGGCCACTGAGCCACATCCCCAGTCTTTTTTTTACATATATATTTTATTTAAAGACAGGGTCTCACTGAGTTGCTTAGGGCCTCACTAAGTTGCTGAGACTGGCTTTGAACTTGGGATCCTCCTGCCTCAGCCTCTTGAGCTGCTGGGCTTACAAGCATGTGCCATTGCACCTGGCTCACCTGCATTTTTTTTTAAAAGTTCATTCTTTTTAAATTTTTTTTCTTGGTTTTAGTTGGACACAATGTCTTTATTTTATTTATTTTTATGTGGTGCTGAGGATGGAACCCAGCGCCTTGGAACCCAGCGCCTTGCACGTGCTAGGAGAGCGCTCTACCGCTGAGCCATAACCCCAGCCCTCACCTGCATTTTTAAAAAAAGACATTGCTTAGTTGTCAATTGACCTTTACTTTATTTATAAGCCATGCTGAGAATTGAATCCAGTGCCTCACACGTGCTAGGCAAGCGCTCTACCACTGAGCCACAACCGGAGCACTTTTAATGGCTCCTTGTGGCCACCCAAGCCTCCTGTGGTGCTCCTAAGAATCACAAAGCCTCGTTCTGGGAACTCTAGGCTTTGCCGCGGGGCACCACTTTGACTGACGTTCTGGGGGTGGTCACTCCTTCCTGCGCACTGGGCCTGTAATTTTGGGAGCTGCCGCCAGGGGGACGGTGTTGCCGGTGTCACAGACACTGGGCGGAATTGCAGAGAAGCGCAGGAGCTCCTCGCGGTCCGGCGCCTACAGTGTATCTAAGAACCTGCCGCTGAAGCCCAGAGGCCCCAGCGAGGTGTGGGAGCCTGCATGTCCCCACCTCCCTGCAGAGTGGCAGAGAAGCGGACGCACACCAGAGACGGAAGACGGGCCTTCTCTGCTTCAGCCCCCCTCCCCGCTACCCCTCTGCCATCCGAGAACCTCATCGAATTGACTGATTCATTCCTGGTGACTTCTGCAGCCGCCGCTTCCGTGGCTGCACCTTGAACTTGCATTAAGTTTTAATTAAAGCCGTTTCACCGGCCTTGCCCTTGGCTAAATGCAGCTGTGGGCACAGGGCACATAGATATTTAATACTTTGCCTCTCCCCGCTGATGGCGCAGGGTGCCCAAGGGTGTACCCGAGCCGTGCCCTGCTCGCAGCGATCCGCCAGCTCGCTTAAGTGTGCCCACAGGCCCCGAGCGGGAGGCCGCGCAATAACTATTCATTGCCCTGGGTTAAGTGTGCCCAGGGGCACCCGTAAACTCAATGCAGTGATTAGCGATTGCTCCCAGTGAAGGCTGCCCGAGGTCCCGCGGAATGTCCGCGGGCCCTAAATATAGCCTGTGCGCGGCAACTTAAAGGGCACGGTGCGTTTTGCCTGTGATCGCATCTCCCCTTCCTTCTTTTAGCAGAACTATTGCCTCTTTCTTCAAGCCTGGCCTCCAGGGGTGCGCTGCCTTCCTGCAGGGCGCAGAAGAGGGAAGGCAGGGGGACCTGGGCCAGCTTTGGAGGTTAACCTGGAAATGCCAAATCCTCCAACCCTCTCATCCAGCGGCAGCCTCTTCCCCATCCATCTCCTCCGCTCTCCAAGAGAAGCGGGCACCTCCAAGGACAAGGAAATTGCAGGGTCCACCCAAGGGGTTCCCTGTGGGCCGCCCTGAGCCTGTTGGCTGAGCCAGGTGGATGCTCTCCGGTCCAGGGGGCAGCTGAGCTGGGGCACTATAAGTGGCTGGGGGTCTCCTCTGGCTACTCCTTTCTGCCCCTGGGACTCCCTTCTCTGTCCCTGTGGGGAGTTGTCCTGGCAAATCAGTCCTCTTTGCCCTCAGTGTCTCCAGCTTGTAGAGGTGGGGGGAGGGGCTCAAATGATCTGCTGGTCTGTAACTTTCTCCTGGTCGCAGACCTCCCTGCCCGGGTCTGCTGCAGAGGCAAGGGGAGTTTTGGAGAATGTAGAAAGAGGAGGTGACAGCTGGGTGGAGGCCATGTTTTGCAGCAGGGGTGGGGTAGACCCTCTGCCCACACATCACCTTGGTCCTCACCTGGGAGAGGGGAGAGTGATGTCACTGTAGAGAGGGCTGCAAGGCACCACATGAGACCAACTTTCCCAGTTTGCCTGGGCCTGTTCTGGTTTAACACTGCAAGTCCCACACTGGGGGACACTCAGTCCCAGGAGACCTGGTGTGGTGCCATTGGTGAGGACTGACCACTCTGGCCCTAGAAGTACTCTATCTACCTTTGCTTATTGGATCCCACCTGGAAAGCAACAGGGTCAGGAAACAGTAGGTGAACTCTGGAGCAGGAGGAGGTGGGATGACTTGCGGGGTCCTGAGGACAGCCCTGCAGGAGAGCTGGCTCTGAACAGCAGTGTCTGGATGCACACAGCCACTCTGGGCCTCGCCAGCTGCGCCCAGTGCCCCAGCTGCCCCCCTGGCTCAGCCCCGGGCAGCAGCTGAGGCTGCAACATTTCCCTGGGTCTGTTGACACTCAGTCCCAGAACATAAATGATTTTCTTGTCTTAATGAGCAAACAGCCTCCCGCCTGGCTCTCTTGCTGGCCTCCTGCTGGGGTAATCGCCAGTGCTCTGAGCGAGGGAGGACAGTTGGCTTGCTCCCCTTAGCTAGCCACTTGCCAGGAGGTGTTGCTTCCTCTCTGTTCTGCAGGTCTCCCGGCCCTTGCCTCTGAGGAGCAACAGTGGACAGGTAGGTGAGGCAGGCATGACCTTCTGGAAGGTTCTTCCAGGCCCTGTGCTCAGGGATGCTCTAAGCATTGTCCTGTGAGAGTCCCCTTGGGCATCACCCACCCTTCTGGGCCTGGGTCTTGGAAGCAGGAACTCTAAGCTTCCTCTGGTGCCCTCCAGGCAGAGGCCGGAGGCATCTGAGAGGAAACTGGAGGAGGGGACCCAGCTCAGAGTGGGAGGCTGGGTTGGAGGCCTCTGGGGTCCTTCCCTGCTGAGATTCTCTCTGCAGTTTCCAGGGGAGGAGGTAGTGCCTTAGCAAGACCCTGGGTTTCTGTACCACACCTCGCCTTCTGCTGGTCCCAGGGGTTTCTACAGCCTCTCAGGAGGGGCCAGGGCCCTTCTCCATCCACTTCACATCCCTTTGAAAATTCGGAGAACACGTGTGCCCTGCCTGGAGTCCTCCCCCAACTACCCATTCTCCTCAACCTCTAGCGACTGTGTCTCCCTGGTCAGATGGTTTGTGAGTGTGTCCTGTCCCTCCAGACCCCTTGGCTGCTGTCTCTTCGAGGGGAGTTGGTGGCTTCCCTGGAGGATGCCAACTTGATGGGATTGTATGTGGACATCAATGCTACCTCAGTCACCGTCCAAAGCCCAAGACAAGACGTTCTTCAGAGGCAGGAGGTCAGTGGTGGGCAACAGGCCCTGCCAGGCCCTGCTAGGGTGGGGGCCTCAGCAGCGTGGCACCCAGATGAGCACTTTGCCACTCCTCCGGTGCCAATTCAAATGTCCACCTGCGAGACTGGACAGATTTAGGCAGGCAGCTTTGAAAATTGGGCCCCATTAGTGTAAAGTGCTCGACTCGGCAGATGAGAGGCTCCTGCAATCATGTATTCAGTGCGTCCTGATCATGGTGGCAGGAGTGTAATTACCATCTCTTTAAATAGCCCAAAGTTGCCGTGTAAGAGAAGACGGCTCACATGACATTTGCTCCGAGCTCGCTTCCTGCTAAAAATATCCCGGCTAAATAATATTTCCTGGTTGCAATGGAGCAATGGTCCCTGACCTGGGCTCTGTAACTCCTGGGGGCTTAGTCCAAGACTAGTTGGAAGGTGGGGGTATGGAGAGAGTTGGCCTCTGGAAGGAGGCGTTTTAGAGGCCACAGGGAGGACCCTTCTGTCTCCCCAGGTGCTGAACACCTCCTTGGAGGTACTGCCGCTCTGGCTGGTGAGCGGTCACTATGCCTACTCCTTAGAGGCCGCTTGCCCAGTGGGTAAGACTCAGGAGCACCCTGAAGGTCCACCTCTCTGACTCCGCTTCTATCCCCCAACACACCTCTTTTCCCTGTCTCCCACTCTACCTCCTCTCTTCTTAGTCCCAACCTTGGCCACACACTTCTGAAATGCTTGGGACAAAGAGAAGTTTGCTCTTGCTGGAAGGCGTGGGTATGCAAGCCACCAACTCCCCTCGAAAAGGAGGCAGCCAGGAGGTCTGGGGGAACAGGACACACTCACAAACCATCTGACCAGGGAGACACAGTCGCTAGAGATTGAGGAGAATGGGTAGTTGGGGGAACTCTGGGGAAGAGGACAGGGCCAGGGGTAGATGAGCTGGCACAGGGGACGGGATGGGGGCCACTTGGCATCCTACAACCCAGACCCTGCACCCACAGGCTTTGCAGGTCCCTTGCAAGGAAGCGTGGCATGCAGTAGGCACGATGTGGGGGGACGCGCTGGCTCCCCTGACGGCAATGTCAGCCCGAGGGTCCACATGCCGCCCAGTCCACCATGCGGCCAGCGCAATGGTTTCATTAATGAGGTTCTTGGCATAAAAGTTAGCTAGCGAGATCGAAATAAAACACACAGACTCAGTTACCTTATTTCTATTGCCAGGTCCGAGACGGCTCCCCTCTCTGGTTCCCACTTCTAACCGCCCGGCAGGGCAACAAGGATTACTCAGGGCTAGCAGGAGAGAGAGAGGGCACGCCAGGGAGTAGCCTTTTATTGGGGAACAAGAGATTCAGGGGAGAATTCCATCCAATGAAAGTTGAGGGGGGCCGCACTCCAAGGTCAGGGTCAGTGATTGGGCCCCCAGGGTCAGTGGTCAGTCACACCCCCACACAGACGGGTTCTCTCACCAGGAGAGGGCCGGGAAAGCTCCGACACAGCCAGAGCGCCTCAGGCCCTAACCGGGAGTTGCCCAGTCACGTGTCAGGGTGGCTCCCCACAGCCCAGAGCAGGAACCTGGGGTCCTGTCCTGGGTTCTGGTTGCCATCCTTTAGTGGGACATTGGCTATCGAGGTCTGAAACAAAGGTGGGTTCTTGATGGTGGGAGAGGGTCTCTCAACCCCCATTCTAGAGCCAGAAGGAGGCATTGAGGAGGACTCCGGTCTGGGTGGCACATGGTGTGGACGAAGTAGAATGTCTTCCGAAGGTGGCCAACTGAGGTCTGGGAGCTCCCAGAAGCCTCCCACGGTGGGCTCCAGGGGCCCCGAGAACAAGATGGGAGAGGTCTTCAGCCTTGATCAGATTCCTCGGGGTAGTGATTCAGTGGCAGTGGGAGCCTCATCTAGACCTAGCGCAGGAGAACAATTTTGTTCAGCTTGGGCTGCCGCCCTTAGGGAGTGCCTTATGTGATGCAAAGAGGCCAGGAGGCGGAGGACCACTTCTCACCTCCGGGGAGCTTAAATTCTGAAGAAGTCCACATGCAAAGGCAGGTGGATCAAAGGCTTCATAGATCAGTGATGACTAACACTCACTGACTAGGTCTCAGGCTCCGGGCTCTGGGGCATTCTGGGCTTTGGGGATGGCCTTGCCAGGCTCTCAATCGTTGCTGTCCACTGCTCTGTGATATTTGAAATCCCTTTATTTGGAGACAAATGCTTTCATTTAGCTGCTGCCGAGCCAGCTTAAAATGGACCCGTGAGAGAGCTGACGCGAGGAAACTCTTGCTCAAGTGTAAACAACTGATGTGAGCTGTGCGTCCTAAGAGCGGCTTTGATGCTGGAAGGCCCTCCAGGCTGGGTCCCCGAAGCTGAAGGCGGTGTTGGCAGAGATATTCCGGCAGCTTCTTAGAGGCAGCCCTGTTCCTAGAGTCCTTTCTCATGGGTCTTCTCGAATGACTTGAGTCCCCTGGGGGTTTGGGGAACACTGTCACCAACCAACCCCAGTGGTGTGCAGTGCTGGCCACTGGCATGGCCCCTGGCTACTGTCCTTGAGGGAAGGCATTTGACTTCAGAGCCAGGGAGCCTGGGACCTGTGTGCCCACCTTCACGCCCATGGGCTTGCCTGTGTCCTTCCTGTCCCAGTTTCATCCCAGCCAGAGACAGACGTCTCCGTTCACATCCCCAAGCAGAGGCTGGGTCTGGTCAAGAGAGGTTCCCGAATCGAGGACAGCCTGAACCTGAAACTCCTCCGTGTCCACCAGTCTGACACCTTCACGGTGACTGAGAGCAGGGATTTCGTGATGGTCAGCATCCCGGCGGCCACGCTGCTCCAAGTCCAGGTCAGTGACACCTCCAGGAGGTGTCACTGACCTGCCCCTTCTGAGACCCTTCTTTGAGCTACTGACACCATGAGGAGTCAGAAACTTGGAGAGCAGATCTGTGGATCCAGCGTGGAAAGGACTTCACCACTTAGCCTCCCCCCACCCCCAGGGCCAGCACCCTTGCTGAGGTGGCCATGTAGGAGGAGAGCCAGAGGATACTGACTGTACCCCTGTCACATGCCCTAATTCCTCCTGGTCCCACAGCCATGCCAGCAGGCCCGAGGAGCCCCAGGGACACAAGCTTTCTATAAGGTGGACCTGAACCTGGAATTTGCCGAGGTGACTGCCCCGGTCCTCTGGACGGTGGAGAACGTCTTCCAGTGCATGGGTGAGTGAGGGACAGTTGCCAGGGGCCATGCCAGTGTGCCTGCTGGTGACAGACACTTGCCACATGCGTCCTCTTCCCCCAGCCCCATTCTTCTTTTCCTGTGACAGTTACAGCGCTGGGCTGCAGAGGTCAGCTGGCTGGAACTGGCATGAGGACACGAGTGGTGTGGGGATAAGTAGTCCCCAGGTCCCTGGCTCTGGAGTCCATCTGGGATGGGGGGTGGAGGAGGTAGGGGCAGGGGCCCATCAACTTCCCAAACAGCAGAACCTCAGTGAGTTACTTAATCCCGTTCAGCCCCAGTTTTCTCACCTGGAGAACGGGAACACAGGCGCCTGTCGGGAGGTGGCTTGGCTCACCAGACTGCCCCACACAGGACGAGCCATCGCCCTTGGATCTATTCAGCAAGCTCTGTGTGGATTCCCGTTCCTCGGGTCACTTAGTAGATCAGGCTCCTTGGCAAACAGCCATACGCGTCGCAACTCATTTCTTAACCCGAGGAGACCTCCCTCTAAACATGGTGTGTGTGCTCGACACCGGGACACTGTGTCTTGAAAGGGGTTTTCGGTGAAAGCCCAGCTACCAGACAACCTGGTATTCACACATGCAAAACCACCAGGAGCAAAACCCATTCAAATACAGCATAAGGAAATACACATAATTCACAAATGATGTCGATCACTTTCATCTTAAACTTCCTAACTGTCCTCAATAGAAGACAGACGCGAAGGAGATTTAATTCAGATGTTAATAGCGCAAGAATGCCCGTTACCAGGATATGATGTTTCGGTGCTGCATAAAAATGTAATTATATTCAGAACTATATTTAAAGATTAAAAGGGGGACTGCCTACCACATCTAGCCCCAAATTCAGAATTAGAAACAAAGAAAAAGGCAGGATGGGGGGTGGGGGTGGGTGAGTTCTAAGCGTCTGCTAAAAATGGAAATATTTCTTGAAAGTTTTTACACATTTCGGCTGTTTTTATTTGAACGGTTTCCTGCAGCGGTGACATTGATTTTGGAAAGGGAGAGCTAGAACTTTAGCCAATAAGTATTCACTAAGCATTTGCCACATGAGGCTCAGGCCTCAGAGGCCACCAGTTTGGGTCCTCGTTCTCCATCAGTGTCCAGACTGGAAGGGGAGATAAGAAATGTCCAGGGATTCCAATGGAGGGCAGGTGGACTCCGGGGGAGACGCCAACGATGAGATAATTTTTATCCCGGGCTTTGAAGAGCAAGTGGGGAGATAATGAAGAAAATTCAAAATTCAAAAATAGCAATAGCAATAAAAACATTTTAAGAAAAGTTTTGGGCCTCCCTGGAAAGATTTACACGGGGAAAGAATGTTCTCTCTCTCATTTTATTAATTTAAAATCAGCAGTCGGAATGAATCTCCCGCTCCCCGGTTCCCAGAGCACCTTCCCTGTACCTCCCCTGAAGCTTCTAGGCCTTTCTGTTCTTATTATAGTTTTCGGTGCATGCTCCTGTCTCTCCCTCTAGTCGGAATGCCTGGAGATCAAGGACTCTGTCTTGTGCAGTTTTTATTCTTTACAACCTTTATTGTACCTCTTTGCCCTTGATAAGCACTTGATAAGTGATGCTTGGACTGAATTTTCACTAGGACTTTTTACAAAATGTTTTAGACAAAGAACATTTTTTTCCCTTTTGTAAATATGTGACTAATGAGTGGATAGCCTAAGCGCTCTGTGGTTACAGAGTTCTTTTTTATCTCCCTCCTGCCCCCCCCCGCGCCCCCCCAAGTGGTTAGAACCTATAGGATGCATCCTAATTGCTTCAGATGGCGGCTGTTAGAAACAGAGGGAGGAATGGAGAAGAGCGTCAGCCCAGAAGAAAGACCTGGGGAGGGGGCCACTTACCTCTAGTTGCATTCACAGTTTAAAATGGGTCCTGATGGAAGTGCCTCTAGGGGGAGGCAGGCATGTAAATGGGTGCAGGTGAAGAACCCAGGGCCCAGGTGCGGGGTGATAAGGTGGCAAGGTCAAGTACAGAGCTCTTGGGGAGTGGTGGGAGCTCCTGAGAACTGGCAGCTGCCAGACCTGGCCTGGCTTGCAGGAGCCCCTGCCTGGCTTGTGGGCTTCTGTTTGGTGCCAAGGCAGGCCAGAGTGGCCCAGCCTTCTGATTTCCCGTGAGAAACTGGTTACCTACAACTTGTTCTCAAGTATTGTCAGTTAATTTAAAAAATATTTTAAAATCCCTGTAGTCGAGATCAAACCTGTCCAAGGGCTCCGGGGCTGCTATTTGTAGGCTGTAACCCAGGTGTTCTCACAGCGGGTAGTTTTGGCCTCTCAGGGGACAGTGAGCAATGTCCAGACATTTATGTTTGTCACAATGCAGAGGATGCTACAGGCATTGAATGGGCAGAGGCCAGGGGTGACGCCCTTCCCACACACAACAAAGAAAGATCTAACCCCAGACATCAGTGGTGTCCAGCCTGAGGGTGGCTGGGCAGGGAGAGCTGCCCAGATCTATTTGGTCCCTGCAGTTGGACTGATGTATTGGACCTCAAAGTAGGAAATGGCTCAAAGATGAAACGGGCTTGTGGCGTTCCAGCTGGGGCAGTGAGTCGGGACCAGATGGTCTTTGCAGAAACCTAAATTTCTGGGTTTTAAGTGTAAAAATGTGTCTTGAGGCCCACGCAGCCTCTCCAGCTCGGAGGTCTGGGAAACTCAGCAGAATACTCTCCTAACTCAGGCTTGAACTGACCTCCCAAGCTTTTGTTCCTCCACCCCTGGAAAAGGGGTTGCTCCTGGTCCTACAGCAGGGTTTCGGGGGATTCTGCCTCCTTAGGAGGAAGGCTGACCTCTGCCTCCTTTCTGGAAGGTTCAGGAACAGAGTTGCCTGCCTCAACAGCTCCGCCGAGGTCTCCTCCATCTTCCCCATCCCCAGGACTGGACACCCCTCCAGCAAGAGTGCCGTCGGCTGCCTCCTCCCCGTTCCAGGGTACAGGACCTGCTGCCCAGGAGCGGCCTTTGCAGGGGCCTGTGCACTGGTCTTCTGGAGAGCTGACCAAGGTGAGTCCACGGCTGTGTCCTCTGCCCACAACTTCCTCCTGAGGCTTTGTCTCCTTGAGACTTTGGTGAGCCCTGCTGGGCTTGAGGTCTCTCTTTCCCTGCGGTTCTTCCAAGGAGTGGCCCACTCTGACCCCTAGCTATGTCGCGTCAAACTCAGAAAGTTACCCAGAGAAGCCAGGGTCCCTGAGAGCTCCCTCCATGGGGAGACTCCTGTGTGTCCCGCCTGGCTCAGCTCCCTGTGCCTTGAGACATGGCAAAAGGTGGTGGCCGGTAGGATCAGCAGCTGTGCCCACAGGTGAGGGGAGGGAAACTGAGGCACCCCCCAAAGGCCTTGTGGTGGGAGCCCTGGAGCCAGGCCTGGAAAGCCAGCCCGAGGTCACTGCTCCCACAGGGCCTTCTCTGGGTGAGCCCACGGGCGGCCAGGGCCACTTGGTTTTGTTTCTCATGCTTAGGAGGACCCTGGACTGATCCTGCGCGCAGCCAGACCTGCAGGAGGAAGCTGGGCGTCCACCATCTCGCCTCTCCCCAGAGCAAGGCCAGGTCAGCATGGCCCCCAAGTTCCGCTCGGGGGGAGCCCAGTCACCTCTCCCGACTTCAGCCACAGTCTCCTCAGGGCCCAGGGGGCTGTCCTGGCTGTCCCGGGGCCCTCAGGCCCAGTCTTCCCAGCTCTGACATGACTTTGTCCTCAGCAGTCTCTCCTCAATGGCCTCCTGGGAGGTCCAGCCCACCCAAAGTGTCCCTGGGCTCAGAACAATCTGTCACTGAAGATCCAGGACCTACGAGGCCTAAGCAGGACCCCATGCAGCCATTGGGAAGTCCCCTCCTGCTAGGAGGGGATGTGGCTTCATCAGAGCCCCTCCCCGGGGGGCCTACCCAGGCCAGCAGAGCGCTCCAGCCTTTGACGAGGCACTTGGAGGCCAGGCTGGCCGAAGGGACGTTGGTTTCCCGCTTTTCCCTCAAGGAAAGGTCCTCTGTAACAGGGTCCAAAGAACCACCCCGGAGTGGCCGTGGCCTCTCCCAGGAGGGGGCCGGAGGGAACCTGGGCCCATTATCCCCAGAACCAAGTCAGCTCATGGAGGGGCAGGGACCAACCTCCCTTCTGGGGATGGGTGCCATCTTCACCACCCCAAGAGAGCAGCAGACAGCCACCAGGGACCCTCTGGGGGCCTCAGAACCCGAGTCCTCTAAGGGGCACGAAGTGGATCCAACAGCCCCGCTGGCAGCTCTTGTGGAGAGTCCTCTGGCCTCTTCCTCTGAGGAGCCTGCAGTGAGGGCCCCAGACCTGGAGTCAACCCCCAAGTGGCCTGTGAGCTGGTGTGGGTCGGGGGCTGCACACACGCCCAGCCCTTCGCCTCTGCAAACCCTGAGCCCTCGGGCTCCTGTGGAGACCACGTCACCCCCCACGCTTGAGCCTGGAAACCCTTCCTCTGACAATCCGGGGGCCTCGCTGCAGCGGGAGCCGACAGAGCCCACACTGGCCACCAGCCCTGAGAGTCACAGGACTCCTGGACTCCGGCATGTGGGGAGGGCTCTCTGAGAGCCCCGGGAGGGCCTCCTTGGAGATGCTAGGGGTGAGTCTTGGGAGGCCCCAAGAAGGGGGTGCAGCGGGGTGTGAGGACTGTTTGGGCCGCCTCCGGTCTGCTTGGTCCTCCCAGGGGGAAGGGCAGCTGAGTGCAGGACAAGGCCCTGGGCCTCTCCTGGGCTCTCCTGGCCCAAACCCGTTTCTATGCTTGCTCTTGCAGTTAAAGGGGTGTGACATTGAGGCCAGGTGCAGGCTCCCCGGCTAGGCCTGCTGGAGTCCAGTGTCTCCACTCCGGCTGTGTGACCTTGGCTAGGCAGCAGCCTCTCTGAGCCTCACTTTGGGATCAGCCAAATTGGGAAGGTTCTAGATCTTCCCTGATGGAGCTGTTGAGGGATGATGAGGAATTGACATAAGACTGGAATGCAGAGCCCTGCGCACAGTGTGGCCTCAGAACCCCAGCACCCTCTGTGCTGTCTCCCAGGCCCAGGAGGGCAAGGGAGGGCTTCAGCCATAGTCAGACATCTGTGTTGGGGCACGGTTCCGTGGCATGTGACCCCCTCCCGGGGCCTCAAAGGGACCCGACCCCAGCTGTGGGCAGGACCCCATGAGGGGAAGTGGGGATGGCCCTGCTCTGCTCTCTCAATGCTCCCTTGCTCCGGTTCCCTGGTGCCATGCTGGTGTGGACAGCCCCATGACCTCTGATAACCCAGTGCCCTCCAGCTGCCTGCCCAGAAGCCCCGCTGTGGCCGGAACCGCACTCGGTGCTTCCCTGGAAGGGTGGAGCCCCCTCCCGCTAGGGCTGACCCAGGCTGGAAGTGGGATTTGAATCGCGGCCAAGGAGAGGAGCCATTGGCGACGCCCTCCCGGAACGAGGACTAAATAAATAAATAAATAAATAATCAGGGTTGTCTCGGCTGATAAACGGTCCCTACCTCGAGGATGACTTCTCCCTGCGCTCCCCCTCCCCCGGGCAGACCCATCCCAGGCAAAAGCTTAATAGCCCCATTTAAGGCTTTTCCTTTTCACCACGGAATTGAGCCGCTCTTGCCATTACGAGGTTTTCAGCTTCTCTCTGAAATCAAATTACTGACTCCATTTAATTTTTTAAAAGCTCAGATGATTTCCCTTCTTGAATCTGAGCCGTGACTCCAAGGCCAGGCCTCCAGCCCCACCCCCACCCTGCCAGGCAAGTCCCCTGCAGGCAGCGGGTGCTGGGGATGGGGCCCCCACACAGGGCAAGCCTGACACCCAGAGGGAAGCCGGCAGGAGAGGCCCAGGCCTCCGGACACCCCTGGACGCCTGGCTGTGTGGCCGGCCTCCCTGGGGCCTGCATCAGCTCACAGGAGCCTGGGTTTCTGGGGTCAGCAAGCCTGCAGGCGCTGGGGGGGCCAGTGGTTAGAGCCCAAGGGGAAGCAGGGGCGCATGTTGGTGGCTCCCTGTTGCCCTCCACGGTGCGTGCCCGGGACCCCATCTCTCAACACACGTTTCCAGAGCAGCTCCTCTGCCAGGCGTCTTTCCAGCTGTGGGGAGGGAATGTTGTCCGACAGGGAATGTTCTAGTGTGTGCGTGCGGGGGACTGGAGACCAGCGATAAATACATGTGGACAGTTCCAGATAATGCTGAGTGCTCTGGAGAGAACCAGGCGGGCGGCTGCTTGGGTGGGAAGGTCAGAGCGGCCCCCGGGAGGAGGTAAGGAGGCAACCTCAGAAGAGCCGGGGCGGGCATCCGGGCAGCGCCAGGGCCTGGAGGAGGAGGGACAGAAAGAGAGCCAGCAAAGCAGAACGCGCTGGGGGACAGGAGCACAGGTTTCATGCTGGCCCCAGGTGGCAGTCTAACAGGGAGGGGACTTTGGGCAGAGCAGCAGCCTTGGAAGGACGCTTTGCAGAGCCAGCTGTGGCTGGAGAGTGGCATCAGAGGGACAAGAGCAGCAGCAGGGGGGCTGGGGAGTGGGGCTGGTTCAGGGCCCACCTGCCCCAGTGGAAGGGAAGGTGACTCACGGCCCCCTCTTTACGCTCTGAGCCTCTCACTCCTGCGTCCTGATGATGTCAGGGAGGGCTGCTGTGCACGCTGGGGCAGATGCGTCTTCCACCTGAACCTTGGCCCTGTCTCTCCGTCTCCTCCTCCACCCACCCCTTGCCCATCCCCACAGGGCCACCACCTTTGGGGCATTATCAAGCAGCGGTGCATGCACACAAGGAAGTCTTCTAAAGCACGGCCGGTCCTTTCCAAAGTCCTCCCTGTGTTCCACCACGCTGAGTCTCCGTAACAGGAGTGGAGTTCATGAAATCACCGACTCTTCCTGGCCTTACCAGGGCGGTGATGTGCGAGGCGGGGAAGGTCTGGGCACTCTTACGGGCAGGAATGAGCAGCTAGAATAAGCACCCTTATGTCTTTTACTTCCCTTTGCTTGGCTCTGTGCCTCTCAGAAGTGGGACAGTCATGTTTAATTAGAAAGTGCTCTGGGGAGGGCTCCCGATCTTCCCCACGATGGGACAACCCCACCTCTGTGACTCGGGCAGCACCTGTGCCCCATTCCCGGGCTGTGCAGCCATGTGCACAAATGTTGTCTCTGCCTTGGGAGTGTCCAGTTTCCTCTTGAGCCCTCCCAGGATGCTGCTGTGAACAGTGCAAGCCCGCAGTGCTGCTCTCTCTCTGCTTTAGCAGCCGCTAGGTGGGATCTCAGGCAGCCTGGGCTGTCCTGGGTGATTGGACTCCACCCTCAGCAGCTGGGAGACAGGGATGCGTCCAGTGATCTGTCCTGCCCTGCTAGGTTTAGTACCTCCAGAGCACCAAGCCTGCTTTCATTCCTCAGGACATCAGGTTCACTGTTCTTTCTTTGTCGAAGGACTGAATCCCCTGATTTTAGATGTTTCCCACGACAGACTTCACATCACAGCATACCCTTTCAGCCTCAGCTGGAAGTCTCTGTTGGGTATTTGAATCTTACTTAAACTGGAATTGTAGTTATCAACTCAGTAATTCTCCAAATTACTGTGTAACCAGAGAGGCGGCATGGAGGGAAGAGCTTCTTGCGGGTATCAGGAGACCAGACCTGCCTCGCCCATGCCAAGTGACCTTGAGCAAGTGGGTTCACTTTCTGAGCCTGGATTCAGCCTCAGGATGCTTGGAAACAGGATGGCCAGGGACCAGGACCTAGGATATGTGGCATCACCCCTTGGGGATAGCCTGAAGCCTCACTGTGACTCAGGGAGGACACCTCGCTCCTAAGGAACCATCATCCCTCCCCAGTCCAGCCTTTCCCACCTCTCCACGCCTCTGCTCCTCGTGGGTCTTGTCCCTGGGGCTGGGGGCTTCCAGAGACACCAGACCAGGGCAGTGGAGAGGACGACATGGGACAGTAGTGTGGACAAAAGCCAGGAGGAACCCACCCCTGCTTTGCTCCTCTGTCCTCTGTCCTCTTCCTGGTTCCTCTCCCACGGTGTAGGCTGGGCCGTCCTACAGCTCAGATCTTAAAGCCCCAACAATAGTAGTCCTCATAGTGGAGACTCCCCGCCCCAACCAGACCAGCGACCTTAGCAGCCCCTGAGAACTTGTTAGAAATGCAAACTCTTGAGCTGGGGATGGAGCTCAGTCATGGAGTGCTTGCCTGGTGTTCTGAGGGTGGTCACTTCAAAAATGCAAATTCTTGGGCCCCAACCCAATCCAGAAACTCAGGGGAAGGGACCTGGTGATCTGCACTTTAATAAGCCCTCCAGGGGCTTCTGATGCAGCATTGCAGAAAGCTAAGAATCTCTGCCTGGGAAAGTGTGATGAGCACCCGCCCCGCCAAGTCAGAGAAGTCCCCTGTGTTCATGTGAAGGCAGTGCTTGGCATTCATTCAGCTTCCAAGGAATCGCCACGCGATGTGTTCATTGCATCTAGCATGATTCCATTGAGGAAGAAAGGAATTGCTCTTCCCATTTTACAGATGAGAAGGCTGAGGCTCAGGGCCTTGCCCAGGTCACACAGCTCAAACCCTGGCCTTCTCATTCTAAGGTGAGGGATCTCTCCCAGACACCCAAGGTTTCAGGGGCTCCTTAGGTCAAAGGCATAAATGAATACTGGCCAGAAGGGAAATCCCCCTTCCAGCTCTCTGTTCTCTCCCTGGTTTCTGGTTGTAATCATAGGAAAGAGCATCCTGGAATAATCAATCTTGCCTGGCAGTTGAGTAAGAGCTCTGAAAGGAGTTACACGTCAGGGAGATGGGACTTTATTTCTCAATGAAATAGTCTTTTTATGGCTGGAATAAAAGTGCCAGGGGGAGCCTAATGCCAGGAAGTAGCAAGCACGTTTGATAAACTCCTTCAGCCAGGGCGGGGCCGCTTGGGAGGTGACGGCCAGCCACAACCCCTGCATTTCCACATGCATGGTTCTCTGCAGGTTAGAGCCATGGAAGATCCTGGGGTCCTCAATTAGGGTCACCCAGCTGTGAAAGGACCTATAGCCTGTCGGTGCCAATTCTTTCACTGGACCAACAGGTCCTAGGAGCAGAGCTGCAGTTCAAAGAGTGGGCAGCAGGGGGCAGCATAACACATAGTTCCAGCCTGTCCAGTGGGCACTGTTGGGGGGCTTTGGAGTGGGGGTCTCTGGGGTGCAACCCTCAGAGAATCTCAGCAGTAACGCCTTTCCTAGGACCTTTTCTTCCTCCCTTCAGCCGTTCCCATCCCCAACCCCTGCACGGCAGGGGACAGTCTGCCATCTTTAGTCTAGTGGCAGCCTCTGCCCAATCCAAACCATAATGCGGATGGGGAATGAGGGGCTGGGGGCTTCTCTATCCTTGGCCACCCTCTGGCCATTTTCTCAAGTTACTCCATCCTTTGCTTCGGACCTGATTAAAAACTTGGCTTCCTCTTGAGGGACCTCTTGAGGGGTCTCGGGGAGCATGATGTGTGTGGGGGTGGTTTTTTTGGGTGGGGGGCCATAGCCTTCGTGGCCACTGGGGGCAGGAGAAAATCCTGAAGGACAAAGAGAAAGCGAGGAAACCTCCTCATTTGAGGATGTGCGTGATTGGCAGGTTTACGGCCTCGGGAAGGTGCGTGGTATTCTGCACAATCAAGTCATTTTTAAAAATAATCTCCTGCTTAAGTCGTACACGCTGCTAATTGCATTTTAATAAGTCTCTTAAAATCTTGCCATATTTTTTAATATCCTAATATTAGGTAAGTGATTGCAGGGGACACTGGAGGGCATGACGAGTTTATATAACGGAGGGAGGGCTGTAATGAAGCTGGGGGTGGGGGTGGCCACCAAGTGGCCGGTGGCGTGTGTGTGTGTGTATGTGTGTGTGTGTTTGTAAGCCTGTCCGTGTTTGTGTGACGCGTGTGGGATGTGGGGGTGTGATGTGTGTCCATGTGGCCGTGTGCACGGGGTGTGTGTTCACGGACAGGGCCTCCCGTGTCCACTGCCCTGGACAGTGGTCCACAGGAACCTCCTCCTCAGTCATAGCAGCAAGCGCCACTCAACACTTCCCAGGTCTTCTGGCTGTGACTTCTCTTGACTCCCCTGGCCCCAAACTGGAGCATCTGAGCCAGAGGGTTCTCTGATGCAGCCCGTCCTCTCTTCCCTTCCCAAGAACCAAGGTCCTGAGCCTGGACGGGGTTGTGACTTGGGCAAAGACACGGAGCAAGATGGATCCCTGGGGAGAACTCAGACCGCAGTCTTGAGAGGGCAGAGAAAGGGTTACCTTCCTCTTCCTCTTTCTCCAGCTTGGATGCTGGCTTCAGTGTCCCTGTCTTACACATGTGGGGCAGATGGTGGCAGCTGCCACTCACTGAGCCCCATCAGGTGCTTTGCGGGTGCTTCCCCCAGGCACCTTGTGGAGGGGGTGTTTAGGGTCCTGGAGGGGGACCCACCGTTGGGAAGTGGCCACGCTGGGATTTGAACCCCAGGCTGCTGAGCTGGCTGGGGAGGCTCTGAGCCACAGGGAGCTGGGGGGCTCCAGGAGCTTCCCATCTCTCCAGCGTCCAGGACCCGAGAGGACCGTGATGGGGGCACAGCGACTGGCAGAGGTGGCAGAGGAAGGTGTCGGTGGCTGTGGCCTCTTTCCCTCCTGACCCATCTGTACTACGGGGTGGGGTCCCAAGGCCAAGGTCAACATCCAACCTTCTCCTTTGAGCCTCCAGAGGTCAGAGGCCTCAGAGGGCCATGCTCAGGGTGGCCGGGCCAGGCACTCTGGCCACACTCTGGACTTCCGGAGGCCCCCAGGGCCTGGCTGGCCCCAGCCTTCCTCCTGCCTCCTCCTCCTCGCGCCAGCCCCCAGCCCGGGTGGGAGGCACATGTTGAGCGAACTTCTGAACAGGAAGTCAGCGTCCAGGTCGTCCCGAGTGCTTTTCATGTGGTCTCTTTAATCCCCCGGGCTGGGTTTCAGAAGCGTTTTACAGTTTCAGTTTTACAAAGCTGGGCTCCCTTTAATGTTGGCGTTTCGGGAGGTGCGGGAGCGCTTCAGTCAAAACATGTGTGTTTTACACCAGCCAGCTGTGGGCTGCGGGCTGCGGCCGGCGGGAGGCAGCAATGTGGCCTCCAGGCTCGGCAGCGGCCCTGGTGGACAGGACGGCCTCCCTCTCCTCCCTCCTGCGTCCGGCACGCGGGCTCCGAGCTCGCCTGGGCCAGCACCCCCGGCGGCACCCCGGTTCCAGGCCTTCCCTCGGTGGCCCCTGGCAGATGGTGGGTGGTCTTTGCCCCAACTGTGCCCCTCAGACACCCGCAGGCTGAGGTTCCCCACACCTGGCCACTCCTCCTGGCCTGTGCCATCTGCTTGGTATTTCTTCTTCCCTTGCAGAGACACGACGGAAGCAGAGATACCCATGGCATTGTGAGCCGTCCTGTCTGCCTGGCCTCCTAAAAACAAAACAGATCTGGGGCCATTCAAATAAGAAGAAAAGGCTGACGTCCTGGGTTACCGGGTCCCCCTTCCCTGGTTGAGAAGACCAGGGTGGAGAGGCCAGGTGAGAACCCGAGGTCACGGGGTTGGTGAGATTCCACCCGTCCATCCATCTCTGAGGCCACTGTTCCTCTGGCTCACGGACCTCCTCGGGGACAGGCTTCTTGGCCCTACAACTCCAGACTTTGGGGGAAACCGCTGGGGCTGCTGGGAGCCCCGAGGCACAGCCCTGGCTGTGCTGTCTCTGACTCCTGGGACCATGGGTGAGTGTGCCCTTGACTCTGAGCCCCACTCTCCCCATCTATGAAATGGGGACAAGGCCCTGACCTGAACTCAGTGGTGCAAGGGACAGAGACACACCTGGAGAGAGCCCAGTCGCGAGCCCTTTGCCGCTGTCACGGATCCTGGCTTTGCCATCTGTCCCCCCTTCTCTCTGGGAGGCAGCACGAGGTCCACAGGGAGAGGTCCTGGGTACAGAGCCGCCTTTGCGTGCCCCCTGACCCTCCCTCCCCGCATCCTGAGTGGCCCGGGGGGAGAACAAGGCTGTTTGGTCAGGGCTCTAGGGTCGCAAGGCCTTGCCCCCGTGAAGCAGCTGCCCTCACCCCTGCTGGCCCAGAGCTTTGCAGCCACTCCTCCGTCTCCAGTGGCTTATGGCTTGGGGCCCCAAGCATGCCACCTCTGAAAGTGGTAGCTCAGGCTGTAGAGGTTAGCGGTCTGACCTTTCCTAACCCCCTGCCCATGTCAAGTCAGGCCCCTGAGGGACAGGTCCTGGGTGGGCCGCCTTGCAGCAGCGGCTCTGTTTCCTCCCAGCCTGGGAGCGGTTAAGAGACCAGAGGTCGCCATGAAGATGGTGCCGAGGACGTGACACGGGCTGAGGTGGCCTCTGTCCTACCCTGCCAGGCTGCACACTGGGGAGGGTCCCCCACCGTGCCACCACACTCCGACATCCAGTGGCGGAGTTCAGGCGTTGGCCGGAGGGCCACGGGCCGGCTTCCTCCCAGGCTCACACGTCACACCTGCCCCTCTTTGGTCCCTTTTGGGTGTGTCTGGGGGAAGGCCGAAACCTCTGGGCCCAGGGTGCTTCCTCCACTTACCCACAGCCACCCAGGGGAGAAACGCCCTTGGCCTAGGGCGGCTTCAGCCCCCCGGGCAGTGCAGGCTGGGCCCTGGCCGGCTGCAGCTGTGCGGGGCCCAGGGAGGAGAGAATCAAAGGCAGGCCATGTGGGCCCGGCTTTCATCTCCCAGCTTCAAAGAGGTGCAAACAAACCCTGTCCCCGTGCCAGGCGGCAGCTCCCTCCTCACGGCCCCAGCCTGCTCTTCCCCTCTCCTCCTCCCCCCCAGAAAACCAGCGGCCTCATCCTGGTCCCTGGGGCCCCAAGGGCCCTGACTCCTGGCCGTGCAGGAGACTTTTTTTTTTTTTTAATTCAAGTTCGGCTACTTGGAATAATATAGATTTTCCCCTGGAGAGATGCATATCTTTTTCTTTTTTCAGTGCACAGGAGACTCTTGGTAGGACTGAGAGGAAGGGTGGGAGGGGGCTGAGACCCCCTCACGGCCACCCTTCCCACTCACACTCCCCTGACGGAGCCTTCCAGCCTGCAGCCACACTGCAGGTACAAGGGCCACACGTGGCCACGGAGCGGGCAGGGCTGGTGGCTGGATGTGTGTGCTGAGGGTAAACACAAGTGGATTTCTGACTCCGTACCTTCCGCCCCCAATCCCGTCTCCCAGGGCACAGCTTCCTGGCTCACTCTTTCCAAGGACCTGAGGGGGAGGGTTGGTGGGAGGCGGAGGAGCCCAGCACAGATCCTGATGCACAAAAGCGCCCTTCCAAGGAACTGGGGACAGGGCCGAGGGGAGAGTGGGGTTCCTGAAAGTCTGGGCAGGGTCTAGATGGGATCTGGAACGCTATGGTGGAAATCCCACAGTGAAGATCTGCAGACACATTGGGGGGCAGGGAGATGACCCATCACATTCATGGGGGGCCGTGGGGAGGCCCACAAGGCTCTCGGGGGTCTGCTGGGCAGGACCTGCTGAAGGCTGAGGGTGGGGCCTGTTCCCACAGCTGGGGGCTGTTTGGGGCGCCCAGAGATGGCAGCAGGAAGTGGGACGATTGAGACCAAACAGGGCCAATGGGAACCAGATGCGAGGAGGGTCGGGGCGCTTGCAGGGGAGATGGAAGCTGGAAGCTGGGCCGGTGGGCGGAGGAGAGGCAGCTGAGGCCGTCTGTTCCCTGCTCCCCAGCCCCCACCCCGCCCAGTGTGGCATCTGGAGGTTTTGCAGCCACCAGTCCCTAAAAGGTAAGGACAGCCACCGGGAAGGTGACTCAGAACTGCTCCCAAAGTGCAATAGATGGTCGGGGTGGGGGCAGGGCAGGAGCCACAGGGTGCTGGGGGATCAGCCCCCACCCAGCCCGACTCTCCCTCCTCCACCTGCAGCCCTGGGGGAGCTCAGGGGTCCAGGCTCTGGCAGCAGAGGGGGCCTGGTCCTCCCGGCAGCAGGTGTTGAGGGGGGGGCTGCTCAGCTTCCTGCCCAGCCTCCTGCTCACGTTCCACACCCCGCTCTAGCCGCTTCTTCCAGGAAGCCTCCTGGGTGCTCTGGTGGGATGAGTCACCTTCCCTGGGTTCCCAAAGCTGCCGTGTTCACTGCAGAGGACCACAGCACCCCGCCCAGTGGGCTACTAAGACCCTCACCCCTACCCTGCAGGCACTGGACCCAGGGGGTAGCACAGAGCCACAGGCCCTGTCCCCCCAGACCTAACCCCTCCCTCACACCCACCTTCTAATGCTCTTTACTCCTGGGACCATTTTGAACCCCCCCACACACACATACACACATACACACACTCACACACACATACACACACACTCATAACACATACACACACTCATACACACACACACTCATACACACACACACTCATACACATACATACACACACACATACACACTCATACACACACACACATACACACATACACACACATACACACACACTCATACACACACATTCACACACACATACACACACTCATACACACACACACTCATACACACACATACGCACACACATACACACACACTCATACACACATACACACACATACACACATACACACACATACACATACACACACACTCACACACACATACATACACACTCATACACACACTCATACACACTCACACACACACACTCACACACACACACTCACACACACACTCATACACACATACACACACATACACACATACACACACATACACATACACACACACTCATACACACACACACTCACACACACATACACACACACATACATACACATATAAAATTTCTAAGTCAGGTTTTAAAACCCATGTCAGTCATTTGAGAATAAGTGCTCATTGCAAAAACTATAATCCATACAGAAACATAAGACAGCAGAATGTGAAAAGCCCCCTTTATCTGCCCTGACCCCTAATTCCTTCCCTTGCACTTTCAAGTTTGTAGTAGGCTGCCTAAATCGTGTGTGCATGTGTGTGCGTGTGTGTGTTTACACTAAAATACATATAACATAAAATAAATATACACACACATATAACACAGCTGGTGTGATGGCACATGTTCATAATCCCAGGTATTTAGGAGGCTGAGGCAGGAGGATTGAAAGTTCGAGGCCAGCCTGACCTACTTAATAAGACCCTGTCTCAAAATAAATGAAAGGGGCTGGGGCTCATCAGTGGAGCACTTGCCTGCCCTGTGTGAGGCCCTGGGTTCCGCCCCTAGTACTGCAAAACAAACACTCAGGACGACGAAGGCAGTTCTGTGGCCCTAGCATCTTCACCCTGCTGCATGGCCATCGCCACCGCCCATCTCCAGGACTTCCTCATGACACCAAAGTACGGAAAGGTGAGTTTTATCCAAGACTGAAAGGGAACCGCACGTCTGGCCCTGGGCTTGATCTTGACTCCCCTCCCAGTGCCCCTGAGATGTCTCCCAAACAGAGCCCAAGTCTGTTCTTTTGAAGATGCTTGGGGCTCCACACTGAGTTGCTCTGATTTTTCCAGGAAGAGCAGCGCTGGGCAGACGTCCCCCTCGGGCCCCTCTGAGCTGGAATCTCTCTGGGCCACATCCCTAGAAGTGGAACTGCTGGGTCAAAGCGCACTTTAAATATTGATAAATGGCACCTGTCAGTCCTTTCAGATCACCACTCCACGGTGGCCTCTGGACTCAGGAACCTACAGGGCAAGGCCCCACCCAGCAGTTAGTGGTCAAGGCCCCCCAGAGCCACCTCGGATTCTCATCCCATTTCTCTAACTCTAGAATCCGAGAATTTCAAAGTGTGGGCTGTGACCCGCTGACAGGTCACAAAATCAATAGATGGCTGATGGCTGACGGCCAATACGGAAGACAGAGAGTAAAATAGGGAGAATAGAACAGAAGACACCACATTTCCTGTGTGGGCTAAGCATTGCTTTCTGCAGCATTAGTTTACACAGGCGTGTGTATTCCTAGATTTGAGGCATCTCCCACATGGGGAGCCCACTCCCCTAAGGTGGGAATCAGAAACTCACTTCTGCAGCCTCCCTTGCAGCTATAGTGCCCATGTGACCTTTTCTCCACCAATCAGGTAGAGACACAGGATTTAGACTGGGCAGAGGCACTGGGCAGGCTCAGGGCTGGGGAGATGGCCAGAGGCCACAGTGATGGGGTCCCAGCACGGGCCTCCCTGGCAACTGTGGTGGGTTGAGCCGCCTTGCCTGTGCTCAGTGACCACAGCAGAAGCCCTTCCACTAGGACAGCCCTGGGTGCCAGTCCAGCCTCCAAGTCTGAGACTGGGGTGGGTTGTCTTTCCATTGCTATGACAAAATGCCTGAGGCAAACAACCCGAAAGGAGGAAAGGTTTATTTTGGCTCATGGTTTCAGAGGTTTCAGTCCATGGTTGGCTGGCTCCATTGTCTTAGACCTGAGATGGAGCAAAGTTGCTTACCTCCTGGTGGCCAGGAGGAAACAGAGAGAGCACACCTTGATAACAAAACCCTCTTCCAACCCTCCCAGCTACAACTTCATTACTGGATCATTCCATGTAGGAGGTCAGAGCCCTCCCGCTCCATCCCCTCCGGACATGGCTGCCTGAGGGACTTTGGGGGAATATTTGAGATCCAAGCCAAAACATATGGTGACCAGAGAGTTTGCAAGTTACCTAATGCCCTCTCTTTTTTTTTTTTTGCCAGTTTATTGAAGTAAAATTTATATACAGTAATACTTACCATTTTATATGCTTAGTTTTATAGTCTGACACATTTATATAGTCTACCACCAGGTTTAAAATACAGAACACTTCTGTCACCCCCAAAAGTCTCCAAGCAGGACTCTGTAGTCAATCCCGATGGTGTGCTAGAGCGACGGGGTCAGCTGGTGAGGGCTGGTCCTCACGTTTCCACACATTTGCAAGCTGGTCGTTAAACAGATCTGTCATTAAGTATTAAAGCACATACACTGACAAATAAGGTATGTTAAAAGCAACAGCAATAAACTCTCACTTCTGACTTATTTTTCTACCTTATACGAGGTGTTCCTGCTCTTGGGATCAGTGGTCCATCGTACTGTCTGATAGGAAGGGGACCCAGTGATGTGCTCCTGGACGGTACCGCTCATCTCTACGCTGAGTTCAGCGACCTCGTGTTTGTAATTCGAAATTGGCCACCGGAGGAATATTTACACCAGAGAAATTGGCAATGCTACAGATCAGGGTTTGATTGATTGCTTTGCTGATTGTCTAGACGCAAGAAAGCAATTGGGACGCGGATGATAATGCAGATTAAACTTCCAAGTGTGCTGTGCCCGCTGCTATTACACTGTAAGGAGCCCGAAAACTTAAGGAAAGATCCTTCCAGGATTTTAAAACCATCTTCTGACTCAGCAAAGTGTCACTTACATCCGTGATGAACTCATGAAGTTCTGACCTACGTCTTTGTGGTTTTATTTTTGTTTTAACTCTTGTTGAATGACAGCCATGCCACCCGTAGACCAGGCAGACCTGAGCTGCGGCTGACCACGCTGTGTCGCCAGAGCCTCGTCAGTGTCTCCAAGTGGGAAGGCACAGTGAGACTGGCATCTTGGTTTAAGGAGGGTCTTTCCAGGCAGAAGTTTGGTTAGGATTGGGTTAGGGTTCAATAGCACAATCCAGGCGGGGACAGCAGAGTGTGGTTTTCTGAGGCAAAGAAGTCTAAGGGTGCAAACCGCCAGGCGATTCTTCCCGTTGAAGAGCAGATGGGAGGTCTTTGGGGATATTCCTATGACCCGTCATCAAGTCATTTGCAAGAGTCTCTCGGAACCGCATCAAGATGCTTGAGAGTAGAATCTTGTTAGTGTAGCCTGTGACTTGGGTGGAGGGGGACAGCTTTGGTCTCCAGGGTCCCAGGTGTGTGTCTCACCTCCTGTTCTTTCACGTAGAGGAGAATATCAACGACGTTCGTGCCGGATCCACACCTGTTGTTGGTGACAGCCACAGGTTGGCTCCAGAGAGGTGAGTTTAGCGTAATTAACTAAAGCATTCTGTGGGAATCCGTTGGCTATATGAAATTTATAATTTTATTGCTTGTAGATTGTGTGTTATGAATTCAGCAAAGTTTCAGGGGATGAGATCAACGCACAGAAATTGGTTGAGTTGTTATACATCAGCAACGAGGAATCTGAAAGGGAAATCAAGAAAACAATCCTATTTCCAACGACATCCCGACACCTGGGGGAAAAAATTTAGCCAAGGAGACAAAAGACTTTTCTACTGAAAACTACAAAACATTATGGAAAAACATTACTTAAGTGGAAAAACAGCCAGGCATGGTGGCGCACGCATGGAATCCCAATGGCTCAGGAGGCTGAGACAGGAGGATCTCAAGTTCAAAGCCAGCCTCAGCAATGGTGAGGTGCTAAACAACTCAGTGAGACCCTATCTCTAAATAAAATACAAAATAGGACTGGGGATGTGGCTCAGTGGTCGAGTGCCCCTGAGTTCAGTCCCTAGTACCGGGAGAGGGGGAGTGGAAAAACATCTCATGATCACAGATGGGAAGACAATATTGTTAACATGACTGTACTCCCCAAAGCAACCCAGAGACTCAGGGCAATCCCAATGGCCTGGGGCAGGGGTGTGGCTTAGAGGTAGAGCACATGCTGAGCATGATCCAGGCTCTGGCTTCCCCCAGTGACCATGACAACAACAAAATCTAAAGGTCTTTTGGGGCACAGGTAAGAA
This sequence comes from Spermophilus citellus, assembly GCF_964194105.1. Classification (NCBI taxonomy): domain Eukaryota; kingdom Metazoa; phylum Chordata; class Mammalia; order Rodentia; family Sciuridae; genus Spermophilus; species Spermophilus citellus. Next base: position 131,960,522 of record NC_138191.1, read on the forward strand.
ATTTAACTTTTTTTTGGGGGGGGGGCGGGATTGAACTCAGAGGCACTTGACCACTGAGTCCCATCCTCAGCCCTATTTTTTTTTTTTGTATTTTGTTAGAGACAGGGTCTCACTGAGTTGCTCAGCGTCTCACTTTTGCTGAGGCTGGCTTTGAACTCACGATCGTCCTGACTTAGCCTCCCAGGCTGCTGGGATTACAGACGTGAGCCACTGCATGCGCTCACGGCAGAAACGCTAACTCTTACGTGGCATTGAAGGGGACTCAAATAGCCAAAATGACATTGGAAAAGAGAAGCAAAGACGCAGGGATGAATTCGTGGGTTAGGGTTCCCTCAATGAAGTGCCAAAGATGGAGGGGTTTGAGCAAGAAGGTCTTTTCTCAAGGCTCTGGAAGTTGGAGGTACAAGGTCAGGGCTGGGGCAGGTTTGGTCTCTTCCAGGTCTCTCTCCTCGACTTGAAGATGCCACCTTCTCCTCTTTGCATCATGGTCATCCCTCAGTGTGTATCTGTGTCCAAATTTCCTCTTTTTTGTAAGAACACCAGGCATATTGGATCGGGGTTGACTGTAGTGACTTCACTGTAATTTAATTGCTCATTTAAAGCCCTGGCCCCAGGGCCGGGGGTATAGCTCAGTTGGTAGAGCTCCTGCCTCACATGCACAAGGCCCGGATTCAGTCCCCAGCACCACATGCCCACACACAAAAAGCTTTACCTCCAAATAGAGTCACATGCTGAGTTTCTGAGGGCCAGGACTATCAACCTGTGAATTTTTTGGAGGGACCAATTTAGCTCACCACAAAAGGTTACATTTTTTGTTTTCAAGACTTACTACAAGTGACAGTAATCAAAACAGTGTAAGCAGGGCGCGGTGATGCACACCTCTCATTCCAGCAACTTGGGAGGCAACTTAGGGAGAACTTGTCTCAAAATAAAAAAAAAAAAAAGCAAAAAGGGCTGGGGATGTGGCTCAGTGGCTCAGCACCCCTGGGTCCAATTCCCAGTACAGAGGGAAAAAACTAAGGCAGGGGGTTAGCAAGGATGGTGGAATGAGATGGACATCATTATCCAAAGTACATTGGTGTGAACATACTTTATATACAACCAGAGATATGAAAAATTGTGCTCTATGTGTGTAACAAGAACTGTAATACATTCCGCTGTTGTTTACTTTAAAAGATCAATAAAAAAATAAAATTAAAAAAAAAAACACCCAACACCACTTCATACTCATTAGGATGACTGTAGTTTTTTAAAAATAGAAAATCAGGGGCTGGGGATGTGGCTCAAGCGGTAGCGCACTTGCCTGGCATGCGTGTGGCCCGGGTTCGATCCTCAGCACCACATACAAACAAAGATGTTGTGTCCTCCGAAAACCAAAAAATAAATATAAAAAAAAAAAATAGAAAATCAGAGCCCTCATACACTGCTGGTGAGAGTGGAGAAACAGGAATCCTTGTCTCCTGCTGGGAATGTCAAACAGGGTGGCCATTGTGGAACAGCTTGGCAAACAGGCCCTCCATTTGCCAAACAGAACTACCAGATGACCCGGCATTTTCATTCCTAGGGACATCCCAAACAGAAATGAGAACTGTGTCTGCACAGAAACTTGCGTGTGAATGTTTATAGCCCCATTATTCTTCTAGCTGGCAACGACCCACATGTCCGTCAATGGATGAGTGGATAAAGCAACTGGAATATTCATAGACTGGAATATCATTCAGCCTTAAAAAAGGAACAAAGTACTGATAGATGCTATACCTTGGATGAACCTTGAGAATCTGTGATCATTAAAGAAGCCAGACTTAAAAGGTGACAGATTGAATTATTCCATTTATATGAAATATCTAGAATTGGCAGATCCAGAGAGACAGGAAGAAGAACAGCAGTTGCTGGGGGAGGGGGAGGGAGAGAACAGGATGGTGCCTGCAGTAGGGAGGAAAAGTTTTGAAACAAGATGGAGGTGGTACAACATTGTAGATGCACTAAGTACCACTGAGTTCTAGACTTCAAAAGGGTTTATTATGCTAACGGGAATTTCGACTTCAATAAAACATTGTGCGGTGCATCTACTACATCAATAAAAGGCAGGAAGATCACAGGATCAGGTGGTGCACACCTCTAATCCCAGCAACTTGGGAGGCAACTTAGGGAGAACTGTCTCAAAAATTAAAAAAAAAAAGCAAAAAGGGCTGGGGATGTGGCTCAGTGGCTCAGCACCCCTGGGTCCAATTCCCAGTACAGAGGAAAAAAACTAAGGCAGGGTGTTAAGGATGGTGGAATGAGATATGTGTATGTGTGTACACACACGCATGCTCATATGCATAGCCCGGCTCCAGGGACCTGGTTGTTAGAGGTTGGCCGCCCACTGTTCATGTTATCAAACCTCTGCCTTCACACTCGGCCTCTGGAAACCACTCATCTGATTTCTGTCCCTATAAGTTTCCTTTTCCGGGATGTCACACAGCCTTTTGAATCTGACTTCTCAAATTAGCATGATGCTTTTGAGATTCATGCATGTTAGTGCATATATTGGGAGTGTGTCACTTTTTATTGTTGAGTAGTATTCCATTGAACAGACAGACCGTAACTTGTTTATCCACTCACCAGTCAATGGACATTTGGGTTTTTTTTCCAATTTTTGGTGATAATGAAGTTAGATGCTGTAAAATATTCCCATACAGATTCTCGTGTGTGTGTGTGTGTGTGTGTGTGTGTGTGTGTGTGTGTGTGTTGTTGTTGTTGTTGTTGTTGCTGAGGATCAAACCCAGGGCTTCATGCTGGCCCACATTCCATACAAATGTTTGCAAAGACACACATCTTCATTTCCCTTTGGTAACCACCTAGGAGTAGGACTGGTGAATCACATGTTAAATGTATAACTTTATAAAAAACTGACAAACAGCTCTCCAAAGTGGCTGTGGCACTTCGCATCCCCATCAGCCATGTGCGAGAGCTCCTGTCACCATGTGGGCTCAGCAACTTGCCAACTTCTGGTATTGGCAGGGTTGTTTTTTTTTAATTTTTATTTGAACCATTCTGATAGGTACATAGTGGCATGTCACTGTGGTTTTAACCTTCATCATCATGGTGACCATGATGTTGCTTATTTCCTATCCATAGATCTTCTTTGGTAAAGTGTCTATTTAAGTCTCTAACATCCATCCATCTATCTATCTATCTATCTATCTATCTGTCTATCTATCTATTTTTTTTCTTCTTTGTCAACCTGGGGATTGAACTCAGGGCCTCGCACATATATGACAAGTGTTCTACCACTGAAGTACAAGCCCTTCTCAAATTTGGTGAGACGGGGCCTTGCAAAATTGTTAAGGCTGGCTTTGAACTTGTGATCCTCCTGCCTCAGCCTCCCAAGTTGCTGGGATTACAGGTACACATCACCATACGTGGCATTAGCCCATATTTTTATTTATTTATTTTTTCTTATTTTGAGTTTCAAGAGCTCTTTATATATCAGCTCTTTTCTATATGGCAGTCCTGTATCAGATATGCATTTGGTAAGTATTTCCTCCCAACACATGGCTTACATTTAATATTTCTTTTCTGTCTCTTCAAAGAACAAAAGTGTTAAATTTTGATGATGTTTAATTTATCAGTTTTTTTTTTCTCTTACCATCTGTGCCTTTGTGTTCTAGGGAATCTTGGTCTAATGCAAGGTCTTAATTTCTCCTACGTTTTTCCTAGGTATTTTGTAGTTTTCGACTTTACACTTAGGTGTATCCCAACATCCTTCTATAATGCCTTCCCCCTCAACCTGAGTGGGCTCTGTCACCTGAGAACACTGACTGACGGGAGGGGTGGTGGTGGCAGTGATGACATTGGTGCCGCCCGGTGGAGAGGATGGAAATGAGGGGGGCGGTGCTGGCCACCTCCTACCTGTGGTCTTTCTTGCTGAGGCAGTCCTGCTTGTCACCAACTTGTCCCTTCTCATTTAAGATCCATGCACATCACAGACTCCAGCTTGTCAAAATCTCCATAAGCCAGGTGCGGTGACGCACGCCTCTAATCCCACTGGCTCAGGAGGCTGAGGCAGGAGGATTGCAAGTTTAGAGCCAGCCTCAGCGATTTAGTGAAGCCCTAAGCAAGTTAGTGGGACCCTGTCTCTAAATTAAAAAAAAAAAAATGCTTTTAAAGGGCTGAGGATGGGGCTCAGTGGTTAAGTGCCCCTGTATCCAAGTATCCGTGGTGCGTCTGTGAGGGTGTTCATTGCCACACTATGTATGGTGGGAAAACGTGAGCACCACCCGAATGTCCATCAACAGGAGCAAGACTCGCTCTCTCCTCACTGAGAAGTTGCAGGCAGACTTCAAATAAAGCGAGGGCGGTCTTCATGGAGCTCCACGGAGGTCCGCAGAGCATCTCGCTAAGTGTAAAAAGCACACATTGGGGTGATAGAGATAATCCCACCTCTCAGACAGCATGTGCAGATCTTTGTTTGTGCCTGCGAAGAAGAGAACGTCTGGAGCCACACACCAGGAACAATTAGCAATGGTGTCTCCCGGAGACTTCTCATTGAGCATGCTTCTGATCTGTTGGAGTTCTTTGCCTTGAGCAGTGACTTTAATCTAAAAATAACACACACACACACACACACAATCACACACACAAGGTGAGGTGGGGTGAAATCTCTTTATTTCAGAATCAGGCGATGGAGGCAGAGAGCGAGGCGCCGTCCCGACTTGCCCAGGTGGGTGGCCCGGGCAGCCGTGGGAGGAGCTGGCTTCACAGGACTCCTCTGGTCTGGTTTCTGGTTTCTGTCCCACCCACCCTCCTGGGAAGCCACCTCTCTGCCTGTCCCAGGGCAAAGCTGGACTCAGCCCTGCTCAGCCACAGAGGTGGTGATGGAGGCTGTGGCCTGGGCCGGGCCCTCCCTCTGTCTCCCTCACCTCCCACAAGCCCAGGGGAAGTCCCCACTGACTGGGGACGCAGTTGAGGAGGCTGGAGGACCTTCTCTTGACGTGTGGGCTGAGGTCCAGCTGCCTCGGTATCCCCTGACTCCTGGCCGCCCCCGAGGCCCGCTGCGTCTGAGTCCCCCGGAGACGGACCCCGAGGCCTGGGTTTTGAGAACTCTGGCTACAGTGGGAACCACGAGAGGCGCAGTTCAAAGCCGACCCCAGCAGAGTCACCCAGGGTGCTTCAAAAAATACGGGTGCCCTGCTGCCACCCCGGGCATCCTGATCTAATTGGTCTGGGATGGACGAGGCTCAGACATTGGCATTTTTTTTTCTTTTTCTTTCTCAAAGCTCCTGCAGTGTTCCCAACGTGCCACGGGCTGGGCCTGAAACCACTGGTCTTCCACTGCTCGTCGATGTCTTGTCTGGGTGGGGACCCGGCCTCTGTGGAGTGGTGAGGTGCTGCCAGCCAGGAGCCGCACTGCTCAAAGGGTGGTTTGGGCCAACAGGAGCAGCATCGCCCTGGAGCTTGGCAAAATGCAGAACCCAGGGTTCGACCTACCCAGCCCCGCGTCGGCCCCAGGTTGACAGGTGTTGGCTGGACGCGGTCTTTTCACAGTAAGGCCCTTCTCCTGCGTGCTCAGCCTGGATTTCATTCCATTCCGTGTCTTGGGTCTGGGGCCAATTATTTAATCCTGTAGCTTCCTCATCAGTGAAATGGAGAGAATAATAGTCCATCCCTCCGAGGGTTGTTGAGAAGGTAAGGCAGGGTCGACCAGGCCTAGGCTGTGCGTGTCTGGCCCGCAAAAAAGCACCTCCTGTCAGCGGCTGCTCTTGCTCCTGGCCGGCAGAGTCTCCAGGTGTGGTCGGCGGGGCGCAGAGGGTCGGGAGCCTTCTGGACTAGGCACAGAGCATGCCGGCACGCTTAGCCTCTCAGAGGCTCGCTCTGTTGCCAGTGCCATCTGGTTGTGTCCACCTCCCCGGAGCCATCAGTTCATGCCCCCAGTCCCCTGGAAGTCACGCATCCCAGACAGGCACAACTCCACGACATGAGACAGAGAGAAGGGGATCTTTCATGAAAAGTGCCTTAGGGATCAGGGACGATCATTTAGATCACACCTCCCACATGCCAAACTGTCCTCTGCAAGTCTGTTTCTGAACTCCAGGTCCTTTGTCCTACCAGCTGCCCCATGGCTCCTGACACAGCCTCTGGAAACCATCCAAGGAACCGTTGTACAAAGCCTCCTCCACCTCCCTGGGCCAGGTGAGAGCTACCTGCCAGGCCTGTGTGGGTGCTTTATGTGGAGTCCCTCCCTCAGAACTCCCAGCCATCCTGGGAGGTGGATCTAGTCTTATGCCCATTTTACAGGTGAGGAAACTGAGGCAGAGTCTTGGTGACTGTCCTGGGGTCATAGTGCATGTAAGTGTGAAGCTGACATTCTATTCCAGGCCCTGTGCCTGTCCCTGATCTCGCCCATGTCCCCTGTGTCCTTCCTCAAGAGGTGGGCGTAGGTCTCACTCCATCCACACAGGCTCTGGGGAAGAGCGTTCTGCATACATTTCACAAATATTTATTGAGCACCTACTGTGTGCCAGATGCCGGGGATACAAAGGGAAGCACATAAAATGTGGTCCCTGTCCTTACAGAAAGAACTCACTAAGTTATCTGCAAATAGAAGGAAAAAAGCCCCATCTAAGCCCAGATGGACCCGAGTACAGTTCCCAGATCCCCTGAACCTTCTAGAGCTGCTTGGCCTGGAGCCAAATGGGCCCCTTCCCCACAATTCATCTTCAGAGTCAAGGGGGACAAGCCCCTCCTCCCTGGCCCAGGACTCTGACCCAGGAAGGGTCTCTGGTGACAGGGAGCAGAGTGGGGTCACCTGGCAGCAGGACATCAGCCCGCAGGTGGGCTCCCTCCCCACCTCTCACCTCCCAACTTCTCAGGCAGGATCCGGGTGCCCCCCGCCCACTTCCTCCCTGGCTGTCTCCCCCCCAGATACTGGTAATTGGTAGACAAAGGCGTTTCAGACAGTTGGGGACCTGCGTCCTTTGAGTCCCTGAAAACATGCTATTATTAATTAAAGACTTTGGCTTCGGCGGGCCGGGCCTGCCTTTTTCTGGCTGGGCCTCAGACTCACGTCTCTCCAGTCGTCTCTTCTTGCTAAATTTTTCAGTGTTTTTAACATCAGACTGATGTTACGTATAATTACCAACTTTGCACCCAAATTATATTTGACATGGCTTGTGTGGGAAATTAGACCATTTCAGCGCCTACAAATTCACCTGGGGAGCCGAGGCGGGGTGCGGGGAGCCGAGGGGAGCGATTTAAATATTACATGTGCCCTCGCGAAAATGCCAGCACTCTTGAAGTGCCAGGAAGAGTTTTGCCTTCCCTCTCCTTGCCCCCACAACTGAGGGCACCAGGGGTCGGGAAGAGGGTCCTGCGGGTGAGCCCTTTCCACTGGTGGCCTGGTTGGCAGGGGGAGGTCCTCCAGAGATGCTGATGGGCCCTGGTGCCAGCTGCGTGGGGACCGCCGAGTGACAGTGCTCTCGGTCCTCCGCCTGCTCCTTCCTCCCACCTCTGACCCACCCATTCTGTGCCTGGGGGAGGAGGCTCCGCCCTCTCTGGGACGGGGAGGGTGTGGCCACAGCAGCACTCCTGGGCCACCGAGCCCGGGCTCCATGGGCCAGACTAAGCCGTCACCCAGGGAAGTCAAGTCCCCTTTGGACCCACACAGCCTTCAGAGTTTTGCTTTTTGTCTTTTCAATTCCACAGACCGTGGTCCCCTACCAGGTGCCCGATGTTCCGCTGGGCACGGGGGATCTGGAGCAAAATGAAGCCCATTCATTCATTCATTCATTCATTCACTCACTCACTCCAATGTGTATTGATCATTTTTCTCCCCAGCTCGGCGATGCCCTGAGAGTTAAAAGGTTCATTCATTTTTCCGTTCATTCAACAGGGCTGACCAAGCTCCGTGCTGGACGCAGCAGGCCTGCAGCCCTCCGTGGCTCACGGTGCACCCAGGGGAGACAGGCTTCGAGGCCAACAGTGAGTCACTGGGTCCCGGGAGCTGGAAGGCCACCCCCTGCCTCAGCCGCTCCCTGCTGATGGAAGCGGGGGACCCATTGGCTGCCGCGCATTGCCACTGGACCTCTGGGTCTGAGAGACAAGGCAGGGGTCACCCCTGTCCTGGCCCTGATGTGCCTAACGCAGTGGGGACATGAGGGGGCCTAGGAGAGAAGCCTTCTTTTCCTTCTGCTTCTTGCCCCCCGACCCTCATCTGGGGCTCCAGAGAGGAGAGGGGCGAGCGTGAGAGCCAGGGTCAGGGAGCTGAGGCCACATGCTGCGGCACCCCAGAGAAGAGGGGCTGCAGGGAGACCCTGCGGGCCTCAGAAGAGCCTGTGGGGGGCCCTGACACTGCCCTGTGAGGATGCAGGGAGAGACGGGGAAGGGCAGCATCCTTCCTGGCTCACCCAGGGGTCCTCGGGGGACATCAGCTCTGTCCCTTGGACTTGTGATGGTGACCCAGGCTTCCCTGGTCTTTTCCTGTTCCCTGGTTTCCTTGTTTCCCCCACAGGCTGGGAGAAGCCGGTCCCGAGTCCAGCACTCACAGGTGGGCGTGGGCTGTGTGGCCCTTGCTCCTTCCAAAGGGGCCGCAGCATCGCCAGGAGTTCTTCTAGAATCCTCCTCTCCAGTGGTGGGGTCTGTGTCCCCTCCCCTGGCATCTGGGCAGAGCTTTGTGAATGCCCTCACCAGTGGTGCCCGAGAGCAGGGACACTGTGACCCCTGAGGCTAGACCTTAAAAGCCACACCCTTCGCCTCGCTCTCTTGAAACCCAGGCACCAGGCGGGTCCAAGTGGAGAGCCACCTGCTGAGGTCAGGCGAGGGTTCCAGCCCAAAGTCCAGCCGAGGTTCCAGCCAGCAGCCAGAGCCGTGACAGCCAGAGCCGTGAGCCAGGGGGCCTTCAGCGGCCCAGCCCTGGCTACCCAGTCACTCGGGCCCTGTAAGACTGGGCTCCAACAGGCTGGGAGCCAGGAAGGCTTCTCCTCCTCCTCCAGGAAGCCTCCCCTGACTTCCTGTGGCCAACTTAGGGGCACTTCTGCATCCCTAGCCATGAGGCTCACCTCACTCATTTCTGCGGCTGGTCTGTCCCCACAGGCTGTGGGACCCTGGGTTCTTTGCTTCCTGTCCTGTCGAGCACCCAGGAAGTGTCAGGAGGGCTTGTTGAAGGTCCAGAGAATGTCCCCTATTCCCTGAGCCTGGGCAGCCGTCCCTCGAGCTGGGATCCCTCCACCTGCAGCCCTTGAGCTCTCACTGCAGGGATCTGGACTCTGGATGCCCGGGGCGGGGCTGGCCTCAGTTTCCCCACCTGTGAAATGAGCGTGTTGGATGAGGAGGAGACTGGGGGCTCCTTCAGTTCAGTTGCTCAGAGATCTTCCAAGAGACCCAGGGCAGCCTCTGGGTCAGCTTCCCAGGCTGCCCAGACCAGCAGGGGGAGGCAGGGTGCAGAGGGGGGGGTCCGTCCAGGAACCCCACGCCCTCCCTAGCCCTTGTCTAACCTGGGGAAGCCCAGCCCTGGGCTCGAGCCTGGGGCCTGATGTGGGGTCCACCCTGAAGCAGGGCCAGGCCCACAGGTGGGCAAGAATGTGGACAAGCCTCCTCCCTGTCTGTCTCCTGCTCTCCTCGCTCATGGAACGACTCAGAGAGGTCACTCCCTTCCCCACTCCTGTGTCCTCACGCGAAGCTGACACACGGCAATGAGGCAGTCACCAAGGAGCACTGGTGGCAGGACTTGAAGACTGAGATGTGGCACACAGCTCCTCCACACAGAAGGCGTCCCATTAACAAGAACCTGCCAGACGCAAAGGCCAAGTGTTGTATGTTCTGGTGACTCGGTTCCCACCAGAAATCCCCAGTTAAGTACCTTTTTTTTTTTTTGCTGTTTTATGAGGGGGAAGGAATGAGACTCAGAAAAGTTACATGAATTGTCCAAGGCCACACAGCCATGAAAAGTCAACACTGGAAATTAGAACCCAGGTCTGTCTGACCCCAGAGATCTTATAGCCTCCTCTCCCTGGGACCTCCATATAGGGCCAGGCCCAGGACTGTGGCATTAAATGCCACTGCAAGAGCCCATCTCAGCTGTGCCCTGATCATGACAGCAGGGACATGGGGGCATGCAGTCTCTCTGGACTCTGTTCCCCACCCCAGATCAGAGCAGATCTCAGACCCTAGGACTTTTGAAGCATGAGAGGATCCAGAGAGGGCACTGGGTAGACCCTGAGCCTGTCCTGGGAATGGCCTTGAATTGACGGGCAGCAGCTGGGGTGACCCCACCAGGCTGGGGATGGGCTGAACGAATCGGGTGAGAGAGATCTCCCCTGCAAAGACCCCTATGGTCCGTGGCAGTGACTTCCCCGTGGGGCCCTGCACACCCACACTCAGGCACAGGCACACCCCTGCTCCTGGCAACCTCCACCCCATCCCCAGACAGCCACAGCCACGGGTGGCCACGCACAGCTGCTCCCAAGCAGGGCATCTGTGGACACATGTGGCCTGCACACCTGTCCAGGCCCAGCCCTGGCTCCTGAGACCACCTGGGCCTGTTTCCACAGGCATGCAACACGGCCCCGGGGTGTGTATATGTGTGTGTGTGTGTGTGTGAAGACAGGACGGGGTCTCACCCACTCACTTGGTCAGAGGGTCCTGGAGCTGAGGTTACTCTAAACACCACTGACCCTCCCTGGGTCCGAGCCTCGTCCATTCCTGGGGATAAGCCCAGGAGAGAGGATCTTTCGTTCCTCATTTTATCAATGATCTAATGGAGGCACAGAGAGGTAAAATAGCTCATCCAAAGTCACACAGCTAGATGAGAGTCAGCGTGGCAGCTCAGACCCCAAGGCCTCAGCCAGTGGCAACCCTGCCTCAGAGGGGCGGGCTCCAGCTGCCCATACGTCACAGCCTCCCTCCCTGTCCTGCTCCCTGCTGTGTGTCCCGCAGCACTTTACCACCTAAACACCCTGAATTTCAGCCATTGCTTTTCTGCCCCTCGATGCCCCCAGCAATGTAAGCCACGTGAGGTAGACTTTTGCCCTTTGCCCTCTGTGTCCCCGGGGTCTGGCACATGCTAGGGGCTGGCAGGGGCTCGTAGACATGTGCTGAATGAAAGGCTGTGAATGGGAAACGGTCATGGGCCTCTGGAATCCCCAGGCCAGGAGGAGGGCAGGAGGCCCGGCCACTAGGGGCTGCAGGACTGTCACCAACTCTTCCTGCCTCGTTGGGGCTCCCTCTCTCTGGTGGAGGGCAGGCGTCTGGGCTGTGGCCTGGTGGGGCTGGTGGGGGCTTTGAGTGGGCACAAGGTAAGCCGGAAGCGGCCCTTTCCTGTTGTGTTCTTCCAATCTCCAGGCTGGTGGGGGCACCTCTTGGGGGATCCTGGCCCCAGGCCCTGTCCGGAGAGGCAGGTAGAGGATCCTCCTGGGCCCTTCTCAGCTCTCTGTATCAGGCCTCCAGCATCTGGCCCCACCCCTCCTGTGCCTGCTGCCCCTGCCCCACCCACCACTAGGTGGCGCCAAGTGCCCTCTGACAGTGGGAAGCTGCCCCCAGGGCTGGGTGGGAGCCAGGCTGGCCCCAGCACCCTACCTTCTGGCTCTGGCTGGGCCTCCTGCAGCCCTCAACAGTGTGTGCTGAAAGGTTTCCATCCATTACCTGACAGTCCCTTCAAAGTCTCACAAGGGCTGATGACGCAGACACCACTTTTGTCCCCATTTTATAGATGAAGAAACTGAGGCACAGAGAAATTGGAGTCACACAGCTAAGAGGCAGCATATTCAGAACGCCACCCTGGGTTCCATTCAGAACTACTGCTTCCCGAGAGCTTGCCCAGGAGGGTCTGGGGCCCCCTGAGTGAACCAGGAGGCCCCAGAGCTGGCCAGAGGCTCCAAGGGGAAGCCTCCAGACAGGGGACTGTTGGCAGAGTCCCCGTGGCCCTGGGAGGGGAGGAGCCAGGCCTGGGAGCAGGATGGAGAGCTGCCTGGGAGCTGCCTGATGGGGTGCCCAGGAAAAGAAGGAAGGAGTAGAGGGGGAGTCGGGGCCTGGAGGGGCCCCCCAGAGCACTAAGAACAGCTGGGAGAAGCTTGGACACAGGCGCTGGATGGGGAGGACTTGTCCCAGATGTTCCAGGCAGCGCTGGGCCCAGATGGCACTGAGGTGGGGAGCCCCCTCTTCCAGCATCCAGGCTTGGGAGGGCGGGCCCAGACGGGATCCTGGGTCCAGTGGGGTTGTAGACCCCCAGACAAGGGAAGATCTGGGGACCCAGGGAGGCCACGGGGCCCGAGGTCCCTGGGGCTCAGATGTGCTCCAGCTGCTGCCCACAGCAACAGCCGCGTAGCAGGGCCTCCCACTGTCCATCAAACACGTGGATCGTGCCAGGTGCCGGGACACTGCAGGGAACTGGACCAACCAGGTCCCTGCTGTCCCTGGTGCAGGACAAACACAGTAAGCATGTGAGTGGAGAAGAGAGGGATGAGACTGAACGCCAAGGGTCTCGTTTAAGTTGAGTGGTGGGCAGGGGGACCTTGGAAGCAACAGGATTCACTGAAAATGGCCAGGAATGACTTTCTGGGTAGAGGGAGCAGCAGGAGCCCGGGCCCGAGGCAAGGGCCAGCTGAGTGGGCTGGAGGGATGGAGGAGGGGTCAGCAGACCCCAGAGAGTGGCCAGGGTGCAGGTGGGAGAGGAGGCAGCCGGAGGGCAGGGCCAGGCTGAGGGGGACCTGTTGGGGTGCAGGTGAGCTCCTGGGGATGGCACATGCTCCCCGGTGCCAGCACGGGAGAAACCAGCTGGCATTTTGGAAGAAGACACTTGTTCGGGGGGATGTGCAAGAGGAGACCACGGGGGAAGGGGTGAGCTCAGCGGCCACCTCAGGGCCCTGCCTAGGAGGGTCAAGCCCCGGGCAGCTCGGCACTGCAGAGGCGCTGAACTGGGACCCTGATCTGCTGCCCCGGTTTCAGTTCTGGCCACACCACTCACTGGCTGTGTGACCACATTCTGAGCTGTGATGTCTTTATGGGCCAAATGGGGACGGAAGCTGCCTGGGCTCCGTCCCTGGGATTCATGACAGTCAAGACCGGGAAGTGACAAAGGGCCAGAGCTTGACCGATGAGATCAAGGGGGAGGCTGGGCATGAGAGGACCCTGTGCCTGGGGTTACTTTGGGGACAGAATGTTCTGGGGGGAGCGGATGGAATGGTGACATTGTGGTTGCAATCACCACTGGGCTTTAGTCCCTCCCCTACACTGCTCTGGGCTCCCCAGTCCTCAGAGTCTGGGGTCCAGGAGGCCACCCACCCCTCCCCCACCTTCTGTCCTCCATCTTTTTTTTTTTTTTTGCATCTTCTTTTTAAAATAAAAACGCCGGCCGCTCGCAGCTCGCTGATGTTTATGCCTCAGTAATACATTATGTATTATTTTGTTTTAAGCACAGCTTTTGCATCCTGACAGTAACAATAAAATGTGACTATGGGATTGCTAACACAGACAGACTAATGTTCCCACCGCCCGCCTCTTTTTTTTGCGTCCTAAGCACTTTTGAAAAGGCTCCTTTTATATTCCTAATAAAATTATAGCAAAATACATCGATTTACTGGAAAAGAGTTTAGGGTCGGGTTGGGTTCTTCTCCCCCTCCCCCCGAGTGGGCTGCCGCTTCCCCCAAAGCCTGATGGACCTTCCGAAGCTCTCGTCTAAGTGCTGTTTGACCCCCGACCCCAGGTGGCGTCCACCTGGAGGGGCTGCGCCTACCCTGGGTGGAGCAGGGGCCCAGGACTGTGGGTGTGGAGAAGGGGGTCCCTCTGTGTTGGGTGTCCCTGTGTGGTGTCAGGTGTCCATGCGTAGGTCGGGATGTCTGTGTGTAGAGGGGTATCCTGCGTCGCTGGGCGTGCCTGTGGGTCACAGTGTCCCTGTGTGTGTGTGGGGTGTATGGTGCCCGCGTTGGGGTGTCCGTGTGTAAGTCGGGGTGCCTGTGTGAGTGTCGGGGTGCTCCTGTGTTGAGATGTGGGGCTGTGTGAAGGTGACATCTGAGCTATGTTGGAGGGTGTGCCCGGTGACACTGTCCTGAGGAGGTTTCCTGTGGTGGGAGGCGTGTGCCTGGGTGTGACACACTGGTGGGGGCGCAGGGCAGGCACACGAGTGCTGGGCAGTGGGGTGTTTGTAGGTGCAGGGATGTGGGGGTCAGGGGTCTGTATGGAGTGGGGGGCCACTGAAGGTCAGGATCCCTGGCGAGTAGCTCTCTGGTTCTTCCCGGTGCGGAGGCAGGTGGTTTGCTTAGGAAGACGACATAATCAGCGAGTTCTCCCCATCTGAAAAATGGGGTCCCGCCCCGGCTGGCCACTGCCTCCACTTCACACTGGCCGTGTGTGCGCGGGCGTGCGTCTGTCCCTGTGCACACAGGGCTGCGAGATCTGGGGGCAGAGGAGGGATGAAGAGCATGACAAAGTGGATCCTCCTGGTGGAGGCCCCTCAGGCCGTGTGGCCATGCTGGGCTCAGAGCTGCCTTGGCCAGTGGAAGGACATTGGGTCTCTGGGATGACCCTCAGTACAGGTGGCCCAGGGGCAGCAGGCAGGGGATGGGTCCCAGCCATGCCCAGAAGCCATGAATGGAGAAAAGGACCGGCTCCTTCCTCCTGCCCAGGGCCCACTCCTCATCCTCACCAAGACTGGTGCCAGAGGCTGGGCAGCAGGGCCTCAGGTACTGGGTGTCCTTCAGGGGTGGGCACCTGCTGGCCTGCCGTGGGCTCTGAGACCAGGGCACTCTTTCCCACTATTTCTGCCTTGGTTCCCTGCAGAATCCGGAGTCTAGGAAGGAAAGACCCGTCAGACTCCCCCACCCCAGTGTGTCCCCCTCTGGGGAGTCTGAGTCCTCTGAGACCCCCCAGGCCAGAGGGGGCCCCTGCTGGGGCTGGAGCTGGGGGAACCTGGCCAAGAACCCCGATTCCCTGCACCCCAGCCTCCTAGGAGCTGACTGCCCGAGGATCCGCCTGCCACCGGCACACAGCCTGGCTTCCACCCCCACCCTCCGCAGCCCGCCTTCTCCGGAGTGTATGTGGGTTTGCACGATTCAGAAACAGAGAGGAAAAAAAAAAAAAAGAATTGGGTTTTGTATACTAAGCACTTTTGAGGGCAATCTGGGGCCCCCTAATCCAGAGGTTTATAACCTCCCCAGCTAATGCTCCCTGTCACTGTGTTTTGATATCATTACTACATTATCCTCACAATTTTTGAGTGAAAAAATACAGTACTTAGAAAGTCGAAATTCATAAATAAATTCATGTCAAACCGCACTTAATATTGATTTTGTTAGTGTTCAGATTCAATAATAAGGTACTGCGTGCATGAATATTTAAATATAATCATCGTTTCTGCATCTCCTAATGGCCTCTGCTCCTCTACACTCAATTTAAACACAATTTAAAAACTATAATGTATTGAAAAATACTAGGATTTAGCAATAAATCATCATCGGGAGATTCCAGGCCTCTTATAGGGTGGCTCGATATGGGTTTCTCTGGGGACCGTACAATTAGATTCATGTTTTTAAACTTCTCAATTATCCATATACCATAATTTTATGTGAAAGTTTGTTTCGCTTCCCCCCTCGCCCCCACCGCCCCCCTCGCCGCCGCCCCCACCCGCTCCTTGGGTAGGAAGCGGTGGGCGCTTAAGTGTCCTCTTAGCCAGAGTAGAGTGGGGTCAAAGGTGGCCGTCCTCAAACTGAATTAGAGGCCGGGCCTGCCAGAGGCAGCCGGCGCTGAGTCACTTAATCACATTATTTGGGGAAAATATAGGGGGGAAAGAGATAAAATGACTTAAAATGAACTTGCCAAGGAGGAAGCGGAGTTTTTTAGATTTATTTAAAAAGCAATCCTTGGCCTGAGGAAATGCACGCAGGGCTGCGGCAGGATGTGGTCGGTCCCCGCGGAGGGGAGCGGGCAGCCATGCTCTGGGAGCCCAGGGGTTTCCAGCCTGCTCCCCCGGGGACCCCAGGGCTTTGTGAGGAGCCCCTGGGGTGCAGTAGGCCCAGCCCTGAAGATAAAGTGGTGCCCTCGGTCGGGGATGGGGAGCTGCTGGAGCCCTCTCCTCTGGGAGCCTGAAGGCAGGAGGGCAGGCTGTGGCGGGATGTGGCAAGGCTCTGGGGCATCTCCCGGTGCCCTGGTGGTGGCAAGTGGCAGCCGATGCGGACAGATGGCAGAGGTGGCACAGCAGTCGGGGTTGATGACAAGAGTGGATGGGTCTAGGGGGACTGGAAGGTGGGCGTGCATTGACTCGGGGCAGCCAACTGCACACCTAGTCTATGGGGTCACCCACCCCACTTACCAAGGACCTACTGGGTGGCGGCTGCTTCATGTTCAGCCCAAGGAGCCCCAGAACCACTGTGTGATGTAAGACATAGTCATGCTCATCTCACAACTGAGAAAACTGAAGCTCAGTGAAGGGAAGCAGTTTGTCCAAGGTCACACAGATGGTAAGGGATAACGTGGGGATTTGAACCCAGCTCCCTATAGAACGGATGTTCTTTTTGTCTGGCTTCCTCTTTTGCTTGGCAGGTGCACTTGGAGGGTGGGCAAGATGTTGGCTCTGAGCCTTGGGCTCTGGATGCTCCAGAATTCTGCTCAGCTGCTCTTATCCCAGGGAGACATCTGCTCCTATGAGGGAAGGGGCAGGGACTCAGCACATTTTGGATTCTGGAAAATTCTCTGGTCCCTGGTCAATGGGCAGGGTCGGTGTGAGGGTCAGTCGAGTGGGTCCAGGGCTAGACCCTGGACTAGTTGCTAGGGGAAACCCAAGTGTTAGCCTGAGAGTGGGGGGTGCCTTTGGAGCCCTGGGACAGATGGGTGGGTGGGCAGCAGTCAGAAGTGGGGGGCTGGCTTTCTAGACGAGACTTCCACATGGGACAGGAACTTTAACTGGGGAGAGGCCTCACGGGGGTGGCCCAAAAAGGGAGGAGCACAGCAGAGGCCAAGCCTTCACTAGGAGGCTGTCAGGTGCGCAGGTGAGATCCAGGCCAGCTCACCGCTGGGTCTTACTCCCACCCGTTTTCTGATCAGCATTACCCAGGACCCTCGGTGGTGCTGGGGCTGGGGCTGGGTGTCGTGAACCTGGGCTCTGGTTGGATGAGAGCCAGGTTTTTGCCCTGGTCCTCACGCAGGCTTGCAGCAGGGTCACCCACAGGGCTCTGTGTTGCCTGTTCCAGAACAGGCACAGGGTGGCAGGGAGGTCCAGAGAAGGAGCTCGGGGGGCTCAGCCTCTGGAGCAGCCCACAGGTTCCGTGACCCCGAGGCTGTGGCTCCTTCCTTCTTTCAAATTCACCCGTTTGCCCTCCGAGCAGGTGCCTGGCCCGGGTTGGAGGAAATGAACGCAGCAGAGCCCCAAGCTGAGGATGGAGCCTCAGGTCGGTCTCCTCATGGGTAAGGAGTAGATTAGCATCACCTATTTCCCCTCCTTCTGCCTAAATTTTGTGAAACCACAGAGATGAAAAGGTGCCAGGTAAAAGTGGCCCCAGGTGGGCTATTCTTCTTTTTCCAGTGAACGGGCCTGAGGAGCCCCTCGAATGGAATAGGAATAAAATTTGGGAAACTGGGAAATTGGGAGCCATTGTGAGCTTCTTGAGCCATGCAGGTCACTGAGGAGGCCTACCCAGTCTCAGCTGTTCCAAAAGGCTGGGGGACACTGGCTCTTTGAAAAGCTGAGATCTCCAGATATTTCCTGTGTCCCAGTCACTCCCTCCGTCCCCATCAAAGTTAGTGTCTCAGACACCAGGGACTCCCCTCCTCTGGACAGGAGGGGAGTTGGCAGCAGAGCCTGGGCAGACAGCAGCTCTGGATCCCTGGGGCTGCTCCTCATCCCTTGGGCCAGGATGGGACAGGGGCCTCTTGCCCCCCTTCCAACTGACCACCCAGTGACCCCCCAGACCTTCCCCTCAGGAACTCTCAGCACCTTGGCCCCTGCTCCTCTCTCCAGTCCCCCTCCAGCCCACACACGTTCATCCGCCTTCCCTCGGCCGCAGGGCTGTCACAAGGACCCCGTGGAACAGGAGCATGGAGGGCTTGGTGGCCAGGATAGGGATCCCCCGCACTCCGTGGGACCCTGAGGACTGCCAGGCATCAAGTTCTGTGGCCACAGAGGCTGCTGGCTCAGATCCTCAGATGGGCAGGGCCGGTGCCTCCTGAGGCCCTGTCACTCTACATCCAGGGCCTGTTTTTTTCTGGAAAACAAGCGACATTCATCACAAGTGACAGCCAGGCCCTAATGCAATCTCTGCCGGAGCCATGAATTGCAAATGCATGGCAGTGAGGAGGTGCTCCATTAGGCCCCCCCCCCCCGGGGGTCACACGCCTGGGTCCAGGGGGTGCAGGTCACTGATAGGGACACCTCCTAGGATCCACGGCTTCCTGATGCCACCCTGGACCAGGCCCCAGCTGCCTCTGGCCCCAGGTCCTCAGTCCTTGGGGTGGGGTGGGGCAAGGCTTCAGAGTGGGTGGAAGCAGGGGCCGGTTCCTGGTGACGAAACCTGATTTTGTCCCTCGTAAGATTCACAGAAGAAAACCACATACCAACAAAGATGTTGTGTCCGCCGAGAACTAAAAAATAAATATTAAAAATTCTCTCTCTCTCTCTCTCTCTCTCTCTCTCTCTCTCCTGTCTCACTCTCTCTTTAAAAAAAAAAGAAAAAAGAAAAAAGAAAAATAAAACACCAGGGCAATTACTTGGAGCAAGTTGGGTGAGTGTGGGGGGGATGTCTCCAGGCTCCAACTCTGACACCTCACCTGCCTGGCCACCGGCAGGATGGGATGGGGAGTGGGTAGGGGACGGGAGCAGGTAGGTGACCAGGAGGTGCATGTGGCCCTGAGGCTCTGTGCCTCCCCAAGTAGCCCCTGCCCTCCTGCCCCCGCCCCCCCCAGCAGCCCTCCACTCCACGTTCGCCCACGCCCGCTGCCCTCAGCCTCCCAGCTGGGCCCTGCTCCACCCAGGACTGGTGCCACCTCCGCACGCGTCTGCCCAGCTTCCAGCTCTGCACACAGGTATGTGCTGCTTCTCTCTACTCCATGAGTGTGCCCAGGCCTCACGTGTGTGCCCAGCCCACTGCCAGCCCAGCCCTGAGTCAGGGTGCGCCGCCAGCCTCTGGCACCCAGGGTAGACGGGTGGGTTTGTTTTTCTCTGGGTGTTTGGGGTTCAGGGGGAAAATAAAACCTCCAAATGAGCTCTCCCTGGGGCGCTTTCCCCTTCATTTTTTCTGCCCAGGTGTCTCTGAAGGGAACCTCATTGTCTGTTTCAAATTCATTTGCACTTAACTCATCTAGAAGTTTTGCAAGAGCTGTTTGATGTCCAAGGAGCCTCCAAGCACCCCTCCCCCTCCCCACCCTCGTCAGGAGTCTTTTAACCCTTGGAGACCCAGAGCCGCCTTTGGACCCACGTCAAGGGCCGGCTGCCCGCTCAGCTCCTGGGTGTGGGAGGGGGCACTCAGCAAGAGCGGGGGGGGGGGGGTCGGGGGAGGTTCTGTCCAGCTGGCCCCCTCCCTTGGCACATGTACCCAGCTGGGCATCTCAGCGCCCCCTATCCAGTGGCTCCAGCCCCGCTGGGTGCCGGGCCCAGCTGTTGGAGCTCTGAGCCTCCTTCACTAATTAATGGGTGCCTGCAAGGGCTGACCCAATTGGCCCCCAAATTAATCTCAATTACAGTGATTTGGTAACTGCAGTACCAGCCAGCCCCACCGAGCTGGGATTTCATCACCTGAGAATGGGGAGCTCGGCCAGACAGCTCAGCTCCCTGGATGTTACCGGAGGGGGGCGGAGCGGGGGTGCTGGGTGGCGCTCAGGGGCCCCAGGCGGCACAGCCTTTATCAGCACCATCAAATTAGTTCACACCGGCTAATACGCACATTGGCAGCCTGGCCTGCCCGCCCCTTCCCAGTCCTGGCGGGGTGGGGCTTCTGGTGATCTTGGGCTGCCGGGCCCTGTCCCCGGGTCCCACGGGCTCACAGCCTGGCTCACCATGGGGCCCAGAGCTGTGTGGCTCTGGAGCTCTGAGTCCGGCAGGGTGCCAGGTTCTAGACCCAGGGTCCAGCCGGGCTGCCTCTTCCTGGGCTGGCACGGAGTTGTCTCGCTGCAGGGCTGGTGACGCCTGGTCCCTGGCAGCTCCCTGCAGTTTCCAAAGCCTGCTCCCAACCAGTAGCCCTGGTTTGCTCCCCGCAACACCCCTGCGGGGCAGGGCAAGGGTGGTTACCTCCATTTTACAGACTGGGAAGTAGAGGCCCAGGAGAGCAGAGCTGGCTTCGCAGGCCTGTCAGGGGCCAGGGTCTGCCAGGCTGCAGGGCTCCTGGGGCAGTGCTCTGCCCAGGACATCCCGGAGACCGTGCGGCTCCCACCACATGCCCAGCGCCTACTCGGGGCACCTCTAACTGCCCCAGCCTGTGGTTGTTTGCTTATTGGTTCAAACAGGCCAAATTTTCTGAACTTCGGTATCTTCATCTGTCCAATGGCGGTGAAGATGATAAAGCCTGCATGCTCCCAGCCCACACTCACAGGCAGATTTTCCCTGCTAAAGCCCCGTGCAAATATAAGGCCTTAGCTGTCATTATCGACAGTGCGCGGGGCAGAGGGTGTAGGAGGCCCCAGTTAGGAGGCCATCCTCTGTGGGGGAGGGGTGGCTCTAATGGTGGAAGCCAGGCAGTGGCCGCCAACCAGGAAGGTCAGGGGCTCTTCCTCATGGCCCAGCCCACCCACACCCACAGTCACAGCCCTGGGTCCTAACACTGCACTGTCCTAACACTGCACTGTCTGGCAGGACGTGGGGAGGTTCTTGGATCAGTGAATGACTGGGCGGAGTCCACCCTTCTGCTCCAGAGACACTTAACACAACTGTGGGCTGGTTACTCCCACCCTCCTCGGCCTGCCTTCACCACTGCCCCCAGGGGCTGCTCTGCATCCAGGGCTGGGTCTGCCCCACCCTTGGCAGCACCCCCGGGAACTCCCACCACCCCACCCTCCCACCCCTGGGCCTGGTTTAGCCAACTGGGAAGGGATCCAGAGCTCGAGGTGGGGGTCCTCTGGGAGTGCTGTGACAGGTGCTCATCCACGCCAGCCACCCGGGCCACCACCCTGCACGGGAGCCAGTGCCCTGAGAGCCCTCCTGCCTGCCCCCCACTTCCCGCAAACCCAGTGGCAGGATGATTGATTTTGCGGGAAGAGCAGCCCCGAGGGTGGGGGTGGGGAGCCGGGCGCCAGGGGCTCCTCACTCCATTTGCGCGTGGCTGTGAGTCAAAGCTGGGTCCCTCTGGGCACCGTGCGGGGTGTTCCCCGGCTGCTTGGCCTGGCTGAGGGGGCTCTGGAAGAGCTGTGAATCAGGGCCCTGGGGGTGCCCAGCAGCACTGAGGGGCCTCTGACGCCTCGGGCTGTGGCAGTCCCTTAGAGGGTGACTGGCAGCTCACCTGGAAGGGAGAGAGTGTCAGAAGGGGTCTCAGTCCTCCTTGGTCTGAGTTTTGCAGAAACCCTGGGCAGGGAGTGGAGCAGCCCCCAACTGGGCCGGAACCCTGTTGTGTCAGGCCCAGAGGTCCAGAGAGCTCACTAGGGACTCAGGGGACACAGGAGCTCTGAGCCATGTGACATATAGCCCAGGTGTGTCCAGGATATGCTCAGGTGCATGCCTGTGCTCTCTCTCATAGGCACCCAGGACCCGGTCTTCCAGGCCCAAAGCCACACAAGTGAGTAGCTCACCCGGAGCGCCATGTGGCCTCGGTGCCTCAGTCAGCTCAGGGCACCAGGAAATACCTCCCAGGACAGCCCCAGGGCGGCTCAGGCAGCAGCAGCTCCAGCAGGACAGGAGACTACAGGACCGTCTTTCCGGTCCCTCCTGGAGTCGTGGGCAGCCCAAGACCCAGGAAAGGGAATGACTCAGGGAGGACCCCAGCACCCTGGATTCAGGAGGCTGCAGAAGAACAGGTCCCAGCCTCTGTTGATCACATCTGTCCCTGCACTTTGGGGCATGGCATGTGAGGGGGTGCAGCTCTTTCTAGCAATGCCTGACAAGGGGATTGCTTCAGCCCTGACCCAGAGTCAGGGGGCTTCCTGGAGGAGGGGACCAGCAGGTCACCAAAGAAGCAGATCTTCCTGGGGTAGGGGAGACCAGAAATTTGGGGGTGGGATCCTGTGAGGAGTCTGGGGAAGCTGGGGCCTGGGCTTGGGTGAGGGAGGGAGGAGCCTCTGGAGCAGGAACAGGGTCCTGAGCGTGGGTTTCAGATGAAGACTTTGCATTATGTTCAGGCTGTGCTGGGTGCTGTGGGAGAGCCAAGGAAGTCCCCAAAGCCAGCCTCTTTTCCAGGGACCTTACAGGTCAGCTGGGAGGACAGATCACCCACACAGAGAGGCATCCAAAACAATCTGCTCTCATGGTGGGTCATGGGCGGTACTGGGAGGCCCCCCACCCCCGGCTCGTCTGAAGACTCCGTGCACGTGGCTGGAGCTCAACAGAGCGCCCAGTGTCCTTCCGGCAGTCCTGAGGATACGTGGGGTTGGGGTCAGTGCAGAGGGCGGGCATCCTGGATGGACAGAGCTTGCAGAGGGGACCCAAGTGAGAATTGCAGGCCTACGCTCCAGTGCTGTCCAAAGAAGGCGGGAGAGACCAGGGCAGCTCTTGGCGGCCGCTTCCTTGGAAAGGGTGGGACCCAAGCATCCCCAGCCACTTAACACCCAGAACCCCCATGAGCTATTCTGCAGCAGGGGACGGGGCCTCCCTGTGCTCAGGAGAAACACGGTCTTCTGGGAGCCACGGTGGACGCTGCAGTGACGGGTCAGAGCAGCCCACAGACCCAACTTCTGGGCCTCTCTCCTCTCTTTCTAGTTTATGCCTCACTGGTTTATTATAACAGGGGATGTGGGAATCAGTGACCTGTCGATAGGCTTCAGA
The DNA here is from genome assembly GCF_964194105.1 of Spermophilus citellus. NCBI lineage: Eukaryota > Metazoa > Chordata > Mammalia > Rodentia > Sciuridae > Spermophilus > Spermophilus citellus. The sequence goes on from NC_138191.1 coordinate 131,983,386, forward strand.
ACGCCCGTGGCAGGGCCAGCTTCAGAGGGGGCTGTTTCAACAGGGATCACTTCAACCTACAAACTTTCCTAGAACGTCACCATCTCTAAGAAATACCCCGGGTCCTCTAGAACTCCTCTAGTGTCTCCAAATTCTGGAAGGAGAATTTTGTCTTGAACTTTTCCGCCAACTGGCTGAATCTCTCCACCCTTCTCTTTAGAGCTGGTTCCGATGGCTACTACTGCTGCTGGGTTACTGTCTCCACTGCGCTGCTCTCAGGCAATATTCCGGAAAAGTGGGAGAAGGAGGTCTCTAACGGCCTGGCTTTGCTCTGGCTCACATCCTCACCCCACTGTGGCCAAGCGTACCTGTCCCCTGGGAATCTTGTTAACGCACTGGGGGACTAGTGTTTGGAAAATGCTGACCTAAGTCCTTAAAATCTCCCTTTTCCTTGGAGATTCCACGTTCATTTTAACAAATCTGGGAAATGATGGAAAGAAAAGAAGGGTTCAGTCTTTCGATATCATTTCTCAGGAAGACTCGCTGTCAGCGCCGCTCCACTTCTCAGTCCTTCTCTTCTGCGGTGCTGGGGGTGGAACCCAGGGCCTCACGCGCCAGGCAAGCGCCCCACCACGGAGCTGCACCCCCAGGCCCCAGTCTTTCTTCCTATGAACGTGCAAGAGGAATACCTGAATGCGCGTAAGTCTGAACTGGGATCACACAGTGCTCTGTCTTGCTTTTTCCTGCATTGTTATGAATGACTTGTTCCACGCAGAAGAATATATGTGCAACCTAAAGAATAACCGTAAAACAAGCAGCCAGGTGTGCACTGCTTGATTTAAGAATTATACTCCACTTTTCCACTTAGTAGTATGCTCTGGACATTTTCTCAGGCCATTAAATATTCTTTGAGAACTTGAATTTTAATGACTGTCTGTCAGGTGTTCCTTCAAAGGGTGGACCATATTTTATTTAACAAATCCCTTCTTCTCAGAAATTTAGATTCCTTCCAACTTTTTACTCTTAAAAGGACACCAGGAAGAACACTATTATATGTAAATTTTTGCCCATCATCAGAACCATCTCTATTTCTTTACTAAAAATGGAAAGAAGCAGCACTATAGAGTCAATGTTATAAAATAGCGATAGGGAATGTGTGTACTTCACACACCTGGCCAGCTCTGGGGACAGCAGAGCTGTTGTTGAGATTTACAAGTCCACGTGATACGTACTGATCTAATTTCCATTATACAGATGGACAAACGGAGGGTCAAGGAAGTTAAGTGAATTGCCCCAACGGTGTCTTCATTCACTCAATGATATTTACTGAGAACCTAACATAGCCCGGGGCACAGCTGCAGAGGACATGGGTACAGCTGTGAGCCAAACAGATACAAAGCTCTGCCCACCTTCTAGCGGAGGTGACAGAAAACTCAACCAGGCAGATCTTCAGACTGTTTAAAAGTCTTCCAGCAAAAAAAGCAACAGAAAAGAGGCAGAGGAATGCAGGAGTACCTGGGTGTCACTTTAAAATAGGGAGACAGGGGCTGGGGTTGTGGCTCAATGGTAGCTCGCCTAGCATGTATGAGGCACTGGGTTTGATCCTCAGCAACACATAAAAGTAAAATAAAGATATTGTGTCCATCTAACACTTAAGAATAAATATTTAAAAATAAAAATAAAATAGGGAGGCATAAAGGGCCCCCTGCGAAGAAGACAACATAAGGAAATAATAAGAGAGCACTCAGCTCTGCAGAGACAGCACTCCAAGCAGAGAGGCTGTAAGTGCAGAGGCCCTGAGGCAGCAATGGCTGACTGTCTAAGGAACAGCAAGGAGGCTAGTGGGGCAGGAGAGAGTGAAAGGGAGGGAGTATGAGGAGGTGAAGCCAGAGAGGAGGTGCACACAGAAGGGCTCTGTGGCCACTGGAAGGACTTGAGCCTTTTTCTGAGGCAGGTGGGAGCCATGGAGGCAGAGCAGTGATGTGATCTAGCTTCTGCTGTCAGGATCCCTGATAGACTTCCATGTATGGTTGCACAGGTTATGGATTGCACGAGGGCAGCACAAGTGTGTTTCTTTCTGCTCAAAGACCTGAATAGCTTCCAGATCCTGCACCCCTGTGAAGGACTATGTTCTGCTGCGGTCACACTCAAGGGTCCCCTGAGGTTCCTCCTCTGGCTCACCAGCCTCTCTTGGGAGCCTGATTTCCACTCTGACCCAACTCTAATCCTGCCACAGCATCTCCCAGGAAGTGTTCGGAGCGTGACCGTTGACTTAGAGCCTGGGTATAAGTGAGTACAAATGTGCATGAGATGAGTCTGGCCAGGCTGCCCCCCACAGGAAGCTCTCCAGGCCCAGGCGAGGCTCAGCAGCGGGGCCAGCCATGCTCAGCAGTCTGGCTGCTTCTGGTGGGGTGGATGCTCTGGCCTCCGACTTAACAAGAAGCTGATTGATGGAACTGTCATTCTGCGGGGTTTAGCCTGGAGGCCTCGCTGATCAAACCCCAGAGCCAGGGCCCCGCCCACTTCACACAAGGGCTGGCCTGGGACCGCCAGCTTGACGGGGAGCCCACGGGGCTCTCTGCTTACTCCTGGCCATCTGCCTAAGGCTGGGCACAATGAAACACAGTACCACGTTTTAAAAACAGCTTTGGCTCCACTTAAGGAAGTCACTTTGTCCCAGCCAGCGAGGGGCTGCTGAGCTGGAGCAGCCCTGCCTCCTGTCCCAGAGGGGATGCCCATCAACCGATCAGCCCGGGCGCCAGCAGGAGTTGCAGCGCCAGATGTAAATTTGGGAACTGTCAACAGATACCGGTGTTTAGAGAGCCCAGGCTCTGGGGGCCAGGGGAGGGCGCAGGCTCCGAAGGATGAAGACTCCCAAGGCCTCTGGTGTTTATGGGGGACTAGGAAGAGGAGGTGCAGGGTAGACTGGAAAGGGGCAGCTGGGAGATGAGGAAGGAAGGTCCCCAGGAGGACGGAGTGGCCCCTGGGCCCGGAGTGCTGATGGGGGGTGAACCAAGGGCTGGGAACTGACCCTGTTTGCAACTGTGTGGAAACATGGGACATGGGTGTCACAGTGGGCAGTTGCGTGGTGCATGCTCCAGGGCGGGAGGACCTGTGGTTCCTGGTAAGCAGGCGCAGGCACTGTTTTCCAGGGGTTGACCACGGAGGTGGCAGAGGCCGGGTGGGAGCTGGGGGAGGGGCAGGGAGGAAAATGGAGCTGAGGGCCTGGAGATGGGGACAGTCCCCACGGCCTGAAGTGAGCCGGGGGCTGTTCAGGAGGAGAGGAGGGGAGGGTCTGGCATCAGGGGAGGTGCCCACATGAGATGGCAGTACTAAGGACCCGCTTCCAGGGACCCACCCAAGAGGCAGCACCTAAGGAAGGGCTGTTTCCTGTACCCACCCCCCACTGGAGACTGGGGGTCCTTTGCAGCCCTGGGGTCTCCTGCAGGGGCAGGAACTCGGATACAGCCAGGACTTCATGAAGCTGCACATGAGGAAACAGAGGCCCGGTGAGGTTACACGATCTGCCCTGGGTCACACAGCTATTAATTCAACCCGATTTTGCCCAACACTCTCCTGCTACCCAAGGAGAAGGGAGGCTGAAGAGCTCCCGGTCTAGAGATCTGCTGGGCTCCGCAGATTTGGCCTCCTGACCAGTTTGGTGTTCATTTCCTCGTCGCAGGCGCCGGTGGCCAGGAAGATTGAGGCAGGGGCAGCCCTTCGGGGCTCCCAGACCACTTAGGGTGGTCAGTCTGTGATTCCCGGGACACACGGGAGCCAAAGGCTTCCATAGGGGGTGGGGGGACTGCTGGGGGTCGACCGGGAGGTGCAGAGGCAGGCGAGAGTGAAGGGGCTGGAGGGGACCCCAGGCCACCGAGGGGCTGCAGCCTCTCCGCCTCGCCGGAGCCAGCCGGCCCGGGCCGCGGGTGGTCGCGGGGCAGCGCGGGCGTCTAATGGGCCGCCGGCCGCGTCCGGGGAGGCCCCGCGCTAATGCGCCGGCAGCGCTGCCCCGCGCCATCGATCGATGCGCAGCCCGCGACCCCGCAGGGCGGTCCTGGGACCTCAGCGGAGCCCGGGAGTCCCGGACTGGGACAAGGCCACGGTCGCTGGCCCTGTCACCAGGGCTAGGACCCGAGCAGAGCACGAATGAATCCCTCCCAAACTTCAGGGGACGCGGGGGGGGGGGGGGGGGGAACTAACTCGGAAATCAAGATAAGTACTTAAGAATTTCAAAACTGCTGAGCTGAGCCCTGTTGGAGCAAGGACAAAGTCAGGAACACGCGTTCTGGCTTCTCGGGATTCGTGGTATTTTGCTGCTCATGGAGGGTTCACCCTGGGGTTTAAAGGAGGGTGTTGGCAGGTGGGGGTGCTAGGATCCCACTCCCACACTGTGATTGACCACAGGGACACATCAGATGTCAGCATCTTTTTTTTTTTTTTTTTTAAAGAGAGAGTGAGAGAGAAGAGAGAGAGAATTTTTTTTAATATTTATTTATTTTTTTTTAGTTCTCGGGGGACACAACATCTTTGTTTGTATGTGGTGCTGAGGATCCAACCCCGGGCCCACGCATGCCAGGCGAGCGTTCTACCGCTTGAGCCACATCCCCAGCCCAGATGTCAGCATCTTAATGCTCCTTTTTTAAAAAATAACTTTGTTGGGATATAATTTACACACTATCAGTTCACCTGTCCAAAGTGGGAAATTCTGTGGTTTTTGGTGTTGTGGGATTATCCTGGCCACACACAGATGTTAGGACACTTTCATCACCCGTCACAGAATCTCCAGGAGGGCTTCCCATGGCCTTTGTTGTCCTGGGCAACGGCACACCCATCCTGTCCCTGCGGACTTGCCTGCTCGGTGCATTTCCTGTAGATGGACGGTGCACAGTGCAGTCTTGACCTGGCTTTTGCACTTGAGTGTGGTGTTTTCCAGGTTCCCCGTGTTGAAGCACGTGTCCGTGTTCCAGTGTTGACACTGCCAAATCCTGTCGGCTCCTTTTTTTGTTTTTGGTACTAGAGATTGAACTGAGCCACATCCCTAGCCCTTTTTAAGATTTTATTTTGAGACAGGATCTCATTAAGTTGCTTAGGGCCTTGCCAAGTTGCAGAGGCTGGCTTTGAATTCGTGATCCTCCTGCCTCAGCCTCCCAAGCTGCTGGGATTACAGGTGGGCGCCACCACCCCCAGTCCTACCCAGCCCTGTCCACTCTGTGGATGCACTGCATTTATCCATGTCCCTGTTAGTGGGTGTTTGGGTCATCCCCACCCTTTGGCTATTAGAAACAATGCTGTTATGAACATTTATTATATTTTTAGGTGTAGATGGACATAACACAATGCCTTTATTTTTATGTGGTGCTGAGGATGGAACCCGGGTCCCGCCCATGCTGGGTGAGCGCTCTACCGCTGAGCCACAATCCCAGCCCTACGAATACTTAATGTTTTAAGGACCACCAGGTAGGCTGTTTTCCAAAGTGGTTGTACCTCCTTCAGTCCTACAAGCATTGCATGACGGTCCCATGTCCCTCTCCACCCCGCACTTGCTGTTATAGTTTTTTTTGATTCGAGTTCTTCGAGTGGGTATGAAGTGGGGTCTCGCTGTGGTTTTGCTGTGTGTTTCCCCGATGGCTAATGAATGATGTCGAACACATCTCCATGTGCTTATTGGACATCTGTACATCTTCTTTGGAGAAGTGTTCAAATCTTTTGCCCGTTTTTCAGATACCTTAATTATCTTTTATATAAGTGGTAACAGCACATTTAATGTTCTGCCCTGCGTCTTTGCACTTGCCAGGTGCTCTAGAGGTCTTTCTGAGTTTTATAGATCTACCTCGCTATTCTTAAGTAGCTATTCAAGGTTTCACAGTGTGGCTTTGCTCTCTTTATCCAAGCTCTGATTGATGGACATTTGTGTGTGTGTGTGTGTGTGTGTGTGTGTGTGTTTTAAACATTTTCCATTACAAAAAGACAAGGTAATAAATAATAAACATCCTTACACACATCTCTGTGCACCCAGATGAGTCTTTCTGGAAAAGAGAGCCCTAGGAGTGGAATTCCTGGATCAAAAATTGAATTTTGATAAGCTATGAACAGGGCTGGGGCCTACACGTACAAGGCCCTGGCTTCAGTCCCAGCACCACACACATACACACACACACACACACACACACACACACGTATTAGTAAAGTATTCTAAAAAAGTTTAACTCACATACCTTCACCAACGTTGTGGAAGAGTGGCCCCTCCTTTGGGAATCCTTGTTTATTTTTTCAGCACTGGGAATGGAACCCGGGGCCTCAAAGACTGCTACCCAGTTCTCTACCACCGAGCTACAGCCCCAGCCCAAGAGTGCCCTTTTTTTTTTTTTTTTTTTTTGAATTTTTTTCACAATACCTTTATTCTATTTATTTATTTTTATGTGGTGCTGAGTATTGAACCCAGGGCCTCACACATGATGGGCAAGTGCTCTACCACTGAGCCACAACCCCAGTCCCAGAGCGTCCTTTCAATTCAGTCTTTACCAATACTAGACACGATAAATCCTCCCTCCCTCCCTCCCTCCCTCCCTCCCTCCCTCTCTCTCTCTCTCTCTCTCTTTCACATGGCTATGCAGTGAACCTCACACATGCTAGGCAAGTGCTCTACCACTAAGCCATGCTCCCATCATGTTTTTCGTTAGTCAAAAAGATAGATAGATAGATAGATAGATAGATAGATAGATAGACAGACTCCATTGTTTTAATATTCATTCACCTGATGGCTCCTGAGTGTAGATTTTTTTCCTCGTGATCATTGGCCATTTTTATTTCAATTTCTGTGAGATTTCCCTCTTTTCACCTTTAGTCCATCTTCTTGTGTTTTTATATATGCTAGAGAAGAATAATTTTCCCATGGCCTGTTGCTACATAGTTTTGATGTTGTAAAAAATAGCATGACTCTCTTTTCCTATTTGACTCCTGGGTTGTAGCTTAGTTTTCCTGCTTACTATTGCAAATTATTTTACTTGGATGGTCTTTTTGGGGAGTCAAGGGTACCAGGAATTGATCCCAGGGGTGCTTAACCACGGAGCCACAACCCTTGTCCTTTTTATTTTTTATTTTGAGACAGGGACTCACTAAATTGCTGAGGCTGGCCTCAAACCTGCAATCCTCCTGCCACAGCCTTCGGAGCCACTGGGATTCCAGGTGTGCACCACCATACCTGGCTCTAATTTTTTTTTTTTTAATATTTATTTGTAGTTGTAGTTCGACACAATACCTTTATTTTATTTCTTTTTATGTGGTGCTGAGGATCAAATTCAGGGCCTCACATGTGCTAGGCGAATGCTCTATCACTGAGCCACAGCTCCAGCCCTCTAATGTTTTTATATTAAAAAAGAAATGAATTCCAGGCCAGCCTCAGCAACTTAGCAAGGCCCTACGCAGCTTAGTGAGACCTTGTCTCAAAATAAAAAAATAGAAAGGGTTGGAGATGAACTCAGGGTAAAGAACCCCTGGGTTCAATCCCCAGCACCAAAAAAGAATAAAAAGAAAAGAACTGGAGAGATTATTTTAGGATGCAATAACAATATTGAGATAGAACAACTAATTTTTTTCCTTCCTTTCTTTTATACTAGGGGTTGAATCCAGGGCCACTTTACCACTAAGATGCACCCCCCGTTCTTTTTTATTTTGAGACAGGGCCTTACTAAGTTGTTGAGACTGGCCTTGAACTCATGATCCTCCTTTCTCGGCCTCCCAAGTTCCTGGAATTACAGGTGTGTCTCATCATGCCTGGCAAGTTAATTTTTCTTAAACTAACAAGTCAAATGCAATTTTTGTGAGTTTCCCCACATAAATGTTAATCAAATGTGATAGTCCGCTTGTAGATCCTACGAAAAAGAAGCAATGAAAAATTCTGTCAAAGGAGAATACTCCTTGCAGTTGGACGTAAGTACCAGGGAGCCGACGTCAGGGAGATGGTGGAACCTGTGTTTGGGACTAGATGAATCCATCGGTGGGCAGGAAGAGGCCGGTGTTGATATCAAAGTTTAGTTTATTACAAAGATGACCTTGCAGTTCAGAAGAATTCGATAAATGGTCTTGGTTCAAATGGCTATCCACTTGAGAGAGAGAAAATGTGTATTCATTTATCTATCAAATATTTATGACGGCCTCACACATGGCAGGCACCCCGCATGAGGACCTGGGATGGATCAGCGGACAAAGCAGACAAAAGAGCAAGTTCCTGGCCTCATGGAGCTCAGTGCTGGCTGCCGAGGCAGTAGGTCCTCCAGGCCCAGGAGGTACGTAGCTGAGTTATGTGACATTCGTAAGTTCTCAGCGCTACCCAGGGCCATGGAGGAGCCGTCGGGAGACAGGGAGAGAAACGGCCACTTTAGATAGTCAGAAAAGGTGACATTTCAGCAAAAACTCGAGGGCGAAGGGGCAGCTGGCCTGTGGCTAGCAGTGGGAGGGCTCTCTGGGGCCCAGAGCAGACAGTGCACGGCCAGAGGAGGGAGGTGTTTGTGCGGCTGTGTTTTGAGCTCTAACATGTGGACTTGTGGGTGCGGTTGGCTAGCATGTGGGCTGTGGCCTGGGCGGCCACCCCTCTGTTTGTTTGGAGGCCACCCCTCTGCGGCGGCTGTGCAGGGCCACCAGAGGCAGTGGAGTCTGTCACGCTGATGGTGGGAGCATCACCTGGTATAGACCGTCCCCCAGCTGACCAGAACCCAGGTGCCTGTATCAAGGCCTTCAGCACAACCATGCGATTTTGGATTCTGTGGTGCTTTGGGCATGATCAGATGCTCTGCGGGGTCACCTTCCATATCCTAGTCCCTCCAAGTGGACAGAGGAACAGTTAGGTTCCCCCAGAGGAAGGGCTGAAAGCATGGACTCAACTGTCCATGACAACCAGGTGAGACATATTGTGCCTTTTTTTTTTAAAGAGAGAGAGAGAGAGGAGAGAGAGAGAGAGAGAGAGAGAGAGAGAGAGAGAGAATTTTTAATATTTAATATTTAATATTAATATTTTTAATATTTAATATTTATTTTTTAGTTTTCGGTGGTGCTGAGGATCGAACCCGGGCCGCACGCATGCCAGGCGAGCGCGCTACCGCTTGAGCCACATCCCCAGCCCCCATATTGTGCCTTAAAGTCGCCAAAGTGGTTTGGTCAAGAACGGGAGGGGGGGGAAGCACTTGGGCTTGAACTTGAACTTTGACCCTGAGGGTCACAGGAAGGTCCTGAGCAGAGGTGTGATGGGAGTCAGTTTCTGCTTTCACTGGACCACTCTGGGATCTGGGTGGAGCAGAGGGCAAGAGAGCATGTGTGTGGGGAGGCCCAGGAGGAGGTCAAGGCAGAGCCCGATGGGAAGTAGAGGGCAGTGGGGGAGGCAGGAAGTGGGCGGGCCCTGGGTGGTTTTGAAGGTGGAACTGCACTAGGGGTGACTGGATTTGGGGAAAAGTAAGGAATCCTCAGGAGCCCAGCTCTGTAACTGGGGTTTGAGCGGCCCAGGAGACTTCCGAAAGGGCAGGAGGTCAGACACTGATCGCAGCAGAGGCCCAGCAGGGCTGCAGATCCGCTTTGGAAAGGGTCACTCTAGTCACATTTCCTGCCCTATATGGCAGCTGTGAGCCACGTGTGGCTTCTGAGCACTTGAAATGCAGCCAGTCTGGTGGTGGAGATGTCTCGCTGAGTGTAAGACACACCTCGGATTTCACAGGCTTAGGATGGAAAAAAGTGCAGTAGCTCGAAAGTGATTTTTTATGTTGATCACAAGTTGATAATATTTTGGATGCATTTGGCAAGATGAAATACAGTGTTTAAATTAGTTTCACTTTTTAAAATGTGTCTACCAAAAAAAAAAAAAAATCTAATTGCCTAAGCGGCTCGCACTGAGTGTGCATTGGGTGGTGATTGAAGCTATGAGCTGGGTGAGGTCGCCCTGGGAGTGAGTGGCCAGACACCCAGGGGCAAGTCCTCCAAATCCCAGAGAGTGAGGAGGAAAAGGGGGGGGGAGGGGGAGGGGGGAGGGAGGGGGAGGGCAGGGGAGGGCAGGGGAGGGCAGGGGAGGGCAGGGGCCTGGCGGTCAGGAGCCACGGGGCAGCTGGAGGGCTGAGGACTGGAGCGAGTCATTCTCAGGGAAGCAGGTCCTGCGGCCCTCCACTGCCAGGTTCAACAACAGGGAGCAAGGACAGGGGACCCCTGCCCCGCTCCAGGGCTCTTGGTGTAAGGGGAGAGGAGGGTCCCCTGAGTTCTGAACTCCCAGTCACCCGAGGGGAAGGGGCAGAGAAGCAACCAGGAAAGCCAGGGGGCAAGGTTTGGAGGCCCAGCTTAGAGGGCTCAGGAGAAATCCCTACTCAAATTTGAAAATCCACATCCCGGGTCCTAACCCTCCCCCCATCCCCAATGCCCTGGGCACAGGGTGTGGCAGACGGGGGAGGAGCAAAAATAACAAGGGGTGGGGGGGTGGGGAGGGCTTCTGGGTCCAACTGCTGCTGGAAGGGTCAGGATTTGAGCCCAGGGCTGTTCTGGCTCCCAGTCTGTTCTTACAACACAGCTCTCGGTCCTGATGTGCCCAGGGACAAGCGTAGGGACGTGGGTGGCTGCCACAGGCTCTTTGTGGCTCCCGGCACTGCAGCGCTTTGTCACCCAGCCGCTTTTGGTGAGTTCTCCTTCGTTGGCGCATCTGTGAAATGGAGCGGTCGTGCCTTAGTGGCCTCGGCACACTGCCTATGAGGGGCACACTAGTCTGGCTGGGAGGCGCGAGCCAGACCGCGCTCTGCATCTGCAGCGGACACTCGCTCCCCAGGGAGGGTGGTGGAGAAGGTGGCCTCCAGCTCACCAGAGGAGAGGGAGGGCACTAGGGCGGACAGCCTCCAGTGTCTCTCGGCCTGTGCCCTCCAGAGCTCTGAGGCTGGTTTCCAGTGCCCCTGAAGGTCAGGCACTCCTTCTGGCTCTGCTGTCCCTTCCTGCCTCTGACTGTCCCCTCCGCCCTGGATAAATAGTGCCTCCGCCTGCCTGCCTCCTCATTCCCTCACGCTTCACCAGAATTAAATTCATCATTCATTTTTTATGGTTTATACATAGTGTAATTTATGTTTTCAAATATATTGAGGTCATACTTTAGCAGAAAAAAAGTATTTCACATTGAAATTGAAGGCATGTGTGTCCCATTAAATGGGGATGTTTGGGATAATTTTAAAAGGCTAAAAGTAGTAGAAAGTAACATTAAAATAAAATTTGAGAGATGTAATTACCCCTAATCGCACCATAAAATAATCAATACTGCATTCCATTATTTCTGACTTCCCTAGTTATAGCTTTTTTTGTTAAGCTCTTGAATATTGATGAGGTGAAAGGGTCGTGTCTCCTGGCGGAGGTCTGATGGAGGTGGAATTAAGGTGGTGTCCTCTCCGATTATCCCAGGGAGACCACGGGCACTGGGTGCTGCTGCTTCTGGCGGCGGATCCCAGGGGGCAGCACCGGGCTCCCTGATCTCTGGTAAGGAGGGATCCTGCTCTTCCGACCTAGGGCTGGAGAGGAGGCCGGGGGTGGAGGCACAGTATGTGTGTGTCCTTGTAGTTTTTGGAGCGCTCGCTGCTTATGGACCTCCATGCTGATCTCATAGACAAGGTCCTTCGACTTTCTTTCTTTATTTTTGGTCTGGGGATTGAACCCTGGGCGCTTTACTACTGAACTACATCCGCAGCCCTTCTGATTAATTTATTTATTTTGAGACAGGGTCTCGCCTTGCTAAGTTGTTGAGGCTGGACTGGAACTTGCGATCCTCCTGCCTCAGACTCCCCAGTTGTTGGGATTACGGGCGTGAGCTACGGCGCCCCGCATTCATTTGACTCTCAGGCCAGTCCTCCAGTCGGTGTTAGCAGGACTTCCCTTTTTACAGATGGGCACGCAGTGGTGGGATAGTTACCAAGGAGCAAGGCCTGGGCACTTGTCATTGTGTGTGCACCTTCCCAACCAGCCGGGCCTCGCTCCGTATCATTACCATGAATAATAAACAGGGTAGAGGCAGCGAGGGCTGGAGAATCCAGCAAGAGAGTGCAGGGGTGCTGACCCCCAGGAGAGGATAACCAGCGTTGACCTTAAGGACAGCTGTCACCAGCTACAATGGTGCCCACCTAGCCGTGAAAGTCTCCGATTCCCTTTGGTGAGGTCTGAGAGCGTCCGTGTCTCTCCCGCACTGTATACAAAGGGTCCACTTCTGAGCCACCAGGTTCTGTAAGTGGGGATAACAATAGAGCACCCCCCCCCCGTAAGTGGTGTCACCTGCGGAGCCCATACTGAGCACACTGCCGGGCACCTGGGGAGCGCCAGTCAACGGCGGCCGTGAAGCCGTGGTGCTGCTAAGACGAGTTCTCCTCCTGGGCCTCAGCTTCCCCAGCTCTGGAATGCTCCTGGGTGGGGACCGAACTGGACAGCAGCAAGGCCTTGGGCCTCTCTGATGATCTGCACAGGTTCTGCCGTGTGCCTTTGTGATTGTCCACCGGAGCAGAGTCCCTGGACCGTCATCCCGCCCAGCCTTTGCCCTCCGAGCAGGCAGCGAGTCTGGGGGTGCTCCTCAGCCCCTCTTCTTCCCATCTTGAGGAATCTGCACCTTTCAAGCTGCAGATGGTTTCCCTGGGGCTCAGGACTGGGTCCCAGAGAAGGGTCCTTGGGAGCCCACCTGGGCAGGGAGAGTGGCCAGGGGTCCTCCAGGCCCTGAGCTGGGAGGTCTGGAGTCTGGACACCTCGTGCCAGAATATATGGGTGTCCTCATGCCCGCTGCTTCCCCAGAATCCAAACCCCTGCCCAGAGTCCAGGAGGCTCTAGGCTTATTCTTATTAATTACAGTCGCCAAAATATGGCAACACCCCAAAGCCCACACCGAGTGAGCCTCCGAGGCAGAAGGCTGTGAAGGAGGCCAGACACCAAAGACCCGGCGTGGTAGACTCCATTTGTGTGAAGTCTCCAGAACACGCAAATCCACCGAGACAGAAAGCAGATCAGCGGCTGCCGGGGGCTGGAGGAGGGGAAGGTGGGGAACAAGCGCTTCGTGGGCACGAGGTTTCCTTTTGGGGCGATGAAAAGCCTCTGGAACGAGGTGGTTGCATAACATCGTGGATGCACTCGGTGCCACCGAGACGGACACTTTCAAATGGTCCCGCTGGCGCACTTGTTCCGTGTGTTGTTCTGTGTGTTTTTCCACAATAGAAATAATTTTTTTTTTAAGTCAGGACACCCTGGGGTCAGTGACGTGCCAGGAGCCAGGCTCAGCCTCCACTCCGGGCCTTGGGGCGGCTGCTCAGTCCCAGCACATCACAAGCCTGGGATACGGGGAGCTGACGGCCAGCCTCGCTCTGTGTCATTACCATGAATAATAAACAACAACAGAGTGTATTTTTAAATCTTTCCCTAATGGAGATTCCCAAGCAGCAACCAAAACACTCAGATGACCCTCCACTCCCTGAAGATACTGACATACAGAAGCCGTATCACTCCCAGAGGAGCGCACCGAGGGATGCACACACCCTGGTCCTGGGCGGTGCCCTCACTCCCCGCGGCCGCCCACCCTGGCTTTCCCCAGAGCCACCAGGGGCAGGGGGACAGGAGGGTCTTCTGCATCCTCAGGGTCCCAGCCAGTGCCCTGGCCCCCTGACATGGTCTCCCCACAAGCTCCCTCTCCTGCCCTCTCACCAGGGCCTGTGCTTGGGTGTTGGGAGGGGACACGGGCTATAGTTGTCTGGAAACGGCAGTGCCAACACGCCTCTGGTGACACCTGAGGCCCGAGGCACAGGGTCATGCTGGAGGTCTCCTGGCAGAGACGTGGCCCACCAGGACTGGCTCCCGGCAGCTCCTCTACACTTGTTCTTATGTTTTGCGGTACTGCTCAGCAGAGGCAGAGCAGAGCAGTTGCCCCAGGCCAGGCCAGCCACTGACCTCGGGAGGCCTCAGTTTCCCCATCTGTAAGAGAGGCAGGGACAGTGGGTGCCTGTTGGGTGGGGGGATTATGGAAACGATGCACGTGATGTTTCGGGGCTGTGCAGAGCAAAAGGTGACCATTTTCCCAAGGATGAGGCTGAGACCAGGCCATGCGGCCTTACTGGCTCCCACCCTTCCAGGGTCCATCTGGTAGGCTGGCTGAGGACTGGCCAGAGTGCCTCAGCCCACTGAATTAGAAGCCAGCTGTTGTGACAAGGCCTATCCTGGGGTCCTCCATGCATTTTGGATAACTTACATGCTTTGCCAGGTGATCCTCTGGGCAGCTCTGGGAAAGACAGACTGCTGTCCCCATTTTCCAGATGAGGAGACTGAGGTCCAGAGAGGCCGAGAACTTGCTGACTGTGGGATTCAAAAACCACATTTTTGGATCCAAGAAGCATGGCTTTCAAACGCTATGCAATGACCGAATTGCAGGAGGGGCTCACTGTGGCTTAGAACAGGGGCCTGGCAATGATGCACTTGTCTGGAGTGAGGAGACACAGCTCATCATATTTTTGAAAGAGATCAGAGGCAGTCCTAAAGTCTCTAACCACCTCTTCCTCCTCCTGTGCCTCAGTGTCCCCATTTTTGAAAAGCTGGGTTGGACTGGAACATCTCCAAGGCCTCTCTGAGCACTGATATTCACTCCTTCTCTGATGGTCCTGTGATTCTGTCCTTCCCCACCTCCCCACCCTAGCCTGGCCTCCCTGACACAGCCCTGCAACTAGCCACGGGCCCAGGCCAGCAGCCATGTCAGAGGTAAGAAGAAAGTGCGTCCCTGACGAGGGTGTGTGGGGGAGACGCAGCTGCCGCCAGGCTGGGGCTCTGCTGTTCCCTCCCCAGCCTCCCCGGGACCCCATTCTCCCCTGCGGTCCAGAAAGGCCCCAGCCAGACCCTGTCCAGAGGCCCCATCCCCTCCAGACCCAGTGACCCTGGCACCGGCCACAACTCAGCACTGGGTGAGATGTAATTGACAACCATAACTAGAAAGCTCTTTTAGGAAACTTGGGAAATGGAAGGGAGGCCATTAGGAAATTTACATTTGCGAATATGATGTTTAATTAGCAATACCAATAAATTAATAGGAGAATCTTGCTGCGGTTCTAGGTTCATAAAACACCAGCTCAGCCTGCGGAGGAGAAGGGAGCAGCTCCTGGCTGCCTGCGGGGAGAGAAGGGAGCCGGGCATCAAGGAGGCCCTGCCCCGGCCACGCCCGCCCCTCCTCCCTGCCTCCGTCCATCTTCTGATGGACAGCAGGGCGGAATGAGGCAGCACTGACCACAGAGGCAGGAGGGTCTGAGCTCTCAGCCTGCTGCAGCCACTTGTTCCTTGGAGAAGCCGCTCAGCGTCTGAGCCTCCATGTCCTTCTCTGTCAAATGGGGATAAGGATCCTAACAGCCACCTCCTAAGGCCATCGTGACCATGAAAGGAATTAATGTGGCTAAAAGCACATGGAACAGAAAGAAGCTGGCACAAAATAAGTGTTGGTTATTAAGCGGCCGCTGCTCCTGCTATTCCCGTTATTAATGGGATAGCGCAGGCGGAGCACCTGGAGAGGCAGGACTTGATAAATACGAGGCCTTGTTGGCTTTTAATTTTTCTTTCCCAAATCCAACCTGCTCTCCCAGCCTCCCAGACACCTGGGGTGGCCGCCCTGATGACCCTTACCACGGGGTCTGGCCCCAGGGCCCTTCTGCATCCCTCCTGGTTACTGGTTCTGCCCAGCAGAGCCGGGGCTCATTGCGCAGTCCCCGCAATGCATTTGTGAACAATGACAGGTGCTGGATTCTGACAGTGCCTCCCCAGCTTGCAGACCCTCCATGGCTCCCAGCTGCTTTCGGATTTCGCTCAGGCTCCTCCTCGGCTGCAGCCCCACAGTGATCTGGCCGCCTCATTTCTCACCCCGGGGGCCTAAGGCACCACATCCTGCCAGATGCCAGCTTCTCCTGCTCCCGGGCACGCTGGCTCCCTCCTGCCCCCACACATGCGGGCTCATCTCAGAGTGCCCCCCTCTAGCTGATGAACTTCTGCTCTTTTACCAAGCACCAGCCCTAGCAGGCGAGAACCAGAGGCTGAGTCACTAGCTCTTGTCATCTTCCTCCGCCCACCACTGTGGCCAGCACCTGTGACAGGCCGGGGTATGGCCTGAGTCTGTCCTCGGGGACACTCAGATTGTTCGCCTTATTGGGTCCTAGAAGATCTGCTCCACGCATCCTCTGGAGAAAAACCTCCCTGAACATTCCTCCAACCTCAGTGCTCCCACCTGCCTCGAGTCACCTCTCCACCAGTTGTGATCACGTGGCTGCTGGGTGTTTTGTCCCTAGGTCTTGACTCCTTGGGACCCAGCCTTTCATCTTTTGTCCTTTCCTACTCCTGCTCTGCTCAATGGATGAATAAACATACATCTAGATCGCCTCCCCCGAGAAGTCCTCCCTGACTGCCCCAGCTGTATTGTAACCATTGCCTGTGTTTTTGTCTGTCTTCTCCACCAGATGGTCAGCTCTTTGAAGGCAGGGACCTTGTCCTTTTGTTTATTACTGCTTCCTGGCACCTGTCCTTGAGCCAGTCACATTGGTTTGCTGATAAATATTCCCTGGGTAAGTGAATAAATGAATGGATGAGTAAATGAGTATCTGGATGAATGAGGAACCGAGTGAATGGATCAGTGACTCACGGGACAAGCGAATGAATGAACAAAGAAGGGGAAAATGAAGGGACGCGCCCACGAAGGCCAGGCGAGGGTGCTTCCCTGGGCTGGGGGCACACGGCAGCTTCTCTTGAGCCCTGACCCCGCCCCCGGCTTGTTTCCCCAACTGTTTATTCAGCTGTGTAAAGTGCACAGGAAACATGATAATAATTAAAGCAGACACAACAACAGGTAATTAATTGCATTTCCAAAATTTGATCCATGCATATGAATGAACGGGAGGTCACAGACTCTGTGTGGAGAAGCCCCCATGCTCTCGGAACAGAGGTGCTAGGTCTCTGCAGAGGGAGTGCCCAGAAGCTGACGGCTGGGGAGCTGTCTCCTCTGACTCTCCTGTGTGACCCCAGCTCCCCAGGTTCCGGGCAGGGAGGGGTGATTAAGGGTGACCCCGCAGGGAAGCCCAGGGCGGTAGGGATGCCCTCCAGAGTCACAACCACAGGAAGTATCTGGTGGTGCCTCCCGTGAGGTGTGTGCCGGGTGACCACTAGCTCAGCTGGAGCAGGGACCCAAGTCCACAGGCTGCCCGAGGAGGCCTGGGGCTTGGCTAGATGTGCAGGAGCTCCAGCGCCTGCCCGGGGACTCTGAGTTGGGGGATCTGGATGGGTCTGTGTCCATATTTTAAGTAAGACCCTGGACATTCTGCAAAGTGCCTGCTGGCTAGTCTCAGGTAGCCTCTCAGGTCCAGAATGCCCTCCCCAGGAAAGAAAGTCTCCCTGTGCAGAAGCACCAGAGGCAGGATGAGTGCAGCCCGGGGTCCAGGTTGAGTGGCGTGGGCAGGCCCACCCCTGGCTCCAGGCCCCCATCAGCTGCCACAGGCAGGGGAGCTTGGGGGCGCAGGGGAGGGTGGGGGATGAGGTCCGCTAGGCACAGAGAACTGACTCCCTGTTTCATGGTTCTGCCAAAAAAAAAAATGTCACCACCTCCAGGAAGCCGTCTCAGCCACCAGACTGAACTGAATCACTGTCCCCGGGCTGCTGAAAGGCCAGCGCCCACCTCTCTCTCAGCTCATTCTATGGACGGGAGAGTTCGCTCCTCCCCTCTGGCAGGCAGGGCTGAGGCTGCAGAGCCTGTGCGCGGCCTGGGGTAGGGGTGCAGGGATGATCAGGTAGCTGGCAGGGAGGTGCGACCAGAGTGCGCACGAACCCCCCTCATGTCCTTTGTTCGGTCCCAGAGGCTACCTTCAGCTTCTGACTCTACCCCAAGGACATCTCTCTAGCCATAAGCATGAGCTTGGCCCCTGCGACCTTCAACCAATGACGGGTGGGAGTCGGTGGGAAAACATCCAGCGGCCCTGGCTGGGGACTGCCTGCAGGTGTGCTCTGCAGTCCTGTGGGACCCGGGACAGGGAAGCCTCGTTGCCCCTGGGACTGCTGCTTGACATGCCAGGCATCTCCCTCCATTTTCCTTGGGGTCCTTTCTAAATAAACACCCACAAATCCTTGGTCTGCTTTGGGGAAACTCAAATTTTAAAAGCCACCTTAACCTGGGAGGGGTGAGAATCCTGTCTTACACCAAAACTACCCGAGAGGACCCTGGCTGCCTTACAGAGCCCCTGCTCATCCCAAGTCTCGTCTGGCCCCCGCAGCCTCAGTGGCAAGGTACAAGGATGACAAAACAGAGGCTCTGAGTGGTCACCATCTCAGCTGGGGAGCAGAGCAGAGGCAGCCAGGCTGGGCTCCAGGCCTGGTGGAGGGAGCAGGAGTCCAGGGCAAAGGTTGCTAAGTGTTTGCCAGGTATCACCTGAACGGCTGTCTCCCTAAGAGGCAAAACTATTTGGGAAATGATTGGGGACCATGTGTGGGGTCCATCGTATGCACTTACATTGTCAGACTGGCTTCCAGGGCAGTGGGATTTGTACCTCATTTCTAGTGACCCAGATTAGTGCTGCTCTGATGGGCAGGGCTTAGTGGCACAGCTGGAGGGGTGGCCTGACTTCCTGGGGAGGGGTCCAGGGCCCAACACACAGTAGTCTGGGGGGGGGGGTGGAAGGATGGAATTCCTCCTTCCTGTTCCAGCCTTGGACTCTGAGAGGAGAAAGCCCTGTTTAAATCTGAGCTGTGTGTTCCTGAGCCCATGACCATACCTCTCTGAGCCTTGGTTTCTTACCTGTATCCCAGGGCTCAGAGCCCTAATTTGCAGAGCTGCTGGGACTAGAGATCCCAGTGTGAGCCAGCATTCACCAGGTGCTCAGCAGATGGCCTGGAGATGCTTCCCAGCCTCTGTGATGTCACCTCTCCCCACTGACTTATTAAGCCTGGGCAGTGGTCAGGTCGGTGACAGCAGGGCCCACTGGGGTTGGGGGTGTCATTAGAATCTGTTCTTACTGAGAAGCCATAAGGCCACAGCCTAACATCCTAAGGGACCTGTGGGATTGGGAGGTAAACAGCCCCGATGGTAGGTGGGACCTCTACCTCCTTCTTGTTACCCGCCGTTTAGGAGGTGGTGGTGGCGTGGAGAGCAGCGATGGGAGCCATGGACCCCAGAGATCACAAGCATGCTGGTCTTGACCATCAGCCCCACCCCATCCTCTGCCACCTGACCTCCCTGGAGGTGGCCTCCCAAGAAGTTCTGGGGAAGACACCTGGAGGATGTCAGATGGCAGATGTCCACATATAGTGGGCTTTCCTGTAGAGTATTTTAACTTAAAAAAAGAAAAGCCCAAACATATCTCAGTGTTGTAAATACTCCACAGAAACTTGCAAACACTTGCGAAATCGTTTGCACTCCTTTGTATAAACGCATTAGGCCCCGCTGTCTGTCCTCTCGCTGCGGCACTGTCCAGGCTTGTCCTCGCCGGAGGCTGCACTCTCGGCCCAGCCTCAGGCCCTGGTGAGAGCGGGTGGCCTTCCCCATCCCATTCCACCGCACCCGGGGCCACTCGGGCCTGCAAGGCTCTGCGCAGCCTCCCCGCCTCCCCGAACTCAGCCTTGCGGTGGGCGCGAGGCAGTCCCTGGGCCCGGCGCCGGCGGGCGGCGCGCTCCTCGGGCGAAGCACCTGCCGGTCCCGGTCCGGGCTGGGTCCGGGCGCGGCGGGCCGTGTCCCGCGCCGCCCGCGGCCGCCGGTAGGGGGCGCCTTGGTCATGCATTATTCATCGCCGCGCCCGCCCGCCTCCCTCGCCTTCCCCCGCGCGGGCTGCGGGCTGCGGGCTCCGCGGAGCGGGAGCGCGGAGCCTTCACAATATTGTGGCAGCTCCGCGAATGACGGCTCCGGGAGGCGGGGGGCGCGCTGCCTCGGGCGGCGGCGGGGGCGAGTGCGGGGGCGGGGAGCGGCCCGGGTGGGGGCGACGCTGGGTCACATCCTCCCGGAGGGGGCCCAGGCCGAGGGGCTGGTTCAGTGAGGGCAGAGGTTTAGCGTCCGTCCGTCCGTTCATCCATCCATCGGTCCGTCCATCCTCCAGCCTTCCTTCCTTCCACCAAGTCAGCTAACATCTCGCACCAGGGGTGCGATGTAGGGACAGGGTGGTGAGCAAGGTAGGCTCGGTCCTTCTCTTTCAGAACTTAATCTCCAAGTAGGGAGGAAGACAGATGAAAAGCGTGCAAACAGATAATTAAGATAATTCTAGGGAAGAGTGCTCTGCGGAAAATAAAACTCTGGTGTGTGTGTGTGTGTGGGGGGGATCTCCCGGATGGTCAGGGAGGGCTTTCCGAGAAGGTGACATTTGTGCAGGGACCTGAATGACAAAAATGAGCCTGACCTTGACTAGTCCCTGGGTCTCTGGGGTCTCTCCCTGCCTCACCCTGCCTTTCTAGGGATGCTGTAAAGGTCAGCTTTCCCCAACCCACCCCCACCCAAGAAGCAGGGAGGAGGGTCTTGATGAGCCCGAAGCGCTAAGCGGACTGAGGCCTGGCAATGGTGACACCCCATCCCCCAGCCACTCTGTAGGCCACAGGTGCTGCCGGTGCCAGTCCACCCCTGAGCACTGGGCACAGGACGCCCAGAGCAGGTTCCGGGTGCCCCCTTCCCACTCCTGCTTCTGGCGCTGGCTTGGGGGGACTTGGGATTGTGGAGCTCAGCCTGAATGGGGGCGCTGCTGCCCACCCCCCAGCCCTCAGCTCTGGGGCAGGGGGGCCGGGGAAATAGAGGGCGTGGGCTCAGGGTCACCACCAGCATCGGGTTTCCTTTCACTTGTACAAAGACTCGTTGACGCCTGAGCACATCAATATCTTTAATGACAGTGAAGAGGAGCTGGGACTCCAGACGGCGTGCCTCCCCACCTCCGCCCCCTTCCTCCTCCTCTCCCATTCCTTCTCTGTCTCCTCTCTCTGTCCCTCTGTCCTCTTTCCTCTCCCCTGCCTCTCCTTTCTCAATCCTGCCAGTCTCTCTTCTCTCTTCTCCCTTCCTCCTGTCTTGGAGTCTTTCCTCTTTTTCTTCTTTCCTTCCTTCCTCTTGGTCTTCGAAGCCTCCCCTCCTCTTCTCTACCCTCCTTCCTCTTCCTTCCTTCTTCTCTCCCGACTCTCCAGACCTCGTAGCTCTTGTACATCCACAGCTCAGCAGCTCAACCAGGAGAGGCCCCAGCTGGACCAGTCCGTCCGTCTGTCCAGCCCAGCTGGACCCCAGCACTTTCCCATGAGCCCTCAACAGCCCCAAGGCAGGGCCTATGTGTAGGGTCAGGAGAGACAGCTTCACTTCTGTCCTGCAACCTCGGCCCCAGAGGCACCTGGGCAACTGCCCTTCCTGCTGCCCCATGCTATGCTGGGAACTGAGAACGGCAAGTTTGGGTGTGGGATGCCACCGGGGAGGACAGAGTTTTGGGGAAGATTTTCTGTTTTGTATTTTTTATGACCATATATAATTTTGCATTTCTCCCTCAGCCTCTGCCTTCTTGGCTCCCAGATGTGTCCCACATTGAAGAATTATCTCTCCTCCCTGGAGTGAAATAAATGCAATCAATATGAGTATTGCTCTCAGGGCCTTGAAATATTACATTAATGTTCCATGTGGTGACATTTTAGCTGGAATTTTCAAATACATTATGATGGTTCAAATTAATATTTATCAGATCAGCTTTTATATTTTGCAAAAGAGAGAGAGAGTGAGAGAGATAGAGAAGGAGAGAGGGAGAGAGAGAGAAAAGGAAAGACAGAGAGAGCATTATTAAAATACAAAATGCAGATCAAGTCTAAAATCGATGGTGCATTCTCCCAGAGCATTCCAGGGGCTGTCTTTAGCTTTCTGGGTTTGTTTTTAAATTTATTGGTGTTCCAGGCAAATCTATTGGGCTCCCATGGCCCCCTGGCCGGCCTCCCCTCCTCACTCCCTCTTGCGGGCTATAGGCCCCTTCCTTTTCTGTCTTTCTGTCTTTATTATCCTGAAATGTAAATTACGACATTAGCCTGGTCCTTATTTTTTTTTTTTAACTCTCCGATGATTAAATCTGCTACACGACATCCTTGTCCTTTCTATAAATTAAATCATCTTGGCTTTGCACCTCCAGCTCAGGGCAGATGCCACACTGGTGTTGAGACAGCGGGCAGCTGAGGCTGAGGGCTGGGGTCCTTGTCCTCTCCTGGAGATGACACTGGGGGCCTTTGTGTGGGGCAGGGAGGATGTCTCCCCAGCTCCCGGCTTCTCTGTAAATAAGAAATGTGGACTGGAGGGAGGAAGTGGTGGCAATCGTACATTCCACTTTATTTCAGTCACTTCCAAACTGATTACTCTGTGAAGTGGAAAATCCAGGCAGATTAATGGTTTAATTCTCTTTCTCTTTTCTTTTGCTTCCTCCTAACCCGCCTCCTGTTTTCCCCTCTTTCTTCTTTTCACATCCTTTTTCCCTTCTCAGAGTTGTATTTAAAAAAAAAAAAAAAAAAAGGCTCAGCAGCTTTGGGCAGGCGCTCACAGAGTGGCCACGTGGTTGGCAGAAGGAAGGACAGCGGGTCCAGCTGGGAAGTGGTCCCAGCCCTACCTTGACTCTGACTGGAGCCCTGCAAGGGTTAACAGTACCCGTCTTAGCCCTTAACTTTTTCTTTTTTGGTGATCTTCTGTTTTCTCCCTCTTCAAGTTCTGGGCAAGAGTTTGCACTGGAATGAGTATTGTGAGGTGCACAAAGGCGCGCACACACACACACACACACACACACACACACACACACTTGCAATCACACTCCTGCACACGCCACCATGCCCACAAACGCAGCAGTAGAGACATTCTGAGAAGATCTACATGAAGCAAGCTGCCCTCCTGATTTCTCTCCACTGCTGATCTGGCCAAAAGAACGACAGGAAACTTAAAAAAGAAAAGGAGGAGGGATCGATTATTCGACCTGTACTTGAACCCGACTGAAAGAGATAAAGCGGAATTTTCAATAGGTCCCCTGCCCTTTTCACCAGGAGGGAAAGAGGAGAAGAAAAACAAGAGATATTTATATGACAGCAGCTGCTGAAAATAGCATTTCAGAGCCATAAAAAAAGGCAAAACGAAATTCAATGGGAGAAAAGGCAAGAAACTCCTCGTCTGCTCCCCAAAAGGCGAAGCCGGCGGTGAGCGTCCCCGGCTGAAACGCAGGCGCGCCTTCTATAGATCTGTTTGAAATTATACTTGTCATTGAGGGGGAATTTATGCTTCTATTGATCTGCAAAAGGAAAATATTAAATGGTTTGGTTTTGATCTTTCGGTGACCCCAAGGTCAAGGGTAGTAGCAGATTAGTATTCATAGAATTCATCACGGAATTGCAGCCCGCATCCACTTTATGCAAACATGCGCCCCACAGCCCGGTGAAGCAGGCAGCAAATGGCCAATGGCGAGGAAAAAGGCAGCCGCACGCCCTCCCACCCCGCGGGGCTCTCCCTCATGCAACCTCGGGGAGGAGAGGAAAGAAACGGCACAGGGGTGAGTGGATGGATGGATGGATGGATGGATGACGACACCCTGTGACTCTCGTGGGCTTGCACAAAAGCCGGGGTTCCCAGGTTGGGGAAGGTCACGGAGTTTGGAACACGGCGATGGACATTGTAGTGTGCAGCTGAAAGAGCCAGAAACCTGAGACACAGGGGCCCAGGCGGGCAGGAAGGGGCACCCAGACCAGCAGCAAGACATTGCCGGAAGGGCAGGAGCAGACAGGCGCATGCGCGGGCGCACACACGTGTGCGTGCTCACACCCCGCCAGTGGAAGCCGGGGGCTTTTCTGAAGGAGGGACGTGGAGAGCTCTCTGAAGGTGACATTGTTACTTGTTCCACACCCAGGAGCATCCTAAGTGCAAGACATTCAAGGGCCTGGATGGGAAGCAGAGAAAGGCCCGGGGAGCAGGCTTCCCTGAGCCACCCAAGGGCTTCCCGTTCTCCCTCCTGCCCTGGCCATGGAACCTGCGTTCAGATGTGTGTGTCATAAAGACACGTATGAAGTCCCTGGAGACAGACTGCAAACACCCCTCCCACCTCGCATCAGCCCACAAGTGCCCTCTTAGCAGAGTCTGTCCCCAATGTGGGAACATTTGGTCAGTAACAGAGTCACTTGCCAATGCACTAAAAATAACCCACCCAGCATATCCCTGCAATGGCAGGAATTCTGGCTGGCCCTTGTTCTGCCAGCTGATGGGGGCCCGCGGGGGACAGATCCCCACTCCTAATGGGGGCTGGGGAGGGGGAGAGGGAGCCGACCTCTGGGGGTGAACTTAACAGTGCTTGCCATCTTCATGGGGCACCTTATGCACATTCTCCCCTCACTTAATACAGAAATCCTGGCAAGCGGGAGCTGCAGCAGCCCATAGCACAGATGAGAAAACTGGGCCTGAGAGGTGAAGTCACGCTGACCCAGCATCGCTGTGTTCGGACTGAAGTCCACCCTATTCTAACCACCTGACACTTGCCTTTCACAGTTTGAGCAAATCCCAGGATTGGTCCTTACTCAAGATTCAGAGGGAGGGGAGTTGGGGATGAAGACAGGGCTTGGAGGCCTGGGGGGTGGGTCTTGGGGGTTGTGAGGGAAAGAGAGGCAAGATGGCCCCAGCCTCGCCCCCACGTGCCTGCTGAGGAGGACAGTGCTCTACCTATTAATCATGTTTCATTTATATTAGCTTGACTCGATCTACTGTATATTTGAAATGGATTTAATTTTAGATCACGCACTATGGAAGGGGGCCAGTTTGGTGTAAGGAGCATTATGAATATTTTCCATAAGCTGGATATACATTATCCAGGGACAGATATATGAGCAGCGGCCCAGGGCTGCTGGCTGGGGGAAGGGGGCTGCTCTCTCCTTCCTTCCCCCATGTCCCTGCAGCACAGGGTCATAGGGCTTTAGAGGGACCCCTCTCTGGCCTCTGCTCCTTTGGGGGCTGGTGGGGGTCTCCATCTTTTCCATGCCTGTGATCTCATCTCCACTGACCTTGAAGCTGCTGAGTCGTCGGCCTGAGAGGCATATGCAGGAGGGAAGAAACTAGGAATACAGAGGACCCTGGAGGACTGGGATGCTGGCCTGACCACCAGCCACTTCACCTGGGCTGTAGGAGGCACAGGGCCAGCCTGAGAATAAGAGAGGGGCTTGGGAGGAGAGAGGCTCAGGCCTCCCACCTTCACCCCCCAACCTCTGATGGAGGAGAAGACCGGTCGGCTGGTGGGTGGCACCCTCCTGCTCAGCCAAGCATGAGTGACAGGCCGGGCCTGACTTTCTGGAGAGCCCCTGAGCCTGGGCTGAGATGTCCCTTTCCTGGTGGTGGCCGGGGGGCCTACATCCTGGGACCTTGCACCTTTCCAAGGGAAGCAAAGCCTGTTTTGAGTCTTTGATTCCAGACCCAAGTTGGGGACACTGAGGCCCAAGGAGGATGAGAGCCGCATTGCGGGTCGTAGAACGAGTGGCCAGCTGCACGGGCACAGTACACTTGTGTAATGCTTTGCACGTCCCAGAATGCTTCCTGTCTGTTCTCAGGGCTCACAAGCTGGCCTGCCCTGGATGGAACTAATGCCTGTGGTGGTCAAGGGACAGGCCAGTAACACAGCTGGGGAGCAGCAGAACCAAGCCTCAGACCCCCATCCCACAGCACCGTGTGAGCCAGGCGTGGCCTGCAGGAAGTGGGCTCAGGAAGGGAGGGCGTCTGTATCCAAACCTGAACCTTTTATCTTCTTTCACTCCCAAATCTGTCCCTTTCCCTGTTTTCCCATTCAGGTAAGTGGCCCCGCCATTCTCTAAGCTTCAACTTTCGTCCCTTCCACCACCCCTTCCTTCAGCCCCATCACCATGACAAATGCATCCCCAAGGTCACCTCTTCCAGTCTGTTTGCTTCTCCCCGTGGCTCCTGTGCGCCCCCCCCCCATGCAAGCCACCACCACCTCTCCAGGCCCACAACATGGGCCTCCAGAAATGTCCACAAAGCCTCCTGCTCACTCCAGTCTGCTGTCTACACTGCGGCCAGAGAGATCTTGCTTAACACCAGTGCAGGGCTGGGGTGCGGCTCAGAGCTTGCCAAGCATGCCAAGGCCCTGGGTTCCATCTCCAGCACCACCAAGGAACACAGACACAGGCAGCCACATGGCACATGGCCCCCGGGGCTGCCCTCTCCTCGCTCCTCTCCAGATGTATTTCCCGCTCTTTACCTGCCATGTACCATGACCCTCCCACCCCAGGACTTTGGCACAAACTGGTCCCTCTATCTGGGCTACTGCCCTTCTTGCTTTTGCCCCAGCTGGCTCCTCAAGCTCTGCTTTGACCTGCCAGGGAGACCCCTCCCAAGTCCACAGGGAGTCCCACATGGGCCTTGTGCAGAACGACAGCCATGGGAGATGTCTGGGGTCTAGCTGTCCACACCCAGCAGGCAAAACTCTGGGCATGTGCCGGGCCCGTGCCGGGACAGGTCCCAGCTGAGACTTCTGTCTCAGCCCTCCACTCATCCACCAGTTCCTCTGTCGACCACGCAGAGCATAATACACCCGTCACCCGCCCAGCCTGGGCTGGCAGGCTTTCAGAAGTGGCATGCGACGCTTCTCTTATTCATTCTTAATTTAAGGTTTTGTGAGTTGTAATAACCCCCTTCCCCCCAAATCACTGGGAATGGGGACCTCCATGACAGCCTCGGGCAGGGGGCTGAGAGTAATTGCCCTGCGTGTGCTGTTGGTGTCTGGAGAGGACAATGGCAGGGGGCCTGGGTGGGGCTTCCCAGTACCCAGAGTGCCCGGAGGGCCACGAGCCAGGAAGGGGTGGGGGCTGGAGTTACAGCCAGCTGAGAACACTTAGAGAATCATGTGGCCTGTGGTCCACGGCTTCACAGGGGACAGGTGCCCTAGACGGGGGGGGGGGGGGCCCTTCTTCCTCCAATTCCTTCTGCTCTACCCCCAAGGCAGAGGCTGCGCCCTCCTTTTCTAGGGCCAGAGACAGTTGAAAGGGGAAAGGGAGTCTGGAGAGGGGGTTGCCCACAAGCCCTGGTCCTGGCTCCAAAAGTTCTGTGACATTACACCAAACACTCCACCTCGCTGAGCTTCAGTTTCCTCATCTTTAAAGGTTTTGCTTTACCAGTACCTGCCTCTAGATTGTTCTGTCCATTAAAATGAGATCACACACAAAGAGGTGAATGTCAGGGTTCGTATGAGACAGGTTGGTCTTCCATCAAGTTAAGCACTGAAGTTTCTGTAACTATTTTTTTAAAATATATTTTTCAGTTTTTGGTGGACACAACATCTTTAATTTTTTTTATATGGTTCTGAGGATCGAACCCAGAGCCCGGCACATGCCAGGCGAGCGTGTTACCGCGTGAGCCACATCCCCAGCCCCTCTATAACTATTATCTCACAACGGGTCTGCCCACAGTCCATGATGAGATAGAGTGGGGGCTCCTGGCTTCCTATCTGGAGAGAAGGTGCTTTCACAATGGAGGAGGCCAGTCATTTTTATTTTTATCTTGAGATAGGATCTTACTAAGTTGCTGAGGCTGGCCTCGAACCTGCAATCCTCCTGCCTCAGCCTCCAGAGTTGCTGGGATTATAGGCATGTGCCAGTGATCCTGGATGGAGGGAGGGTCATGAGCCTTCTGCCACCTTCCATTGAGGAGCCCTGTCCACCTACACTGCAGCTGGCCCCTGCTTCCTCCAGCACCCTCATTCCTAAGGCAAGGTTTGTTTTCTGGGTCACTGCCGTCCTTCTCTCTGAACTGGGATTTTACCTGGGTACCTGGAATGGTGCTGGCACATAGTAGTGCTCAATAAATATTTGCCCAAAGAGTAAGTGATTGAATGGGGTGCATGCAGAAGAGTGGGGGACAAAGGGCATGTGAATTGGGGATCAGGTGGGGAGAGTCCCCTGGACCCTCACTGCCTCTTTCTTGAGCCTCAGGAACAACATACCTGTCACACACTGCCTGCCCAGCCCTGCCCTGCCCTGCCCAGGGTCTTGTCCCCATTCAGTCACTGGAATGACCTCCCCTGTCTCCCTATAGATTCAGGGCCTGGTGAGAAGAGCTGATGGGAACCTGGGTGTCCCCATTTCCCACCCAGGTGCCTGGGACTCCTCACCTCCTGGCAGCCTCGCGCCCCCCCCCCATCCTTAGAGCTGAAGAGTCCCTAGGGCAGTGACTGGCCCTCCTCATCCCTTCTGTATGAAGGGGTCCCAGACCCTGGTGTGAAGCAGGCTTCCAGAGTGCACATCCTCTTGGGCATGAATTCTAGGAGCCAAGGATGACAACAAAGAATCTGACCCCTGCGCCCCACAGCCCTGGTCCACTGCTGTGATCATCTCGGTGCCAGGTCACCCAGCTCTCCCACCAGGGCCTCACGGGACTCAGTGCTAGAGAGGGTGAGAGGCCGGCAGCAGCTCCGACCCGTGCCAGGAGCCCTCCGAGCAGTCCAACCTGTGTCTCCAGGCAGGGGAAGGTGTCCCCAGACACCAGGCCCAGAGAGCTGGCTGCCCTGTTCACAGGCCCACAGCGAGGGCCCAGGCTGAAGCAGGGCTACTCTCAGAAATTCTGAGTGGTGAGGCCGAAGCAGAAAATAGATCTGACGACGACGTTGACGCCGGAGGACGGGCTGTCCAGTGTACAGAGGCCATGTACTGGGGTGGGTGTTCTGAGAGAGAGAGAGAGAGAGAGAGGCTGAGCCAGAGGGGGAGGAGAGATAGAAAGAGAGGTACAGACAGAAAGAGGAAGAGGGAGAGAGCAAAACAAAAAGAGCTGCCTATCTGGAAATGAGAAGGAGGGTTTGGAGAGAGCGGTACAAGCCCTGTGCATGGGCCAGAGATGAGCCGCCAGGGCTGGGGCCCAGGGAGCCTGCACATGGGTCAGACACGGGGTACTCTGCCAACACTTGTTGAATTGATGGGGGATTGGGAGATGGGGGCAGGTATTTTGCATCCAGGAGAACAAGTACCCTCCTCACGTGACTGTCCCCAAGTGCCTGCGACCACGTGGGCAGTGTGTGCATGCATGTTAGTGTGTGGAGGAGGGCAGGGCTCAGTTTCCCTCTCAGCTGTCCCCAAGTCCGGGGACGTGTGCAGCCTGCCCCGGCTGCTGGGCCACAGGGCCAGGGTGGTGTCTGGTGGTGGGCGGCCTGACACACGCCCTCGCCAGGGGGAGGCCCCTGAGCTGTCAGCAGCCAAGGTCAGGCCGGCAGCGAAAGTGAGCCGTAAAAGGGCCACTTCTCGCTTTGTTCACTTGACACTCTCTACCCCAGAAGCCACCTGTTCAGCCATCAGTCACCCACGGAGAACACAGCTTTCCTGAAACTGGGAATTGGACAGAGAGTCCCAGGAAGGAGTGAGCATGGGGCAATGCCCACCCTCTGCCACTCCAGGGGCCTCTACGTCCACCCCGCCCCCCGCCCCCGGGCAGACTGCAGGCCGGAGTCTGGACTGTGTGAGCTAAAAAAGAAAAAAGAAAAGAAAAAGAAAACCACTCCTGATTCAGCACAAACCTGCTACATTTGCGGGTCTTGGAGGGCACAGAAGTGCCCACCTGGGGGGGATCGAGCAGCAGCCCTCACCAGGATGGCGCAGCAAGAATTGTGCCCTGGAGGGTGACCACTTGAGACGCGCCCGGGTGGGGGCACAATGAGGACGGCCTGGGGTGGGGGTGGCCCCGGGGCCTGGCTGGGGCTGGGGGGCAGGCAGGACAGCCAGGGCAGGGAGGGACCTGGCTTGGAGGCAGCCTGGGGCTCTGCCCAGTGGTGGCACCCGGGCCAGCAGAGGCCCAGCCCTGCCGCGCACGCCCCGCCTCGCTTGCTTGTTAATTTCGTCGTTTAGCCCGTTTATGGTGCTCCAGTTGCTGTTGCTTTTATAAACAAGCATTTTGGTGACCTTCCCCTCCGGACATCAGCTCCGCAAGAATCCCGAGCCCTGAACATTTATAAATAAGCCTTCTCTCAAGTTCCACAACAGGTGTGACCTCCCCCCCGCCCCCCTCCCCTGTCCTGTCCGAAAACCGAACAGTTTCAACAAGCAAAGGGAAGCCACGCGGGCTGTCTTAAAGGGGTCGAGCAGAGGCCACCCTGCGCGGGGCACCAGGGGCTGGTCCACCTCCTCCTCCACCTCCCCCAGGTTAGGGGTCCTAGAGTAGAGGGCCAGGCTGGTGGGCAGTTGACCCCTGACCCCACTCCCCCCACCCGGCCCCCGTGGCTGTGGTCTGAGATGCGTCCTTGGCTGGCACAGTGTATCTGAATCTGGCTCATTCTCCCCAGGAAGTCGTATCGGGCCCCCCAGCCTGGTCCCCCCACCGTCCGCTTCCCATGGCTCTGCTCGGCGCCCCCTGATGAGCAGAGCCTTCCGTCTCCTTCCCTGCCCAGAGCTCTTGCTTCATGAATTGCAGTGTTTCACGAGCATTTACCTAACACTCATCCGTGTGTTCAGCTGATGCTTCTTGAGCCCCTCCTCTGAGCCAGGCCGGCACTAAGGACAAAACGTTGACGAGGAGCCCAGCATCCAGTGGGGCAGAGGGACAGGCTGCACGATTTGTGAACCCCTCGGTGCTCCAAGTGAGGGAGGGGAGCAGAGGAGGGCCTCTCGGCCCACGGCCCAGACAGGGGCAAGAAGCACCTCGTGGAAGTCATCACCACGGAGGTGACCAGGGGAAGTGCACTCCAGGCCAAGGAACCAACCAGGAGGGCTCAGAGGCAAATGTACCCGGGGTGGGGGGAGCCCAGGGCTTGGGCACAAGTGGCAGGAAAGCAAGGATTCATCCACATGCTCGTCCTGACAGTGGCACTGGTCTCAGATTTGAAAACCAGGAAGCAGGGATCAGGCCTGTGACAATGGCTCCCTGGGGCAGTGATCCTGGTGTTGGTGGTAATATTGGCTGTGGTGCTGGTGCTGGTTATGGTTACGGCGATGATGATGGAATTGGCTGTGGAGATGGTGTGGTGATGGAAGTGACCCTGGTGATGGTGGAGGTGATGGAGATCCTGGTCTTGGCGATGATGCTGGTGCTGGTTATGGCTATGGTGATGACGGTGGTCTTGGCTATGGTGATGGTGGTGGTGATGGCTGTCACGATGACAGCTGAACAGAACCATAGGGAGTATTTCTCCCTGCGTGTCTCAAGGCAGGAAGCGGAGACGCTGGTCATGCTTGTAGGGGAACATCAAGGCCGAAGAACTGACAATTTGGCTCCAAGTGTCCAGTGTGATGATGAAGCTAAGGATAGAAACGGGGCAAGAAGCAAAAAGGCCTTGAGCCAGGAGGCGGGCAAAGTTGGGGCCAGTTAGGCACAGGGCTCAGGTTCAAGTCTGGCCACAGGGGACTCGGCATCGTCCTTTGTCTAGCAGCTGGTGTGGGTGCTGGGCTGAGCCTCGTGGCCTAGAGGACTCCTAGAGGCCCAACTTTCCAAATGGACATGAACCACAGCACTGTGAGTCCTGGGCATCCTGGGGTCTGACAGAGGAAGCTGGGGACGGAGGACCCCATGCATCATAAATAAAAGTTACCAAAATGTGTCCTGAGGTTTAAAAAGAACTTTCCCCTCCCTTCTCTTTCAACCCACAGCGACCTTTAGAGATAGGCTATGATTCGTTTCACAGACAAGCACTGGCTTTGCCTGGGCCTCCTTTCTCCTCTTCTTACTCTTAGTAACTCTGCCTGTCCTTCTGGCCAGCTCAGTGGTCACCTCCTCTAGAAGCATCCTGATGGTCACCCCAGTCCTCTGGTGTCCTGGTATTCTCAGTGGCCACAGGGAACTGCTGGAGTCTAGCCTCAGGGTGAGACCGCTCTTGAGCTCAGTGTGGGTAGGGACCTGCCCCTACCTCCAGCCCAGGTGCCCAGCACAGAGCCTGGCTCAGAGGTGCTCAGGAAATGCCAGACTTATTGGCCTGCCGGTATTCCTAGCTGACTTTGGGCCCCTCTGATGGCCCTGTGATGTCCAGAGTTGGCAATCCCACTCCACTCTCACACGAGTAACAGGCCCTGGGTCAGTGCTTTCTCCTGGCAGTCGGGACACTGGCTGAGCCCCAGGGGAGACGATGGAACATGGACAGAGGTGGCTCAGCTGCCAGCCCAGGACCAGTGGAGGAAGGATTTGGGGCTGGGAATGTAACCGCCACGTATGGCTCCTACGGACAGAGTCCCTTTTGTATTCTATTGCCTGGCCCAAGGGCTGGCCAATGGCCAGGCGTGTGAATTTGACAGCATCAGACCCAAACCAGCCTTGTCTGTCCTTGACTTGTCCCTCCCTGGGTCTGGCTTTTTTTTTTTTTTTGGTATTGGGAGTTGAACCCAGGGGCTCTTAACCACTGAGACACATCTCCAGCCCCTTTTTATATTTTATTTTGAGACAGGGTCTCACTGAGTTGCTTAGGGCCTCTCTAAAATTGCTGAGGTTGGCTTTGGACTTGTGATCCTCCTGCCTCAGCCTCCAGAGCTACTGGATTACAGGTGTGTGCCCCTGGGCCTGTCTTAAAAGAGTGAGCCAAGCTTTGGGGGACTTGGGTGGGACTTTGGCCAGTGCACCAGGCAGCATCTCGGCTGAGTCGCGACACCTCCCCAGGTGCTGGAGGGCCAGTAGGAGTCTTCCTCACCCTCCCACCTCTTGCCAGTGAGGACGGATGGGAAGGCACTTCTACCCTATGGAAGGAGGCTGATAAAATCACAGATTCATGGTATTGTTATTGGTAACAGCAGTAAAATGAGCCGCTCACCTTTTGCACTGTGTTGTAGACTCTCAGAGAGCAGAACACAGTCACATGTGGTGGCCCCTGAGCCCCAGAACAACCCTGAGGGCTGATGGAGCCATAGTCACAGTAAGAGCAAAGGCAGCCCCCTGCTGGGCGCCAGGCCCTGGGTCAGTTGGGTCTGCTGGGCCTCAGGCACCCTGCGCGTGGCAGGCTCCGTAGCTCTGACGAGGTTGTCCCTGCCACCTCCGGCCTCAGCCCATTGAGTGGCTGCTGCAGCCCAGCACCCCAACAGCCCACCACAAGGGCAGAGGACACCCTCATCGTCCTGATGTGTCCTCTGCTCCAGGGAAACAAGCCCAGAGTAGGAGTCTTGCTCTACCTCCAGCTCCCTGCGCCCTCAGCAGCCCCTGCCCTGCGTGGTCTCAGCCCCACCAGGGGCACCAGGCCCTCCAGGGTTCTGTGACTGCATCCATTTAACACTATATTCTGGGCACCTTAACCTCCCTGACTGTCCCAGAGGCTGCAGACATGTGACAAATGGGACCCCCCCCGGGGGGGTGGGCTGCCTTCTGGAGGCTCGAGTCCCTGTGGAGGTTACAGACGAGGAAGGGAGACCAGGCAGGAATGGGCCTGTGGGGGCCGTGGGGGCAGGTGCAGTGACAGTGACCAGGGCTTCTGTGAGGGTGGCCATCTCTGATTCCAGTAATCGAGAGTCACTCCCTGGGAAGTGGCAACAGAGAGACTGGACCCAGGTCAACTGGCCCCCAGCCCCTGCCAGTGGGTCAAAGCTGACTGGGTGGCCGTGGACGAGCGAGCTGGTTAAGACTGGGGCTTGGCCACTCGGGAGGCCCCTTTCCCCTCCTCGTGCTCAGCCGGGGCTCAGCGGGGGCCGTGACAGCGCTCCTTGCTCTCTTCCTCCTTGGAGGGTCTCTGTCCAGGCAGCTGGCGTGACTTGCTCGGGCTTCAGGGCTGGAAGTTGGGGCTCTGGACTCCACACCCTCCACACAGTCACACATGGTGGCCCCTGCAGTGGAGTGGAGAGGTCCCTGTCCTCTGGGCCCAGCTGCAAAGAGTCCAAGGCCTCAGGAAGGAGGCAGTGGATGTGGTACAGGGAACTCGGGCCTATGGCTTCACACACCCAACTCAGGGTCACCCCAGGGCAGAGGTTCTGTCTTGTGGATACGGCAGCTGACAGTTACCCAGCACCTGGCCGGGTCAGGCACCTTCCACCTGCCATCTCATATAAACCCCACTGCCGCTGGTGGACTTCATTTCACTGGGGAGGAAACTGAGGCTCAGAGAGGTGAAGGAGCTTGCCCCAGATTGCACAGCAGGAAGAAGGCCGAGTAGTGTCCCAGCCCAGCTCTGCTGACATCACCTGCCTAGGGACTCACCTGGTCAGTCAAGTATGGCACCCTGTGTGCAGGTATTTCTTCCCACTTTGCACCAGGGCAGTATTTTGGGGCTGAGGACAAAGACAGTGTCCGTTTTCTCAGGAAGCTCAGCTTGGTCAGGGCCGTGGTGGTCTAGACTGACACCAAACAGACCTTTTGCTTACTGTAAACACCATGTAGCTCCTTCTTGCCCTTTCCTCTGGTTTTGACACAAAAGTCACCTTCTCAGATGTTTCTGGGATACTTGGTAGAAGGTTTCACGGTCCCTCTTTCATTTAATTTATTTCCTTTTCATTTTGCTTCTTTATTTCTTTCTGAGGATTATACCCAAGGGTGCTCTACCTTTGAGCCACATCCCCAGCCCTTTGTAGGTAGAGACAGGGTCTCACTAAGTTGCTTAAGGCTTTGATAAGTGGCAGAGGCTGGTCTTGAACTTGCAATCCTCCTGCCTCAGCCTCCTGAGCATCTGGGACTAGAGGTGTGCACCACTGCCTGGTTCTTTCCTTCTTTCCTTCCTTCCTTCCATCTCTTCCTTTTCCTTTTTGGCTCTTATTATTCTCTAAACACCATGCACACAGTTTCTGTGAGTTGATTGCTGTCTGTCTCCTCCGCTGGGTCACAGGTCGACAAGCTGTAGCCTGTGGAATGTACCCACCACCTCTTCGTGTTTGGCAGGGGAGCTAAGAATGACTTTTACATTTTTAAATGGCTAAAAAGTAATCAAAAGAAGAGTAATATTTTGTGACATGTGACAATGACATGGGATCCAGATTCCAATATTCATAAAGTTTTATTGGAACACAGCTGTCCTCACTCATTCACATGCCGCGGCTGCTTTTGCGCTGAGATGGTGGAGCTGAGCGGCCACCACGGACTGTCTGTGGCGCCCTCATTGCTGCTCAGAGTACTGCAGATGTCAGTGCTGGGGTGGTAACTCCATGTTGCCTCTTAGCCCACAAACCCTAAATACCTTCTATCTGGCTTCTTATAGACGTCTTTAGACTCCTGCACTAAAATGTTGCTGACCATCAGAAAGCAAGGTCCCCGGGCTGGGATGTGCTCCATGATAAAGGGTCTGCCTCACATACAAACCCCTGGCTTCAATCCCTAGTGCAAAGAGAGAGACAGGGCTGGGGCTAGCATGTGTGAGGCGCTGGGTTCGATTCTTAGCACTGTGTGTAGATAAAATAAGGTCCACCAACAACTAAAAAATTTTCAAAAAAAAAAAAAAGAGAGAGCGAGCTCGCTCGCGTGCTCGCCAAGGCAGGGAGTTTGTGTCTGTTTATTTACTGCCATGTTGCGGGCATTTACAACAGCGTTGGGGCTTTTGCTTCTAGACATGATGTAACAAGTGCCAGATTTACTCTCTCCCCTTAAAGTACCAGAAACATGAGCAAAAAAATCCATGAATCAATGGAATTCAGAATTGGACGATAGGCAGTGCAGGACCATGATCCCCAGGCGAAGGCAAACAAAGGACGAGGGTCCTGTAATGACAAACAAAGGACAAGGGTCCTGTGACGGCCCCGGGTCCTGCCTGAAGAGCGCTGCGAGGCCAGAGCGCGAGGAAGGAGGGAGCAGGCCAGTCAAGCTTGTTAGTCCCACTGAGTCCAGGACACAGAATGGAGTTCAGGAAGATGGAGCAACTAAAATCCGGGGGACAAAATGATGAAGAGGAGGGAGGGAGGTCACAGAGAGACATGCAGAGATCATGTGAGCTGGGGTGAGAGAAAAGACCTCCGGACCCCTGGGGAACCTTCTGGATTAGGCCTAGTCTAATTGCAAGTTGTTCCCAAGCAGCTCAAAAGCCTTGACAACAGCAAACCAATTCCAAATAACTCGACCGCATCCCAGAACAAAGCAGCAATGTTTAAAAGAACACAACAGAATCCAGCACCCAACACTGTGGAATTTAAACTGTCAGTGGAATAAATAAGTGAACGGCTGAGGGTGAGAGCTGGATGTCTCATGGTGGGAGGAGGTTACAGACTCACAGGCAGGAAGGCTGGAATGAACCTTGTGGGTCAGCCCTGGAGAGGTCAGTATGAACCCAGGTTTAACTTAAAGTAGATTCAGATGGGCAGATAACAGAAACGATGCTAGGTCTGTGTACGAGAGGTTATGTCCTGAGAGGGCTAGTGACGAGGAAACCTGGCAGCAATGGGTGCCCCCAGCCACTTCTCGAATTCTAGTACAGTTCTCCAGGAAGAGGGGAAAGGGCAGGCTGCAGGCCCAGAGCAGGGGCACAGTCAGAGGAGCCTGTGGTACCAGAAGGTAAGGACAGGCTCCCAGTAGCACAGGGCATGTCACAAGCACCCAGGAAATAACCTGAAAGAGCTGTCAGGGGCCAAAGATGGAAGACTTTGGACAATAAAATAAAATAAATATTGGATTATAACCCAAAGTACAAAATAAGTATGCGTGAGTCCATATATGAATAAATAAAATGGGGGGTAAGTCTTTTTTCCAGAATAATTTCCAATAATATGTGTAGTTAGTGGCCCTAAAGGAGATAGAGCTTATTTCAAATGTTGATTGCAATTTTTAACTGTAGAAGTTTAATTGGAGCTTTCTTAGTATTTCTGAGTCTGGGTTACACTTAGTGGCTTGCTTCTGAAAGATAGAGAGAAATAAAGCAGGGGCTGGGGTGGTGGCTCAGTGGTAGAGGGCTTGCCTAGCAGGTGTGAGGCACTGGGTTCAGTTCTCAGCACCACATAAAAGTAAATGAATAAAATAAAGTTTCATCAACATTTAGATTTTTTTAAAAAAAGAAAAAAAAAAAAAAGCAGTGACTTTACCATTCCTAGTGGAGGAAGCTGGCAACTACCACCTCAGCTGGCCCATGAGGGATGACGTAATGTGGCATCGTCTTCTGGAGAGGATGTCACACAGTCCCCAGAAGGATGCCCTGCAAGGGCCCTTCACCTCGGTGGTGTGCCTTCTCCAAACCCACAAGTCCAGCCTGACCACGGGAGAAACTACAGACAAACACAGGGAGCATGTAGTGAGTATTCCCCTCCCCAAGATGGTCAAGGTCTACACTGTGTACACAACCAGAGATGTGGAAAACTGTGCTCTACCTGTGTGATAAGAATTGTAGTGCATTCCACGGTCATATATAAATTTAAAAAATTAATTTAAAAAAAAGATGGCCAAGGTCTTAGCAAGAGACTAAGAAATGATCACAGACCAGAGGATACGGGGGAGAGGCATGACAACAAATGCCATGTGATGTTTGGGATTAGACGCTGGAATAGAAAGAGGACGTTGATGGAAAAAAATGAAAAGGTGAATCCCAAATACAGTTTGGAGTTTAGCTAGCATAATGTGCCAACGTCAGTATGGTAGTTTTGAAAAATGTGCCACGGTGACGCGAGACATTAGCAATGGGAAGGCTGGGTGGGCAGCGGGGGTGGGGGGGCGTTATCTGCACTATCTTTACAACCTTCCAAAAGCATATTTTTGTGGTGCTTGGGGTTGAACCCAAGGCCTTACACGTGCTAAGGAAATGTTCTACCCCCGAGTCAGCCCAAAGTTAGAATCATTTTTTTTTTTTATTCTTCAGTGCTAGATATTGTTCCCAGGACCTCGTACATGCTAGACAAGCACTCTACCATTGAACTCTCTCCCAGCCCTTCCAGCTTTCCTATAAATCTAAAGTTATTTTAAATTTTAAAGTTTATTTTTTAAATGTCCAGCCTTCAGTAAAAATTACCAGGCAAGCAAAAGCAAGGACAGAGGCAAACACGACTCACAACCAGGAGAAAAGCCGGTCAATAGAAGTAGACCTAGAAATGTCACAGAAGGTGGAGCTGCAGACAGGGATGTTTGTGGCAGCAGTCATGAAGGCTCCGCTCGTGTTCAGGAAGGAACAGAAGCATGAGAGATGCAGAAATACTGAGAAAGCTCCAATTAAACTTCTACAGATAAAAATTGCAATCAACATTTGAAATGAAAATGGACCCACAGGCCCCAAACAGAAGCAATCTGAAGGAATCCATAGGACAAATTGCTAATAACCAGTGAACAACAACAACAACAAAATGCCTAAGAACCATAACGAAAGAACAGTGTTTGGTGCGAATCGGTAAGTATGTCAGATAGTGAACTTAACAACCATTCTAGAATGTGACCCAAAAGCTAAGGAGCGGGACTAGGGATGTAACTCTGATAGAATGCTCGCCTAGCATGCACAAGGTCCTGAGTTCCACCCCCAGCATCACCAAAAAATAAAATAAAATAGAAGGTATGGAGAAGAATAATAAAACAGGATGAAAGGACAGGGAGGGCTGGGCCCAGGGGAGGGCTGTGCTCTTTCCACAGGGTGGTTTTAGGAACGGGGCATTTGAGTAGACCCTAGAGGAGACCAGGGAGCCGTGGATCTCCAGGAAGCGATCCCGCACAGAGGTAATGGCATGTTCAAAGGCCCTGAGAAGAAACCATGTTCATGTTCTGGTGTGTCCAGGGAGGAGCAGGTCAGAGTAGCAGAGCAGGCAAGAGGGAGAGACAGGGTGTGGATGGTGAGGCTGGGCTTTGTGGTCAGCGTTAGGTCTTTGGCTCCTACACCAGGTGAGACGGAGTCCTTGGAAATCCTTGAGAAGAGGCAAGGTCTGAACGAGGTTGCAGAAGTTTCTCTCTGGACCAGGTGGGGACAGGGAGATTGGTTAGGAGGGCACCACAATGGCCCCCAGGGGGAAAGGATGTGGTTGCAGAGAGGGCCACACCAGTGGGCTTGGTGAGCGATGGTTGGATGGATTCCAGAGGAGTTTTGAGAGCACAGACACCAGGATTTGCCCAAGGGTGTGGGTGTGGGGGTAGAGAGCCAGGCAGGAAAAGACTCCAGAGTTTCTGGGCCTGGGTTGTCAGAGGAATCAAGCTGCTGTGATAAGAAGGGAAGACTCCACGGTCATCGAGTTTGGGGTGCAGTGGGGATGAGGGGAGCGAACGCGCAGCCGTGTCCTGCCACAGTGGCAGACATCGGCAGGAACTACCCCGCTCGTTCTAAATGTTCTTAGTCACGGCCTCAAAATCCCCTCTGTACACACTGTGGGTCCCCCGTGGTCTGCCAGGAGACACGGGGTGAAGCATCGGTGGAGTGGCACAGGGGACCCGTCCCTGGGCTCCCATCCTGGCTCCACCCCTGTGGCTTTGGGCTTATGATTTAGGATTAAGTAGCTCATTTCTTCACTCTGAGCCTCAGTTTCCTCACTTGTTAACGTGTTGGAAATTCCTAGTTGCCTGATTATGAAATGGGGTGATACTTGGCACTTCCCTCAGTGGGTTTTTATGGGGACGAGATGGCGGATGGCGGACCTGAACCTGGTGCCTGGAACACAGAAGGGCCCATAAACAAAGGCTGGTACAGGCCACCACAGCTACTTTCCAGGTTGCCAGGCTTTGTGCAAGGAAGAGCCAACTTCATGGCCCCAGGAGCTTGTGAGCAGGGAACAGAGGACCCTGGAACAGAACGAGTACTGTTCTGTTTGATCTCTGCCCCGTGGGTCCTTGGCCAGAGTTCTGGAGAGAGCCCTGCACGGGCCCAGATGAAAATCCTCCCATTTTTGGACCCGTCCCTGGGCTCCCATCCTGGCTCCACCCCTGTGGCTTTGGGCTTATGATTTAGGATTAAGTAGCTCATTTCTTCACTCTGAGCCTCAGTTTCCTCACTTGTTAACGTGTTGGAAATTCCTAGTTGCCTGATTATGAAATGGGGTGATACTTGGCACTTCCCTCAGTGGGTTTTTATGGGGACGAGATGGCGGATGGCGGACCTGAACCTGGTGCCTGGAACACAGAAGGGCCCATAAACAAAGGCTGGTACAGGCCACCACAGCTACTTTCCAGGTTGCCAGGCTTTGTGCAAGGAAGAGCCAACTTCATGGCCCCAGGAGCTTGTGAGCAGGGAACAGAGGACCCTGGAACAGAACGAGTACTGTTCTGTTTGATCTCTGCCCCGTGGGTCCTTGGCCAGAGTTCTGGAGAGAGCCCTGCACGGGCCCAGATGAAAATCCTCCCATTTTTGGACCCGTCCCTGGGCTCCCATCCTGGCTCCACCCCTGTGGCTTTGGGCTTATGATTTAGGATTAAGTAGCTCATTTCTTCACTCTGAGCCTCAGTTTCCTCACTTGTTAACGTGTTGGAAATTCCTAGTTGCCTGATTATGAAATGGGGTGATACTTGGCACTTCCCTCAGTGGGTTTTTATGGGGACGAGATGGCGGATGGCGGACCTGAACCTGGTGCCTGGAACACAGAAGGGCCCATAAACAAAGGCTGGTACAGGCCACCACAGCTACTTTCCAGGTTGCCAGGCTTTGTGCAAGGAAGAGCCAACTTCATGGCCCCAGGAGCTTGTGAGCAGGGAACAGAGGACCCTGGAACAGAACGAGTACTGTTCTGTTTGATCTCTGCCCCGTGGGTCCTTGGCCAGAGTTCTGGAGAGAGCCCTGCACGGGCCCAGATGAAAATCCTCCCATTTTTGGACAGAGTGGGCTGTCGTTGAAATATAAGAAGTCCCTGTTGAAAAATGTCCCTGCTGTGAGCACCGCTGGGTGGATTAGCTGGTATTCCTTCTCCTCCATTGAGCGGAGTCACAAGCTAATAAATATTTCAGAATTGGCTGTATTCAATCCAGCCCTTGTCCCGTTTGACGTCTGTTCTCTCGGCTTTCAGAAGGAGACAGGTGCAGATGGATGAAGAGGGATTTAATTACTAAACATCTCCAGCTCGCGATATGTGGACACATGCTGTCCCGTGTGCGCACCTACTGCACACAGTCACGCACGCCCCGCGCACCCACACAAGTGTGCACACACGGACCCTCAGCACGCCCACGCCAAGTGATCGCCCAGTGCTGTGCTCTGTTCAGAGGAGCCACATCGGAGCACAGGGCCAATAGTCCATGTGGACACAGGCATGCCGAGTGTGTGTGCGGGACCCTGGGTGTCTCAGGAGCGGGTTTACAGTCCATGTGCACCATGTACGTGTCCGATATGTCAACAACGTGCACACACCCAGCACTACAGCCATGCAGATGTTCATTTCTACGCTTATGTATGTGACATGTTTCTGGGACAAGTGAAATTCAAAGACACTGCCTTTGTCCAGCCGTGTTGCTCACTCCAGGGGACACTGCAGACTCAGCAGAAACGCAGATGGACAGTGGCATCTAGGTCCCCACGGCACAGCTTCTGTTTTTCTTGACACATCATTGAGCACATGCATGACACACATGTGCACCTGTGTGATTCGGGGCGAAGATGCACATCCTCTCTCCTGTGTCCGGGGCTGCCATGAACACCCACGAGGGTGGGTGCTCCTCTATCTGGGCACACTCGTGTGCACACAGGCATGTGCACACACACGCTCGCCCCTCTGCTGGGAGCCTCAGCTTTTTCCTCTTCTGCGAGAACGTGCCCAGCCTCTCGCTACTGGCCCTCCGGGGGGCTGGGGGTCTCAGAGGTCTCATTTCTACTGTCCATCACCAGCATCTGACCCTGAGGGGGAGGAGGAGGACATGCCTCCGGGTCCTGCCTCAGTGGTGATGGTTGGGGCCAGGAAAGGGTTGGGAGAGAGGAGATGAAGATGGGCAGAATGTGACCAGCCACCATCCCTTAGGGTCCCTCATGGGCACCTTCAGGGTAAGGACACATCACTAAGACCCATTGCAGGTTGGAGAAGCCAGGACAGCCGGCATCCCCTTTGTCCCCATTCACACCTTGCTCAGGTATTGATGGAAGAGCACCTGGGTGTCAGAGAAGACCTGGGGACTGTTATCTGCTCTGTGCTGATAAGCAATCCCTAAGGGGCTGGTTCCCAGTGGGTTAGCCTCAGCCCTCAGGGGCTAGCCTCAGCCCTGCTGTCAGCAGAACCCAGCCATGAGTTTTTTTTCCAGATAGAGCCATGGCAAACAGACAGGGGGTGTGAGGCTTCCAAATAACCAATCAGTAGACACTATGGAAATGCATGCAAATGAAAGATGCAAATCAGCACCGAGTCTTTTTGCATCTGTAACCGGCCCAGACCACCTGCCTGAGGTGATCACTTCCTTCCCTTTGTCAGGAAGGGTGGGAGCTGAGTCCAGCAGGGAGCAGGCCGGAGGTCTGAGGACCCTGTGTGCTGACAGGGGCCATTCCCCATCCCTCAGCTCTCTGCACTGCCACACCTGGCAGCCTCCTCCCCCATTCCATGTGCCCACTTACAGACCATGCACACTCAGCTTTGCCCAATGCACTCTCACACGAGTAATGCATAGCGCCCCACCTTCGTATTGGCAAACACACATTCACACTGTGGCACGCTTGCTCACACATGAATCACTCCGGTGCATCAACATACACACCCACAAAACATGCCTGCACACCCACAAAACATGCCAGCACACACTTTTCCTTGACCAGGAAGGAGCCTGTGTGCTTGTGCCCCATCCAGATCAACAGTCCAGGATCCTGGGCTAGGGTTGTGGCTCAGAGGCAGAGAGCTTGCCTAACATGTGTGAGGTACTGGGTTCAACCTCAGCACCACATAAAAATAAATAAATAAAATAAAGGCATTGACAACCACCAAAAAAAAAAAAAAAGTTCTGTGGATGTAGCTCAGTGGTACAGTTCCCTTGGGTTCAATCCCCAGTACCCACCCACCCCCAACAACAACAACAAAAAAGAGTCCAGGATCCTGCCAGGCATGGTGGCATACATGTAATCCCAGCAATTTGGGAGGCTAAGGCAGGAGGATCACAAGCTCAAGACCAGCTTCAGCAAGTTAACAAGGCTCTAAGCAACTTAGCCAGACCCTGTCTCAAAAGGAAAAATAAAAGGGCTGGGGTGTGGCTCAGTGGTTAACACCCTGGGTTCAATTCCCAGTACCAAAAAAAAAAAAAAAAAAAAGAGTCCAGGATCCTGGGGAGGAGGGCAGCAGGGGCACGAGGGTAGCCAAGTGTTCCAGGAGAGTCCTCTTCCTGGGGGCTGCCCAAGGGGTAAGTGGTCTGGCCTGGTCCCCTGGGATTCCCTGACGGATGGAGACCCCTCTGGGAAGGGAGGGCAGGCACCCCCGGGAAGATGCCTGCCTCAGGGAGCGGTAATTGAGGGGTAGGGAATTAGATAATCAGCACCGCCAGGAAGTGGGGATGTGCCCGTGTGGCCTTTGTTCCTTGAGTGAGCAGTCAGGGAGCCAGGGAAGGAACCCAGCCAGGCTGGGGGGGGCTGGAAGGCGGAGCAGGGTCCTGCCTCTCCCCGCACAAGAGGAGACACTGAGCACTGTCAGGCCCCAAGCCCGCCCTGAGGAGGTCCTGGGGGGTCACCTGGGCCTCCGAGGGACCTGGGACTGCTTCCTTGCCCCTGAGCCACACCACTGGCTTCCCCCGGGTCCCTGTGCACCAGAGGCTAAGAAGCGCCCAGGAACGCAGAGGGCCTGAGTCTGACCCCTTCCATGTGAGCCTGGGGAGCCGCTCCAACGCTCTGAGCCTCAGGGCCTCCCTGGGACCCTCCCTGCAGGCGAGGTGCCCTTCAAGGCTCACCAGCACTGATAACCAGGTGCATGCCAAGCTCAGAGCCGGTGCCAGGCTTGGCTGGGGCCTCGTGCACAGCCCCGTCCAGCCTCCCAACACCAAGAGGCCAGGAAGGACTGTGTCATTATTCTCCCCGTCTCACCTCTGGCCAAACGGAGGCAGGGGCCATCCCAGGAATGGCAGGGGTGGCACCTAGGCAAGGCAGAGCTTGTGCTGCCAGGACCCTCGATTCCTCAGCCAGGGAGGAGTCCACAGGCTGCTGGACATTGGGTCACCCAGGACATGGGCGATGACAGTGGCCTTTGAGAAGGAGCAGCCCCTCTTCCTGCCTGTCTTTGACCCCCAGCTTCAAACCCCCAACACAGCCCGCGGCCCCGGGCCTGCTCCGCACACCCTCGGGAGCCCCTCGCTGAAGTCCGCCATGCACAGCGGCCCTCATGGGTTCCTTCAGAGACTCCTCTCCCACGTGATCTCCGAGGTGCCCCTTCCAGCCTTGAATGGGGGGATTCCTGCCACCCCACAGTGCTGGCCACTCGACCATCACAGCCGCATCACGGTTGCCCCATGCAATTGCTGAGCCAGGGTGAGCAGGGGCCTTGGTTTCCCTGCTGTCACAGGAGGGAGCTGGACTAGTCCCCGTCCCTCCTCGGATCCTCCCATCTCTCCCCGCAGACCCCGGTGCCTGGGGGCCACGCCCCGAGTGAGTAGGAAGGTTTCCCAGCCTGCAAGGGCTTCTGACCACCCTGCAAAGATGGCCGAGCTGGGGCCTGCCGTGGGCATTTGGTCCTTCCCGAATGCCGCCGCCCTGTTTCCCGTCTGGCGCTGAGTGGTCCGAGCCCTGGAGCAGGAGCCCCAGCCCAGGGGCCTTATCTGGCTGCACCTTCCTCACCTGATGGGGCAGGTGAGCAGGACACACGACAGGACTCATTCCCTCCCCTCCTCGACCCCGAGTCCTCATGGGTAAAATGGGATGCTCAGGGGCTCCTGGGGTGGACAGACAAGCCCATAAAAGCCGAGTGTGATAACTGTCCCAAGAACTGGGTCCAAGCACAGGAGGAGTCTAAGTGCTTCACTCACAGCCCCTCCTCCCGCCCCACCAGCTCACTATGACTCATCGGACCCCTGCCCTTCCCTCGGTCTGGCAGGCCACGGGCCCTGCCCAGATCTGCCTGGCTTGCTCCCCACCTGGTCTGGGATTGACCTGCCCTGAGTCCTGGCCCCTGGCCCACCTTCCCTCTCCACTTCCCTTCTTCTGGTGGAGTTGATGTGCATCTGACTCTGCCTACAGTGCCCCATCCCACCCTAGGACCAGAGCTCCGCCAGGGCAGGGGGTTTGTGTCAGTTTTGTTCACTGTGGCTCTTCTGGTGCCCAGACCCCTGCCCACCATGTCCACCCA
Source organism: Spermophilus citellus (assembly GCF_964194105.1). Classification (NCBI taxonomy): domain Eukaryota; kingdom Metazoa; phylum Chordata; class Mammalia; order Rodentia; family Sciuridae; genus Spermophilus; species Spermophilus citellus. The sequence continues at coordinate 132,028,341 of NC_138191.1, forward strand.
TTTCACAGATGAGGAGACTGAGGCCCAGGGAGGTTCTGCGAGCTGCTCAAGTGGGCGGTAGGGACAGAGTCCAGGCTCCCCAGGATTCCCCAGCCCTGTGAGGACCCCCCTGCACCCTCCAGCCATCCCATCCCCTGCACCAGCATGCCCTAAGTGGCGGTGGTGGTAGAGATGGGACAGTCTGCCCACCTGCTCGGGGCCGGAGGCTGGAAGGGGCCACTGGAAGCTGTGGAGGAGCCTGTCTGCTCCCTGCCCCTCCAGGCTGTCGGCCCCACCCGAGGCTGGAAACCCGACACCCGCAGCCCATCTGCTTCTAGGCCTCTGTCCTCCGCCCCTGGAGGCCTCTGGGCCTGCGGCTGGGAAGCTGTGATTGTTCGGGGCTGAATGGGCAGGCCTGGCGCCCACGCCAGGTGCACCATTGTGAGGGCCCTGACACCTGCCTGGCGGGGCACGGACCCTTGGCTGGCTGAGAGGAGCTGCCCACCCGCCTCCCGGGGCTGGGGGTCCCAGCTCCCCCTGCTCCCCAGGGCAAAAGGCCCCAACCCAGAGTCCCTGCCTGTCTGGGTGGCCTCTGAGGCCCCTCCAGACCCACACCCCCTTTACTCTCTCTGCTCTCAGCCCTGGTGAGGCCAGAGACACCATGGGCCATAACAAGAGGCACCAACTCTGGGCCTCAGTTTCTGGTCTGTAAAATGGGGCTAATCATAAAACCTGCAGAAGGAACATTAGGCGGATCAAAGGCCGAGATCCGGAGGCCATGCTGAGCACGTGGTGGGCGTTGGAGAAAAGCAATTATCACGATTAAGACCTAGCAGTGCGCAGGCAGGAGCCCAGGGGAGCTGGTCTCAGCCCCAGCAGGCCCTGAGCCCCCAGCCTCCCCCCTGCCCGCCTCCCCTTGCCCTGCCTCCCGCCCGCTCTATGAAAATTTAATGCCGGGTAATGACAGTCTGGGCTAATGAAAGAGGCTTCTCTTCTGGCAAAAAGAGAAAAACAAACAAAAATCAACAACCTGCAAGGGGGCATTAACTTTTCATGAGCCGCTCTCCCCAGTGACACCCCGCCCTGCTCACCCGGGCAGCGCCAAGCCCCCTCCTACCCACCCTGCTTCTGGAGCTGGGGCTGGGCGGCCAGTGGGGGGGCAGGCTGGAGGGGGCCTGGCTTCTGGAGGCTTCTTCTTGGGGTTCCTCCACAGGGCATCTGCAGCCCCAGGAGGGGGGAGCCCCCGAGGGCTTCTGGAGCAGGACTTGGGCTCCAGGGTGGGGTGCCAGTCCTCAGGTGAGGGGGGCTGAAGTCCAGGGGTGGGCGGGAGAGGAGAGGGCTGGCACAGGGGCCGCTGTCTGGCCACCAGCAGCCTCCTGCAGCGCCAGGCCCCCGCGCGTGGCTGTCTCTGGCTGGAAGTGGTTGGAGAAAAGGGCACAGAGCCTCCCTCGCCGTCTTTCCCTCTCTTTGTGGTCTCCTGGAGAGCCATTGGCTGCTGCCTGTGATATCCTGAGAGATGTGACAATTAATTTTCTTTTAATCAAGGTCGGATGAAGTAAATTGGTGCGGCTCTGCAGCCCTTCATTTTCTGTTTTTGCAGTAAGGCAAAACAAATATGATCAAATTACGCTCCTCCTCACCTTATTGAATTAGGAGGCATGACGGATCAGAGGGAGCGAGTGTTCTGGGCCACGTAGACCCCCTGCCCCTCCCTGCCTAGCCTCCGCCTCCTGGATTCCAACAGGTCACCTTCCCCAGGGACCCCAGGGGGTTGGAGGACAGTGCCTGGCGTGGCTGGTGCTCAGTGAGTGAGGGACCCAGGGACTCCTGCGCTGGGCACGGGGTAGAGGCGCTCAGGCTGGGAGAAGGATTGGCCTTGGGGAAACCAGCCCCTGTCCTGTAGTCTAGAGCCTCCCTCTTCCTAGGCGCCACTGGCAGGTGAAGGGTCCCTCCTCTGCGCTCTGCTCAATGAGCTGAGGGAGGGGCTCCTGGGTCCACAGAAGTCCCCCTCACAGCAGGAGTCCGGCAGTGCCGAGCTGACTTGGGGATGGTTTCAATCCCTCCCCGTGGAGGGGCTAGGGCTTCTGCCAGCAACCGAGGCAGACGCCCACAGCCCTAGGCTCTGTCATTGGTGCCACGCCAAGATTGGGTCTCAGGGCCACCAGAGCTCATGCTGCCATGTGGGCTCAGGGAGATGCTGAGTGGTCTGGAAGCATTCTGGCCCAGGGACAGCAGGGAGGGGACCTAAAGACGGTCCTCAGCAATACCTGGACCAGCGCAGGGAGAGGATGGCCAGGTCACCCGGCAGGAAGGGTGCCCCAAAGGGTCCGGCCGTCCTGTGGGGCTGTGAATGTGCGCTGGCACACCAGGGGGCTCGGATCCCAGCTCCTTTCTGGGACATTTTAGATTTTCTTTCACCTTCTCTGCGGTGAGCATGTCCACGGTCACCCATCCCGGAGCCCAGTGAGTACGGTGACCTGTCCAGGCGATGTCCCACGGGAGGCCCCCAGAGGATGTCGGTCAGCACCGGCACCTTCTAGCGTCATGTTCCTAAGGCTGATGTTGCGCAGAGGCCAGGAGAACTGGCTGTACAAGGGTCCCCCGCCCAGCCTCCTTCTCTGAAGCAGAGGACTACCCCCCCGGACCCGGTGGGGTCAGTCCCAGGGTCCACTGGCTTATCTGGGCTTTCAGTGTGTGGGACCCTCATCCTCCGCTGCGGGCAGAGCCCCGTCCCAGGCAGCACAGGGGAGGAGGCGTTGACAGCACGGTCACTTCCCGAGGGAGCCCACAGCCCAGCTGGACATACACGGCGGGAAATCCCATGCAGAAATCGACAAGGGCACACGGCACAAGAAGCCCGGAGAGGCCACCCGCAGCCTGGGGGAGGGCAGCTGGCCCCAGGGCACCGGGGCAGGAGGCCGGGAAGTTAGAGACAGGGCTCTGGGGGAATCTGGAGGCGAGGAGCAGGCTCTGGGTGAAATGGGAGGGACCCGGAGGCTCAGGGCTGAGGCAGGTCCCCAAGGGGACGATGGCAAGTGGGGTGGCTCAGCTCACTCTGGGCCAGGTCGGCTATGAAGACGCCCACAAATGAGGCCCTGACAGTCATCTGGGAAGCAGCTGCCACAGCCCACAGGGTCCACCTGGACCCACAGAGCTGCTTCTCCTGGGAATTCCAGGTGCTTAGGAGACACATACGTAATTATTTTACTATTTACCAGTAGGGCTAGGCTAGGGATGGAACCCAGGGCTCACACATGCTAGGCAAGTGCTCTTCCACTGAGCCCTGCCCCAGCCCTGGCTCTGGGCATTGTGGTATAGAAAGGCTCACGCCAGAGCCTCTGGGCATAGACTGGGCAGCCTGCTGTCATGGGCAAGCTTTGGGCTTCCTGGGTCTATCATATCTGGACTCTGTGATATTGGACAAGTGACTTGACCTCTCTGGTTAAATGGGATGAAGCTCACAGGCGTTGCTATGTGGCCCCAGCAAATTCCTCCGATGCCTTTGGGCCTGCCCTGCCTAGGGGAGTCAGCTGACTGACACCCGGCCCTCAGCCTGGGCTGGGGTGTGAAGCAGGGGTAGTGCCTGAGTCCTGGAGCAGATGGGTGACCCTGGACATTGCTCCATGGGCCATTCCTGCATGCGTCTGCTGTGTCCGTGGCCTGAGCTGTGGGACCAGTCTCGGGGTGGGGACTTCTCAGCAGCTGAGTCACTACCCCTGGGGTATACCAGTCACCCAGATGGGGCAAGATCATGACATATATTTATCTCTGCCACCTCCCCAGTACCTCCTCTTCCCCTTCCTTTTCCTGTCCTTCTTCCTCCCTTCTTCCAGCCATTGGATGGGCCCAACTGACGCTGCGACTACTCAGTCCCAAATCCTTCCTCTCCTAAACACGGTCTGTAGTCCTCCTAGGCCTTCAGTCTCATCTTCTCTAAGTTCAATGACAGTAGAGTAGCTGCCACTAATTGAGTACTTACCAATTATGAGCTACTTTGCATACATTAAATCTAATCCCTTATTTGCCAGGTGAATTGTTACTATTATTATCCCCATTTTACAGATGATGACAAGACTCAGAGAAGTTGAGTGGCCTGCCCAAGGTTGGGATGAGGAGTGGGTAAGCTGGCATTTTAACCGGGTGGCACTGATGTCAGAACTCCTGATCCTTCCAGGATGCACTGTACCATTTGTCTTCAAAGCTCCTAATTCCTTAGGGGTCCTCCCTAGGCCCAGAGCCCCCGCCCCCAGGAGTGTACACCTTGTTCCCACAACATGGACTTGTCCCATATCCTGGCCGGTCCTCAGCCAGTCCCAACCCCTTAGCCAGCCCGTTTAATGAGATGCCTCCCTCCAGGACCTGGCTACCTCCAGCAGACAGAACCGTCCATAGATGCTGCCCCTAAGGCAGGCCAGTGTGGGGGAGGGTCTCCGGCGCCTGTCAATCTGCGGCAGGCCTGCGGGTGGGGTGGGCTCCCAGGGCCATGCCCATGGCTGCAGCGGCCCTCCCCACCCAGGCCCGGACCGATGGAGTAGGGGCGCAGGCGCCCAGCTGGTGAGCGGCGATCCCTCCTTATCCGGCATCAGCGCCTCCTTTTGCAGCTGAAGTTTCAGATCAGAGCTCGTTTTCACTCCGATGCTGGTGCTGCGAGCAAGGTGGCGCCCCTCCCCCGCCAGAGCACGTGTCCGCTGTCAGAGAGATGCTCCGGGGACACTGGCCAGGGTGGCCACAGGCAGGCACCGGGAAAAAGGCCGCTCCTTTTTCTGTTTTCCAAACCAGAAGGGCTTGGCTGGGTTTCTGTCCCCGCTGATTACTGAGGTCACATCTATGCATTCTGTGAAGTTCAGGCCTCGCAGGAAAGAGGTCGCCAGCCCGCACTCCCTGCACCTACAGCGGCAGTGCCTGTCCACACCCGTGCATCCCCACAGAAGCCCCTGCCTGCTCTGGCCGGCAGAGTTGGGTGCCAGGCCGCCGGGTTGCTTTCCCCCTTCACAGTGCAGCTTCTCCCGGCCACCGGTTAAAGGCTGTGCCAGGTGACCCGAGGCTCCGGCTCCCTGGCCCTGTCGTGGGAATTGTTGCTGGCCTTGGTCCTTCCTGGCCAGGCCGCCAGCGGCTGCCCCCTATTGCTTTCCCTTCCCGTCCCTCCTGCCAGAGATGCCTCAGTGTCCCCTGTCCTCTGGCTCCATCTGTCCATCCACGGAGGGGGACTCACAAGGATGTGAGTTGGTCCAGGCGGCTGCAGGGAACCTGGGTGTGGAGCCAGGCCCCTGGTTGAAGCCTCGCTGGCCGGGCCGCCCCAGGACCAAGGCTCTGTAGACTGCGAAGCCTGATTCCCCCCCCCCCCCCCGAACGCAGGGAGGGGAAGACGGCTCCTCAGGGCAGCCTGGGCGGCCAGGAGCTGGTGGGCACACACGGGCTCAGTCCTGGGCTTAGGGACATGGTGGCAGCTGACAGTCCCCAGCTGGGGTCCTCTGGAGGTGGCAGCCTTAGGGACAGGGGAGAGCTGAGAAGTGGGGGCAAGCGGCCCTTAGGAGGGGACACTCTTCCAGAAGGGAGGGCCAGGAGGGGAGGAAAAAGGGGGCAGGGCGGGACCGTGTGCAGCCAGCAGCCACCGGGCCGGGGGCTGGTGGATGAAGGATGGCGGTGGGCTGGAAACCGCGTGTGTCAGCAGCGGGCATCCCCGCCAGGCGCAGAGCTGCCAGGCAGAGGCATTCACAGGGCAAGCGGAGAGGGCCGGGAGGGCTGGAGCCATCCATCTTTGGCAAGGCCGCTCACACCCCGAGATCCTGGCCTCCCCCCTCTGCTGCTGGGGCCCCTGCCTTTGGGGGTCCCCCTCCTTCTTCCTCAGCCCCTTGCCTTCTGCGTTTCCCCAGGAACGTCCTTCATCGGCCCGCAGGGTTCGTGTCACCCCACGGAACGCGGGCTCCGTGCCACTGTACACTTCGGAGAATCATTAGCAGAAATCATTAGCTGGGATCCAGCCTCCCCCATAAATCTCCCCTGCACCTGGATCATTTGTCCGCGCCTAATTTCCATCTCCCGAACTTTATGATTTGTCCCTCGTTTGATGAGCGTTTCTCCCATCAATTGTGCCGTAAGTGCTTGCAGAGAAGGACCCCCTGCGCTGACCCCATCTCAGACAGACGGGTCTGGGCTCCGCGCCCTGCGTGCCGCTGGAGGCCCCCTCCCCAGCCCCCCCAGCTCGTCCCTCAAAGGGCAGCTTAAAGACGCTGTGCCCGCAGCCTCCCTTGGGAAGGAGGCCCAACAGGCCCCGGCGTGTGGCTGGAACCAAGAGGACGGAGGAAGGTGGGAAGAGCCTGTGGCTGGTGGGTAGCCTGGTTTCTTATCATTGCCCCAACTCGCTGTGTGACCTCAGGCATGTGGCTCTCCTTCTCTGAGTCTCAGTTTCCCTCAGGTGCGGAGCAGGGATGATGCTGCCCATCTTTCACGGTTGTTGTGTGAGTTGAGGTCATTTGTGCTTTCCCATGTTCAAAGCCATTCAGTAAGTGTGTCTGCTCGGCCCCTTGACGTTCCAAAGAGCTATGTACCCTGCTCTTTGGTGCAGAAGGAACGGCAAAGAGTCACACACTGGTGAAAAGGGAATCGGCAGCCACCGTGGCGGCTGAGAGTGAGGCCTTTGTGCCTGGTAGACATGGGTTTGAGTCTTGCATCTCCCACTAACCAGCTGTGTGATGTTGGGTAAGTCCCTTGACCTCTCTGCGGCTCCGTTTCTCATCTGTAAAATGGAGGTGAAGCAAGCACTAGGCAGGACGTGACCCCCACAGCCACTGTTGTTTTGTCACTGTGAGGCACAGAGAGGGACAGAGGTGTTCCTAAGGCACATTATAACCTGGAACAGGGAATGAGAGTATCAGAACAACGTAGAGGGACAGGAGCGCTGGTCCACGGGTTCTTGGAGACAGGATCCCAGGCCTGGCTTAGTAGCCCAACAGCTTTTGGAAATGTCAGACAAACCCCAGGAAAGGGACTGAGAGGAGGTGAGGCACAGGACCCAGGACTCCACACCCGAGGAAGCAGGGTGTTCCCAGGACCTGTCCTCGGAGGCTGTGGGGCCCCCAGGAGGCGCCCGCTCCCCGGGCTGGGGCGAGGACGTGGAGTCTGGGGTGTTGGGAAACACGGTTGGGCCCTTCCCAGGGCAGCTCTGGCCACCTGGAAGGCTCCCAGAAGGGACACGTGTACCTTTGGGTTTGGGGACACAGGGTTCAGCAGGGTTGCCCGCGGGAAGGTGGTCCTCCTGGGTGGGGCTGGGGGCACGGCCGTGGTGGGTCCCCGGGAGAGGAGGCCGCCACCGCGGAGAGGAACACCCACTTTAATGTCAGGGCCGGTCCCCACCTGGAGGCAGGGAAGGCCCGGGAGGTGCAGCGAGGTTCCTGGCATTTGCTGGGGTGTCCTGAGCTCACTCCGTGGGAGGCCGGGGAGCCTGCTGGTGCAGTGGGTAGGTCATGTGGCCCCGGGCGGGTTACTTAACCTCTCTGGGCCTCGGTTTCCTCCCTTAAAACAGGGGTGATGATCTCGCAGGCTTCACAGGGTTGCCGGGAGGAGTGATTATACCCCTCGGAGGATGGCGCCTGCCGTGCAGTAGGCACTCAGTGACGCTCATTGTCGTCATCCCAAGAACTGCACTTGCTGTGACATATTTTTAAATGCAGGGCTTTCTCGCCAAATTATCAAGGGCAGCGTATTTATGTCCATTTTCAAGGTGGAGAAACTGAGGCCCCAAAGCTGCTCAGAAGGGAAGGCGGTTCCCAGCGGAAGCGGGAGGAGGACCCGCGCCCACTGACTGCTACCTGGCCTCGCGGCCTGGCGGCAGACCCCAATTTGTGAATTCCCAGGAGCCCAAAACAGAGCGCCGGGATCTGGATTCATCAACACCCTCCCACGGGGTGACTCACCGAGAGCGAGAGCGGGATCTGCCCCGGCACATTCCCGCCCCCCGGCCTGGCAGCTGCAGCCCTGCTGACCCGAGGGCCCGGGAGACGGGGTGCAGGGCAGAGGGGCACGCTGGGGGGGCCTCGGCCCCTCCGTCCGCCTGGGCAGCCATGGTGGCCGGGAAGGTGAGCACTCCGCTCCCGAGGTGCCCCATGCTCACAAGTCCTGGGCCCTGGGGACACCCAGGGTAGAGCCCGGGCCCTGGGCAGGAGAGTGGCCGGGGTGGGAGTGGGCGTGGGCTGGCGCCACGGGCTGCAGGAGCACGCGGTTTTACGGATCGCATTATCTTTTATGGGATCCTAAAAAGAATGTCAGGCTCTGGAGGGCGGCCGCCCTCTCCTCGCCGCCTCTGATGGCCGCCGTCGCTGCTGCGGCACTTTTATCACAGGCCTGGCCCCCCACCCCCAGAGCTGGGCGGCCGTGGTGCCCACGGAGCACTGGGCTGGCGGGAGCTCCGGCCCCCTTCAGACTGGGGTGGGCTCCCATGGCCCCCCCCAAGCGAGGATGGTGGCTCCGTCCACACTGGGGGGGCTCTGCTCCCAGCCCTGTCCTTCCCAACCCCGGGGTGGGCGAGGGTCCCCGTGAAGACCCTGACCCCCCCTCACCTTCCCCAGGTGGCTCATTTCCCTGTGGTCTTCTCGGTGCCCGGGATCCCCAGAAACCAGCTTCGGTGCCCAGCGGCCCTGCCAGGGCTCCCTCACCTGCCCTGACCCCTCCAGCACCGGTGCTCTGGGCTTTGGCCTCTTCCCCTAAGGAAAGCACTGTTCTGGAACGGGAAAGATCTAGGAAACAAGTGTGTGCGTGTGAGGGGGTGGGGTTCGTTTCCCCAGGAGGAGGGCATTCAGAATCTCCAGGTGCCCGCCGTGTGGTGGTCAGGGCTACCACCGCGGGTCCCTGCTTGGTAAGGCTCAAGTGGGCCGCCACGGAGGTCACGGTGCCTGGTTTGTAGTAAGTGCTCAACAAACACAGACGACCACGGTTAGCGTCCTTAATCGTGGAGTGGGTCTGTCTGAGCTTCTGCTCTCTGTCCCTGGGGACTCCAGGAAGAGGGGACATGGGTTGACGTGGCAGCAAGAGGCGGTGGGGTGACACAGCAGGAAGAACTCCGGGCCCCGATACTGGGGTGAGGGGGACGGGAGTGTGACAGCTCTTTCCTCCAAAATGGTTAAGAAAGAGGAGAGAGGAGCCAAGAAAGCCGTGCCGCCCAGGGAAATTAGGCAGCGGGCCTAATGAAAACCAGGCAGCGGGCCAAGTGAGAAATGTGGCCTTCCTTCTGCCTCTCCTGTTTCTTCTCTAGGAGCCTGGGGTGGGGCAGGGCAACTACCACAGGACCATGCTGGGGGCTGGGGCGAGGACGGAGGAGAGGGCTGAGGGGAGCCTGGGAGGTGGCCTGGGACTGCAGAGGTGGCCCACCAACTCTGGACGTAGGGTCAAACAGGCTACAGGGCCTGCTGGCTCCTGCAGAGGTTCTAACACAAGAAACAAAGGCTCAGAGAGGTGGTGTGACTCACCCAGGGTGACCCAGCAGGCGGGGGAGAGCCCTCCTGGGCGTCTGGGACTCATGGTTTCCATACACCTCTCATTCCCCTTGCTCTGGGCCTAACTCGGAGGAATTCAGCCCTTTCCCCAGCGTTTGGGAGTTGTTTGTGTTTGCGGTGTTGAGGCTGGAACCCGGGACCTGGCACCCGCCAGGCAAGCGCTCCGCCACTGAGCAGCATCCTGGCCTGGAGGCCTGTCCCTTAAGGTCAGGGCAGCGCGGTTGCTGGGGCACGAGGTCTCGGATTTTCTCCCCATAGGCTGACCTGACGTGAAGACCCCACTTCCACCTGGAGTGTCCCTTAAATTTTACATAAGTTTGATGGTTTTCTCAAGATGCGCTGCTTAAGGAAACACTCTGTCCTCGCAAAATCTAGAATGAGGTTCGTACACTGGGATGATTTGTCAGGTTTATCTCATGACCTGTCCCCCCTCCTCCTATGGCGATACCTCCAATGCCCCCAGCTAGACCGGCCCAGGGTCCAGTGTCCACTCTGGACATCAGGCCCTCGAGGGCCAAGATTTTTGTTAGTTCTATTCACGGCTGTGTCACCTGTCGGCGCCTAGCACAGGTCTCAGCACATAGTAGGTTCCCAGCAAATATTGAGTAAATAAGTGAATGAGTGAGTGCATCCATGGAATGTCTGACGAGACCTGTCTAGGGATGTGAGCATCCAGGGAAATCGGCAGAAGGAGGAGGCATTTAAGGGCAGAGAGGAGAGACGGGCCTTTTGACCAGAGGAGGCAGTCTGTGCAAAGGTCCAGAGGCAGGGAGAGGGCAAAGTTCTGGGAGAGCTGGAATGAGTAGTGTGCTGAAGGGCTGTTAACCCAGTCCCTCTCCTTCCTGGCTGTGTGACCTCCAACAAGTGGTTAGTCCACTCTGAGCCTCCGTCCTCTGGTTTGTGAAATGGAACAATAGAAAGGTCTACCCCATTGGGAGTTGGGCTGACCTGCCAGTCCATGCCTAGGCTCTCCCTGTGGTTAGTTCTGGAATGTTCAGTGGCTCTAACCACGGTGACAGTGTCCACTATTCCTATGATCCAGTGACTTCGGGGGCGCTCTGTCTCGTTTCACACCATGCCCCCCTGCTCTGTCCCCAACCCAGGCCAAGCTGCAGCCAGGGGTGCTTCCTTCCTGTCCCCACCCCTGCTGAAGGTCAGGCCTCCCCAAGGTTATCTCTGTTCTCCTCTGGATTCTGTGAAGTCCCACAGGTCACACTCTAGGGCTGAAAAGTGTTGCTTTTTATAGCCTCCCTGGTGGGGAGCCTGCGGGGCCCGTCCCCGGGCGTCCCGTCCCCGGGCGCAGGCACTCTTGGGGGCTGCGGTCCCCTCAGCACACCAGCCCCACATCCCAGCACCCAGAGGCCCTTCCAGGCAGGCTTCTGGAGCCAGAGTGGCAGGGGCCCTGGCCAAGGAGGCGGAAGCCCAGGGACAGGGGCCAGGCCCGCGGGTCCCTCCCCAGGCCTCGGCGTCTCTGGGCGGTGGGATGCGAGCCCCGCCTGCCCCTCATGGAAGTGAAGTGTTGGGAGACAGGGCAGAGGATCAGCTGGCGCCCGCCATGGCAGGCCGGTCAGGGGAGGGGACAGGGAGACGCCAGGCCAAGGTCGGGCAGGAGGGAGGAGTGTCCTGTGCACAAGCTCCTCCTCCCAGAGCACGGTCACCCTGCCAGCCTTGACGGGGGGACGAGGACACAGAGCTCGGGCCACCTGGCTTGCAGGTGGCAGAGCTGGGGTGCCACCCAGATAGGACCCTCCTGGGATCGTTTCAGCAGGCAGCCCCAGGGACGGCGGCAGAGGCCCAGATCCAGGGCCTGTGTCCCCTGGGCAGGGGTCTCCTCCTGGGGGTCCCTGCTTGCTTCCACCGGCCGCCAGGCTCCGCTTCCTGCCCCAGGAAGAGGTTGGCTCCAGGGTCTTCCCGGGCCCTGAGTGGGACCCAGGACGGCCCAGGGCTGGCTCAGCAAAACCAACTGCCCTTTGATTCCCCCGCGCCCTGCCCGGCCTCTACCTCCCTTTTAATCTGGTTCTTATCAAACACGATAACATCCAGCATAATAAACCCAGGTCCACTTTCTAACAGCTGATATTGCCCCCACGCCCTGATTCAGAGATACACAAGCCCATGTCCTGTGCTGGCCTGTGGGGACCTCCATGCCACCACCCCACCCCCTGCTTCTACCAACCTGCTCATCACCCCACACCTGGCTGGCCCCCGGGGAACCTCTGGGGGCGAGGATGCAGCCTCTGCCCTCTGCACGTATCTCACACCTGCAGAAAGGTCACAGGACCAACCTGCCCATCCCTCTCTCCTAACAGCAAGATAGAGCCATTTTTATTGAATACTTATTTTGTGTCCAGCTTTGTAGCATTTTTAATCATATTCTCACTGAATCATGAATAATAGGTACTATTCTTCACCCTGTTTTATTCAGAGGTGAGGAAACTGAGGTTCAGAGAGGTCAAGTCTGTTGCCCATAGTCACACAGCAGACTGCTCTAGGGTCCAGACTCTGAAGCACTCTGCATCCTGCCTTCTGCCTGCACCCTGCTAGGTAGAGAGCACCTGCCAGGCAGCATCCCGTCCTCACATTATTTGGGTGGCCCTGCCCCAAGGGGGTGGACCCATGATTCAGATCCATCCCTCTCTTCCCAAGGCCCCAGGTGGCATGGCCGGGAGAGAGGGTTCCTGCTCAGCCCAAGACTGGGCCCGCTGCCAGGGCTGAGCCTGGGGTGCATGCACCCTGTGGGGACCTTTGTCCCTTTAATAGGTCCTCCTGGGTACAGGACGTCCTAGGGTGGAGGGCGCAGCTGGAGTGCCAGGCCTGGGCAAGCCCTGCCCAGGGCACTCCCCAGGCTCTGCAGCTGGGGGAGGGCACCCTTGTCTTGACTGCAGCCATTGGCTCCCCGTGGACAAGAACTGTGGCCCTCGCCACCCCCTAGTCAGAGAAGGACATGGGGGTCCCAGGTGTGGGGGCCAGGTGGGCAGATTGACTCTGCCAAATGTAATTCACAGATAAGACCCGGACCCCGTGGTACAGAGACCCGCCCACCCAGCTGCCCACCTCTGCCCACCCCCACCACCCTGGAAAGCCTCGGCCCTCTTCCCTCCCGACTCCTATGAGCCTCTGCAGGCTTCAGGTCCAGCCAGCAGCACCTCCTCCAGGAAGCCCTCCAGACTGCCGCTGCCTGCAACAGTCTCTGCTCCCTGCCTGGAACTCAGGAGGCCGCTGAGGGAGCCCCCACTGTGTGCCAAACCTAGCACTGTGACCTATGGGGTCAGGAGGAATACAACATTTAGCACCCGTTCTGGCCTTGAGGGTGCTCTCAGACTGTTGGGGAGAGCCCACCACACAGACCCACCCAGTACGGTCCTCCCCCGCCTGCAGCCCGAGGTCCCTAGGGCTGTAGTCCTCGGGGGCACCAGCAAAAGGCTCAGATCTGGACCATAGTAGGTGCTCAATAAATCCGTATCAGCTAGAGAATGAATTGAGGGTTCGAGCAGTATCTGTGAGCTTGCTTCAGACCAGGGGAATCCCAGGGAGGGAGGTTAGGGAGCGCCGCCTCATTGGAGACCTGACCAGAGGAATCGGAAGCCAGACCATGAGCAGAGGCAGGGGCAAACCCGGGAGGAACGGCAGCTGCAGGTGTAAAGCAGAGAAAAGTGAGGAGAGGGAGGCAGGTCACACCCGCTGGGACCTCGTGAGCCCTGCGGAGAGGTCCTGACCGGGTCCTGCAGCACTGAGCCTCTGATTGGCACTAAGTGGGGGAGCAGGGGCTGGGACCCTGTTGCATAGGAAGCAGCCCCTGGGGTGGAGGTTGAGGCGCAGAACTTTCTGCTCCTTCCTTAGCACACAGGGTCGGGCTCCCAGGATCGGCCTCTGGTGACCCTGGGCCGCCGTCGATCTGGTCTCCAGTCTACATGGGGGCTTCGGGCTCAGTGCTGGGGAGGCTCGGTCCTGCTTGAGGATGGCTGGGGCGAGAACCCAGGGCCCAGTTCGCCTGCGCAGGGGACAGAGAAAGCCCTGGACAGGGCGAGGTGGGGCCCAGCAGGCCCCGGGCTGCCCTGGCTCAGGCCAAGGCAAGTATGGTCTCAGAGCGCTGGAAGGTCAGGGCATTTAGTGCTCCAGGACAGGGCTGAGGACCTTCCAAGGGGCAGGAATGGGGCAGGGGGCTGGGTTCGAGTGTGGTCCAGGGTCCCCAGTCCATGGAGCCCCCAGCCCTGGACCCTTTCAGCCCTCACAGAGGCCTGCCACGTCACCAGGTAATAACGTCACTGCTTTGGTTTTAGATGGAGACGGCAGGCCCTGTGCACGTGTTTCACGGTCACCGTGAGACATGGTGTTACCGACCCACTTCACGGATGAAGAAACAGAGGCACAGGCGGTAATCCCACTGGAGGCCGTGGAGGGGGGAGTCAGGATGACCCTGGAGCCCTCTCGATGCCACCAGGCAGACCGGGTGGGAGACAGCCAGGCCTGGGGTGGCATGAAGTGACCTCTCCAAGCCTCCGGTTCCTTCCTCCTGCCCCAGAACATGGGGATGGAGACGGTGGGCCTCATGCCGTTGCTGGGAGCTCACAGGAAGGGGTGTGTTGAGGTGCCCAGAGCGCGGGGTGGGAGGTGACTCGGTGGCAGAGCACTTGCCTCGCCTGCACGAGGCCCTCCTCCGATCCCTAAATAAACAAACAAACAAACAAATAAATAAATAAATAAATGGCAAGGTGCCCGAAGCCCAGCAGAACAGGGAGCTCGCTGCCTTCCCCGGGGCGGCCAGCCTGCCTGGCCTCTACCCGATGCCCACACCCCTCTCTGCCCCATGCCCATTTGCATGCCCGGCTGCCAGCCCTGGCAGCTGAACTGGGCATACCTTTGGCCCTCCCTCCTGTGTGGGGAGGCTGGGGCTGTGGGGTTGCCCACCTTGGAGGCTGGGCCGGGGCCGGGTGCCATCCGTGCTCCTGCCTCCTCCAGGCTGGGCACAAAGGGGAAGCCCCCTCTGAAGGCCCCAGGATTTCTGGTGAGCGACGACTGTGGATAAGGGGGCAAAACGCGCCCCTCTCACCCCCAGCCCACTTCCTCAACCCACAGAAAGGTGTTTAATGAGTGAACAAAACAGAGAAGTCCAGTTTCTGAAGACTCTAGCTCCTCTGCCATGCCACCTAGCAGTTCCCTGTCCCACCTCCCCTGTGGGGCTGTGGCTTTGATGTGGGCTCAGGTGAGCGCCCTGGCCTCGACTTTCCCCTCTGTAAAGTGGGGGTGAGACTTCCTCCCTCCCTGCAGCTCAGGGGGAGAGCGAGGGCTGAGAGCTCCGGCTTAGCCAAACCCTCCGCTGCCTCACTCGGCTGCCGGTCTGAAGTCCCCCCTCAAGCACCTCTAGAAACTGAGGCCATGCCCCTGGGCTCCTGGGACGGGTCGGGGTGAGGAGCGGACCCTGGGCGTCCCCGTGCCTGCCCCTGCCTGACCTCCCAGTGCTGCTGCAGAACACCTCCCTCCCCTTCCAAGGGCTCAGAGGTGTTTGGACAGCCAGGGGAAAACAAGCCCAGCCTAATGGTTTTCATTTTTGTCCTGAACAATGCCGTTTCTGGGCTGATTGTTAAGTAAATATTGCAGGAGGTGGCCCCAGAGCTGACGCAGGCTGGGGACATTATCAGAGATACAGCTCTAGGGGCAGGGCCCAGGCCTCTGCCACTCACAGGTCCTGCCCAGGACTCCAGATCCCCATGGTGGCACGGCCCAGGGGAACTCACTCTGAAAACCAGTTCTGCCCAGTGGTGCAGGCTCCCCAGCAACCGCGGACCTCTGGGGAGCCACAGGGTGTGCTCGGCTGTCCCAGTTTGTGCCTGACGGTGGGGGTTTCTTGTTGCTGGGGACCTTCAGTGCTAACGCCATGGGAATATTGGAAAAATCCAGATGGTTGCTCACCTTGGAGGCTCCAAGAATCATGACAGACAGTGGGAATAGTCCATGCTGCTGTGGAAGATGACAGCAAGTGCTACTAAAAGCCATTTATTGAGTGATTACTGTGTACCATTCACTTCTCATGTCCAGCCTTATCCCCCAAATGGCCCTATGGAGAGCTGTTAGTCCCATTTTATAGCTGAGTAAACTGAGACTCAGAAACTGGCATGAATAAGATTCTGCCACTAGGAAGTAGGAGGACAGACTGTCAAACGCAGTCTGATTCCAAAGCCCTAGGTATTAATTACCATCTGTCCCATCTGGGACATTGACCTTGGCCAGTCACAGATGGTAAAACCAAGGCCAAGAGAGGTGACGAGCACCCAGTCCTCGACTCCTGCCCCCTCAGTGGGAGTCCTGGCTGTCCCTTGGCCCGCCCCTGAAGACATGCACCAGCTGGTTTCAGGGAATAAGATGTGTCCTTGTCTAAGTGGCCCCCAATCTGTCCATGACACTGGGAGTCTTGCCTTCCCTTGAGAATCCATGGCAAAGGCAGACCCCCGAAGTCTTGCCCGTTGCACAAGTCACCCCCAGAGCCCTGGCTCGACAGGCAGGCAGGCCCTGGAACTCCAGCCCCGACCTGGTTTCTGAGGACGGAAGGCAGGGGGCAGAGCTGGCTGGACCCTCCTCCCCATCTGAGCCCCTCCTCACTGTCCCCAAGCTCGGCTGGCGCTCCAGCCCCCGTGGCAGGGAGGGCCCTGGCACTCTGGGGGTCTGTTTGAGGTTTCCTCCAGCGGCTGGTGGCAGCGGGTACGGCTCACTAATTAATTAGCGCTTAAGTACTTAGCATCCTCCTGCATCGTGTCAAACGAGGATTTGAGTCTTAATTCCCTGTGTAGGTAACGGTGGGAATGTGGGGGAGGCGGGTGGGACCGAGAGGAAACGCTTCCCCTGGTGGGGACGCAGGCCAAGAAAGCCAGTGGCTATTGAGGGGGAAGGGGACCCTTGGGGACAGGACCCTCACGGCTGCCCTTTCCCCCCAGAACCCCCACCACTGCACTGGGCCGTGACACCGATGTCACTGCGGCTGATGGCCGGGGTCCGGCTCCGGCTCCAGCTCCCAGCCCATCGCTGGCTTCCCTTGTGCCCCAGTGAGTCACTCATGTCTTTGGTCTTGAGTCACATGTGTGGAGGCGAGGATGACAGTGCTGCCCGTGGGATTGCTGAGAGGTTAAGCTACTGGGTGGAAATCCTGTGGAAAGCGCCGGCACGTGGTGGGACCCGGGTAACAGGGGCTATCGTCTTTCACAGTCACTCTCGGTCATGTTTTTATTTATTCAACAAACACGGATCCGGTGTCGACTCCACACCTGCCGGGCGCAGGCCACGTGCTGGGCGCAGGGCTGATAGTCTCCGGCTCTCGAAGCCCCCCTCCAGCGTCAGTGAAGCGCAGGGTGGCGGAGGCTTGGGTGAGATGCTGGTGTCCCCATAGCCTGGTCACCACGCTGAGCCTATGGGTGAAGTCGGTGAGGGAAAGGCCCCTGGCTGCACTCAGGCAAGTAAAGGTTCTCATCCTTGGGAGCAGGAGGAGCAAGGCAGGAAGGGGTGAAGGCCCGGGCCAGAGGAAGGTGCCAGAAACCAAGCGGAGGGCCTTAGATGGGCCACGTGGCTCTGCTTTATAACCTGAAGGAAGTCACACGCCCTCTTGGAGCTTTGATTTTTTTCCTGGGAAATGAAGACGGCAATCCTGTAGGAGATAGCATCGACAGGCGAGGGCCGTGTGAACTGACAACATATCATAAAACTTCAGTGGCTGTGTGGTTTAGGGGCCCAGAAAGGTCCTATAGAAACCTTTACCCACTACATTATAAACTCCTTTCAGGCAGAGATTCAAATTTAACCTTGTACCCCCTGTGGTCCTAGCCCTGAGTTTTACCCATAATAAAAATCCGTGGCATTGATGCAGCACCTACGACATACCAGGAACTGTGCTGAGCACCAGGCGTTCACCGTGTCTCACCACCTCTTTACCACAGACCCCATCACCAGCCATTCTCCCAGATGGGCAACCCGTAAGTCACGCCCCGAGGCTCTCCCGGGTAGAGAGCAGGGCAGCCAAGATTCAAACCCAGCTCAGCTGCACCTGATGCTCGGCAAATGTCTGTTGAGTGAATAAGTGAACAAATGAGGGCTCAGCGGGAGCCCCACTGGTTAAGGGAGGGGGTGTGCTAATGAAGCTGTCAGAGCAGGGGCCATGAGCAAAGCACACCCCTGCTTTGGGGCAATCTTGAGCTACTGCACCAGAAGCCCAGCCCCCAGAAGCTTAAGAGACATGGGGAGGGGGGAAAATAAACCCAGACCAGAGAGGAGCATGTGGTTCTGTGGGTAATGAGACACTCAGCTGGTAGCAACGGATTGCCCACTGCCTGCCACACACGCACACAGGAGCTGGGGTTGCAACCCCGGGGAGCCAGACCCTGTCCTGTGCCTGCGGAGGAGCTGGCCTACAGCGTGAGGGTATCTAGACCTGCCCGGCTGGGTGTGTCTCTTCTCCTTGGGACGTGGAGGGTTTAAGGACAAGGACGAGACCCAACCGCCTCACTGTGGCTCACACACCCAGACCCAGAGCCTGAAAGAAACTGGAAGAAGAAGCAGAACAAAGCGGAGGCAGGAAAACGAAGCCCTGAGCAAAGCTACAATCTGTCCTTTCCCCAAATCGACAGATCGTGGCCACCTGCTGCCCACCGGGCGGGCTGCCGAGACCCTCCGGGGCTTCCCCCGGCTCTGTCCCCCCCAGGCTGCATTTGACAACAGAAAAACCAGCTTAGAGGGGTCCCTTTGTCCAAGGTCAAATGGCTAGTACGAGGCAGAGCCGCCATCAGACCCCGGGTATCTGACTGCAGAGACACATGGTCAGCTCTGCTCGTTCCCTGGGTCGAGGCAGGTCCCTGCTGCCTGATGTCCACGGGGAAGTAGCGTGGGAGAGGTGGGCGAGGGCAGGGACACAATCCCAGGTTGGGAAGCTGCCATCCCGCCCTCACGGCCACCTCGAGGCAACCGGAAGGAAGAGGAGCTGCTGGACAGAGGGGTTTTGGAGACCCACCTGGCTCCAAGTTAATGAGCATCTTGGAAAACCTCTCTGCAGGTTCCTGGCAATGTCCCCATGGGAGCCAGCACGTGTATTTTAAGAAAAAAAAATCATTAAAGAAGTTAGGACTACAGAGAGGCCGTAAATGTAAAATATGGGTAGTTGGACAGTAGATCCCGAGCAGCCGCATGCAGAGTTCATTGACGAGCCAGAACCTTGTCCAAGAAATTAATCACAGCGGTTTTCCCAGATGGCTCCCAGGATGTCTGGTCCAAAGTTTTAACTTGCCCACCTCGCTCAGGACCCACTAGGATGGGGGCTGTACCCCGCCAGGAGAGAAGGAAGTGTTAGCACAAGGAGGGAGACTTGGGCTCTGGAAGGGTGCCCACGAGGTCCAATTTTCCAGACACCCCCCGAGTCCCCCCTCACTTTGGCTCCCAGCATCAACATTCTGGAGGAGGAAGCCACACACCTCGGTACCTGCTAGGCGCTCGGTGGTGCTTATTGACTGTGGGAACGATTACAGGATTTGGGGCACTGGGTCTGCTCGTCCCTTTGAAAGGCATTTGATCCTCCTTCCTCTGCTCAGCAGAGGAGGTGCCTCCACCCAGACATCTTTAATCCTGCTCCCTCCTTCATTCCGTGAGCCACGGTGAAGGGGATTTAAGGTGTCGGGGACCCCCACCTGCTCAGATCAGGTTCAAGTTGGGAAGAGGCCTGGGCCTGGTCGAGGCAGGAGATCCAAGGCTGGAGGGATGAATTCCAAGGTCCCACCCAAGCCCCCAGCCCCCACATCCAGGGTGACTTCCAACAAACCACCTGACCCCTCCCCACCTCCTCTTCCCAGCCAGGAGACAGGAAGGGTGACATTGAACACCAGCTCTGGGGCGTCCTAAGGGTTAACTAATTAATGGTCGGAAAGTGCTTTGAAAAAATAAAGTGGTGGATAATGGGAAGGGCAATTATGTTGGGAGAAACTCCTAATTTGGCTGGAATTGATGTTAATGATAAAGTATCTGAAACATGTAGCAAGCAAGCGTGATTGTATTTTATATGACAGAGACACTCACGCAGGGGACATGGAGAGCGGTTAATTTGGTTAAATAAAGTGAAAGATAAAAGGAACGTGGACACCTCAGGACTCCCTGTTTATCTGGACTCCTTGTAACACTTCGGAATTGGATCAGGCCCTTGACTATTTATTTATGTGTTGGCGGTGGAAAGACATGGGGGAAGTTGTCATTCTATGGCTCAAAAAGAGGCCAGGGAAAGCAGACTCCAAATAGGAGGCCCGGAGCTTGGGAGCAGGTGCAGGCTGTGTTCCAAGAAGGGGCCGAGGTCACCCCTGCTCCATCCCCCTGGAGTTGAAGCTCTGTCACCTTTCAGGAGGAGAAGCAGAGGGAGAGGGAGAGGGAGCAGGAATCCGTGTAGAGGCGGACATTTCCTGAGCACTCTGCTCGCTCGACTATTAGGATCCTTTACTCCTTAAAGCACGCCAATGAGGTGGGTACCATTTTCACATCTTACAGAGGAAGATCAGAGAGGTAAAGCAATGTGCCCAAAGTCACCTAGCAAAGATGGGCTCAGGGCTGCCTGACACTTGACGTGAAACTCCATAGAGCAACTTTGGGACTGATGAAGTGCTCTTGATCCTCAAGACTCTGCTCTCTGACGCAGAGCGCCTGGGCAGGTGAGGACGCCTGTCACTGTCCTATGAGGACTCTTGTGGCCACCTCGGGTGACGGAGGCTCCTGGCCCGGAAGGTGCCTGCCAGAGTCCATGGGAGGGTCCGAGCCTCCGTTGGAGTCCCAAGAAGACAGCATGAGGTTACCCCCAGGAAGAGGAGGGGGCCTTGTTTTCTGGAAGGTCTGGGAGGTCCCTGCAGGTCCAGATTAGTATTCAGTGTTTATGATATTTCCATAATGGTAAAACAAAAGAAAACAAGCCGAGAGAATGCATTTTTAATCACCAATCATTTCTCTTTGTTTGTTGTGAATGAACGGCGAGGTGAAATAGTATTTCATAATCACCCATTCGAATTTTCCTCCCCACAAAGCACCGGAGAAATCTCTAAATAAAATAAATAAACAAGCCAAGACCTTAAAATAAATTCCAGAGGGCAGAGTGCTACGTGTGGGTGATCACAGCTGTGGGGGGCAGGGGCTGGGGGGTGGGGGAGGGAGGACAAAGGGCCGGGGCCTCCTCAGTCACCTGCAGGCAGAGACCCAGGTCTGGAGACCTACGGGAGGGGACACAGGGGAGCAAGGGCTTGCAGATGCACAGGTCAGGGTGGAGCTGGGGTAGGCTCCCCACCCTCCATTTCGTCATTCTTCCAGAATCTTCTGATGCTCATCCTCTTACTAAAAACCAGGGGAATTCCTGTTTCCTGGCTCCTGGAGTTTCATGACCTCCCACTCCTTATCCAGGGAAGCTTCCCTGCATAGCGTAGACTGCCTCTGAGCCAGTCCAGCCCTCCCAAGACAGAGCAGGAAACTAGAGCAACTCGAAAACGAAGGGGCACAGCCGAGATCCCCTTGCAAGCTAGTGAGGGGCTGGGCCTGGAACCCAGGGCTCGCCACCCCGTCCGGGCAGCCCTCTTGGACCTTGCTTAGCTCTGGGAAGCTTTCACCGGTGCCTACCTCTGAGCACCTCGCTGCCGTTCTGGAGAATTTGTCTTGCGCATGTCAACATTGCCGGCCCTCGGGGGCTAGCCAAGGGGCCTGGTACCTGGGGACACTCACCAAATGTTTGTCAGACATACGGGTGGGTAGATGGTTGAGATGGATGGATGGATTACTGGATAGACGTGTGGAAAAGGTTGGGATGGATGGATGGCTTATTGGGTGGATGGATGGGCAGGTGGAGGATGGAGGGGTGAGAGCCTTATGCTTCCTGGGGCTCTCACCGGCTGGTGGAAGAGGCTGCCTTGGAATGGCCACTTGCTACATAGTTAATACCAATCACAGTGTGGCCTCGCCAACATCTGGGTCCTGGTGCCTTGAAATGATGCCTTCAACCACCTCTTGAAGGACTCCAGAAAAGAAACCACCCTTTGCAAAGCAGGCCCCTCCAGGAAGAAATTTGAGGCAAAGTCTAAAATGAGAGGCAGTTAGACCCCCATTTTCAAGTACGTCACACGGAGGTAAAAGCACTGGCTGGTGCAGAGGACCAGGCTCTGGCCCGCTCTGGCCCGCTCTGCCCCTAACCTACGGCACGATCGTGGCTCAGGGCACGGCCCCCTCTCTCTGGGCCTGTGCACTGTTGTCAGATGCCAAGGCTCTGCGTCTGGCCCCTTCTCTGTGGCCCACCTGGCCAGGGCTTGGGAGAACACCCTCTCTGGGGCTCTTGTTTTTAGTCAGGTGGCCCTGCTCCCCTGTCCCCCTCCCCTTCCAGTTGAACAGCAATCCCAGCCCTCATCAACCCTGCCTCCTCCCTGCTGGGACAGTGAGATGGATAAGCCAAAGCGTCAGGAAGCCAGGCTGGATGTCCTAGCTGCAGCAAGGCCCATACTCCCTCTGAATCCTATTGAAAAAATAATAAAAAGGTAATTACTTTGTCATTACTGAACACTGGTTTGTCTTTTTTTTTTTTAAAGTCCTGTCCATAAATAACCAACCCATTACCCTTCAGAGTGGGCGCACACATCCGCCCAGGACCTGCGGGGGCACACACTGGTCCTCCACTCCTGCCCCACCCCATGCCGCAGAGCCTGCCGCACACCCACAGACAGACATGTGTGTCGGAAAGGTGCCACTCGTCACTCGACATTGTCTAAGCCTCCTGCGAGATGCTGGAATAATAACAACAGCACCTCATGTGTGTGACTCCAGGCTCATGTTCTCTCAATGAACTCTCCCATCAGTGCTGTGAGGCAGACCTTGATTTTGTTGCCATTTTACACATGGGGACACTGAGGCTCAGAAGCCCAGGGTCATACCACTTGTGAATAGCAGAGCTGGAATTTGAACCCAGGTGACCAAATTCAGAAATCCATGCTCCCATATTCAGATTTTAAAAATCACACACACACACACACACACACACACACACACACACACAGTCTGGGTGGGGGACGCCGGGAGAATTAATTATGAAATGTTAATTATTAAGTGTGCGATGACAGAGAAAACAAAGGGCTTTGGGGGCACTGGTGGGGGCATCTAACCCAGCCTTGGCTGGGGGCACATCAGGGAAGGCTCCCTGGAGGAGGTGGTGTCTGCTTGGTCTTAACCGTGAGTGGGGGAGGAGGGGGCAGAAGGAAGAGCCCCACAGAGGTCTGGAGGCCAGAGCAAGGAAGGCAGGTTGCAGCTCCAGGCTGCTCCTGGGGAGCAGGTGGGAGAGGTGAGGCTGGGTGGCGGGCAGGGCCGACAGCACATCCGGGCCAGGCTGGCAGAGCGGGCCATGCTCCCCGCCCACACTCAACTACCTGGCATTCCTGATGGTGTGACATGAGGCACCTCATCAGCAAACAGCTCTTTCCTGCCTCCCTGGCCATCCCCGCCCTCTGTGAGACATGGTGCCATGGGCGCAGCCAACACCTGCGCCCGACGGGAGGGACCATGGCCACTTCCGGAGTCCCAGGCAGGTTCTCTTTGCTGGTGGCCCTGCTGACCTCAGGCAAGATCAACAAGCTGAACCATGACCACTCGGCCTCTGTGCTCAGAGGTCTGAGCCCACTGCAGCAGGGGCGGGGGCAGGAAGGAGGAGTGGGTAGGGGCTGAGCCATGGGCCTGTGCCCTATGTGGCAGGAACCACAGGCCATGGGAGGGTGGCTTTTACTCTGGGAATAAGTGGAGAGGCCAGAGGCAGGTCCCTTCGACTTCCCCGTCACCAGGTTTACCTTGCTTGACAGGGCCCTGGTGCCAGGTCGGCCCCACCCTGGCAGGCGTGGGAGGGGTTAAGGTGTTGGCCCGAGGATCCTTGGGTAAGAGGTGACGTCAGCGTCAGCCCTGCCCCTCACCTGGATGTACCTCTGTGTATTCCCGTGTCTGCTGACAGCATGGGCATAGTCTGCCAACATCCAAACAGCACAGCTGTACCTCCCCAGCCCAAACCCCCCATCTATGAGGGTGCTCACCCCCGTCGGTGCAGATCTCGCCACTTGGCATAAGAAACACTCTGATTCACACCCATGCTCCAGTCTCCCAGGCCGGCTGTGGAGGTGGCTGGGAAGGGCGGACCTGGTGGGCTTCATCTCAATGCAGTCTTTACGTTTCAAATCTAATTCACACTCAAACACTTGGCTCTTGGATTGTGAGTTTTTAAGTTGTCTGCATTTATTTATATTTGAATTTCTCTGTGGTTCCTGAATTATTTGCAGTGAACACCAAGTACCTTTTCTTTTTTCCCAGAAATTTAAAACTTTTTTTTTTTTTTTAAAGGTAGATGGTTCAGAGAATGGGAGAGCTGGAAGGAGCCTAGTAAAGATCGGAGACCCTGGGACGAGGGAACATTTCCTTTTTAAAAAGGAAAATATGACTCACCTATGATTCTTCTCATTATCTGGCAGGGGTAAACATAAACGCCAAAAAGTCAATTAATTAGAATGAACTAGAAAAGGAGAAGTTTGACCAGAGAGCGAAACAGCCTGTCCCTTATTCGAGCTGAGCTGAGAGATCAGGAAGGAAAATGAAAGCAGGTACCGTGCGACTCCTAAGCTCAGAAAACAGGTAGTATTTATGGCATAGAAATCCCTAAGGCTTTTCTGTCAAGAGAGGCTTCTGGAAGGTGCAGGCGGATGGCTGGGAGCAGAGGGGAGCTCAGCTCTGTTGAAACGGAAAGATGGAGATGGACCCTACCCTTTTTGGTGCCAAGGCTGAATGAATGCCCAGGAAGCCCGGGCTCCAGTAGCGCCAGAAGCTGTGAAGTGCTTTGCTCTGGGCTCCTGAGCCCTCTCCCCATCCCTGTCGAGGCCGTGGGTCTCAGCAAGGCCACTCAAACCTTGAACAGCCCCTGCTTGTGGCCAGCTTGGTTCTAATAAGGATTCATTACTGGAATCGCAGAGTCTTTCACCCATTAAATTAGCAGGGGTTAAAAAAGAGGGGGCGAGAGAGACAGACAGAGAGAGAGATCACCAGAGGTTGGAGAGTGAAGAGGGAGATGGGCTTGCTCATATGCTATGAGCAAAGACAGCCTTCCCCGGGCAGGCGATCTGGCCCTGGGTCTCAAAAGCTTTAAAATGCATGCACACCCTTTGACTCAACAACTCACTTTAAGGAATGTCTATGGTTATTTATGGACAAGGATATTCATTAGAGTTATTTATAATAATGAAAAGAATTGGAAACAAGTCTGATGTCCAAAATTTCCAATAGTGAGAGACTGCTTAAGTAAATTACAATCAAACTCTACAATACAGCCATTAAAAATCGCGTTGTAAAAGAGTATTTAACAGCGTAAGAAAAATGTGCATGCTACGTATACCCAGCAAACAGAGACAAAAGATAATCCGATATGTTCTGTGTGATTCTAATCACACAAAATAGAGGAAAAACGAAAAAACAACCCAAAGTGCATGAAAGGGAATACATGAAAATATCCACAGTGATTATTCATGGGGGGGGGGGGGATTAAAGATGATTTAAATTTTCTTCTTCCTGTTGATCTGTATTTTCTGAATTTCCTACAACAAATACATATCGTGTATGCTGGAAGAAACAAATAATTATGTACTTTGCAAAAAGAATAAGTGAATTTTGAATTGGAAGGACTTGTAATGCTCATCAGCCTGGATGGGGTTTGAGAACCCAGCTTAAGAGTTTGGGAACAAGCTCCTGTCCCCTGCCTCCCTCCCCAGGACACTCCCCAGAGAGACATTTGTAAGTAAAATGAATGAACTCAGCTATTTTTTTTTAATTACAACTTGCCCAGTAATCATCATAATCACTTTTCTCAGGCACTTGTTTAATTACTCAGCCACTAAGCATGCATTGAGCACCTACTGTGATACCAGCACCAAGCTAGGCACAGCCAACTCCCCAAGCACAGACCCCACTCAAGGCAAGAGGGGAGTGAGCTCCCTGTTGGCCATTTCTAAATTCGAAAACAGCCTTCCTTTGTCCAGTGTCTGGAGTGTTTACTGTGTATAAGATCTGATGCTTTGCCCTGTGATTTCTTTGGTTCCATTTGTCTTTTACAAGATTGAAATGAAATTTACAGTTAAAGGACCGATTTGTTCTGCTTCCCCCTCCTCCTCTCCCCACGGGACTCACATTTAGGTTTCATTTCCGGCTCTCTTTCCAGGCTGGGGACGGTAAGCAAGTGCTCTACCCCTGAGCTGCATCTCCAGCCCCAGGTTTACTCACTTATGAGAATGCAGTGGAGGTAAAAATGCTCTCTGCAATGACATAAGTTGGGAAGTGAGAATTTTGTTACCTCCCTGCCCCAGCAGCTGGCCCTGGGGGAGTCAGACTGCCTGCCTCAGTGTCCTCATCTGTGTCATGGGTATGTTCCTCATTGTTCACCACATCATCCGTTGTTACGTGAGGCTAATGGGATGACGCAAATATTTAGCCTGGTGCCTGGTGCAGCAGGACCGTTCAATAAATATTGGCGATTGACGTTCGATCAGGTTTTGCTTACCATTGCCAGAGAGAACTAGAAACCAAAAAAACAACTGTCACCAGGAAGCTGAGCTGTGATTACTTTGGAGCCTTTCCCACTGACACCAACTGAAACAGACTTAAATTTCTTTGTTCCAGTCAATTATGGAGAGGCTCCTGGGTGCTGGGTGTGGTGCTTGGCTCCTGAGCTTCTGGGATGAAGGCACAGAATCTGCGTTCAGAGTGGTATATATATATGGGGGGAGGGTGGCTACGCACGGGGGGGGGGGTGTCTTCTCTAGAGACTTAGTACAGGCAGCTCACTTTAAGGACCTGGATGGGTCCACGGCTGTCACCTTCTCTCCCACCTGTGCAGCCTCCTCTGCTGGGCTACAGTTCTACAGAGCCACCTATTTCCCCACCATAAACTCCAGCCAAATGCCAGGGAGCAAAAACCCTGGCAGGGTTACTGCAGCTACTTGGCAATGCCCAGGTTCTACCAAGTCCAGGGGTCCCCAAAACTTTGTCTTAGGCCCTTTCTGGTCATTCTCCCCCTAGAGCCCAGGCACTCTGGAAGGCAGGGACTTATCTTGCCTCAGTGCCCAATTCATACAGGGAGGGCCAGTGACGTGCCAGGCACTGTTGGAGCTGTGAGGACACGAGGGGACACAGAACAGTCTCTCTGTAGGTTGCTTCCGTTCTAGGAGGGGCAGCTGGAGAGGGGACATGGGAACTGATGACTGAAACCCCTGTTAGACAAGTGATCAGGATAAAGGGAGAAAGAAAGACTGGGAACTCTTTCAGGGAGATGGCCACTGTCTATACTACCAGGCGCTCAGGAGGCGGAGGCAGGAGGATCAGGAGGAGCACAATTCAAGGCCGGCCTGGGCAACTTAACAAGAACCTGTCTTAAAGTAAAAAATAAAATGGGCTGGGGATGTAGCTCAGTTTGTAGAGCAGTTGTCTGGCATTGAGAAGCTCTGAGTTTGGTCTCCAGTACTGCCAAAAGAAAAAAAAATAAATAAACAAAAACAAGCCCTCCTGAGGAGGGGAGAGAGGAACCATCAATGGAGTTCCACTGGAAGGGAGAAGGCTGCCAAAAGGGCTTCCTAAACAGAGGCACAGCAAGTGCAAAGGCCGTGAGGTGGGGATAAGCTTGGTGTTTCCAAGATAGAAGAAGCCAGTGTGTCTGGAGCAACGTGACCAAGGGGAAGGGTAGAGGAAGGTGAGGCCCAGAGCATGCAGTGACCACATGTTGGAGGACTTGCTGACCATTAAGAGTTGGGATTTGGTTTTAGGGGGAGCTCAGGAAATACCAAACTGTAGAAAATAAGGAGAAAGAGCATGTGGTCTCAGTCCCCTTGGGGGCTGGGGAAGAACCAAGCAGTGGAGGTGCAAGAAGGGACGGAGGCCAGAGGCCTCTCCAAGCCCCTGCTTCCTTGTCTTCTGTTCTGAGTCGGGAGGCCAGAGGAGACTTCATTTTTCACTTTGCTCCTCCAGTCCGGTGCTGTTTCCACTCCCCAGAGGTGAGGGTCTCCAAGAAAAGGCTGAAAGACTCCTGGGGGAGAGGGGAAGCATCTGACCCAAAAAATGGAGGAAAAAGTTAAGTAGTTTAAGGAAAGTTTGGTGGTGAGACATAACTCGGTGATACTGTAGGGAGAGTGGAAAAGAGTGGGGGGTCCTTACAGCACTAGAAAGGGGGAGCCTGAGAGAGAAAGGGGGACAGTCCTGGAGAAGCTAGCCAAGTCTGGGACCAGCTCTCCCAGGCAGGGTCCTGTCTGGCTCAGCCTTGTCTCCACCACTGGTAGAGCCTGCCCTTCACTGGGACGCAGCAGACACTGGCCAGATGATTGAAGGCATGAAGGACGGTTGCTGGAGGGGGAGGAAAAAAAAATGGAAAAGAAGGAATGCAGAGAGGACAGGAAAAAATGAGAAGTAGAGGGAGCACTGGATGTCCCCAGGAGCAATGACAGTTACTAGCACTTACTGATCAGTGTCTTGGCCTGAGCCCTTTTCCTGCATTAACTCATTTTAGCTTCTCAATCACAGGCAGTAGGTACTATTATTATCCCCATTTTATTGTTGAGACAACTGAGGCATGCAGGGGTCAAATGCCTTACTCAAGGTCACCCTGTTGGTCAGTGGCTGGGGGCTGTCCCCAAATCCCAAGCTGTTCACTGCTTCTAGACACTGCCCCAGGAATGGAGTGAGCTGCGAGCCAAAAGTTAGAAGACCAACTTTGGCACCTCTCGATTTCTCTTGAGGAATGGCAGGATTGGGTTTGGACTCTCTGGGGCTGTGTTCTGCCATCACTGAGTACAAGGGTCTTATAGATGAGGGAGCAGCACCCAGCCCCTGGGGACTAAGGATGCTTTTGATGGTGGGGGGTAGGAATGGAGAGAAGCAGGCCCATAGTCCATGGGGTCTGCTCATCATTGATGTGTTGCTGCTTTCTGTTAATTGTGGGGATGAGGAGGGACTTGACAGGTGTCTAAACCCTAATTCTGGCCTTCTTGTATGAACAAATTCTGCACCGATCCCCAGACCTATTCCAGGAAGTTAGGAGCTAGGTTTTTTGAGCTGGTTTCTTTCCTAGCCCCTCTGAAGTCAGCAGCTGACACTGCATACCTAAGGAGCCTGATTGCCTCCATGCCCAAATGTGCAGGCTTCATTAGGGGATAGGGCAAGTCCTGCCACTTCAGGGCCAGAGGGCCAGAGAGTCCAACGCTCTGTCCATTTGCTGCTGGACCAATTAACTGCCAGCTTAAGGCAGGGCATGGAACACATCCCAGCAGATGTCTGTCGTGGACCATTATGCAAGGCTGTGGGGTCACTTCCAGTGCTGAGAGCTTGGCTGGAGCCTTGCAGAATAGGCCCCCAAGTCTCCCAGCCCACGACAATGTTTTACCAGCCTGTGGCATTTCCTCTTAGTCTAATGCATGGTGTCGAGCACATCTCAAAGCTGTGGGCCATACTTTGAATTTTTATTCATTTATTCAGCTGATCATTCATCTATTTAGTTTACCATCATGGTCAATTTCTTCTTGATCTCATCATCCAGGTGTTCTCCCCCTTTCTGAAGGTCTCACATTATTTTCATCCTGGCTTTGTGCAGAAGGGAAATAGGTACCCTGAGTAGCTCAGTCCTGGGATGGGGTGGCCTGGCTGGGAAAGGCAGGACCAGGGTTTCGACAGATGCTGACCCCTAAGCTCAACTCAGTGCGGCCAACTCAAGCCCACTGGGAGGTGGGAAGGGTGGGCGTGAGGAGGAGTGGGTTTTCCTTTGGTGGAGAATTACAGTACCCCTCAAAGAGGCTCTCTGAGAGCTGGGTTTGGGAGGTAGTTCTCCAGAGACACTGCTCTACTGCCTTGTTCTATTTTCTTCGTGGGTCCTTTCACTCTCTGCAATATTATTCGTTTTAATGTTCATTATCTGCCCCTCCCGTGTAAGGTTCATTCTGCACAGCCTTTCTTGCTCACGTAGGATTTACTTCTTGCACAAGAGATCGAACGAAAACCCCCTTGCAAAGAAAAAGTGCAAAGAGGACATCCAACAGTGAGAACACTGCGTTCCTTTGGTTTCGACAATTCTAATATTTTCACTTGCAAAGAACCAAGTGGAAAAGTGGGAACCAAGCTCGGGGTCTCTCGGGGTTCGGAACAGATGAAAAGTAAAGCACCCCCATCCTTTCTCTCTTCTGCCCCAACCTCAACTCCACTCAGTAGCGGGGTGTGGAAACCTTTGGGAGCCGCAAAAGGGAGCGGCGCGCTCAGAAGCTGCTCTGCAGGCAGCGTCTCGCTGCGCACACGCCGAGCCCAGCCGGGGCGGTGGGTGGGAAGAATCCGGGAGGGGAAGATCTGGGGGTGTGAGGGTGGAGCGGAACCCGGCCCCGCGATCCGGCCCGGGTTTTGCATGCCACCCACTCGCCCGCTCGGCCGCGGAGAATTCCATAATCACAGCGGGCGAGAGCGGAGACTGGGAGCGAAAAATCCGGGATCCGGCAACTTTGGGCAGCGCATGCGCGCCCGCGGCGCTCCATCCCAAACACACACACATTTTTCCCCCGGACTTGGAAAGTCACCCAAAGCCGCCCCAAGTGCAGGTAAGAGACTCGGCGCTCCCTCCGCTGCGGGCTCCCCTGTTCCCCAGCTCCACGGGCCTCTCGGGGCGCCTCCCCGCTTCGCCCCCTGCCCGGGTGCAGCCCCCCACTCCCGGGGCTGCCGCTTGCAGCCGGGAGCGGGCGAGCGAGCGAGCGAGAGAGCCAGCCAGCTTGCGAGCGGCGGCTGCCACCCAACTCCGGCCGTGCGGAGGCAGGGGGCACGGAGGGCTGGCACCCCGGCATGGGGTGGCGCGTCGCCCGCTGTGGCCAGGGGAATGCCCGGCGCGCGGCTCCTGGGGAGGGGAGGGCTGCTGCTCCTGGGGGTCACTTACTCCAACTGAGGGGGCGGCGGGGTAGGGGAGAAGAGGGGGAGGTGCCAGGTTCGAGTGCACGACTTTGCAAATAGGGTGGGGGTGCCCCCCGCCCTGTGGGCTCCCGGGGGGGGGCAGGTGTTCGCCAATACTGGGTGATCATTCCTTTCCCTACGCACCCCAACCCCCAGCGACAAGGGGTCGTGCGCTCTCCAGGGCAGAGAAAGAGGCAGGGGTGAGGGGCGCTGGGGTGACTTTGCAAGACTTTGCCCAGGGGAAGGGGCGGGTGGGGATCCCCTTCAGCCGGCTCTTGTACCCCGACACCGGGGTGTGTGTGCTTCCGGCAGAGGAAGGCAGTGTTCGCTTAGGCTCAGGGTGCCAAGGGGTGCCCGGGATGAGAAAACCAAGGCAAGAGGTTTGTTGGATGGGGGGAGCGGCGCCCCCTTTTTCATCTTTGCCTGGGAAGTTTATCTCAAGTGCGCTGCTCCAGGCGCGGCAAGTGGCGCTTCTCGCTCTCTCCCCCACCCCCCAGCCTCCCCGGGCGAAAGCTGGCAACGCTGGGCACGGACACAGAGAGTCAAAGCACCGACTCAAAGCCGCTGGGCTGTTGGCCGAAGCCCGCCTGGGTCTGGGAAAAAGTTCCGGGGAGTTGCGGCGGTTGTTGTGTGCGCGGGGAGAGAAGTTGCGCCCGGGGACGTGGGACGCTGGCCTGGCAGGCCAGCTGGCGGGTGGAGCGATGCGATCCCGGGGGCTTCTGCAGCGGTGGGAGAGGGTCTGGAAGGGTCTGTGCCCCAAGGTGGGCAGAGGGTGATCTGGGGGCTTAGCATTTGGCGAGGAAGAACCCTGAATCCGAGAGCACAGGGCTGAAATAGGCACCTGGTGGAGGACAGAGAGAAGAGTAGCTTGTTTGGGCTCAGGGGACACTAAAGGGGAAATGGTTGGACCACCCCGTCTTTTGGGTTCTGGCTTCTTGGCAAAGGAGCGCATGGTGGCTGGCGGAATAGTGTTGGGGAGCGGGGCTGCAAGGGGTGCGCGGGAATGGGGGTTTGGGTCAGACGGACAGTCCTGTAGCTGCCGGGGCAGGGGGCCGAGTCGTGCGCTCAGGGTGAGCCGGCCGGGCGGAGCGGCGGCCGGTTTATTTTTACTCGGTGGCATTTGCAGAATGTGCAGCTGATGACCGTCGGCCGCCAGGAAGTTTTACTTTCTGTTCTTTCTCTCTCTTTGCGAAGCCAGCGCGGCCCGGAGCTAGAGGGCCGCCGAGTCGGGCCTAGGAGGGGAGGGGGCGGCCTCTGGGGTTGCAAGGTGCCGGCAGGGGCGCGCTGGGGCCGCGGGCGGGGGCTGCCGGCGCGGGCGGGCGGACGGCGGGCGCTGGCGGCTGCGGAGCGGTTGGGCGAATATCTGTCCCCAGCTTTGGAAGCTCCTCTGCGAGGGGAACAGGTGTATGCGCCGTCAATCACAGCGGGAGGGACACTTTGGGGGCGTAGATTAAGATCATAATAATAGATTTTTCTCTTGGGGGTGGGCGCAGATTCTTCCAAGTCATCCCAGACCCGGATCCCGAGTTGGGGGAGGAGTGGAGTGCGGAGGGAGGCTGGGGGCCGCTTCTCCCTCCGCATAAGTTTTTCCTGACACAGGCTCAGCTTGGGAAGCGGGCCTGGGTG
This sequence comes from Spermophilus citellus, assembly GCF_964194105.1. Classification (NCBI taxonomy): domain Eukaryota; kingdom Metazoa; phylum Chordata; class Mammalia; order Rodentia; family Sciuridae; genus Spermophilus; species Spermophilus citellus. The sequence goes on from NC_138191.1 coordinate 132,060,395, forward strand.
CGGCGTGGACCTCCTTCCCATCAAGCTGGGAAGTGCGGGTCCGGTACGTGTGTGCCTGTGCGTAAAATTTATCCACCAAGGAAGCAGCAGTAATACTCCTCCTTTGAGCCGGAGCTCCCCCAAACCCCGCTGGATCTGGGAGACTGGCGGGGGTCTGCGTCGCTGCTCCAGTGGAGTCGGGGGACACGGCCCTCAGTGTGTGTGGTTGTGCGCCCACACCCTGTACCCTCGCAGACGTGGGTGCGGGTGGGGGAGAAAGATCGGGTAGTTGTTGGCCAAAGTTGGTAAATTTAGGACGCCTCTAAGCGAGTACAGGCGCACGGGCAGATCGTGCGAGGGGACTGGAAAACAGACCGCCCGGTAACATTGGGTGTCCCCCCCCCATGACGCGCGCGCGCGCGCGCGCGCGCACACACACACACACTCACACACACACACACCGCCGTCCTAAAGAGAGCTGTCCCGGCTGAGCAGGAGCAGCTGCGCCGGGCTTGGTGGGGGGGTAGTTGGTCCCCGGGGGCTGCGCCCGGGCTGCGCTCCACGTGCCCGGAGGGGGCGCTGGGCCATTCGGCTCTTGATCGCAAAGCGCCGGGTTTGCGCCCTAGTGGCTGAGAGGCGGTGCGTCCGGGGCGGTCGTCGCGACCCGCGCCATCTCCCGCGACCCACACCAACTCCCCTGGTCCCCAGCCGCTTTCCCAGTTGCCAAACTTTTGACTTTTACGGTTTGCCCCTTTCTGGAGCTCTTGACTCTGTAGAGAACTTCTCCCTTCCCGGCCGCGACTACCGTCTCTCTCCCAGGAACACAGCGAATTGGAGAGATGACCCCCCCCCCCATCTTGTTAGCCACCTTAGAGGCGGTTAACGAGAGTTTATGGGGAATATTGTTGAACTTCAGTAATCAGGTTTCCAGCGATCTTATGCCTCCTGTTTAATTTATTAGACTAGTTATTTATTCTGTTGATGATAATCTGTTGCTGGTTTCTATGGAGATGTTAAACTGATCTCTTTCAGAAATCAAACTCCATATGCACTAAAACGTTTAAAGGGGCAGTGCCTCCCTCTTTTTCCCCCTTGCCCTTTTTTGTTTTGTTTTGTTTTTTAGACTTTGCACCTTGCTGAGACTTCGAGTCTTGCTCTGAGTCTCGGCGCATTTTACTTCCTTCTGACGAAGGAGAGGAGCCCGGGAGACTCACGCTTTGTGGCAAGTACAGCTTATTATGGCTAGCAGAAAGAGAAGGCTTTGATCCCTAAGTTGCATCATCATTTAAAACAGATCATTTCACCACCACCCCTTTCCCCCCATCATAGAAGAGCAAAATTCTTTCAAGATCAAAGAGTCCAATCTTTTAAAAAAAAAACAACTATTGTTTAAAAAAATAGAAAAGTCAGTTAAATATGAACCTCCCCATTTATATCTGCTCCCCTTGTGTTTAAAGGATTTTTTGAATAAGAAAAACAAAACTCAGTTCATTTTTCAGACTTATTAATAGTTTATCTAGCCCCCCCCCACTTTAATTTAAAAAGAAGTTCAAAGTTAGATTTCTCTGCCTGTGGGGGTTGAGGTATACTTGCTTTTCTTTTAGATCCTGACCATCTGTTTTTGGAAAATTAGCCTCTGGGAAGAGGGGGAAAGCAAAGTTAATGGAGTGCTTTAATTATTTTTTTTTGAAAATATACAAATATTTAAAAGTCCTATTTTCCTTGCTTTTTAAGAGAATACCAGTAACATCTGTCTGGTGTGTCAGAGTGTATCAACTTTTCCTTCTTCTGTCCTCTTCTCTGCTCAGGTATTTTTTCTGTAGACTTGTGACTTTGGTGAATTTTTTTTTTTGGGGGGGGGACACAGTGAATGAAGAAATAAAGCAGAAAAAAATTATCATGGTTTTTGACACTGAAAAATTGTGAACCTACTCTGGCTCAGATATTTATCATGCTGACAGATATGATACAAAGCGATTGCATTTCCTAATGATCCTCCGGGACTAAGTTGTAGGTAAAACCATTTAATGCATTTTTAATATTAAAGTAAGGCCCAGGTTCCATTTTCTTGGAGGTAGGGGGAGTGGCTGTCCCTGTACAGAGCTGGTGTTCTCTGAATAGGCAGCTTTGCTTCTTCAACTAGACCCCCCCCCCATTTCACATTTCCATTACGTTGGGGAGGGATGAGCCATACAGGGCATTTGGCTTTCACAAATAAATTTATATCCGACCAGAAGGTCCAATACTAAATAAGAGTACACTTAAAAAAAAACCACACACACACACACACCCCAAGACTCCACCCCTGTTATAGGAAATAAAACATAGGCAATACTTGACCCCCCCCACACCCTTCAGCCCTCCTGCTTCTCTTTTATATTATCTTATTTTGGAGGGGGGTGGAATGGTGGTTGCCTTTCAGCTTAGAGGAGAGAGGAGTCATTCCTATTATTTCCCTCTTTGCTATATTTTAAATTTTTGTTTGATTTGGATTGCAAACAGAGCAGGGGCTTAGGAGTAAAAAGAGCACTGTGGCTTTAAACTCAGGAGTTTGCATATTCTCCTTGTATCTTTCCCCTTTGCTAATTATTGTGTTGTTTTCAGAGCAAATATGTCATATCCATGGCGACCGGGCAGGTTTATTGTCTTTCTGAAGCAATAGCTCACATAAGTAATTAATGACTTTCTTTTTTTTCCTCTGGCTTAGGTTAAACAGATCATTCAAGGAAAGTCATATCTCTTCTCTTCTCTCCCTCTCTCTCCCTTTTCCTCTCTTTCTCTCTCTCTGTCTCTCTCACCTTCTCTCTCTCTCTCTCTCTGACTCTCTCCTTTTTAGCCCAGTGACATAAGAACATGAGTTAAGAACAAGAAGATACTTTAAGCAAGAAGTCAACAAGCTTATTTCCCCCCATTTCTTCTGAGAGCTGAGTGTCAGCTTTCAGACCTCAGAGTTGTCATCTGGCAGCCCTGAGCAGTGCGGTCCCGCCTGGGCTGGCTGTCCACTGCAGGTCTGCAGGTCGCTCAGAGTGGAGGCAGGGAGGTGGTGGCATGGCCGGGAGGAACCTGCAGGAATTTGCTTTTGAGTTTGGGGGAAGCACTCCAAAATGATTATTTCTCCTGTATTTGGCAGAATTTAATTAAATTGTTTACTGGACAGAATGATCGAGTTGGTAGTCTGTGTCGCCCGGCGCCCTTCTTTTTTTCCCAATCTAGTTCATTGGAAAGACAAAGTTTTCCTTTTCGACTCACCTTCTTCAGCTTTCTGCGGCCTTTGTCTTAAGTGCTTTTTCCTGGAGGCGTAGCTTTTGGGATTCCCTCTGGTTAATATTTCCAGAATCCTGGTGGGGTTTTTATTTTTATTTTATTTTTTTTCCCTTTCAAACCTCCAACTTGAAGTGTTTTCTCCTTCTTAAGAATCAACAGCTATGATGATCGACTCTGCTTGGATTTTTTTTTTTAACTTTTTCCTTTTTCTGGTGGGAGGCCCCTTTGGGGATGTCAGATTAGATAGGCAGCCTATTGGCCTTCTGTACCTACATAGTGACAGGCCATGTGGTTTTTTTTGTTTGTTTGTTTGTTTTTTTAAGAAACCACTTTTTATGTCCTGTGCTTTTCAGGTGGACCTTTGCTACCAGAAGCCTTATGATGTCACCCTTTAACTTTAGGAATTTGCTAGATGTTTCCACTAGCATGCTCAGCCACCTTCTGCCCTCCCCCCTGGACACACATCAAGCACACTCCTGCGATCCTCCCCCCACTTTTAAGCATTTCACATATAGCCAAGGTTTTGTGTGTGTCCTTCGAAAAGGGGAGAGCCAGATAGCAAAGCATCACGTTGTCCTCAGACACAATTCAAAAGAATATTTTCCTCCCATCTGAACTAAGTGCAAAAAAGACTGCGAGTTGACGGAACGAATCTTTAGGCTTTTGCCATCAACAGTCAAAATATAAAGAAGAGAGATTTATTTGGTATCTGGTTTCTGAAGAGGAGCAGAGGAGGCCAGGCAAGTCTGAGGCTGAGACTCCAGCAGGGCTGTAATTGAGCCCGTAACCTCTTGATGTCTATATCAGAAAAACAGACACGAGCAGGGAGAACGGAGGAGAGGAGAACCAGCAAGCCGGGCAGAGGAGGGAGCTGGGGGGAGAGTCACAGAGAGAGGGAGATAGATTTAATTTATAGACATTTTAAAAACCGTAATTTCATTAGGATCTGTTCTTCCCTTTCTCTGAAGGGCAGCCCGGCAGACCGATAAGGCCAGTCCCTGTGCCCGGGCGGGATGCGTGGTGTGGTTTGTTGGGCGCAAAGCCTCCGCGTCCTTGCCAGGGCGGTTGCCTCTCTGTTCACTGTCCCTGGCCTCCTTATTTTCAAATTTAAAAGCCCTGAACAGTCAGAAGGGCTGTGTGGCTCAGGCTGCCCCGCGATCTCCCCTCTGGTGCCACGCTCTTCTGGGAGCGGGTCTGTCTCCTGTCTGGGCGGTGGCATCTGCATGTCTTCCATCTGTCACCCGGCTGCTGTGGTTCCAGCGGCAACGAGCTGCCAGGGAGGGGGAGGCCCCCATCTCGTCCCCCATCAAGTTCACCAACTTAAGTTGCTGTGGTCCTGCGGCCACAGCTTTGGGGGGGGGGGGGATGAAGCTTGTCATAAATTCTGCAAAAATTAATCAGCCGTTGAAGAGCTGCTCATGGACAGGGTTTGGCAGGCAAGCCGGGCCCTTCTGCTGCTCCCTGTCCCAAGTCCCATAGAGTGAGGGGTGTCCTGCACTGTGAGGAGGGAAGGGGGAGCTGATGGCTTTTTTGGTTTGTTTGTTTAATCACAAAAACTGAGGACAAGTAGGAAGAGGGCAGAAGACAGATGGATTTACTGAATATAAATCCTCAAGTGCCCTTGTTCCATGTTGTTGGAAATTTTCTCTCCCTTTCGGTCTGGATTTGTCCTGTGTGTCTTTGGTGGAACAGACACGTAGAGAAGGAGATCGGGGTGGGGGGGGCGGTAAGGAGAGAGAGAGAGAGAGAGAGAGAGAGAGAGAGAGAGAGAGAGAGGGGCAGGGACAGCAGAGCTCCTTCGGAACTCATTATCATTCTTAATAAGTCTTAAGGAATAAAGAAGAGCATTGAGTGTAAATGCTGGGTAATCCTAACACTTCTCAAGGTGAGAGGAGTGTTGAGGACACAGAGAAAAGAGAGAGCAGAGGAGGGGTGGGAGGTGGGGCTCACAGGGCCTCGGGGTGTGGAGGCCCAGGGCTTGGAGGCCCTGCAGGAGGCCTAGAGGCTGGGGTGGGGGGACCCGGAGATGCCTCAGGTGGGATAGGTTGTCTGAGCTGACACACACGGGCATCTCCAGGATAGGGTGATTTGCTGAGGGTCAGGAGGAGGGGTGCAGGAACCAGTCCTGCCTGTGTGTGGGGTATGGACTGGTGTTTGGGGGCCTTTCATTCCTCCTGGGCATCATGTCCCCAGCCTCCAGGCCTCAGACTTTCGAAGAAGGCCCAGAACGGGATGGAGGAGCCTTGTCCTGCTCTAGGCCCCCACCTTACTGTCCCCTAGGGATCCCTCCCCCGCCCCCACAGTGGCCGCTCTGAAAAGCCAGAGGGCCAGAGCAGCAGCTAGAGCTCAGCTCTGGACACTAGGTGGCTTAGAGGATCTGCTCGGTTCTCCAAGGCAGCGAGCGGCCGCTTGGCCACTGGCTTCCCTCCCCTCCCCGCGGGTGGGCTCCGCTGTGCATTTGCTCTGCTCGCTGGGCTGGCAGCCCTGCCCAGGCACATGGCCCAGATCCCAGGCTGGCCCTCCCACAGCCAGCTCTCAGGCAAAGTGAGGGTGAGGCCGGGGGGCAGCTCCCGAGGGGCAAGACAGCTGTCCAGGGACACTTGCAGGCAAGATGAAGCGAGTCCAGCCGGGTCTCTGCCTGCTTCATCCTTGGCCACCTGGGCATGAGGCACTGCTGAGTGCTTGAGGGGGTCTCTGAGCTGTGCACTTCCCCTTCTTAGTTTATGTGCCCCCTTTGAGAATCTTCTTAATAAAAAAAATCTCATAAGCATAAATATTGCTTATACTTTGAGGGGTTTCACAGATCTTATAAGCCCAGCCTAAGGACCCTCCAGGGTCCCTTGCCCTGGTGGGCTTCCTTCCAGTTCTGTGGGATGGGGCAGCAGGAAAGAGGAGGCAAAACCTGTCCACACCACCACTTCCACTGGCCTGCCTCAGTCCTGGGAGAGGAGAGTGCCATCAGGTGTCACCTAGGGGCCCATAGATGAAGCAGGAGCCAGCCTGCAGGTCACCCTCTGTAGAACCACACCTGCTCGGGCAGATGCCCCAGGCCAGGTCCAAGGCAGCGGTCCCCTCCTCTGGCTTACCTCCACTAGGATTCCTCAGATGTTCGAGGAAGGGTGTTAGCCAAGGTCATGTTCCAACCATAGGGAGAGAGGTGGGCATGAAGGACAGCACAATTCAGATTTGACTTACCAGAGTTGAAACAAAAAAAAAATTTTCAACTCTGTATTTCTTTTGGAAAGCAACTTCTGGGGAGCTTGCAGAGGGTGTGTGGGAGTTGGAGGTGAAGGCTGGTGACTGAGCTGGTGTGGAGCCCAGAGGGAGCGGGACGGGTTAATGGCGGGTGGATTCTGCTTTGCTCTTGTATAAGAGCAGTAATGGCCAAATTGCATGCCCTGCGTGCGCCTTGCTGACGAGATTTACCGAAAGGAAGCTGAACTGCCTCCGCTGCTGGGCTCTGGGTGGGTGAGCCTCTGTGTGTGTGTGTGTGTGTGTGTGTGTGTGTGTGTGTGTGATCGTGCGCGTGTGTAAATGAGAAGAAGGGGTGGGGGAATGCGCTCTGCCGGGCTGGCACCCTTCCCCAGCACTAATTGCTGGCAGAGTACCCACAGGGGCTGTGCCAGCGTCTCCAGCTCCGCCTGCCCCCCTCGCCCCGGGGAGCTCAGCTGTGCAGCTCACTATCTGAGGGCCATTTCCGGGCCCACTCGTCCTGGGGCTCCTTTGGGAATTTCAGGGAAATCTGATCCTTGGGGAGACTGTGGGTCAAGTGCCTGCATCTCTGGCAGGGACTGGGGTGGATGGGGCAAGCCAGGGGTGGTCCAGGGCTCTGCTAAGGTTCGGCTGCCCACTCCCCTGCCAGGCTCCACGTGCCTGTGCCCACTCAGGGTCTCGTGAGCCGTGGTGGGCTAGGCGAGGCATCGGGGCACCCTGTTCCGGTTCTAGCTCTGGTAAATCACTGTGTGGCCCTGAGCAAGTCACTTGATCTCTCTGGGTCTTAGTTTGTTCTCTTGTCGAATGGTCTGTGACCCTACTGCCCTCATAGGACTGTCCTGGCTGTCAACTGGGCTCATAGCCGTGAAAGTCCTTTGAAAGTAATTAAACGTAATGAAGAATTTATCATGGTCATGTTGTCAAGTGCACGGTGTCCCGATGTCAGACGAGCTGGTTTTATGTAATATGGTACCAGTCTCAAAGGGGACCCCTGTGAATTCCATTTCAGAAAGCCCCGGCCCGGACACGGCGCCTGGGGCTGCCATTACATTTTCATATCAGGTTATGGGTTGGCTCTCTTGTCATCGGGAGTGTGGGGCTGGGTTGGGGGTTGCCTTTTAGACAGATTGGAGGATCCCATCCAGGATATGGGGGACACTTAGCTGTTTTAGCCTATGGGGTACACTTGGCTGTTTTGGAAAAGAGGGGTTCATTGAATTGCTGCATGCACATTATACATTCTAGAGCCACTGAGCTGGGGATCAAAGTCTTATGTTCTAGCATTGGTGACTTCACTAGCCCGTGCCTCAGTTTCTCTCATCTGTAAAGTGGGAAGAGCTTGCTGTCTATATATCTGGGGACCAGGACTCTGTTAGGTATGGGGCAGTGTCATATTGGTTGAAAATTCTAAATTTTGTGCTTTACTTCTCTGGCTGCCTTGGGGGCCTCCTGGAATTTGAGGTGATGGGTCAGGAGGGAATGAGAAGGTAAACTGTATCCGTCCAAACTGGGGCTGTGGCCGTTTGCTTCTCTTTCTCATTGTGGTCTGAGTGGACGTTCCTGGAGCTCTGTAGGGTGAGCGGATCCGTCATGGGAGGTGTTTGGAACAGGAGACTTGGGATGGGAAGAGGTGGGGGACAGACCCTGGGAATTGGCTCAGGGTGCCTGTAGTCTCTGCCTGTGTGCACCTAACTCTGGGTCAGGCGATCCCAGGGTCCCGGATGTGAGGGTTCTTTGTGGTGGAGACTGTGCCTGGCAGAGGGATGAGAGCAAGGGATTTGGAGCCAGGCTGAGCTGAAGGGAGTGTTTCTCCCACTTGGGCAGATTAATCCTCTAATCCTTTGTTTCCCTGTCTGTAAAATGGAATTTGTACCCTGTGGAGTGGCTGTGAGGATTCAATGAGAGAATAGTATCCGTCGCTAACGTCAGGTCTGCTGGGTTTCCACCTTGAGCATCGTTTCACAGTGTGCACGCTACCCAGTGAGCTGCACACAGTAGGACCACAGGGAGGCTATGACAATTACCTGGCCATCTTAGGCTCAGCCTCAGGTGGGTCCGCGGGTGGTTTGGGTGAACTTTGAGGCTCAGTGCTCAGCCAGAGGGTGGGGCCAGGCTGAGCATGACCAGTGTCCCCTTAGTCCCTGCTGTGGTTGAATCCAAGGTTTCCCACCTTCACTTGAGTGAGCCTGTCCTGGAGGCCCCCGGGCCTGGGTGCAGGGGGCAGGGAAAGCTGGGGGAAGAGGCAGTGACCTAAGGAGGCAAGGGCATGGGGCTGTGGGGCGGGGGGCACCAGAGGGGCGAGGGGCACTTATGGAAGATGAGGTGTATGAAACTCCATCGGCCTCTCCCATTTCACTGTGCTGTGCCAAAACATCCCGGTTCTTATTTCACTATCTGAGATCTGGGGGCAGGTTAATTTCCATGACGAACTCCCGGCCACGTGCTTGGAGGATTTATCTAATTAAATTGATGCTTTTTGCTAAGAAAGAAAAGAGAGAGGGAAGGAAGGAGGAAAAGAAGGAAGGAAGGCGGGAAGGAAGGGAGGGGAGGGAGGCAGGCCAGCGTGTTGGGGACGGGCGGGGCCTTGCTGGTGGGCCGAGCCTTGGCTTCCAGCTCTCACTGTATTTTCAAAATTTCTCTTGGGCCAGGAGGGACAAGCTGGTGGGTTTGGGGTCTGTAGCAGCCCATCCAGTAGCCGCTAACCCACGTGGCAATTTAACTTGAATTAAAAAATAGGTTCGGCTGTTCCCTGGCCGTGTGTGGCTCCTGGTGCCACTGTGTTGGGCACACGGGGACAGAACATTGCCAGCATTGCAGCCAGTTCTCTTGGTTTTGGCCAGGTGGGTGAGCCCCCCAGGGACTGTGATGGACATGGAGTGAGGGGCTGGGCTACAGGGACATCCACTGATGTCCCTGAGGGCGCCATACCTGGAGCCAAGGCCCCCATGGGGTGGGACCACCTTGTCTTTCAGTCCCTGCTCAGGTATCCTCTCTGGGGACAGGGCCACACGACACGGCCCGTCTGGAGTTAGATGGGGCTTTAGACATTTCTCCCACTTAGGGCCTTGGTGACCTTGGGTAAGGGTCTTGTCTCTCTGAGCCTCTGGATTGGGCTGATAGGAGGCAGAGCCTGCCCCCTGGGGTTCCTGGGGTCACTAACTGAGCTCACATAGTAAGCGCTTAGTAGACTTGGACCACCGTCCCGCCATCAGGACCACCGTCGTCACAATTGTCGATATTATTTTCGTAAAGATTATGGAAGAGCTTCTGTGACTGCCCAGGTGTGAGGGACACTCCCCCCCCCCCACCGCCCACCACCAAATGCTGATTTTCTTCATTATGAACCCCCACACCCCTCCTTCCTGGGAACCTATTTTGGATTTCTTCTCCCCATCCCTCCTTTTTGGAGCAGAAGGAGGACTTGGAGCTGCCTGAAAATTAAAAAGTGCTGCTTCTGGAGAGTTAGATCCCCTGTCACTCCCAAAACACACCCCCACACACACACACACACACACACACACACACACACGCTGCCTCACGCGCTCGGGCACACACACCCGGCTCCACTGGCCAAGCCACGTTAAAAAAAAAATCCAAAGTATTAAAATAGGGGAGTACAGATGTGGCCCTGGCAGGCTGGCCAGGGTGCTTTGAGTGGGGGTGGGGGTCACTGGCCCCAGAGGGACGTGTGTTGTTCCCGGACATTGCCCAGTGCCCTGTGTGCTAATGCGGAGCTCCCCTGCATTGTGCAGACTCCTTCCCCCGTGAAAAGGTAATGGAGTCAGTGAGTTCCGAATGGATTGAAGCTGACAGTAAATGAGAATTTGGCAGTGGGTAGAAAACACGCTCCCCCAGCTCCACTCCCGACCAAAGCCAGGCTCACCCGGCCCTCCCCGAACTCCCAGCGCCCGTTTTGGTGTTTAGAAAAGAATCACGGTTTCTTTTTTGTATGCATCAACATTAGCAGCTGGGTGATGTTCCGACCTGTCCCCCTCCCCTGGATGGCCGAGCCCCCTCCCCCAGGTTGCCACCTCCCAGCCCCTTGCCGCCTCGGTGGCTCCGCCAGCGATCCCGAACGAGTTAAGGGCTGAATCAACTCCAGACCCAGCTGTACATTTCACTCTGGGCTCCTGAATGGAGCGATGTGCTGTGCTCAGCAGGATTGGAGACGGTCTGCCCCGGTGACCCAGGGCCCCCACCCTCCTGGGCTCCACGGCTTTCAGGACCTCCTGCCTGGCTAATTGGGGAGCTGGTAGCCCATGTTGTGGGGTCCTTGTCTAGTGCCCTCCCTGTGTCCAGCCTCCATTAGAGACTTTTTTTTTTAATACTGGGGAATGGACACAGGGTGCTCTACCACTGAGCTACACCCCAGCCTTTTTTTCCTTCTTTCTTTCTTTCTTTCTTTCTTTCTTTTTTTCTTTCTTTCTTTCTTCCTTCCTTCCTTCCTTCCTTCCTTCCTTTCTTTCTTTCTTTCTTTCTCTCTCTCTCTCTCTCTCTCTCTTTCTTTCTTTCTTTCTTTCTTTCTTTTATATAGACAAAGTCTCACTAAGTTGCTGAGGCTGATCTCAAACTTACAATCCTCCTGCCTTAGTCTCCTGAGTCACAGGGATTACAGGTGGGTGCCACCATGTCCAGCTCCTTGGAGACCTATTTTAATTTTGAAAGACAAGGTGCACCATTCTGAGCTGGCATCATCCCTGGCTTGCAAAGAAGGCTGGCAATTTTGAGGGCTTGAATATGCCAGGGGCCCTGCCCCTCCCCCCATAATTCTTCTTTCGCCCCATCCACACCCATAGATAACTCCTATCACGCACTTGCCAGGACCCCACATATGTAGGCCTCCCCATTTAAACACTCCCAAGAATCCCCTGGAGAGAGACACTGTCACCCTTGTTCTTCAATGCCCCCAGCCATACCCCATATTTATATGATGGCATCTCTGCAGATTGACCATCGTGTCCTGATGGGGCAGGGGTGAGCTCTTTCCTATTCTTGGGGGCCAAGAGGCAAGAAGCTCTCATTTCAGCAGAATCATATAGCCTGCTCCTTGGGGGTGCATGTGTCTGTCGTGGCTGGCAATGCCGCCTTAGGGGCCCCTTTCTGTAAAAGCCTAGAGGTGTCTGCTTGTGTAGGAGCCTGGCTGGGAGAATAGTGGTTAAGTCCATAGGTTCAAATCCCCAGCCCTTCAATTCTTAGGAGTATGACTTTGGATATAGCACGGACTTTTGTGAGCCTCAGTTTCCTTATTTGTAAAAGAGGACGGATGATAGTGCCTGTCGTGCGGGGTGGTTGTGAGGATTGAGTGAGGTAAAGCTGGCAGGGGCCTTGGGACGGGCCTGGCATGTGGTAACAAGGGGTGACTCTTGTTGTTGCTATCACTGCCCGGATCCCATCCTCCCCATCTGTTACCAGGGAGGTGGCAAGGTGGAAGGCTCAGGCCTGTCCCTGGGCTTGGGCTCCAGGACCCCCAAAGCCAGGCTAGAGTCCCAGTCCATAGGCTGTGGCCACCAACTGTCTGCCAAAGCACGCTTACCAAACCAGCAAGGCGCCTGCCCCTCCAGGCCAGATCTCTACAGGAAGCAGGGAAAGGGCTTGTGATACCCAGGCCTGGGTGGGCACCTTGGACACCCGGTGGCAGCCCCTGGACTGGCCCTGACTGCCTGGCCCAGGGCGAGAGCCACTCCTAGACAGTGCCGCCATCTTGGTTCTCCTTGGCCTCTCCTCTGAGGACGGGAGCGTGGCCCTTGCCCTCCCCCATCAGCAGGTGGCCTTTGCGGCCCGGCACCTGTTCCTGGAGGGCGGCTGCCAGGAAGGCGCAAACCCAGGAATCACCTGCCTGGCGTGTCCTCCAAGTGCTTGCACGAGGTCCGAGTGCTGCCCGGGGGCTGGCCTGGGCCTGGCCTGGCAGAGAAGGGGCTTGTTCTCTGGCCCCTGAGCCTCCTCCCCGCCTTCCAGGTGAGTCACAGGGTCTGTGCTCTGGGCTTGGCTGGGGGGAGGAGAGGCCAAGGTGAGTCAAGGGTGCGGGTGAAAGGTCTTGCCTTTGTCCCCAAGGGGCAGCAAGCGAGCTGAGGCCCTTGTACATAGTCATTTTATTAAAAGAAGGAAACTGACAGGTCCCAAGTGCTAACTGTGTAGTCCTGTGTTGTGACCGGAGGGCAGAACACAGGCAGGAAGTGCTTCTGCCGCCTGGGACCTGGCAGGAATAAGCCCCGAGAGGGGCAGTCGCTGGCCTGCTCATCCAGCTCAGGGCACGAGGGCCAGGTTTGAACGGTTGAACTGACTCAAGCCCGAGACGCGTGTTTTCCTCATGCCTTTGGAATCGTGGGACCATATTTTCAGCGTTTATTTGAAAACTGATAAAGGGAGAAATATTCGCCTGTAATGTCACTCTGGAGATACAACCTTGTTTAGGATTTAGTGTATTTCCTTCTCGTCCCCTGCCCCCCACCTGGTGACTGGGTATATTTATATAACATGTATTTTACATAAATTATGATCGCAGGAGAGTGCAGTTGGGTTGAGACCCTGGATGAGGTGGGAGGGTCTCCTGAGCTGAGGCCTCCCCGCAGTGATGGATTCTCCGCGCAGTGGAAACCGGGGCTTGGCCCTGAGCCATCCCGCGGGTCACCGGCGCCTGAGGTGTGTTGGAGAAGCCCTGGGTGAACGGACAGGCAGGCAGGACCCCCGAGCGCTCTGTGGGGCTGGCCCCGCTCAGTTCAGTGGTAGAGTTTTCCTTCTAACTTGCTTCCTTCTGGCTTTTGACAAATGGGAATATTTGTACCATTTCCCCGAATGACCTCCTCTCCTTGGGGTAATGAGAAAATGAAAGTCTTCGCTAAGTGCTTTGAGATATTCAGATATAAAAATGGAGAGCGGGCGATGTCAGGGGCCTTTGGCTGCCAGGGTGCTTTACAGAGAGCAAGCGCAGTTGTTGGGAGTGAAGGTCACCAGGAGGCTGAGGGCCTGGCTGGAACCTCGTCCCTCTGGGCTGGAGGGCAGCCGAGTTCGGGCCGGCTGGGCATGGGCGAGGTTGGGGTGGAGCCCCTGCCCTCCTCCAGGCCCATGCACCCAGGTGAGGCCCCTTTGGCCAAGGTGATCTCGATTCCCCGGGCAGAGCCCGCTCTGGGCCTGGGTCTTGTGGCTAAATGACCCCATTCAAGGACAGACTCCTCCTCTCTCTCCCTAGTGTCAGCCCAGGAGTAACACAGTGGAATAAATACTGTCACCTATACAAATAATCATCCCGAAGATGATTTCGAAACATGGAGAAATGTTTATCATGCGGATGAAAATGCTCCCCGAGTGCGGAGCGCAGCGAAGGCGCCTTTAGGAGCTGGATCTCAGCGCCCGCCCGTGCTCCTTCCCGGCAGAGCCCAGAGGTGCTCCTCCAAAATGGAAATTACAGCGTGAGGGCGCCGGGACCAGGGTGATTTGTTTTTTTATTTCACAACATTTTATTTAAATTCCCCCCTATGATTAAAAACCAACAAAGCCAACGAGGCGGCCCAGCGGGAGGCTGGCAGGGTGGGGGCGGGGCGCGGGAGAGGGCGCTGCACCCACGGCCCCCGCAGGGCGCTGAGCTCACCGGCTCTGCCAGCCGCAGAGACCTATGAGATCCCGAGAAGCCGAGGCGTATCGGTGACTCAGAACTCGGTGTTGTGCTGTTCAACAATAGCTTTTGTCCTTTGCCCAAAACCCTAGGCCAGTGTGTGGAAAAAAAAAATTATAAAATTATGAGATAGTTTGTACTTTCCTTACCAGCCGGTGCCAGCTTTGGGCGCTTTATTTATTCAAGGTGGGGAGGCAGGGAAGGCGGGGTGGGGGGGAGATAGAAAGGAAAAGAAAAACAAGGGAGAACTCGGACAAGGCCCAAGAGAGGTTTGAGCCTCAACAACAAACTTTCTTTTGTTTGATGGGTGGGGAGGAAAAAAATAAGGAGAAAACATGCAGAAGGCCGGTTCGAACCAAGCGCAGCTCCCGTGCTGCCTGTGTGGGGTTGCCCCAGCCTCCTCCCCCAGGGCTTTGCTTTTACTGGTGCAACTGGAAAGCTGTTTGGGGGTAGCTCATCTGGTGAAGGGGGCCATGAGGAGGGACGTAGGCAGAAAGGGCTGGAGCCAGTGGCCAGGATGGGAGCCAGGAGGCAGGGTTGGTGTCTCTGTTCAGGCCGATAATGCCCAACTGCCAACAGCCTTTGCCCTTACTTCCCGTGGGGTTTAAAGAGGATCCATACCTCCTGGAGTCCCAGATGCCATGCTCTGCCAGTGGGACTCAGAATTCCCAGGGGCTCAGGGTGAGGAGGGGTTTGCATCTGATTGAACTAGTGTTCCTCTCTGGTGTCCACTGGAACACGTTTTGGGACTGAGATTCAGGAACGCCTTGGTGGGGCTGGGAGTGGGTGTGTGTGACAAAGTGTGTGTAAATGAGTGTGTGGGTGGTCGTACCTGAGCTCGTGTGAGGGATGTGTGCCCCTGGAGACTGGCTTTTCTCCCTGGTTCTGACAGCCAGATGGGTACAATTTGGGAGGAGCCTTAAATCTAATTATTTCACATGTCACCCTGTCCCCTGCCCCAAACTGAGTGTTCCTATGAGGTGGCCTGGGCCTGAGCCGATGGGCCATGCTTCCTACCACATTAGCTCAGATGATTCTATGGGTCTTCGAGAGTGGTTGGACCAGGAAGAGAAAGGTTTGTGGGTTCAAGGAGAAGCCCCTGAGGCTGGGGTGTGCTCCCCTGGACCCAGATGCTCACACTGTGGCCCCGATAAGGATCCCAACCCCCTGGCTCAGGAATGGTTCCCTCATGACCTTCCCTCAAAGAGGCCAGTTATGGATTACAGACCTTGGTGTAGGACAAACTGAGGCCAGGAGAGGGGAGGCTCCTGAGCCAACGTCCCCCAGCTAGTCTGTGACACATTTGGAAGCAGGACCAAGCCTGTGGGCTTCTGGGAAACATGCTCCTCTCCCCCATGGCTCGAGTGAGGCCAGCCGGGTCCCAGCGCAGAGCTGTGCTTCCTTCTACTTTCTCTTTTTGCTACTGAGGCTGAACCCAGGGGTGCTCCATCACTGACCCACATCCCCAGCTCTTTTTATTTTATTTTGAGAGAGGGGCTCACTAAGTTGCTGAGACTGGCCTCCAACTTGTGATCCTCCTGCCTCTGCCTCCCAGGTCACCGATTACAGGTGTGCCACTGTGCCTGGCTTTTCCACTCTTAGGGTAGACAAACAAACCCTCTTGGGGCATCAGATTTTGTGACTGTGGCTCAGGGTGACTGCTCCTCTGCTTTCTATTGAGGAAAGAGCCCTGGACAGAGAGATTGGCAAGAGGTTTCCAGCCCCACCTCTGCCACTGACAAGCAGCCATGTCCCAAGACCTGGGCTTTGTCTACATGGAGCTGGAGGGCTGGACCCGGAGGTTCCTCATCTCTTCCCACTTCAGGACGCCTGGAGCTTTCTGCCACCATCCAGAGTCCCCAGCTGTGCCATGCAGCAAACCCTCTCCCACAACCTGTCAAACCAGAGATGCCAGTTCCCCAGGGCTCCCAGGAGCTCCCGCCCCTCTCTAGTACCAGGCAGAACCTCTGCAGGAAGGCCCCGGCCTGTGCCCCGTGCACCTGCTTATTGATAACTGTGTGTCTGCTTGTGCCTCGGGTCAGAGCCCTTTGGTTTGAACTTGCCTTGTACCGAGAGGCCAGGACGTGAGAAAATTACGAGCAGGGGAGAGGAGTGGTACCCTATGACAGGAGGCAGCTGTGGAGAAGGGGCAGGCTCCATGCCCAGGGTGAGCGCCATCTGGGTGGGAGGCCTGGCTTCCAGCTGTGGGGGCTCCGGAAGGGCAGAGGCTGGGAGGAATGATTCTGAAGCCACTACTATGGAGATTAAGGGGATGAGAATGTAAATCTCAAGTAAAAAGGTAATTGAATGTAATAGCAAACACTGCTCGCTCTATGTTAATTTTAGCTCTTCCCCTGGATACAAGACGCTGTATTAGTGTTTTATTACCATTTTGTTTGCACTAATAAAATAGTAAAATTTATTTCAAGGAAGTTGAAGGATGGTTTTACAATGCAAATTTGAAGAAATTGGACTTTTCATTTATGCCTCTGCTATTTTAAACCCTGACGGGTGTAAATTAGCTACAGGGACTGAGCAGACCCCACTGATGGGGACTTGGGAGGCGGGAACCCTGGCAGGGGTGGCAGACTGGCTCAGGACAAAATGTAGAGAGGGCTCCACGGAGAGGCTGAGGCCACTCAGGGGCCTGGCTGGGTGGAACTGTCCAGTGGGTGAGGGTGTCAGGCGTGAGTGACTGGCTGTGGATGGGAACGTCACACATGGAGCCACCCGGGGTTTCATCTTTGCCCTCGGCCCTTTGGTCTCCTTCTTGTCCTGACATTGGGCCTTGGTTAACCTGGGGAACCCCCAAGGGAACTGAGCAACCTCTCTCCTTTGTGTCCCCCAGGGGCAAGTGGGCCACTTGTCCAGGACACACCCATCCATCAAAAGGGGCTGCAGACTGAGGAGAAGCCATCAGAGTCTGGAGGAAGGACCCTGAGCCTAAAAGGAACCAGGGGAAAGACCCAGGCCAGGGCTCTTTCTTTTTTCTTTTTTTTTTTTTTTAAGAGAGTGAGAGAGAGAGGGGGACAGAGAGAGAATTTTAATATTTATTTATTTTTTCTTAGTTCCTGGCGGACACAACATCTTCGTTTATATGTGGTGCTGAGGATCGAACCTTGGGCCGCACGCACGCTAGGCGAGCGCGCTACCGCTTGAGCCACATCCCCAGCCCCAGGGCTCTTTCTGAGGAAGCCAGCATCCCTTCAAAAATGAGGCCGAAAAAGAATGGCCGGTCCCCAGCCCAATGGTGTCCATGAACCGAAAGGCCAGATGACAGAATTAAAAAAGAAAGACCAAGTGGTCTGAATCAGGGAAGCAGACAGCGAAGGATGTGGGTGGAGAAGGAAGGGAAGGGGTGATGGCAGAGGTTCCTTTTGAGTTTGGGGTAAAGAATTCAGGTTGGATCTTGTTTTATCCAAACCGGTTTGTTTATCTCTAAAAAATTATCGGCAGCAATGGCCCAAAGGGATGCATTGAGGGGACCCGCTTCCCAAGAGTAGGGAGCCCAACAAGTGTTCTAATGTCTGGTGGAGTCGGCAGCTTGTATCGCCCAGGGTTTGCTGGCTGCCTGCCCGGGTTGGGGGGAACAGTGATCCCGGGGTGCTGGTTCCTAGTTCCAACCCCAGGTCTTGTGGGGCTTCTCTAGTGTGTTCTGTCTCCCTTGGTGGGGTGTGTTTTGTGTGTCACAGCCCCCGCAGCCGCTGCACAAACCCTGTGCATGCCCTTGGTGGCCGAGTGAGAGCTTGGGTGTTAGGACTTGGCTGGTGGCTTGCAGGGAACTTGGTCCTGGGGCAGAGGAGGTGGGCACAGGCTCCCAGCCTCTTTCCGTGGCTCCTCTAGGCCTAGGGAGCCACATCTGGAGCTGAGGGGGCCTGCGTTGACTCAGGTCAGAGGTCACCCCTGAGGGTCAGGCCTGTCTGTGGCAGCAGGCCCAGCACTCCATGTGGTTGGTGGAAGAGCAGGAAAATTCTCCAGCCAGGCTTCTTTGGGGTCCTTCTGGAACAAGGGGCTGGGGGTGGGATTCCTTGGGGTCATGAGGTGAGGTGTGCAGCAGTCAAGGTCAGGAAACAGGCCTTGAACCTCCTCTCTTCCACTTCTGAGCACCCAGGAGGCCCTCGTGGCTCTGGGCTGGTAGCTGAGGGGCAGAGAGGGAGGCGGCCAAGGCGAGGGCA
Source organism: Spermophilus citellus (assembly GCF_964194105.1). NCBI lineage: Eukaryota > Metazoa > Chordata > Mammalia > Rodentia > Sciuridae > Spermophilus > Spermophilus citellus. The sequence continues at coordinate 132,078,635 of NC_138191.1, forward strand.
GGCTCGAGAGTGTTGCCGAAAGGAGGGAGAGAGGAGGACATTTAAATGAGGCAGGCCCGTCATTTAGCACTGGGCATGCTTTCCAGTTCTCCAAGAGGGGGAGAGGCACCGCTGTGTGCCCAGGGATTTAGAGAGGCATCGGGCAGGGGGTTCCACTCCAAGTGCCTTTCAGCCCACAACTGTAATTACCCAAGGAGCAGACGGAAATGGGAAAAGAGGATTAGCGGGCGCCCTGCTGGGCCTGGTGGTGCAGGTGGCACCCGGAGTGCCCAGCCTGGCACAGCACCTGCCAGCTTTTAGCTCAACTTTGAGGCTGGGTCAGCCACGGTGGTCTACCATGGGCAATGGACCCCTGGGCACCTCTTTCCTTGGCTGTCCTGCCTGGCCACAGCACACCCTGGAAGCAGGACCCGTCTCTGCTGCCTTGTCCTGGGTGGTCTGGGGGGCCTGTCATCTGGTGCCCAGCACTTCCCCAGTGGTCCCTTCAGTTGGAAGAAAGGGAGGCCAGAACCCTGTGGTCTTTTGCGCTCCATTTCGCTCAGCCCCCCGGGGGGTGCCGGCATCCCTGCGTGCTCTGAACCCCCAGCTCACCTTCCGTCTCCTGCCCCGCTTCCCTGCACCTGTCAGCTGTCTCACTGACTGTCTGGCTTGGCTGCCACCCATCCTCTCCTCCCAGGCCGGCCCCGCCCCCACCCCTCCCCCAGCCCCATTCCCTCCCTTCCTGTCTCTGCCCACGGCTGTCTCTACCTGCCCGATCGCCGGCACACCTGAGGATCCGAAGCTGCCTGTCGGAGTGCGGGCACGGTTCAGGGTGTTTACCAGACAGCCAGGATAAGGTATTAAATCCTGTTGCTGTCTTCCCAGGGCCGGGTTCCTCAGATGGTTTTCCAAATTCCTAATCTCAGTGCCCGCATCCCTGCCCAGCCTGTGTTTGATGGGAGCGTTCCCTTCCCATTGAAGCTGAACCCGGCAGGAACTGTCATGGGGCTGGGACTGGGTCCCCACCGGGGCACGATGACATGGGTGTCCAGCCCCTTCCTCTCTTTGGTTTTTCCTTCCTTCCTTTCTTTGGGAATCTTAGCAAGACAGGGCCAGGATTCTGCCATCCAGTATTCTAGAACCTTCTTGAGCCCCCCATGCCCTCACCAGTATGGGTCTGAGGCCACCTTCTAAAATTGGGGGTGCCTGTTGAAGATGGGGCTTACTATCAGAGGCCAGGGGAATCCAGTTTGAGGAGGGTCTGGAAGGGCGTATGCAGGCTGACAGCCCTGCCTGGGTTCTAGAATCGTCCCTTGCATTCTTCATACCCAAAGATCCAGAGGGAGCCACTGGCGTGACGGGAGGGCTCAGGTGAGCCTCCTCCACTCTTTTTCTTTTCTTATTTTGCCTTGCTAAGGATGAAACCCGGGCCTCACACCTGCTCAGCAAGTGCTCTCCTAACAGCCACGTCCCCAACCCCTTTTATATTTTATTTTGAAACCAGGTCTTGCTAAATGGCCCTGGCTGTCCTTGAATGTGCGATCCTCCTGCCTCAGCCTCCCAAGCTGCTGGGACTATAGGAGTGTGCCAGGCGCCTGGGCCCAGTGATCGCCATTCTTGATGTGGAGCAGAGGTAGCTCCCACCATCTTCCTTTCTGTGGGACACCCCGGGACTTGTCTGTCCACCTAGGATGGCAGGACTGTCCAGAGGGCAGAGGGAGGCTCTGCCATATCCTTAATCCCCTCTCCTAGGAACCAGGCTGTGAGAGGCCCGTAAGCTCGCTCGTTTCCCGTGCTGGGGAATCTCTGGGAGGGAAGGAGCAGGACTTTGCAAGGCAGGGACCTGACCAATGGTGGGGGGACTGCCTGGTTCCAGTTGTTGTGTCCCTTCTCCCAGCTACCACGTGACCTGGACAGACCCTCGTAGTCCCCTTGTCTCTCTCCCTGGCGGTAGACCGCCTCTTCTTTCTCTGCCCACTGCTCCCTTCTCCCTCCAGGCAACCAGAGGGCTCTTGGCTTCACAGCAGAGCTCCCTCTTTCCAGGTCTCCTCACCTGTTCTTGCTAGATTCCAGGTGGCACATGGCCCCACCCTCCCAGGTGGCCTCTGCAGCCAACACTGTTCTGGGCCTTTCCGTCCCTCTCTGAAACTGCACTACAGGCGCTCTGGAGGGCTCGGCCGGGGGGAAGGGGTGCAGGGTGCTGTGGCATCACCCTCTCCATGAAGGCTGCAGGCTGGGCACTGCGGTTTCTAATTTTATTTGGGGTCTGGCTCTTCTTTTTCTAATATGTGCTGAGAAATGATCAAAAAGTAGGATAAAATGGGGGATAGGAAAAAATCTTGAGAGTGATAGTTGGGCTGGTGAGGACGGGGAGGAGGGGGATGAAGAGAGGGAGGAGGAGGAGGAAAGAGGTGAAATGAATTCATTAGAAAAACTTGTTTACTGGCTTTGCTTAGGCGCCTCCATTTTAAAAGTCTACGTTTACAATAAGTCGCTAATTAAAATACGAAATTAAGCAACAGCTATGTTTTTTTTTCCCTTACACTTTAATTGCATGATTTTTTGTGATGTAATTTCTGGAAACACCCAGCGTACCTCACAGGGCTGATTGTTTGATAAACTAGAAGCACCTGAAACCAACCCAAAAAATAAATATATAAATATCCAAGGGGAACTTAAGGTAGATTGGAAGTGACAGAGAACTGCAGACAGCAGGGAACCAACAATCCAGGATGATAATAACCAAAAAACTTCCAAGTAAGGACATTATCCTCCTGCCTGCACCCCCCACGGCACCACCGAAGCCAGAGCACTCCGCCGTGTCTCAGGGAAGGGAAGCTGAAACAAGCCAGATCAGGGGGCAGTGGCGCCCTGGCCCCTGCCCCAAATTGGTGCTATGGAAAACACCAAGACAGAGTTGTATGTCTTTCTGACTTCATTTCTAGCTGGGCTCAGAACTGGGACCTTTGAAGGGGAACTTCTTTGTCCCCGTTGCTCTCGGCCCAGGGGCCAGTCCCAGAGGGGAAGGATTGGGGAACCATGACTGTCCCTCCTGGACACAACAAGAGCCCCCATGCTCATGCCACAGCAGGGAGGTGGCCCAGGCCTGGTGGCTGCTGGCCCTGTGTTCCTGACAGCTGTGGAAGCACAGGCTCTTCCAGAAGGTGGTGGAGAGGGTGGTCCAGGGCAGGGGAGATGTGTGCTGATGCTGGCAGACAAACCGTGGCCTGCTACCTTTAAGATGTAGACCCAGGCGAGATTGCAAAACCGCCGAGAAACCTGTCAGGAACTGACTCAGGGTGGGGCGGGGAGGAAGCTGGATCCCATGGCAGCCTGGCTGCTGGGGACACTTGGGCCCGGCATCGGTGGGGACTCTAGGTCTCCTGGGCATGGGGCACAGGGCAGCAGGAGCTTGTGGTACAGAGGGAACCACAATGCTGGCTCCTTCTTCCATGTACCAGCCAAGGGCCCAGTTGGCCAGGGCCCCAGGAACCTCCTGACGTGCTCTGCTCTTGGGGAAAAAGGAAAGGCCCTGTTTCAGGGTCTCTAAAAATTACATTTTCTCCCTAATTGTAATTTATGCTTGTGGCTAATTGGAAAATACAAAAAAAGTATAAAAAATAATTAAAAAGTGGGTAATGTAGTAATTGAAAGTATGAGTCAGGGAGATGGAAAGATTTGGTTTAAGCCCCAGATCTGCCACCCAGCAGTGTGACTCTCAGCAAATTACTTAGCAATTTTCTGAGCCTCAGTCTCCTCATCTATAAGTTGGGAGTGATGATAATACACACCTCGTCAGCTGCTGAGGATTGTGGGATCATCCACATAAAATATTTAACACGGGCACACGGCACACTTAAATATCAGCTATTTCTGTTACAATAGTTAATAATGGTTATCCCCACTGCCTTGGGATAAGAGGCTTTTTAATTTTTCATTAAGAAAAAAATTTTACATGGATGAGATTATTTATCTCAACCTGTGATGTCCAGTACAGTTAGCCTCTGGCCACATGTGGCTATTTAAACTTAAATTAATTAAAATTAAATAAAATTAAAAATTCTGTGCCTGTCACATTCACCACATTCCAAGCGCTCAGTAGCCACATGTGGCCAGTGGCTGCTGATCTCAACAGCACCAGAAATTCTACTGGGCAGCTATCTGAATGACATAACCATCTGAGGTTTTCCACTGGACCATTTCCTCCTTTTTAAAAAAATGCCTCTTTTTAAAAATTTGTTGTTATGATTTTTTTGCGGAGCTGGGGATCAGGGCAAGGGCTCTACTGCTGAGCTACTTCCTCATCTTTTAAAGCATCTCTTAATAGCTGTGTCGTGGTCCACGATGGGGCCCCATCCACTCTTCCTGGTCTGGTCTTTGAACATCCTCTGGGCTCTGATTGGCTGTGCTGGGTCCTCCCTTCCTCACTTGCATTGTGCTGCTCTCTGATTGGTGCTAGGCACTGAGGGATTCTGGGAGAAGCAGACCTCTCCTGCTGATTGGCTCCCAGCAGAGATGCCAGGGCAAGGGCGGGGCACTCTTCTCCCCTTCCTGGGAGGGCTGGAGGGGCTGCTCCCCTTGGCACCCCATGCCTCCCCTAGACCTTGTCACCTCACAGGGCCAGAGACCAGGGAGAGGAGGGACTTGCTTGAGGTAGTAAAAATGAGCCATAATTACCCACCGTCTACTTTCCAGAGGGTCCAAGCCATACCCAGAGCCCCCAGAGTACCCCCAGGAGTAAGGCAGCCTTTCTTGATGGGGGATGCCACCTTGGGGGGGCTGCTGGCCTTGTTCCCCAAGGCCTGTGCAGTCCTCCCCAACCTAGAAGGATCTTCAGCCTTCCAGAAGCACCTTGACTGAAGATGGTTGTGAGATTCCAGGGTGGGAGTGTCGGGAGATCCCAGGTTGGAGAGCCACCCTAGGAAGATCGTGCAGTGGCTGCGACCATCCTGTGTCTGGGTTGGCCGAATGAGCATTGGGGTGATGCTGGGGTCATGGTCCTCCCAGTGTGGCCAAGGGCAGAGCGCTGGGTGGAGGGCTTTGGGCAGGGTCGGCAGGGGAAGTAATCCCCGGGGCAGTGGGCAAGACAGATAGGGAGAGCCGAAACCGGACCTGCTGATGTGGCCCTTTCTGCTCGCAGCGGATCATAAAATATGGCTCAGATTTTCATTACGGGCTCTATCGATTATCTTCTGGGACGGATGAATTATAGAGAACATTAAATTTTTTTTAAAAAGCAAGTGAGAGAGGAAATATCTGAATGAGTTTTGGTGGTCGATGGCAGAAAGGGCTGAGCCACCAAACCTGGTCTTGGAACAGGGTGAGGACAGAACCTCCCAGGGCCAGCAGGCTGTGGCTCTGGGCGTCCAGGCCTCCCTGTCTGGCTCTGCAATTGGGGAGGCCTGTGCTCCCCTATACTCTCCTTACTGTGTTCTGGCCCCTCCAGGGACCTGCCTGGCTCTGGGAAGGTGGAAAATCGGGCTGTTTACAAGGCTCTGACCTAAATCTTTCCCAGGCTTTGAGGCTCCATTTCTGGGAGCTGGGCCCCCAAGTCCTGCTGTTTTCCCTCCAAGGACAACCTAATCTGGAGGTGCTGCTTGGGCGGAGGGAAGGTTCGGAAGGCAGCATTGGTCTCCTAGGGTCAGGACCTGGGTAGGAACGCCTGAGCCCATTAGCCACCTCATCTTTTCCCAGTTCCTGCAGTCACGTCACGGAGGATTCCTAGTTTCCTTCGTCATCTTGGGAAGAGCAAGGTGGGGTTCACAGCTGTGCATCCAGTTGGAAAGAGCCCCCCAAAAGCCCACCCTCCTGCCTTGCTCTACACCCCTCTTATTTCTCCTCCCCTTGCCAGGCAGTGTGGCAATTAGGTGTCAGAAGGTTCTGAGTTCAAATCACTTCCCAGCGTGTGACCTTGGGTGGGACGTGTCCCTCTCTGAATCTTTGTTTCTCAACTCTCCAGTTGAGATAATCATCTACCTCATTGAGTTCTTGTGATGATTATATGTACTGATGTATTAAAATCCTGAGTACACAGTGCTTAATAAACATGAATGGTTATTATTTTCCTCCTCTCTTATGGCAGAATCTAGAAACCTCCCCCTACTTCATTTAGGCTTTTTGATTTATTGGGTTTATCAAATGCTTTATGGCATGTACGATGTGCTAGGTACTTTTCTCAGCATGTTACATGTAATAAATCATTTAATCCTCACGACTGTACTCAGGAGGAGCAATCACGTCTCCATTTTGCTGATGGGGAAACTGAGGTACAGACAGGCTACAGGAACTCACCCAGGGTCACCCAGCTGAGGAGTGGCGGAGCCCGGGTTCCTACCCTTCACGCCCTGGGCGTGCCGATCAGGGATCTGGAGGGTGGCAGATGTGCATACATGTGTGAGTGTGTGTGTTCCTGTGTGTGTGGGTGTGCAGGCGCAGGGGGGGCACATTCAGGCAGCCCCGCCCTCCAGGTGGTCAGCTGCTCAGCAGTCCCAACCTTTTCCAGGGCCCTGTTCTGGGTGGAGTGTGGCCCCCACCCTGCACTGTCCACCTCACCCCGGCTTCACCTAGGCTCTGTGAAGGTGGTGGTTTCCATGGATACCCGTCTCCCTCTGGCGACACGCCCTTTTTTGTCTAACTCTGCTCCCTGGAGTTGATTGTTTTTGGCACATGGCTCTGTAAACTCATCCAACAATTAAAAGGCGGGTGGGGGTGGAACAAAATGGAGACAGATAGTTACTGTGGGGCCAGTGATACTTAGGAAGGGCCCCTGGGCTGCGGGTCCCCTCCCTGTCCCCCCTGGGCAGCATGACAGCACCCAGGGTGCGGAAAGGCCACGGCACCAGCTGGCTGGGAGTCATTCCTGCAGGGTTCTGGTGCCTTCCCTGGGCACCGTCTATCTCCCCTTCTAAGGGGGCCCTTCCTGGAGTCATGCAGCCATCTCCAGAGGCCGCCGGAAGCCGTGAGGTGCCAGTCTGGGCCGATGGGAACGTGGCCTGTCCTTGTTTTGGTGGAGCGTGTGTGTTTGCCATGTGTATCATTGGGTGCCTCCTGCGCTGGGCGTACCCGTCGTAGGCTGTGTGAGATCACAGTTGAAAAATGCGGTGAAAAACATTTTCATGCCGCAACACATCGTGTAGGATTTTTGTATTAAGATGTGGATTTTTTTATTGTTTTTTTTTCCTCCTTTTCCATACGGCCCCGAAGTTGGGCAACGCACACGTCTGTGTTTTTGTTTTCACTCTGGGTGGTTTGTGAAATCTGCTCATTAGCGCCGTCCCTTCCCCACCCCAGCTGATCTTCTGCTGTCTGTCCTCACGAATGTAGATCTTTCCCCGCCATCTCCTGGTGTCTCCTCTCCTTTGAAGAGGTGGCAGGGCCTCCCTACCTGTGCACATTCGCCGGGTGAAAGTCAAGGGCTCCTGTGGCCCTGCTCCTCAACCCAGGGTCTCTTAAGCAGGTGTTGGTGGTGGGAGGTCCCGATGTGGGCAGGCAGCAGAGACTTCTGCCTCCCTCCGCCAAAACACCCTTCCGCCTGCCCCCTTGTCTGTAGAGATGAAATGAAAGTTGTCCTACCCGCCAGAGCCTCCTTGGAGTGGCCCTCTCCTGATGGCTTCTTCGTCCCCATCCCATCAGATGACAGGTAGCGATGAGCATGCCCACAGCTGAGACCCCATTTCCCAGGCAGGCTCAGGGTTTGGCCTGCACACCAGGTATGCGGCCCTGGGCCTGTCCGTCCGCATGTTCAGCCCAGCCAGAGCTGCTGAGCGCGGCCCTTGTCTTTGGCTGTGGTGTCCAACTGAGCGCATTCTGGAGGCCCTGGGGGACTTGCTGGAAAGCTGTTCAAGGCTGTGGGAACTGAGATTCAGGAAGGGAAGTGGCATCAGGTGGAGTGGGTGCTAAGATCATGGGGAGAGAAGGAGGAGGAGCAGGTGAGTTTCGCCCGCATTCTCCAAGCCCAGGCCTGGCTTCAGCTCCTGAGTGGTGTGACCTTTGCCCAGTTGCTCCGTATCTCTGTACCTGCTATCCCTGATCTCTCCCTGGGGACCGTAATCGCTCCTGCCTTCGTGTTATAAAGACTGGGCAGGATCATGCGTGTAGAGCACCTGGCACGGGGCTTGGCATCTTGTTAGTTTATATTAGTTCTCATGCAGGCCGATTGGCAGAGGGGAGAGCCACTCATCCAGTGCTCTCTATTCCCAGCATGCTTCCAGGCACATAGTAGGTGCTCAGTCAGTTCTTCTTGGAATTGATTGGAGGAGGATCAAGTAGCCAAGTGGTCCCCTCAGGCCTGAAAGTCATGAATTCACAGGGATCATGAGGGAGGCAGAGAAGCCAAATTGCAGGTTGGGGCCTAGGGAGCTCAACAGAATGGAGAGTGGAAACTGCCCATGAAACTTTCTGTTGGGGAAGAGGGAGAAGCCACACTAGGCCCTTCTGATTCTGACGTGAGATCAGGGACTCATTCAGTTCCACCAGCACTTAGGCCACCCACTGTGGGCCAGCTGTTCTGCTAAGTGCCGACACAAAGGTAATTAAGACCTGGTCTCTGCCCTCGAGGTGTTAGGAACCCAAGGCGAGACAGACCCATGAACAAATTATTTCAATCCAGCATGGATTCAAACGCAGGGACTACGGATGTGCCAGGAGCAGAGGCGAGGGGCGCGTGGCCTCTCGAGCGCTAGATTCCCTGAAGCGTAGAAGGAGAAGGTGGTGGCAGCGCCCCTCTCAGCCTTTGCCAGGTCTCCCCACAACCTGGGGGACCTCCTCTCCTTCCTTCCTTCCTTCCTTCTCCTTCTGGGTGACTGGTGAGGAAACTGAGCCCTGGGAGATTAGCCGGCTCGGCGAAGGGCCCACACTGGGTTAAGTGGCAGAACTGGGCCTCAGACCCACATCTCTGATCCTTGGCCCAGGGTTATTTCTGTAACTGCATCTGGCTTCTCGCCCCTTCCCCCCGGGGCTGATCCACACTCTGGGCTCTTACCTACTGACCGGGATTTGTGCTGCTGCCGTGGCCCCTGGGGCCTGCGTCGTGGGAGGACCCCAGTGCGTGAAAGGCCCCAAGGCCTGTGCCCTGGTTTGGTAAATGGGTCAGGCCACTTGGTTTGAGGACAGTCCCAGAGTAAGGCCACACCCTGGCTGGGCTGGGGGATGGCAGGAATGGGGAAGACTGAGGAGGAGCAGGAAGAGGCCTGGCCACACCCTTTATTTGATTGAAGCTCCCTCTGCCCCTCAGGCTCCTCTGTTGGCAGGAAGAGGTCAGACTAGGCTCCCTAGGGTCTGGAGACCCCTCTTACCCTGTCACTAGACCCCCCTTCAGAACCAGGCGTGAGACACTGGGAGTGCAGCTTGGGTGTGGGGTCAGACTCTGGTCCACCAGCTCCTTCCAGAAGTTGGGAGGTAGTGTGTTTCCCTTGACCTTTTCTCTAGGGAAATACCGTGTCCCTTCTGCAAAGCTGGGAGCTGGGAGTATCACCCCCCCATGTCAGACGCTGGCTTTCGGGGGAGTCTGAGGACCCTGGGGTGGAACCCCTGCAGGCAGGCATTCTGGGGGCAGCAGCCGTAGGTGGTCCGAGGCACCCCTTCCTCCCAATCCGTGGGTGTGCTGCGGGGGCTTCGGGGGATTCTGGACTAACCGGAGGAGGAGTGTCAGAACCCAGAGGACTGAGTCTCCCAGTGGCCCTGAAGTTCCCATTAAAGTGTTTTTTCCTCTTTTTTAAAGAAAAAAAATATTCCCAAACTGGAAAACAAAGGAAATCCACTTCCCCCAAATCACACGAAACTCACATTAGGGGCCTGGCAGGACTCCATGGAAACCAGGAAACCCGCCGTTAACCCTGTGTGGTGCTGAGGGTGGGGTGGGAGCCAGGCCAGTCCACCCTGGACTGCTGTCACCTTCCATCTCTACACTTGGCCCAGGGAGCTGGCCTGGGTGGCATCGCCCCACCAGAGGGGAGGAGCTTGTGCCGAAGCCTGCCGAGCCCACTCCCTTCCACTGGGGCCCAGCCTTGGGTGGCAGGAGAGGAGCACTCAGCTCTCCAGGGAGGCCCCCTGGGGCCTCCGAGGGCTGGGCCAAGTTGGAGAACCTGCCAGGCAGCTGCCCACTCCATGCCACTCACTGCAGTCAGGGCCAGGCCCTCTCACACACTTGGGGAGCACACTGCCGTTGACCGTCGCAGATGTCACAGTCCCCCAGGAGAGGAGGAAGGAAAGGACCCGGATTTCAGTGCCAGCTTCATACGTAGGGTGGGGGTGAGAGTGGGCAGAGTTGCCCCGGGATTCCCTGCACCCTGCTCTTACATCAGGAGGCTGGGCCACCACTTCGGGAAGTTGTGCGCCAGGTTCAGGCGTGTGTTTGTGTTTGCACGCACACAGGCTCGTTTTTTCTCAAAAGGCTGAAAATATTTACAGGTTTGAAGTTGAAACGCAAACAGGAAAAGCCCTTTAAAAAGTGAGTGTAGTGGATATTCAAAACAGGGATCACCATGGAAACACCACAATATTTGCTTAAATTGACACAAAGGTTGCCGGTAGCAGGGCACCAACTTTCTTTGGCCACTTTTTTTTTTGTTTTTTTGGCCCAGCACCTATCACAGATGAATCTCAGCCGCCTCCTTCCAGGGCGTTTGCCCACACCCTCTTTTCTTTTTTATGAGATGACCCAGCTCTGCAGCAGAGGGGAGCGGGGAAAGGGAGACAGAAGAAACCGAGTTGACCATCCCACACAGCTGTCCAGGCCCTGCTTAATGCTGGTTTGCAGACCCCATGACTGCTGGGGGTTGTGGGGCAGCCGGGAGCTGGCCCAGGGCAATCTGGAGGGCAGCAGGGTTAGGGAGCTCAGGGGCCCGTTCTGTCGCATGGGTCTCATCTGTTTCCAGTGTTGGCTTGATTCATTCTCAGGCTGACCTTTCACCCCAGGTACCAAGCCTTAGGTGTGACCCCTCTGTTGTTCCCAGAGTGGCACCTGATTGGCCTAGTATTGTCTCTCCCTGTTTGATTCTTAGCATAGCAATTGGCTAATAATTGTGCAAAGGGCACACTGGTCACCGGGTCAAGTGTGGCATGCACGGTGGCAGTGCCACCTGCTGATTGGCAGGCAGGGCCCAGGAGTCACACGTTGTTACCACCCGAGGCTTGTTACCACCCGAGGTGTCGGAACCTTGCCTCCTTTGTTCGCCTATGGGCAGCAGGTTTGTGGGCACCAATTGTAGCCTAATCTGTTTTCCTTTCTCTTTTTGGTAGGCACACAGACCTTGGTGACAGAAGACAAAGATCCCATTGGCCCTTCCAGCTGCCCTGGCCACCAACCCCTCCTTCACAGGGGGGTCCTCAACTCCCAGGTGGTGCGTGTTGGAATGGACTTCAGACCCCAGCCTCTTGGGATGCAAAGGTAGCTGCTCTTGGTTCCCAAAGTGCCCCTGGGAAGAGTGGGCCAGCCAGTTTGGGGGTTGCGCCTTAGGGTGGGAAATGCGTAGGCCCTAGGCCACCCTTTCTCAGTGGGTTCCAGCCTGGGTGGTGGTGGCTTAGGCAGCACAGGTGAAAGTGGAAAGAACATGAGGGTGAGGAGAGGGCCCTGGTCTAGGAGCCGGGCACCTGCAGCTCACTGCCAGCTCCCCCTGGATCTCCGTTTTCTTACCTGGAACATAGCAAGTTGGAGTAACTGACCCTAAAGAGTCCTCCCAGTGGTCCTGTGGGTGACACTGGATGGTATGGCGTGGGCGGGCCAGGGTGTCAGGTGAGGCCTCCGCCTGTCAGATGCCATCTTGGATCTTCATCTCAGGGACCTTTCTGTATGGGCAGAGGCTTCTCTGAGCTCTGGGCTCAGCCTGGGGAGACCCACCGGGGCTCTCTTGGGTGGCTCCAGCCCCTTCTCAGAGGCAAAACTAAGGTGCCTTTGATCCAGGCTTGGAAATAGCCCCTTACCTGAGGCCAGCCCTGGGGAGTCTGGGGCTATAATGTCAGATATTTACCTTGAGGTAGCAGATGTGCCAGTCCTTGGGGTGGGGGTTGACACGGCAGGTGACTCATTGAATATTGGTGATTATTCAGTATTCTCTTGGGATCCTGAGGGAACCTAAAGCCAGTAGACACGGACTTATGGTAGAGCCTGAGGTGGAGGGTCTGGATGTTGTCCCGAGAGGCCAAGGCTGGCTGGGGGATGCTCCTCTTCTGGGTGCCAGGCTGGAGTCAGCACCCCGGCTCAGCCACCCTCAGACACCATGGGCAGATGGGTGCTGCCCCTCCTCCTGGCTCTGCCACTCTGAACTTTGAACTTGCAGAGAGGAAGCACTGCAATGATGGGTACCAGGATGCCTGCTGGAGGTCCCCAAAGCTGCAGGCCTGCTTCGTTTCAGGCCAGGCCTCCTTGGGGACTAGTAGGAACCCTGAATACAACCCAGGGTTTGCAAATCAGATGCAAACTTGGCCTTTGGTTGCTGGGGTGGAGCGACATGTGGCTGGGACTCTTCTTCCTGGCATCCAGGATGTGATCGGGCTCCGGGAATCGGTCCATCTGTACCTAAGGTGTGCTGCTGTTGTCCTGTTGTCACCTGAAAAAGGCCACGTGGGGGGATTGGTGGCTGCGAGGTCTTGCTTGCATTCGGTGCCAGCATCTTACCTCGGCATCTCCCGGAGCTCTTCCTGCCATCTCTGCCCTCTCTGAGGATGTCTGTTGGGAAGGCGGGAGCCTCAGGTTGGCTCCCAGCCCACCCTGCGCCCTGCTCCAGAGGCTGCCAGAGTGCCCCTCTGAGGGGACAGGTTCGCCTCTTCTCTTCTTGGTGGCAGGCTTTTTGTTTTCCTCTTTCTCTGGGCAAAACATGCCCATTAGTTTTTCCCTTTCTGAAGTTTCCACTCACTGTTGGCTCCCAGGGGCCGTGCCAGCTGGGATTTGCACCCGGCACAGGGTATGGGCCCAGCAGGTCCGGTGGGACTCCCACATCCTGGCATCGGCTGTCTTGGGCTTGATAATGAAGCTTGGGAACCCTGCGGGCTCCGAGAGGGAGTGTGGTCGCCGAGTGCCGCCTCACTTACCCGTCTGTTTCCAGTGACGGGCTTGGCCACAGCCTGGGGTTCTCGTGGCAGGGTGACCCCTGGTCTCAGAGGCATCCAGCCTCACCACAGCATGGGCGAGGGAGCCAAGACTGGGCTCAGTCTGGTCCACAGGCCTGGCTTAGCGTCTCCCAATTTCTGGCTATTCTCTGCAAGATCTGGTCACATTTATCCTACAGTCACAGAGGGTCTGGTGTCTGCCACTCTCTCCCCCATAGACAAAGTGGACAAGAAACCCCTGCTCTCACCAAGTTCCTGTAGCAGAGGTGACAACCAGCACACCCACAAAACTGAACAAAGACTTGGTGCTGAATGGAATGTGCCCGGGGCACTTAAGGCAGGATGCACAGAGGAGGCCTCTGAGGTGACAGCTGATATGAAGGACAGGAAGTGGACAGCCATCTGAAGAGCAGGCAGGAGAATATTCCAGAAGGGGAGAACAGGTAGCTTAAAAGTCCTAAGGAGGGAGGAACTCACTACATTCAGTGTCCAGGAGGAAAGGCCAAGTGGCCGGGAGGTAGACAGGGCAGGGCCTGGATGTGTAGGGCATAATGTGTCAGGGGAGAAGGTGGGATTTTATTCTTGGGTGACAGGATGTCCCCTAGGGGCTCCTTAAGGAAGGAGGTAGTGAGTTGCTTTTTGTTTTTTAAAGACAGCTGGAAACCAGATGCCCTGGCACATTCCTGTAATCCCAGCCACTCAGGAGGCTGAGGCAGGAGGATCTCAGGTTTGAGGCCAGCCTGGGAAACTTATCAAGAATAAAATAAAAAGGGCTGTGGGTGTGGCTTGGTGGTAAAGGGCCTCTGGGTTCAGTCCCCAGTCCCCAGAAAAAAAAAGTGTGAGGGTGTCCTGGGAAGAATGCATCAGAATGGCGGCAAGGGAAGAAACCAGGAGGCCAGGGGGCGGGAGGAGTGAGGGGCCTGGATGGAAGCTGTGTGCCTAGAGGCAGAGTTAGTGGAACTTACCAGTGGATTGAATGGGGTGAGGGAAGGAGGGGTCAGCACGCATTGAGGGTTCTGAGCCCCTGGGGTGTGGCCTTCGTCTTCTTTCTGACAGTGCCAAGAGACCCATGGCTCTTAGACAGTTAACACCTTGTGGGTTGGAGGAGGGGCGCCATCTTGGAACCAAGCCGGTGGCCAAGCAAGTCCTGAAGGGCTTGGGTGCCCCTTGGTCCGTCCCCAGCAGCCAGCCTTGGAGCAGGCTGTGACTTCCATGCTGGCGATGCTTTCAGCCCTACAACTCTGCACGACACCAGCTTTGGGCTTTTGCTCCAGGGGTCCTGTGCTGGGTCTGAGGTTGGGCACAGACGTCCGTAGTTTCCTCTCAGTGGGGCTTTACATGTGGTCTGTCTTCTGAGCTCCTGAACCTTTTCCTTCGTGCCTGGTCATATAGACTCTCAGTTGATCAGCTCTGAGGCTGAGAAATGGGACTGTCTAAGACCTGGTCAGGTCCATGGGATCCATTTCAGCTGCCAGATCTTGCACATCTGCAGATATCTTGGGGGTCTTTTATTTATTTATTTATTTATTTATTTTGGTCGTCGATGGCACAATATTTTTCTTTCTTTATTTTATGTGGTGCTGAGACTTGAACCCAGTGCCTCACACATGTTAGGCAAGCACTCTGCCACTGAGCTACAGCCTCAGCCCTCTTGGGGGGAGGGCGGGGGTTTTTCCTTGTGGAAAGCTGTGCATTGCCCTAGGTGGCCCATCAGACTTGAACTCAGGCCCTGTGACTTTTTCTGGGGCCTCTGATGTGGACTCCACTACCCCAGGTCCTGACATCATCTGCAGGGACCAGGCAGGAGGAGGCAAGCCCAGCCTGGTGCTGTGATAGCGAGGCGATCCCCGGCTCCCCCCACCCCCACAGGCTTTGTGCAGCCCTGGGTACTGCCATGTAATTCGGTAGCAAGCCAAAGGCCTGGCTGGCACAAGCGTGAAGCTGTCACCACCGGCTGCTGGGCCCCATGTGCACTTGCCCGTGCTGGCAACACACCCCCAGCCATATGGGCCAGCTCAGCCCTCCAGGAAGCTCTGGAGGCCTGACCTCCAGGGGGCGTGACAGGAAGGGCAGGCCAGCTACATCTCGCAGGGGGCATCAGGGGTGTCCCGAGTGGGAAGCAATATGTGACACAGCAGCTCAGTCGTCCAGGAAGCTCTGGAGACCTGACCTCCGGGGAAGTGATGGGAGGGAGCAGAAGGCCAAGCTGGTGGCGGTTGGCAGGGGGTGACGGGGATGTCCCAGGCCCACAGCTGGTGCCTCAGCTTGGCTTGGAGGGGGCCGCCAGCCAGTCCTCCTGGGCGTGCCTGCTGGCCCTGGGGGAGGGTGCGTCTGTGCACACGTGGGAGGCTTTTCTGCTTTCTGCCTCCATGGTCTGCACTAGATCCATGACCTTCACTCCTAACTGGACTGGACAGTTCTAATGCCATCCTCCGGGGCTTTGATCTGATGTGAGGCTGGCAGCTCCAGAGCACGCAGCTGCGGTGGGGGAAGCAGAGAGGTGGGTTCCGGAGAGGGATGTGGGGCCATGTTCTCCACCACCCTGGGTGACGCGAAGCTCAGGAGCATGAGTGGGTTCCAGTGGTGCAGCCCCACGAGGAGTTGTGACTGGGAGAAGGTTTGGAAAGAGCCACTGATGATTCTGGTTCTAATCTGGGTAGGAATTCTGTCTGATGGCACAGGCGCCCCGCCCTTGGCCCTTCAGTTTTTTCTTATAGAATTGGAAGCCCCTGCTACCCCAGGCACTGACTGAGGGACGCCGGCTGGCAGGTCTGGCCGCAGCTGCCCTGTGTAGAGCTCCTGGGGGTCTCGTCTGGTGCCAGGGTGGCTCGAGCAGAACAACGATGGCTTTAGGAGCGCTGACACCTGAAGGACCAGGGGAGATGCTCGGCCTCAGTCCCTGAGGCCTCTGGGTGCCTGCAGCAAAAAAATACCAGTAACAGAGGAGCCCCGGGGGCTGGGCACGCGTCGTCCCCTTCCTGTGTAGACCTGCGGGCTCCTGCTGTCCCACCAGCGTCCCCTTGGCCTCTTTCATTCCAGAATCTACAGAGAAACAGACCTGATCCAGGTGAGAGTCCTTAAGCCAGAGGTTGCTGGACCAAGGCATGAGCCACCAGTGGGACCCTTGTAGCCCATCTCCCAGGTCCTTGATGGTGACACACACTCACCCCCCACGCCATTTGCTGCTTGTTCTCTGTCACATGGGGCCTTGGAGTGATCCTCACCTTCTGCTCCCCGCCCACGTTTTCTCTTGGGTTTGGTTGACCTCCCTCGGGAGCAGGAGGCTTGTCCGACCCTGAGCCTTGCTCTGCTAGTCTGGGGTTGAGACCGCTGTGGCCAGGGCGGGAGAGGAGAGGAGGTGTAATTAAACACTAGTTCCTTTTCCAAAAATGCTAATCGAGAAAAGCAATTAAAAGCAACTTTTTTTTTCCCTTAGTAATCTGGGTTAAGAGCTGGTAATGAAGTTTAGGGCCATTGTGACTCAGTATTTCAGCTTCACCGACTCAAGTCAAAACAATCCAAGCCCAGGAGCTCACCAGCCGCTGAGTTGGGCCCGGGGAAGCAGCTGTGCGTCCTGATGTTCCCGCTTGTCACCACCCTGCGCTGTTCCCCGGGGCAGTTCCAGCTGGGGAAGGGGATCTGAATGGCATGTAGGTGGGTCCCTGAGGTGACCCCTCAGAAGACCAGAACCTGGAAATGCAGCTGAGCGGAAATGCTTAGGAGCAGGGCACGTGTGGCACCTAGTGTAGGGGCCAAAACCAGAAAGGGTGGGTCAGATAGGGTCAGGGGAGAGGAAGTGGTCCTGGGGTGGACAGGGCTCAGCCACATGGGCTCAGAACCAGAGGAGCTGGTGGTCCAGTCCTGACCTCCAACCTCTGCTCGTTCACCTCCGGTTTCATTCATTAATCAGTTGCCATTGAGCACCACTGCATACCCATGATTTAGACACTGAAAGTGCAACAGTACATAGAGAGGTGAGGATTCCCACCCTCGTGGAATTTACATGCTGGTGGGAGGGAAACAAACGGTCCAGGGCATCAGGAAGGAAAGGAGGTGTTCATTGGCGACGTGTTAAAGAGAAAATTAAAGCAGCTCCCGGGAATGGAACGGGGTAGGGTGGACAGGTGGATGTTCTTGATTTTAGATGTGGCTGCTGGGGGAAAGGGTCACTAAGGTGGTAACATTAGGGTGGAGACAAAACAGAAGGGAGGGCGTGGTCACCCTGGTTGGAATCTGGAGGAAGAGTGTTCTTGTCCAGGGGAACAGCAGCTGCGAGGCCCCAGAGGCAGGCAGACAGCAGGGAGGCCAGGGTGGCTGGGAAGGAGTGACCTGGAGATCAAGGCTGGGGCAGGGGGGTGCGGTCCACAGATCCTACAAGCCTTGCAGGCCATCGTGAGAACTCTGGCTGTTACCCGGAGTAAAACGACATGCTTTTTGAAGAGCTCTGACTGACATGATCTGATTAGGCACAAGCTCTTTATTAAAAAACAAGACCCTATTGTCACTGGCCCTCCTCTCATGGTCCCCGATGTGCAGAGTCCCTCTCCCCACACACACATACCCCTTGGAGGCACTCTAGCAACATTTCACCTGGGATGGGCCAGAGGGTGCTGGGGGGTGGATCTGGAACTCACTCAGCCCCAGCCTCAGCCTCCTCCCTGGGAGCAGTTCACCATCAGGGTCTTGTCACTTTAAGCAGCCCCCCGCCTGGTTTCCTTGGCCTGCTTTATCTGAAGTCCAAGCGCATGTTGTTTCAGGACCGATCCGCTTTAGCTAATTAATAATCTGACAGGAGCCACCCAGGGGATTAGCCTCGGAGCTGAGCTCCACCAAGCCCCAGCAAATGAGCCCCATGCTCCTCAGGGACATGGAGGTGACTTTGGGGGGGGCGGTTCATGGAGGGGGGACCCCCATAGGGGAGCCATGGCATGGGGCAGTTTAGGAGTGGCCAGTGAGGGAAGAGGAAGGGGAGAGATGGGAAAGGAGCCTCCCAGAGGACTCCGCTGTCCCCAGACAGGCAAGGACTCTGCTCTCCTCTGCTGCCTCTTATGGTCTTGTCACCTGCCAGAAACTGTCCCCACCTGAGGAGCTGGGATACCGTCGCCAGCATTAGCAAGTATAGATGCAGGACACGGGTGTGGCCGAGCCTCAGGTGACCTGCACCCCATGCTCAGCACGAGTACGTTCCATGGGCTGTTGGCGATCGGCTCCCACTAAAGGTGTCTTCGTTGTGTATGAGACATTCTGCTTCCACGTTTCCTCTAGCAAACCTGAGAGGAGGGCCAGAGGCTTTGGGGCTCCCTTTGGAAGAGGTGGCACTTCCCGGGGAGCCACCTGGGGCTTTTTCAAGCAAGGTGAGGCTGGGGTCCTGGTGACCTCGTTGTCACAGTACAGGGAGAGGGGGACGAGGAGGACAGATGTCGGCCACTTGCCTGTCTTCCAACCTGTTGGGCCCAGGTGGTCCTTGGATGCTTAGAGTCTAAGTCCCCTCTGGAACATCTGTGGCCCCAAGCGAGGGAACAGTGCCCCCCGGCCACCTGTCCCAGGGGAGGCTGGCATCTAGGAAATCCAGCCTGCGCCTAAAGGGAAGGCTCGAAGTTCCCGGGTAATCTGGGTTGGGTGGACAACCAGGGCATTTGTTCTAAGCAGGGGTGGCCTCCTGTGTGGGAGGGGCCAGGCCAGGTCACATACAAGGTCAGGGACAACAGCCTGCTATGCAGGGCCCCTCCTTGTTCCAGGTTTCTGGGCACTGAACAGAGATACCCGTTGCTGACCTCCCCATGTCCACCTGCACGGCCACAGAGCAGAGTGCTGGCTTCTCAGGAAGGACACACCGTTCAGCCGGGCTGGCTGCCCAGGATGTCACTCTCAGGGCAGGAGGGGCGCATCTTTATTGGAAAGCTTGATGGGGTCCAGCCTGCTCGCTCTCGTGACCCCTGTCACCCTGGCTCTGTTCCTCGTGGTCAGGGAGCTCAGGGCAGCGAGAGAGGCCAGCTGCCAGCTGGTGGAAGTCCAGCCTCCTGCAGCCAAGGGGCCCGATGCCAGGCGGGCACTGCCCTGAGGTGGGAGCGCGTGGGCCCCAGCTCTGTGCTCTAGGAGTTAACAGCATCTGCGCCCGAGGAGGCCCCCTCTCCCCGTGGGCCGCCTCCTCCAACCTTTCCCGGCACAGCCAGCCAGGGAGTCTGTGGTGCGAGCAGTCGGGCCCGGGGTGCCGAGCTGGTGGGAACCTCTTCCGCTTCCTGAGCTCTCAGCCTCTTCCCCAGCGTGCCCGGTGGTTTGGCCCTGGTTCTCGAGCCGTCTGCTGCCCGTGCTGCCTCTGACCGACATCGTTAGCGTGGGTATTTATATTTCATTAACGACATTAAGCCCAAATGGCATTAAAAGCAAAGCTGGTGATAAATAGCTTATTAATAAACAGGGAGTGCTCCGTGCTGCCTGGCCTATCCCAGCCCCGGCGTTAACCCTTGCTGCCCTAGATAAATATGTTTCACCCCAAAGACCAGCCCCCAAAAGATGGGGCCGGAAGGGCCTGTCACCTGCCCGTCCTCTACTGGATACTCTCAGGTCCACGCATCTTGGATCCCGAGTGGGCTAGTTCTGGGTCACTGCAGCTCATGTGACCTGGCCAGATCCCTCAAGGCCTCTAATCAAATTCCCCTCACCCCACCCTCACTAATTTTGATTCTGGGGATGAAGAATTTAGGAAATATGGCTTTTGTAGGCTGCAAGCTCAGGTCTTCTCCATTTCCTTGAAGTTCAGTCTACAAGGACTTTGGAATCAAAGACAGTGATGCTGCCGGGTGCGGAGGCAGGCACCTGCAATCCCAGCAGCTCCGGAGGCTGAGGCAGGAGGATGGAGAGTTCAAAGCCAGCCTCAGCAACTTATCGAGGACCTAAGGAACTCGGTGAGATTCTGTCTCTAATAAAATACAAAAAAAGGGCTGGGGATGTGGCTCAGTGGTTAAACGCCCCTGGGTTCAATCCCTGGTACTAGAAAAAAAAGAGTGATGCATATGAAAATATTAGCAGTGACAACAGTGACAAGCACAGCTAACATTTACGGGGTGCTAACTGTGAGCAGGCCTTTCACTGAGCACAGGCCCCCATCCTCACAGCCACCCCAGGGAGTCCCACTGAGCCTCACTGTATAAGTGGCAAGGCACTTCCTGGAAGAGCGAAGCAGTTCTACTCACTGAGGCCCAGGTCACACAGAGGCTAGGCCCTGGTCATGGTGCAGGACTTGGTACTGGGGGGGGGGGGGGCGTCCCTGGCTCCTGGGCCTCGGACCTGCCGAGGCTACCCAGGGCTGTGGCTCCAGGCCTTGCTTGACTCTGCCTCTGTTGAGCCCCCTGCCCACCAGGACTCAGTGTTCTGTTAGGCGATGTCACTGGCCAGGTGAGCCCGCCTGCATGCAGGCTGTCTGACTGGAGGCCACAGACACGCACCACAGAGTCCACCACCTCCTCTAGAACTCAGGAGTGCCAACAGGGATGTCTGCGGTGACCCCAGTGAGCAGAGTCCCGCAGGCCTGGGTTGTTTGGGGTTTCGGTCAGTGTTTTGTGGCTGTCATCTCTTGACGCTTGGAAGAAGTAGGGGCAGACTCCGTCCTCCCTTGCCCCGGCTCCCTGGCTGAATCACTGAAGGTAAGAGGAGAAACCGGAGCCTCACTTAGAACGTCTCACCCCGACCAACCTGAGCAAGAATTCTTGTTCCATGCCCTGTCTCTTTGGAACTGTCTGGGCCACACCGGGTTGAAGGGGGCCAGGGACTCCCTGGGAGTTTTGCGGCATAGAAAGGAAAGAGGAGGGAGAGCCGAAAGTGACGCCCCGTGGGGTCCCAAGCAAGAGGGTGGGGCAGAGGGCTCATCGCTTCTGTCCAGTGACGCAACTTCCCACTCACAGGAGAGTGCCGGACTCCTGCTGCCTCAGCCAGGGGCCAGGCCTGCTTCTCCCAGCCCATCCCAAAGCTGGGAAGGAAGTGGGGAAGCAGCCACTGTCAGGATCCTGGTCAGAAAGTTCCCCTCTCACCTGGATGGCTGGACCTGACCCTCACGCCCCAACCCCCACCGAGGAGAATGACGAAGGAGCCAGCGAGGCCCCAGCTGACCGCTAGGTGCTGTCAGGGCTGCACCTAAGGCCAAAAGACCCGGCCACTTGCTCTGGCCATGCAGGCCTTTGTGGTCACGGCAGGGCGCGGTGTATGGCAGAATCACAGTTGTCACCGACATTGTACTTAAAGTGCACTAGGTCTCTAGGCCTGTCCCTCCTGTAGCTAGCTGGTGGTCAGGAGGGAGAACCCACTGGGAGGAAGATGGGAGAGATGGGCTTTGAGACAGGCCACCCGAGTCGCTGTTTCGTAGAACTGTGGCCGTCCCTTCGCCATGCTCAGCTCCACTGTCCTCTGTGACATGATTGTGCCTTCTCTGCAGGGACGCAGTCTCTAAAATGCCTGTGATGGCCTTGGACCTGGGAGGCGCTGGGCGAGGGCTGGTGCCCGTATTCCTGCTCTTACCTTGTTGTCGCTGATATTCTGTCTGAGAAACGGGAGGAAGTGGGTGAAGACTCACATACACAGCAGGGCGTGGCCTGCCGCTCCCTCTGGGGACTGACGGCAGCACTGGTAGGGATAAGTCCATCCACCCAGTCGTCCACTCATCGTTTCTAGGACATCTCCTCCGCTAGGCTCGGGAGGAGTGAGGCCAGGGTGAGTCTCAGGGGAATACAGCGGGGCTCCCAGCCAGGGCTCCTAGGGAAGGGCAGCCAGCTGCGGGTGTGGCCACTCTGGTTCCAGGCAGCTGCAGGGACCAAGGGAGAAGAGCTGGCTTCTCAGCATGTGGCCCTGCTGCGTGGTGGGGCAGGTCCCTCCCCTCCCATGCCGTGCCACTGGTAGTGGGCTGGCTGTTGGCAGGCATAAGCCACCTCGTCGTCCCTCTGCTGTGCGAAGCCCAGAACCTGGGCAGGGCTTCTGCTGGTCTGCCTTCCAGGTGTTGGAGTGCTGTGCTCCAGGCCCTTCCCTGGCCACCCGGCTGACATGCCGTTCCTCTGGCCTTGGTGGAACATGAGTGGCACGGTTTGGCCCAGGCTTGACGGGCACTTAGCAAGAGCCTCCGCCTGAGGGATGAGGTTGGTCCCCTTGGTTGCATCAATTTCTGAGGGACGGGGATGTGCAGACCCCTCTTTCCCAAGGCAGCTTCCCCTCTTCTTCCCCTCCACCCTCTAAGGTGTCCTGTGTTCTCCAAGGGCCAGGGCTCAACAGGGGCCGGGGTGGGACGGCCAGTGGCTCCTGTGCAGAAGGTCTGTGTGGGCTTACCTTGCTTTAGTGGAACGTCACAGCAGACTGGGTGGCCTCCCTCATGTGCCACTTGTCACTCTAAGGATTCTGAGTGTCCACTCCTGCTTGAAAGGGACCACACGGGGAGAAGCTATGAAGTCATCTGTTTTGCCTCACGTGACCTAAGGAAAGGGGCTGGGGGTACAATGGGTGACAGCTCCGGGGACTAGGAGATGGTGGGTATGGGCAGATGGCTCAGTGTGCCCAGGAGCGGGGCCTGTGGCCTCCTGGGCAGACCTTCAAGGGGGTCAAAGGCCGCTCCATATCCAGAGCGCTCTCTCTGCCTCATTCCTGGGCCCAGTGGTGCCCTGACAGGAGGCCACCCTCCCTGGGCTGGGCCGTGGGCAGGGAGGCCCTCGGAGAGGCCTGGGCCCAGAGCTGGCCCTCA
This sequence comes from Spermophilus citellus, assembly GCF_964194105.1. Taxonomy (NCBI): domain Eukaryota; kingdom Metazoa; phylum Chordata; class Mammalia; order Rodentia; family Sciuridae; genus Spermophilus; species Spermophilus citellus. The sequence continues at coordinate 132,101,376 of NC_138191.1, forward strand.
GTCGGGCTTAGGGTGCCCTCTTGGCTCTGGGCAGTGCAGGCCTATGGAGCCACAGGCAGGGTGGCGACCACAAGGAGCCAGGAGGGGGACGGCAGAAGGGGTCATGCGTGTTCTGTCCTCTGGGAGCTTCTCCTACTTTCATTTTCTTTTTGCCACTGTTTTTTTTTTTTTTCCTTGGGGTCTAATTAAAGACTTGGAGCCGTTTACAGCCTGTGGTTGGCTTTTTATTTGGAGCCTTGGCAATTACCTCCTGCCCTAAAATAAGTTTCGATGGAGCAGGGGTAGGCTTTTTCTTTTGGCCAAGTTCTCAGCTTTAATTTTGCCGTGTGCGCGTGTGTGTGCGTGTGCGTGCGCACGTGTGTTCCTTCATGCTCGAGTGTGTGATGGGGTGTCATGATGCCTGCCCCTCCTCCCCTTTCCAAATCTTTGTCACTTGCCCCATCTCAAGTGTCCCTTGGCCAAGGCAGAGACCTGGACAGTCGGAACAGTATGTCCTCAGCCTCACCCTGCCTGGAGGCACCTCGGTGACAACAGGCAGGTCATCTGTTGACTCTGTCCCAGTTTCTTCACCTGCAAATGGGGCCAGCGGGCTGGGCATGACGGAGGCTTTGGTCCACACCACTTTGGAAACAGACCTCTTGCCACAGCAGCGTAGAGTGGGGGAAGCCACCGCCGGCGGCACCAGCACCCCGGGCCTCGTTTACCCTCTTAATCAACACCCTTTGAGTTTGATAGGAACCTGTTGTCGTGTCCCCATTTTATCCCTCTCTGTTCCCCTGGCCACCGAGCAGATGTGATCACCCCCAGTTTATTGCTGAGCCCTAAGGCCAGGGATAATTAGTGGCTTTTCTGAAATCACTTCGCTTAAAAGAGACAGAGTCTTGAGATTCAAACTCAGGTCCTGTGATCTTCCAAAACCCAAACCCAAGACTTTGTGGGGCTCAGTGCAAAATGAAAACGTGGAGCCCCTTGTCCTGAAATAAGAATTTCAGGACCCCAAGAACACGACATGAGACTGAGTGGGTGCCCTTCTGAGCACCTGTGTGGCTGCAGGGGTTGCATGCCCAAGAAGCTAGCCCTGTCCGACGCCCCCTCGAGTCTCCTCCTATCTGCTCTGTTCCTACCCATGAGGTGATGGCAGGGAAGTCACATAGGCCAGTGGTGCCCCCCTGGCCGCTGTGACCACCCCTTTAGGGGGGCTGGAATCTGGGTTTTCCCAGCCTCCTGAACTTTTCCATGAGCCCTGTACAGGATCTCTGGGTTCCCTGAGTCTCCTGGGGTCCTTTTCAGTTAGAGGTGAGGAACTGAAAAGTGGGTGCAATAAGAACTCTTTTTCCTTGGGGGTAGAGGTTGAAATTTTGAGGACTTGGTCTTCCGAGTCCCATTGAGGAGCTCAATGAGATTCTTTCTGTCAACCCAAAGCAAGTGGTGACCTGCCAAAAATATACAGGTCATCCTGGGCTCCAGTTGTTCCGCTTTGGGTAGAAGGTTAGGCAGCACATTCCTTGGGTAGCTCTGGAAACCTCCTAGCTGGTTGCTGGGGACTGGGATTGCCATGGAAACGGATGGATGGATGGATGGATGGATGGATGGATGGATGGATGGATGGATGGAGCACATAGCTGGGTGTGAGCCCGTGCGTGTGCCAATGTGCATGCACACGCGTGCCACAGAGGACATGGCTCTCCTGCAGCAGGCAGCTATTTACACGAGAGCTGTCAGGATGATTGGCTTTTACTGAATTTCCCAGATGGAGTGGCCTTTGCCTACCCGTCCAGTGTGCTTCTGCCCGTGGCCCCCTTTCTGTCTTCTGCTAGTGCCCCCTCAAAGATGTCTGAGTGCCAAAGTCCTCGCCGCAAGAGACCATCTGGACTCTCTCCCAGGTGCCCCTGCTTCCCAGAAGCCTTCTAAATTCAGGACCTTGGGTGTGCTTAGGGTGAACCGTGTCCTGAAAACCATGGCAGCTGTTTTTATGGGGGGGAGGGAACAACTTTGTGTAAAATGGGGGCCAGGTGGGGGTGGGAGTCCCCCAGGCGCGAGGTCTGAGGCAGTTGGAGTATAGGAGGGCGAGGTGCCCGAGTTTCCAAGGACTGATTAGATGGTATGCCAAGTGTATTAAATTTTGCAGACATTTTAACAGCAATATGCTAGATAGTTGGGTGTCCCCTGAGGCGGCTGGATTTTTTATATCCTTCACAGAAGGTCAGAACCCTCTTCTGCCTGCCTCCCCCTCCATCCCATGCTCTCTGCTCCACGGCTCACCCTCCCCTTCCTCAACAATTTCCCTGGCTTCTCACTCTCTGCTCATCAGGAACCTAAAAGACATCTCTGGTCCCTGCCAGAAAGAGGCAGCACGGGTCCCTCCCGCCTCGTCATTTGGCTGGTGTCAGGGGTCTCCAAGGCTGGGGAGGGCTCACGCGGGAAGCTTGATTTCTGTTCTCTCTGCCCTGCACCCCTCCCCCCACTTTGGAGACTGTTGTCAGACCTGCCCCCTCCCTCCTTATTTTTATAGAAAAAAGGCAGGAAAAGCATCCATCTGGCATATGAATAATTGAAATGGCTCAACCCTGTTCCTGTGGCTGCTGTTTGTTCTCAGCTCCCCCAGGCCCGGCCCATCCCCCTGAGCATGGGTCTCTGAGCGGAGGCTGCGTGGGCATTCTTCGAAGGGTCTCCGGTGAGGCCCAGGGCTCTCCTTAACCTTGAGTCCTTTCTCCCTGGGAACCAACAGGTTTGAGTGGGGGACGTTTGGAGATGTGGTTTCCTTCTCACTGTCCATGGGGACAGCCAGCCCCTGGCTAGAGTCTCCCAAATATCACTGCAACTCAACCGGTTCCCTTGGCCCCCCCAGTCTCAAGGGCCAGCTTCCCTCACCCTGGCCTCTCCCAGAGCCCCCCCCGGGAACCTCTGATGTATGCCCAGCCTCCTCTTATCCCCGTCCTGAGGGCTCTGGTGACCTCCCACAGCTTCAGGGGCTCTGGGGACTCCTCTTTGGGGAAACTGGCTCTGGCAGTGCTGTCCCAGACTTCTGATCAGGCATCTTGCCCTGAGGCCTCTGAGACACCCACGTCCCGTCCTCTGCCCCCCCTAGCGTGCCCAGCTGAGGCTGCCCTGGCTGGAGGTGTCCCCTTCTCTGCGTCTTCATTTTGCCTTTGGGTTGGGAGCCGTGAGAGAGGAGGTCCTCCACTTTGCTTTCTGGGAGGAAGCACACAGCGGTGGGAGGGTGGGGCAGAGGCGGGCTGGCCGAGCTCAGGGCCTGGCCCCATCACTCCACGGGGCTGGGACCAGCTGCACACCAAGCCCCGTGTCCCGGCCCAGAATTCACTGTCTTTTTAAAACCCTTTAGAGGAAAAACAAAAGAACTTTAGTGCATTAATTCTAGATGAAGATGGGCCTCCAGATGATAGCCTGACCCTCATGGCTCCCTGCGAGCCCACTTCCCTCTCCTCCTCCCCCTCCCACCCTCCTGCCCTGCTGCCCCGCCCTGGCTCTCCATTCCCATCCCTTGTTCTTGCCCTGTGAGAGGCTGACGTAAGGGTTGCATGGAGTGTAGGCTTTCTGTTTGAAAAGTCAATACTTCTGTTTGTCTGTTTGGGACATCATGTTTGTGTCATGTGTGAATATCGACTTGCAGCCATGGGCCCTGTGGTTATTAAGTGCCGGGAGTCAGTGTGCATTTCGGGACCACCGAGCAGCTGTGGTGGGGAGGGGCTGGCACGGGCATCACCACAAAGTGGTGAGAGGCCTCAGAAGACGCCCCGTAGGAAGAGGGTGTGAGCAACACCAGAACCTTCTAGATCTCTTCCGGGTTCATTTACAAAACTGCCCAGTCAGCAAAAAAAATAATTCGGATGAAATTCAAATCAGGTTTGTTAATATATGATCATAAATGTATAAATATATAATAAGTAGAAAAGTCGTTTGTAAAGACTCCTACACATGTTATAAAAGCTGCAAAATGTCTGACATTCCAGGGCCTGGTACGAATAATTAGATATTTATATCCAATAAAACTGGTTTGATGGGGAAATCGTTTCCCCGTGTGGATTCTCAGTGGAGGACGAGTTTCGGTGGTTGAGTTTGTTTTTTTCCTGACAATAAAACCAGGGGTTTGGCACCAACAAATGTATTTCCCGTAAATATCTAAATCTCCGTTTTCCAGCGTGAGCTCTGCTGGATGGGCCCCGTCACGCCCGCCGCTCTCCTCGCTGGCCTTTTCATTGTCCCTGGAGAACAGTGTGCACAGCCCTCCTCCCTGCACCCCGGGCCTGAGCTGCAGCCAGGACCACTCTGCCCCCCCGTGCCCCTCCGCACCCAGACTGCTGCTGTAGGCTCTTCACTCTGCTCTTTTTGGGGATCAGTTTTTCAGCCTGGGGTTTCTGCTCTCCTATGCCCTGGAAGCCCAATCTAAGCCCCTCCTACCCCCCACTACCATTTTTAATTCCCATCTTCACCTCCTGCTCCTAGACCCTGCTCTCCCTTCTCTCGGGAGCTCTGTTTGACCCCCTGGCCCATAGCCTTCAGGGCCTCTACCACGCGCCTGGAGGCCCTGGGGAGGCAGTTTGCCTTACTGCCCTGGCTTGGGGACATCGCCCAGCCCCACCCTTGTTTCTCTTCCATCTGTTCCACAGTCGGGAACAGATGGAGCCAGGAGCCAGAAGGTGCCATCGATGACTGTGACCTCTCTCTCCCATTATACGGATGTGGAGCTGAGGCCCCGAGTCGGGCAGATGGCCTGGGGTGAGGGGCTGGCTTAAGACTCCTAAGTGGGACAGACAGAGCTGGGCCAGAAGTACAGCCCCTGGCTTGACCTCCCGCTGGTTCTGGGCCAGCGGAAGGGGAGCACACCTACTCCACAGGGTAGGGACCCCTAGGGCAAGTGGCCTCCCTCTCTGAGCCTTGCCTTTCTGACCAGTGACGTGGACTCAGTGCTTACCCCGCTGTAAGGCCACCCAGAGGAGCAACTCAATGAAGTGTCTACGAGTCACACCTTGGGTTCCCCAGGAAGAAGGTAGTCAGGTTGACCCAATGGCCCAAGCCCGGACCTGCATGTCACCGGGTTGCTTGACACTGGGGTGAGGGCCTGTCTATGGGCTCCCCCAGGTGGTGGGATTGCTTTTGCCTGTCTCCCAGCATGGCTGCGTCTCACCCTCTCAGGACGTTCTGGCCGGGTTCAGGGAGCCTTAGAGCTTCCCAGGGGTCTGCTGTGACTTCACTTCAGCCAGGAAGGAAAAGCCATTGGTGGAGGAGCAGCACCCGGGTGCTGGGGCCTTCAGGTTCCTCAGGGACGCACCCCAGAGGCAGGGCCAGAGAAGCCGCAGGGTGGACTGCAGCGCCTTCGCAAAGACCCAGCCCAGCTCTGTCGGGGACATTTGGGCCAAACTGTCACCTGGGCCCTTCGGAGGCTGGTGGCCCTGATGTTCTGACAGACATCTTTCAGATCAAAGAAAAGGAGTCTCCTGGCAGCGAGCACGGCCAGGAGGAGGGGAGAGGGCTGGCAAGGAGGGCTCCGGGGAAGGTCTGCGGGCCCTACCGGGAGCCTCGGAGCTTAATTATAGAGCTCTGAGTAGTGACAGTAGACAGCCCTGGGTACCGCTGGGGCTGCTGAGCGGTGGCACTGCCACATGCCACGAGCCCACACTCTTCCTCCGCTGTCATCCTCCTGCTCCTGGCTGAGGACCCTGCGTGTTCGTGCTGGGCGTGGCCAGCAGCCCTCCCCCCCAGGATAACCCTTAAGTGACACAGAGTGGCATGCCAGCTTCACCTGTACCTGTCCCCGGAGCGGAGAGGCCCAGAGCACACGGGACCACCCTCCAGGGGTGGCTCTCTTAGGCCAGTAAGTTTCAAGACACACTACTGCCCAGGGGACGGGACCCTGGCCTGGAATTCAAAGCCGCCCTCCAAAAGACACTTGGGTGGCTTGTTTTTCGATGTTGTCTTTTTTCTTCCTCCTTTTCCCCAACCCTCGCAAAACTAAAAAAAAAAAAAAAAAAAAAAAAAAACTTGGAGAAGCAGAGCCCAGGCTGCCTGTGACTGGCTCACAGAGAAGCCAGTCAAACCTCCCCTTGTTGAGAACATTTTGACAGCATAAAATTGTTGCCGGAATGTGACTTTAACGAAAAGTAAAAAAAAAAAAAAAAAGAGAAAGAAAAAAAATCCTTCCTTCATGCATATGGAGTTTTTTGGAAAAAAAAATGGTATTTTAATGCTTTCTATTAAATTGGGACTAAAAGTGGTGTCTTAATTTGCATGCATTAGCATATTTGCATATAGATCACTGAAATGGTGGAAGAGAGAAGAGCCTTTAAATGAAAATTCTTTTAAAGGCACAGGCCCGCTTCCCTCCCCACCTCCCTCTGGGATTTATGCTTGATCTTTTCCTCTCACCTCCAACCCCACCTTTATGTCTTGATTAAGCTGTGAATGGACAGGAGAGTCAAGGCTCTACTTCTTAGGAGCCGATTCAGGGTGGAGTCGAGGGGCCAGAAAGTCCTGGCCCTTGGTCACCCCCTGGCAGAGCTCTGAGCTGGCTGTCCTGGCAGTGAGTGGCTCTGGAGAATGGGCCTGTGTCCATGCCAACAGGCAGGTGGCCTGGACCCCTGGGCCTCTTCCAGCCATTGTCCTGCCCTCTTTCTGGCTCTTCCCTTCCCACCCCCCCAGGCCATGTTGGTTCTATAGAAGCCCACTGTGGGCACCTGTCCTGCCAGCCCCTGGCCTGGGCCTGTGACCACCTGGCTCCAGAGGAGGGGGTGTTCTTTGCTTATCAGCCACGCAGGACTGAGACCTCAGCTTCCCTTCCCACATTCGTGACCCATGCCCAGGCTGCCATGGTTTCTGTGTCACTGAGCCTCTGGTTGAAAGGTCACCTCCTTGAGGAGCTAAAGCAACCCATCTCCATCCTCCATTCCTCTCTGCCACTGTCCTTGTTTCCCTGTCTGCAGAGAACTCACTAGTTGTTTGTTTACTTGATGATTTGTCTCTTCCCGCCAACGCCACCCTTGCCAAGGACAAACTCCACAGAAGCACAGCCCGGTGGCCGACTCATTCATAGCTAGACCCATGGTGCTACTGACAACGCCCAGCACATTGTGGGTATTCCGTAACTATTCATTGAATGAGTGAAAGGGGGCTGGGACTCCTGCCAGGCTGAGCCTTTCCCAGTGCCATGGTCTCATGGTACACAGTGCCACACCCCAGCCCCCTTTAGATGTCTTCAGCCTTGCTGGAGGAGCAGGATGTGGGAATTGTCCAGGGCCTTCCAGGCTGATCCCAGGCCCTCAAAGAATGCTTTAGCCCACCCTTGTTCCTTTGGATGGCAGGCTGGATGGAGTGGGGACCTGGCCTTAGGGAGCAATCAGGTAGGGTGGCCTGTAGGAAATGTTCAGCATGGGGGAAAGGGTTGGGGCTGATGGAGCTAGGGTCACCTTATGCCAACACAAGGGCCTCCGACCCTGTAGCCAGATAGATCTTTATTTGGCACCCTTCCTCCCAGAAACTTCAGGGTGCACCATCAATGCCCTGGTTTCTGTACCTCAATTGTGCTGCTGGCTGTCCCTAGACTGGGTGAAAGAATCCTGGGAAACCCCACCATCCTCTCTGCATTCCAGAGGGACAGCCCGGGAAGTGAGGTCTAGCCACTGAGCCCTGAGCCATCCCTCCCTTCCCTACTCAGGTGGGCTGGGCTTTCCAAAAGGCCCCTCCAGGCTGACAGCAGCCTCGGGCTCCATGCCCAGCCTGAAGGGGGAGGGCTGAGAAGGGTGAGGGGGACGCCCAGGGTTGGAGCGGGACTGTGCCTCCACCGCTAATGAAAATCGGAAACCAATTGAGCAGGACAAGGTGCCCCGCCAGCAGGTTGTGGGAACAAGGGTCCTAATGGATGTGGCTGGTGGGGGGAGCGGATGCCTCATTGATCGCCCAGTGGCTATATTTATCCACCTTGGGTCTGTGGCCCCAGCAGCTGGATGGTACAGGGATAAATAAATGGCCACTGAAATATTCATGAGCTGCACATGCACATCCGTGGTCAGGGGTGCCGCCAGGGCCTGCTCTTCCTTCCTTCACCCATCTCTCTGCAGAAGCCTTTCAGGAAATTCCTCCCACCTGGGCCAGGTGACGCGTGGCCCAGCCCCACTGGGCACCCAGCCCAGCCACAGCCCTGGGAGCACCTGCAGGCCTGGGCACCTTCTATCCTGGGCCAGCTGACTGTTCTCAGACTGGTCCCTGCCTGGCCTTTGTCCCCTCCATTGCCCCTGTGTCCCTGTCCCTTAGTGATGGATTAGACACGTGGGGCCGTGGCTATTTGCTTGACCCTGTATGCCCTGCTAGACCGTGTCCTACTCCTGAAGGACAAGCTTGTGGCTCATTTGTCCCTGGATTTCCCCCGGGGCCTGGCACAGTGCCTGATGTGTCCTTGAGAGGAGCATCATCTGAGTGAGGCTCAGAGGTGGGCTTGCGTCTCAGGTCTGTCCTCTCAGGTCTCCTCCTTGCTGAACTCAGTGTCCTCATCTGCAAAATGGGTTTAGGAGCAGTGCTGGGGTGTCATTGAGTGTGGGCCTGGGGCTCCCCAAATCAGAAGCCCTAGCAGGTTAAGGACACCGTTCTGGGGCCAATCCACACTGCTGAATGAGACCCTCCAAAGGAGGAACTGAAGGCTTAGTGAGCTTGTTGGTTTGCTGCTCACTGAGGTGTAGAAGTCCTGGCTTTGACCTTCCAATGTCTTAGTCCAGGTAGCCTATGGCTACCAGGTCTGCTCTGAGTTGTTCAGCCCCTGGGAAACAGGGCCAGGAGGACAAGGGAGAGAGGATGATTCTAGAGGGTCTGGAAGCCAGGCTTCTGGTAAAGCTGCCTGGTGTGGAGTAGAGCTGCCAGAGACTGAGCAGATGGGCCAGTAGTGCCCTGAGGTAGGGTCTAGAAATGCTGCCGGGGCTGCCCATGGGCAACAGGTGGGTGGGGCCAGGGCAGGGACCTGTGGGCATCCTCCATGATCTGGAGGTCTGTTGTGGGCAGTGCCCAAGAGGGTGCCGATGTGGTGCTCTCTGGGGTTTCATCTGCCTTTAACCTCGCAGCTCCTCCCCGGTGGAAGGAAGGGAAGAGCTCGGCCCCTGGACAGGAGTGAGCAGTGTCAAGAGCTATGGGTGCTTGCCCAGGGCTGGCTGGACAGCACACTCTCCAACCAGATTGCCTGTGGCACCACAACCACAAGCTGCTGCCTCTGGGTACCCTGGGTACCGCAGCTCACGCTGCCCCTTTGGTGTACTGCTGACCTGTTGGTGGCATGGGCCCGTCCCCTGGCAGGCAGATGCCCATGACTGGAAACCATTTGACCCCGTTTAACCGAGGGGACTGAGGATTCAGCTGACCATCTGTGGTGGGTCTCTGAGGGCTCCGGGCACAGAGACCAGGAGAGTCGCAGGGGATGGGTGAGGGCAGAGCTCGCTTCGGCGGCTCAGCCAGGAGGAGCCAGCAGTCCCTCCTCCCTGCCAGCCCACCTCCTCCCCCAGCCAAAGTTTGATCCAAACAGAAGCAAACTTTGGGGACAGCCCTGGCTCTGCGTGGAGCCTGCGGAGCCTGCGAGTGGCAGCGAGAGCAGAGGGAGGCAGCCCCCGGCAGCCTTGGCGCCTGACTCCACGGTCCCCTGTCCCCTCCCAAAGCTCCCGGTCCGCGCCCGCGTTTGCAGGCGCCTCTCTCGTCAGCTCAGAATGCAGCTTGGGGCCCGTGGCGGCTCAACCTTTCCCTCTCCCAGAGCCCCGGTCTAATCAACCCCTATAATTTATGCAGAAAATATGATTTATATTTAATTTCACCACACTTGCATTGTTAATTTGAGATGTAATTAACCCGTCGCCATGACAACTAATTTTGTGATGCCGTAAATTACCGCCGTCTTTTCATCAAAATTCAGTTACTTTGGCTCCTGTGTGCAATGTACTGATGCAATTAGGTTGCTAAGGGCAACTCAAAAGTGTTCAATTTCTTTTGTGCAACTGCAATGGGGTAGAAGCTCCCTTGCGTCCTCCCAGGGTCCTCCTGGCCACGGGGCGGGGAGCCCAGGGTCCGAGGCTGCCCTAGAGGAATGCTGCTGGAGAGCTGGGCTGGGTGGGCGCCCGTGGCCTCTGCTTCTCTGCCTCCCACCCTCTTTTCTCCAGTAATTGTTTTTAAGCAGTGGCCCCTGGACGCATGCTCCCTGTGCCCCCCACAGGACCTCAGGGCAGCCAAGGGGTGCTCCCCTCGCCAGCTTAGGCGCTGCCTTGCCCGGTCCTGTCCCACGTTTTGGTGCTGCGCTTAGCAAGAAGAGCACCTTGCTTTCTTCCTCCTGGTGTCTAACTTGTTTATATAGATCTTCCTTCTCCCTCTCTCTGTTTCTCTCTCTCTCTTTTTTTTTCTTTATTTAAAACAAAAACCCTCTGTGTTGCTTTTGTCACGTTAATTCCCATTTTGCCAACACCAGGGGCCCAGGCAGACGAGTTACCAAGGAACACAAAATTTTAATTAGTGTATTTTAATCATTCAGGCTTTCCGAGCTAATCCACATGCCCTAGAGAATTCCCGAGATGCAGCTCTGCCCTGCTTTACCATTTATTGTTGAGTCTATTATAATTACTGTTAGCAGGTGGGGACTGGGAGATGTTTATTATGAGTTTTTCATCTTTAGTATAATTACCGAAAAAAACAAAATAAAAAGATGTCGTTGTATTTTGTTTCCTAGAATTTTTTTTTTTCCAGTGGAGGGCATGGCCGTGGGATATCTTTTCCCTGCCTCTTCCCAGGCAGGTGACTTGGAATTTCAGTGCAGGAAGAAGCACTCCTCAGGATCAGGGCTGAGTGCTGCCCAGCACTACACAGGCCCAGGAAGGTGGGCGGCTGCCACCTCTGCTTGTCATCTGCTCAGACAGGCCCTGGGGCTGCCCCCTCCCACCCATGTGTGGTGGCTGTGCATCGATGGGGGCTGAGGCGGAGAGGCCAGCTCCCAGTGTTCCTGCCTCAGCCTGGTGGCTTTGCCTGGTACGGGTCAGTCTGGGGGTCAGCCAGCGTGGACCTGTTGGAGGTCAGAACAGCACCTGTGTGACTTTAAATGTGACTGTCAGCGTTTATTCAGTGCTTAGTATGTGCCAAGACCCGTGTCGCGCTCTTTAGCTGCATAATTTCACTTAATCCCTCAGCAGCCCTCTGAGGCAGATACCAATATCAACTCTGATTTATAGAGCAGGAGCCAGGCTCGGGATCACAGAGCTGAGAAGTAGCAGCAAAGGATTCAAACCCAAGTCTGTCCCCAGAGCACAGGTTCACGCCAACTATACCACATTGGCTCTTCTGAGTAGGTCTTCCAGGTCACACCAGAGATGCCTCCTTCTCCAAAAAGCCTTCCAGGATTGCCTGAGACTGAGTCAGGGCTCTCTATGTCACTACAGCCTCACAGTCTCAGTGCCTGTCCCTCTGAGTTGTAGTTGCCCGGTGACTTCTTTGCTGGCCTCTGATAATAGGGAGCATTAAGGGCAGAGGGCTTTCTGCCATTGTCCCTGATGTGGCATATAATGTAGTCCCTGGCACAAAGGCAGCTCAGGAAGTTTGTGGGGCAGGTGGGCACGCTGGTTCCTGATGGTACTGCACTATAACCTCTGCTCGGCAGGTCACGTGTCAGGATGCAGACATCCCTCAAAGACACTACTCTCGGCAGAAGCCACAGGTCTGTGGTCCCTGGGTTTCCAATTCCTGCAGGAAGGGGTACCCTGGGGCTCTAGGCCAAGTTTGGATCCTGTCCTGGGAACTCTGGGTGTGAAATGGGAACTCAGCTTTGGCTTCCGTTTGGCCCCCCATGTTGGTGGTGTCCCTGGGAAACCTGGCCTGCCCTCTTACTTCTCTTTCTCCTCTCTAAGATCAGTTTTCAGATGTTTTCCCCAGGCCGTGATGCTTTTGAAGTTTTCCTGGAAAATTCCACATCTCTGCCCTAGAGCTCGGCTAGGGGGGCCGAGGGCCATTGGTTTCCCCAGGCAGGTGGAGCGGAATGCTGGAGCTGGAGCCTGCAGGTGCTCCTCTCCAGCCTGGTTTCCTCCAGGGACAGTGGGAGAAGATAATTAGCACGTCCCTGGGAAGGGGCCCAGGGCAGGCTGCAAACTGCACACTGATGGCAGGACTCCCTGTTCAGTGCCACATTCTTGGGCACCCCTTTGCCAGCTCCTCTTTGTATTCTGATGGGGCAGTGTGACTCACCTGCACCCCAAGCAGCTGCCCTCCCGTGGGGGGTCCACACCCTGCTCAAGCCAAGGGCAGAGATGGCCACTTCCCCCAGTGGTTGTTCCAATACTTGCTGGGAGCATCTGGCATTGGGCCCTGCCTAAGCCTCTGCACTCCCCAGGCACATGATCCTACTGAGGCTGAACATGTCTAATGTGAAAATACAAAATTCCAAATGCTCCAAAATCTGAAACTTTTTGAGCACCAACCAAACACCACAACTGGAATTCCACACCTGGCCTTATGTGACTGGTCACGGTGCAAGTGAAGAGGCACTAAAATTATATAAAATTACTTTCTGGCTGTGTGTAGGAGGTGCCCATGAAACATGAATGAATTTGGTGTTCAGATTTGGGTCCCATTCCCGAGATACCTCATATGTCTGTGCAAATATTCCCAAATCCCCAAAAATTGGAAATCAGAAATGCTTCGGATCCCAAGCATTTTTTTAAAATATTTTTTTTTTTAGCTGTTGACAGACCTTTATTTTATTTATTTATACACGGTGCTGAGAATGAAACCCAGTGCCTCACATGTGCCATGCTAATGCCCTACGCCTGAGCCCCAGCCCCAGCCCCGGCTCTGGATCCCAAGCATTTTGGATAAGGAATACTAAACCCTGCATCAGTCACATAGGATGTGAAATGGGGCCAACGATTTGTCCCTGAGGCGCCTCATCCCACATCCCCTACATAGATTTTCTGCTCCTACTGCTCTAAGAGAGTAGTTCTTGAATTTGTTGGTCTTAGGACCCTGTCATATTCCTAAAATATATTGAGGACCCCATTTTGGTTCATGGGAATTTTATTTTCCAATATTTATCAGGTTAGAAATTAAAACCAAGGCATTGTTAAAAAAAACACATTTATTAATTCATTTTTTAAATAACGATAATAAATCCATTACTATGAGGGATATATTTTTGTAACTATCTTCCAGAATAAGTGTTAGCAAGATGATTGGTGTTGCATTACACTTGTGCAAGTTTCTTGGATGTTTGACTCAAGAGAGGGTGGCTGGGTGTTCCCTTGGGTCTCTGCTTCCGGGCTCAATCCTTTCCATTGGGTTGTTTAGATCAAAGGCAGTGAAGAAAACCCAGCTGCATGTGGGCCTTGCTGGACAAGGGAGGAGGCTTTGCATGGCCGTTGCAGACGGTTGAGCACGTTCTTCTTTGATATTACACCAAAACTCAACAAGTGGTTTCTCAAAGATTTGTTGTACCTGGACAGTGAACCCACCCCATCACAGTGAAACCCAATGGGCTCATTGGCTCTGGGAAGGACTCATTCCCTGATCTGAGATTTCGTAACCTTGTATGGGTCACTTGGAAAACACGAGTTCCCTGGGGAATGCAGATCTTTGGAATGTTGAGCATTTCATTACATGGCATTTAGTGAATTGGAGTCATTAGTGTCACCACTGATCTCATCAGAAAAGCTGTTACATGCAAGGACACTGTCTAAGTCAGAGTGACAGATGTAAGTTCTCCAAAAGTCTTCATTCTCCCTTGAAATCTCAGGTTTGATCATTGGCCACAGATACTGTCCATCTTTTTCTCTTGAGGTACAGGCTTACTTTGGTCCCTTTTGAGAAAGTAGCTGCCAAATAGATCCAAAGTATCGCAATGTGTCTGTCAGTGGCTCTTTCCTGGTGTTCCCTGATGGCGGTGGCACATTCTGCTTTCTGTTTCTCAAGCAAGTTCACTTCCCCCATCAATTCTTGGACTTGGCTCGTTTTCATCCCTTAGACTCTCTTTTTTTATATATTTTTTTTTTAGTTGCAGGTGGACACGATATCTTTATTTCATTTTCATGTGGTGCTGAGGTTTGAACCCAGTGCCTCACATGTGCTAGGCGAGCACCCTACTACTGAGCCACAACCCCAGCCCCCCTTAGACTCTTAAACAGACACATACTCGAGGGTCCAGATTCCATCAGAGTCGCCAGTATTGGTGGCTTCATCCGGGACATTTTTAAGTGAACGTGGTGGGGTGTTTTTTGGTTTTCGAGCCAGAAGTACGTGGGGCCGGGGATCGCAGCGGCTGCTCCTGCAGCAGCTGCAGCTCCTGGTCGGAAGCTGGCGCTTCCCCCACGTCAGTGCAGCGTCACCACGTGGAGGAAGGCGCGTGGCAATGTGGGATGATCACAGAAGGCGTCCTGCCTTGATGGAGCCGCTGAAAGGGCCCTGGGAGCCCACAGAGACCTGCAGGGGACTCTTTGAGAACCATCACCCTCAGCCGCTGGTCTGTCTCTCCCTGCGGGGCTCCAGCCCATCTTCCCCCATCAGAAAGCCCACATCCTTGGCCTGATCATTGGCTCAGCCGCCTCCTGGGCATTGCCCATCTGATGCTGCAGTGGGGAGAGACAGCAGGGGGACACGGGGTCCTTAGGGGGCAGTCTGGGAGAGGGAGGGAAGCCCCTGGCCTGGCCACTGCAGTGGACAGATGCTCAAGTCCTGGCACGCAGTGGGAAGGGCTTGGAGGCCATCTTGCCCGCTGTGAGGGCTCAAGCCCGTCTTGCATTGGGGACCTCAGTGCCTCCACCCTGCGGTGGCCCGGTTTCCCATCGGCCACCTGCCTCCACGCTGGGGGCCATGGAGCCAAGGGCAGGCCTGACCCCCTCCTCCCTGTGGCCTCCCTTTCCTTCCCACTCCCCTTCCCCCAGCTGCCTCCCAGCCACCTCCCCCAGCATGGCAGCCTGTCCAAGACACTGGGTTTTGTCCCCTCGATCCGGGCACCCTGAGAGTGAGAGAAAATAGCTGTCCAGTGAGTGGGGGGGGAGGCCTCTTGTTTTTCCCTCTCAGCCGCTGGTTTTCCCAACTTTCCCATCCCATCTCCTATGGAACAAAGGGCCTCTGGCCCCGTGTGCTGGGCTGGGCCCAGCGAGGGGACTCACCAGCAACTCTTTATTGAGTCTTCAAGCGCCGGCCAGGCACTCCATTAAAAAGCCATTCCCCTTTGTGCTGCCCGGCCCCCAGCTGTCCCCCCTCTCATGTGACGGTCGGTCACAGTTGTAAAACAACAACACACAGAGTTGGCAACTAACGAGGCTTTTTTTCAAGCCAGGGTCTCCATGGCAACCCCCGTCAATCACCCCTCAGGAGTGCTTTAACCTGACCAAGAGGGGGAAATAAAAAATAAAATAATAATAATAATAATAATAATAATAAAGAAAGCAAGAAAGAAAGAGTTGGAAAGCAAGTGAGAGGCCAGGAGACAACTGGGGAGGGAAGTGATTCAGAAAGTTTCTGGGGTTTGGAACACAGGAAAATTGAATCAGCTGGACAGGATTGCCTCAGTGACCAGAGGGGAAGGATGTTCATTTTAAATATTTTCACATATAGTTTGTACATTGAAACTGACTTTATGAAGACTCCTGGCGTCTCGTTCTGTGGCCCATAAAATGATGGAACATGTTTGTCAGCAGTCGGAGCGGGAGGGAGGGTGGCTCCCATGGGCACATAATAGTGAATAGATGGTACCAGGGACCCAAACCAAGAGGTGCCCAGTTGATGGCCTCAAGCCAGTGGGGAGAGCCATTCGGAGCTTGGCTTGAGTCCAGCAGGGTGTCTGAGTCCTTCCATGTGCGGCCCAGTGCCAATGGGGATAGCCCACGGTACGTGACAGGCATGGAGCCAAGGGGACACTTGGGGGCCCCCATCCTTGGTGCCATGTGGGGAAGGAGCAGACCTACCATCACGATGTGTTGAAGGGGATCATGGGGTGGTGGGACCCCTCGTTCTTCACGTGCTGCCATGCCAGCAGATGCCCGGTTTCTGGGCACGTGGCATTGCGCCCAGGGTGAGTTCAACCTTCCTCGTGTTGGCATGGTGCCGGGGCATGGCAAGCTTGAGTTCTCCCCCCAGCTTGCCCCCTGACACTCATACATGCTGCCTGGCAGCTAGCCAGGGGCTCCACAGGTTCCCAGGTTTGCGCAGTCTGGGCACGGGCTGTGGGCAGCCCTGGCAGCTGCCGCCTGGCCCTTCTGACAACTCTGATCAAGGAGGAGGAGAAGGCCAGCTTCTCAGCCAGCCGTCCCCGCTCAGCACCCACAAATCTACTGTGCAGACGCTCATTCTCCCTGGAAGCGGCAAGGGGACAGGGGTTCAGTCATGGCTCCTGGCACCTTGGGAAGGGTTTTCTCACTCTTGGAGTTTGGGGACCTGGCTAGAGGCCCAAGTGCATCAAGGAAGGGGATCAGAGGAACAGAACCTTAAGAGTTTCCAGAATATTTCAAAGGGTGGGCATCAGGTCAGTGTCAGGTTGGGTCACTGTTGGGTGGTACTGGACCTCTCAGGGCCTGGGGACAAAAGGACTGGAGGTACCTAAGTCTGTGAGTTTGGGGTGAATTGGGGGGAGGTTGGACTTTTTCTTGGACTTCAAAGCCCTGCACAAAGCTGGTACCTGGAGGAGCAGAGAGCCTTGTGAATGCATGGGTGATAAAGGGGACGTGGCCAGAGCACGTGGTCCCATGGGCTGCTTCCTATAATATGAAGGCTTTGGGCCAGGCTCTCAAGACAGCTCTGCAGCCCCTGTTCACCGTGGCATGCTGTCACCCAGGATCTCCCAGGCTGACCTGGAACCGCCACAGACCACTCCCTCGGTCTGCCCAGCTCTCCCTCTCCGTCGCTGCTCTTTCTGCAGTGTCCCTCTCCGCCTTCTCTTGGTCCTCAGTCCTTTCCACTCTCATGCTCTGATCACTTCCAGAGGCAACCTCTCAGGTCACCTGTCCCCAACCTCTCCCTTGCCCCAACTCTAGCAGTGGGATGCTGGGTAGGAGCCCCATGCAGTGCCAGGTATGTGACATCTCAGTGGCTTTACAGGAGTTGACTCACTCTCATTTCCTCCAAGGAAAGAGCCAGGACAAGGGAGACCCTGGCTTCCTGAGAAGTCCCTGTGCACCCTCTCCTGGCTCCCTTTGGAGCCCTGTGCCACTGCTGCGGGTGTGGTGGGGACCCTCCAGGGACCAGAGCAGCTTTGGCAGGGCCCCGTCTTTGCATCTCCATTCCTGGGTGCCCTGGGAAGCTCCTGCAGGAGAAGAATGCTAGCAATCTGCTGGTGTAGTAAGCTGGCACCACACCCAGGCAGGGCCACACGGTGCCAGGGCCTAGTAAAGACTTTGGCGAGGGCTGCCTTCCCCGTGCCTGGAGTTTCCTCCAGCCGGGTTGGCATGTGGCCTTCAGCTCAGCCTGAGGCAGCTCAAGGGCGAGGTGGCCTCCTCAGCAGGCCACAGCCCTGCACCCCTGCCTGCCTGGGGGACCACACCTCCAGTCCTCCTCCTCCTGCCCCAGCGAGAGGGACCACAGTGGTGTGGAGTCTGTAACGTCTTGCGGAAGGAGGAGCTGAGTGGGGCTAGAAGGACAGTGTCCTGCGTCCTGGCTGTGGGTCAGTAGCCCCGGAGCCAGGAGGCCTGGCCTTCCAATTCCCAGCCTCTTCTCCTCAGCAAGCGAGGATGTGGGCCAAGCATCTCTCTTGTAGGGTTTCTGTTGCTTTCTAATCAGGGAGCATCCAAGAAGGACTTTGCTCTGCCTGGGACACTAACCATTAGTGATTGCTGCTAGTGGTGGTGGTGGGGGGTGAGACAGCGCCCACCCCTAGATGGCTTGAGTCCTGAGCTGACTTAGGAGAACACTCAGTATGGGGCCCAGCCTGAGTGAGTGCCCGGTGTCAGCCGACATCCTGATTATCACCGCCATGATCATTTCCCCATGCACTGAGGTGGAACCTCATCTTGCTCTTGCTCCTGAAGGACCTTGAGGATGCTGCCCCCACAGAGGCCAGCCCATCCTTCTAGAACATTCAGCAGGTCCCTTGCTCTGGCATCCACAGCCCTCCCCTCCCACTCACCTGTCCAGGATTCCCCCAGGGCACCAGCCTCTCTGGGGTTTCCTAGCCAAAAAAGGGCTTCCCAGATCCAGCCTCTCCTCCTCCCCCCAAGTTCTCCCCCAGGCCTGACTGTGTATTGTAACATAGTAGCTGAATGAACTCCTGTTTCAAAGGTTAATATCAAAATCTGGAGTGGATTACCTAAAACTTACTTACAACACCATTAAAATTCTGAACTCTTTTTGTTGTGGCTGTAAATTAATTTAAAATGTCAGGTTTTTTGAGAAATCCAATAAGAAATTGAGCCAACAGAGCAATCTGCAAACTGTCTGGCAAAGAGGAAAGTGTGTCTCTTCAATCGACAGGGAAAAATATGGAGCTTAACTGGAACCATATGGCTCAGTACTTGAGAGAAGTCTGCGGAAGAGGGAGGGCGGGAGGGGAGGGGGCGCTCAGCTGACAGCCTCACGCACGCAGCAGGCTGGCCGCGGCGTTGGCATCAACGCTGCAGAGGGGCCTGGCAGATGCCTGGCACACGGCCTACTTGGCTGCCCAGCGTCCACGGTCACCAGGCGGCCCTGGACTGCAACTGGTCAGGGCATGGTCTTAACACTTTCTCTCATGTCTCTCCAGGACTCCGGGCCAGCTCGGGAGTCCCACCCCCGCCCCTAGGGGACCCCAAGCCCTGTCCCTGGTGGAGAGGGGCCTGGGCATCCAGCTTGTGCCTGCAACAGCCACCTGCGTCTGTAAGGCTGCCTCCCCCAGTCCTCTGTGGGCTCCCTCCCAGCCAACATGTGGTCCCCATTACTCCTGAATTCCCCCAGATTTACAACACATTAAGTAATTTGTAGGTTATTTCAATTTCAATCTGCTAAAGTTGAGAAAATCAAAATTAAATTCAAACCACAAGGAAACTTCAAAGAAAGAGGAGGAAGAGAAAACCCCCAGAGCCTCCTCTCCTCCAGGTCCCGTATGTCCCCCTTCTGTCCTGATCTGAGGATCCCGGCCAGCCCCCCGCTGCCTGCCTTCCTCTGGGCCTCCCCTTTCCTGGCCTGCACCTCACCCAGGGCCCTCCCCCCTGTCTCTGGATAGGCTGTGCCTCAGTTGCCCTCTGCGTGAGCATGCGGGCGCAGGGGCTGCTGTGGGGCTCACGCTGGGGATGGGTGGGTTTGGTGTGGGGAGAGGGGGACATGCCTCTCCAGCTTTCCATATTCTCTGCTCCCGTTCCCTGGGCCCTTACCGTTTCTGGGCTTCAGAGCCTCTCTGTTCACTTTCCTGGCCCATTTTGGGGGAGTCTCCACGGCTCTGTTCCAGCTCCTGCCATGCCTGGGACAGCTGGCAGCTAGGAGGTACCACCTGGCCCCTTGGTTTATTAGCTCAGTTTACCTTATTTTGCTTTCTACCCTTTAAAACAGCCTTGTAAATAAGCAAACACTCGGTGCCAAGCACCTTCGGCACTTCGCCAGGCTGGTAAATATTTTAGTAGTGACTTGGTAACAGTTGCGTTCACTTTGATTTCCTCGGAAAGGTTCTTGGTGCTGGGGAGGGGCCGTGGCTTGGGGAAACCATTTGCTGGTTATTTATAGTCCAGCTCTGACCACGTGCCCTTTGCTCTGACCCCGTGGACTGTATGCTGGGGTATTTTTGAAGTTGGAGTGACATTGGCCTCACACCCCTGTTGGCCAAGATGTGGAGGCCTCCCCCACCTTCTCCAGGAGTGTCCGTGCAGGCAGAGATGTGGGGTCTGGGATTTGGGAAACTAGACTTGTTCCCACCAGGAACCCGAAGAGATCTGGGAGACTTGGGCAGCTGGGTGTGAGTTTGAGGGCAGCTCCCAGTGACGTGGTTCGAACTTGGGAAGAACCCTGAGCAGCAGGCTAAGGAGGGCTCTGGGGTTGGGGTGCTTGATGCTTAGGTCAGAGTTGCAATGGCCACCTAAGATGGCCAGAGAAAAGCTGACCGTGACTGTCGCTGACTGCAGAGGTGAGTCTGGGGAGCATGCCACAAGTGGATGAGTTTTCTAGAGAACCTTTACTGTGGGGAAGAGGAATGCAGGCGACAAGCCACAGAAGATTGACAGGGGGAGCAAGCTACCAGCCAGGGCTGCTAATAGATGCCTGGGGTCTGGGCCTTTCCTCCAGGCCATGACAGGGACACCTGTAAAGTGCAAGGTCGCCCTGCCCAGTGTCAGGAAGCTGGTCTAGCCAGACCCAACTTTGCCATGTCCAGCAAGGCACATGCTGCCCCAGGCTGGGTACCAGGGGAAGGAAGGGCCAGGCGGAGGGGTGGTGCAGGCGTCTGGCTTTAATAGACTGCTCTGCGCAAAGCCACTTACTCCTTTGTTTTATGGGCAGTTTTAATGTACAGATGAGTTAGTTTTAAAGGGATTCGAAATCATGGTACAGGGAGAGCGTAGCACTGTGCCCAGCTTGCAGTGCCCCCAACCTGGGTGGTGAGTGCCCACAGCTGGCCAAGAGCAAAGTAGGAGTGATGCCCGTCTTCTCTCACTTAGCTCACGGTGGCGGGCAGGCCAGGGGAAAGTGGGTGCCTCTGCCTTGGGTAGGATGGGCTCGGTGTTAGGATGAGGACCCTTGCTCTGCCCACCCACCATCCACACAGGTGGGTGGAGCCTTCCCACGACAGCTTACAGCAGGGCACTGTTCAGCTGACCAGCCAACCTGCTGCCACTCCCAGCCGCCTGCCCTTCCTCCCTTGGCTCCTGGCGCCATGATGCGCGCCTCCCGTCTGCACCCACGCACACCCCATTGGTGCTCGGCCGCCGTGGGCGCGAGTCAGGTGAGCGGCAGACAGAGTGGCAGACCCAGCTCACCTCCTTCCCGGCGGGACTGGTGCCAGGGCTGTGCTCTTCCCGGAGGCTTCCAAGCTCCCCCGCACGGCATCCTGTTGAGCCTGTTCTTGGGGTGCGGGGGCAGGCCTTTTTGGGGGGAGAGTGTCTGCCCCATGCTGCCCTGGCGCCAGCTCTTCTTGGAGGCCCACGGTGGTGCCTGAGGGCGGCTCTGGGCTGGGGCAGGAGATGGGGGTGTCTGAGACGGGAGTCAGGGGAGATGCAGCCATCTTCTGCCATGCTGGGGCCCCACTGCGGACAGCTGCAGAGCCCTGGGAGGGTCTGTTTTGGTGCATGTTGCCTAGTGGCCCCTCTGTCCAGGGTTCTCCATGATGACCGGCAAGACCCAGAGCCTCTCTCTGTGCCCTCAGCTGGGCCCAGCACCCATGGCAAGGCTCAGGGAACCTCATGACTTTTTGGCCTTGCCCGCTCTGGCTCTCCAGTTTTCAGTGTTCTTAGAATCTTGAGGACTTCTGGGGAGGTGACAGGAAGGTAAAAGAGGCCTTTTTCTGAGCATCCGGGACTTTCGAGAAAGAGATCTGCCTCCCAAGGTTGAGGACCCCAAGTCAGGGTCCCGAGGTCTCCCCTCCTGCTGGCCCCTGTGTGGAAAGGAAGGCTGCCTTGGAGAACTTTTGACTGCCCTTGGCCTTGGGTTTCCAGGATGCTCTTGTACGGGTGTGAGTATCTGGAAATGCCTTTTCCTTTCCAGTGTCCCCCAGCCTTTGGGAATGGGGTGCCCATCATCACCACTCCCCTCCCCACTGTTGCTCAGTCACAGGTGAGAAAGGAAGACCCTGCAGAGCCACTCAGGGAACTAGTGGCTGTGACCTGCGCACTTCAGTGGCAGGCACTTGGGGCAGGACGAGGCACTGGTGTCTGCCCAGCCTCAGCAGTGCCTGGAAGTCTCTAGGAATTTAGAGATTCCCTGTGTCTTCTGAAGGAGACGATGCTGTGCTGTGCCTCAGTTTCCCTAGGTGGCCTCTCAACAGGCACGATGATGACCTTTAGGAAAGAGAGGCAAAGGGTAGTGACTGAGATGACCCAAAGAGGCCACCTGGGCCTGCTCCTCTTCCCTGTAATGGGCCTGCCTCTGCTTTCTAGCTGGTGAGATCAGGGGCAAAGAGCGATTGGCCTCCACCAAGGCCGGAAGGTTTGCTGGGCTGAGGCCACTACATGAGGCCCCCTCCAGCCTGCTAGGTCCCATACAGACCAGAGCCTGCCAGGTCTCAGTTGGTGGGCCAGCGCCTAAGCAGTAAAATACAGACTAGGAAGGAAAAGCCACTGGCTAGCTTCTCTAGAAGGTCAGAGGCAGACCCTCCACTTCACCAAGCCCATTGCTGGGTCTGGTCGCATGGGGGACGAGCTGGCAGGTGGCCAGTTGCCCTGTTTCTCCTTGATGCCTGCGTGGAGGGAGTCCTGGTTTCGAGCTCCCTGCGAGCCGGGAATGGAGGAGAGCCTATGAAAATGATGATATGTGACAATCAGTCACAGCAATTAGTGTTTTGGTTAACAGGCCTTTTTTGTTTTCTCTCACCCAGACAGAATGTCACAAATAAATCCTCTCCTGCATTTGCATATTAATTGGATCGGAGACGTCAAGCATCTTTCATTAAAGAAAATGATCTGCATATTTGGAGACATAAAATAGTTATTTTGATGGGTTTTTTTCCCTAAGATCAGGGGGTGGGGGAGGTAGGTGATGGGAGCGGCAGGATGGAGGTAGAGTGAAGGCAGAGCCAGCCCTCTGTCTGGAGTTAACCCTCTGCAGACTGGGGCCGAGGGGCGAGGCTGGGCAGAAGGATAATTAGTCCATAAATAAACCAAAGAGCCAAGGGTCCCAGGCCCAGCTTGACGGCTATGCAGAAGGGACCCTCAGCAGAGTTTTATGCAAGAAGGTGGGCTGGGGGCCCTCAACCTTGCCCTTGAACTCCTCCTCTGAGCGCCGTCCTGCCCTGGAGTACTTCCCTGGAGCAGTGGACAGGAGGCAGAGGGCGTGGCCAGGTGCCCACCTTGTACCTTGGAGTTCCCGGCTTGTCCTGTCCAGCTCCATGTCCCCCTCACCTTGGCCCCTGAGTCACCTCCTTCCCCCAGCCCCTGCTCTTCCTTTCTGGTAGTGCACGCAGCTGTGCCCACTTTCTCCCCACTCTCTGACCTTGGGCTTCCTGTGCCCTTCTCGTTCTCTGCCAATCATCCTCCCTCTCCTCTCCCCAGATGGAAAGTTTTCTGGGGGCAGCAGAAGTGAAGCCTGGAGTCATTATCACATGTACTCGAAATAACCCAGAAAGCTGCAGGGCCCATATTAGGGCATGAGTCCCCGTGGAAAGCCGAGCGAATGTACAGTTTTTGATAGGCAAATGGGACTGCCCAAGTCATCCCTGTTCACCCTCCTGCCTACACTCTAGGCCCTTGTCAGCTGTGTTAGCCAGTGTTCTGGGTGGGCGGCAGGGATGGCTGGTGGCTGATCTTGGAGACATTTCTGAGCCCTCCCAGACAACATCCAACTTGCTTTCCAGTCTGCCGTCCCCAGCCCCAAAGCCATGCTCTCTGGCACCTTCTCCTGGTTAGGAAGTGTTTAGGTGACGATGATGATGACAATGATGACTGCCACTACTTTTTGCACATGGAAAATGTGTAGACACTTTGCTAAGTGCTTTGCACTTGTCTCCCGGCATCCTCGCTACAGCCCTCTGAGATGGCCATGGTCATTGTGCACACTTCAGAGATAAGGAAACTCAACCTCAGAGAGGTCAGATAGCATGCTCATCCGTGCCCTTCAGAGTTCAGAACTTGCAGCCAGAACTGAGCTCCACAGGGCCCAGCTGGAGGGCCTCTGATGGAGCAACGGAGATCTGCAGTGGTCTGGCTCCTTGTTTGATCCCAGTCCGTTGCAAAGACACTCTGACTGTGGTGCAGAGTGTAAGGCCTGTCTGCACTGCGGCCCCTTCACCCCACTAAGAAGACAAGATCTGCTTTCCCTTGGGGACTGCGAGTGACCTTGGATGACTTCTGTGGGGCCTTTAACCCCAGAGGTGCCTGTTCCACACTTGGTCCTTGCATGCAGCTTTGCTTAGAATTAAGTGCCCGGATCTTCTATTCTCCTCTGATCCTTCTCACTGTGCTGGGCTCAGGGGCTTAGGCCTGGGATTCAGCAGTACCTGAAGGCGTGGCCAGCTCTCTGGTGGAGCAATATACCAGCTCACCTCTGTCCCATGGCCTGGGTGGGCCTGGGTTTCCCTTGGTAGCCTGAGGTTGATGCTGCCTCCCCAGCACCCAGATTCTACATGCGTGGTGTGCGCAGCCTTAGGTCAAAACCTTGAACTTCAGGGTGCTTTCCTTTGGCCCCCTTCTTCCTCTAGCCAGGGTGCATGAGCAGGGCGTGGCTCCCAGGTCCAAAGGGAAGGTGTGAAGTGTGGCCAGAAGGTTTTGGATGCAAACTGAGTCAGTGTGGGTCCTGCCTTGCTGTTTTTATGGCCCGTGTGCCTCGAGCAGGTCATCTCCCTTCTCTGAGCCTCAGTTTCCTCCTGGCTCCGACGGCTTTGCCCCAGCTCGTTCCTGGACCACCCTCTGACCCTCAGTGACTTTAGCTACATGTGCTTTTGGCAAGGCAGGAACAGTAGCAGGGATCCAGTGGCCCTCAAATTTTGGGTTCTTGGAGAAGGGGCTTGAGGTGCCCTCTCAGGGAGCAGGTGGACAGGCGGGGTGTTTTATGGAGTCTGGGGAGTCCTGTGGCAGCTGTATCTGTTAAATGCCAAGAAGCCAAGTTGGTTTAATATGATTGTAGCTGCTGCTTTGATAAATCAAAATAATTAAAAATAATAAATTTGATTCCTCAACCAACAGGCTGTGTGTGGGCGCAGGGCCTGGGTTGCGGAGCTAGGGCCAGGGAACTGGGAGGGGACACTGGAACACAGGAAGGCCTGCCTTTGTGGGATCATAAATGGGGAGGTGGACATGAGCCTGGCCTAGAGGTCAGCTCTGCAGATGGATAGGGGGGAGCGTCTTTCATGAGAAGAGTGTTGTCCAGGTTGGGCCAGAACCCTCGTGGGACCTGCCCCTGCCTGCCTCAGTGTCCTCATCTGTCAAGTGGGGCAGTAGTTCCGCCTGCCTCACAGGGCTTTGCTGAGCACGTGGAGGGTGGGTCAGACCCTTGTGTGCCTGTGTCAGGCCTTGTGGCCCCCTCAGCTCATCTTTGCACTGCTGGGTACTGTCACCGCCTGGGGCTCACTGCACTGCTACCCACAGCTGCCCGGGACTCTTCCTCAGCTGCCGGCTGCTGTCCCAACACAGGATTGTTCTGTTTATGAGGACATCCCCTGGTGCAGGACATTTCTATTGATAGCTCCCTTCTGGTTCCAGAGTTGGGTCAGGAAGCAGCATGCCACACCCTGGGACAGTCTCTGGTTCAGGGTGCCGGCAGCTCAGACCACGGTGGGTGGGAGCTGGAAGGGTCAGCCCCCCCTCCCCCTCCCTCCCCCCACCCCCCCATCCACATCCTCAGGAGCCCTGTTTGGTGTCTGAACTGCTGGAAATCTGAACTGAGTGGAGGGGGAGGGCCTGGGGGGAGGGAGGGACAGGGTGTCTGTCTCTTTAAATGCACTTTGTGTCAGTGCGATAAGGAATTTGATGGCTTTATCAGAAATACCAAAGCTTTATTTAGCAGGGTGAGGCTCACACCAATCGGCTCCACGAAATCTGCAGATAAATAGCAAAAAAGAAAAGGAGAAAGGGCCCAGCGGCTCCCCCAGCTCCCCAACACCCCACCTCATCAGAGAAGCAAGGACAGGCCAGGGGAAAGGCGGAGGAGCCAAGTTGGGAGTTTGGAGGATCCAGGAGTCGCTGGCAGGGTGGGGTGCGCGCAGTGGGACCCGCAGGGCTTTCTGAAAGTGCTGACAGGCCGGCTTCTGCCCCTGCTCCACTGGAGGCCTTCCTAGATTTTTCTGTTATCAGGCACAGACACTAGGACAGTCCTAATTCTTCTAGAGAGAGGGCTTGCGGGGAGACACACCCTCCCGCCTCCCTCTACCTCCAGCCCAGGCAGGTCTCTCCAGGACAGTCCTTGGGCGAGGAGGAAAGGCTGGATGACCCGGCAAGGAACCGCCAGGGGGCTGCCCCTCACTGCAGCTCTGAGAAGGGGGTCCTGGCTCCACACGATGTGGCGGAGGAAGCTGCGGAGGGCAGGGCTGGGGGCCCGCGGGATTCTCTGCTCAGGGCCGTCTCAGCCCTGGTCACATGGGGATGCCAGAGAAGCGGCGGCATGGCCCTGCCTACCTGTGGCATTCCAGGACTTTCTGTGCTTTCTCCCAGTTGGGCAGCTCTGAAGGACCCCCCACCCCCATCCTGGCCAATCTAGATTTCCCTCTTTTGGAAGGTCAGCAAACCAGCAAAATGACATCTTTATTCCCTTCTTCCTCCTTGAGCCTCCTCTTTGTACCCTTGTGTTTGTCTTCCTGCCCCTCCTGGGGGCCCCTCCCCAGAGATCCAGCTTCATGGTCAGCACAGGGCAGGGGTGGCTCAGGCATGGCAGTTCTGAAGTCCTCCTGACTCTGCCCTCCTCCCTTTGCCCTCCACCCCCAAAGGCTTTTGATGGGAGCAAAGCAGATTTAAGCCTGGTCCCCACCCAGGCCTCTGCGTGCCCTCCGGTTCTCCTCTTCTAACCCTGGAGACCTGGGCAGGCTTGGGCATCTGTGCTCACAGGAGAGCCTCCCGGGTGGTAGCAGCTGGGTGCTGTGGGGCATGGAGGAGCCTCTGCCTCCTTCCTCAGCTGGGTGCACAGAGATGCTTCTCCAGGCCCCACTGGCCAGCCTTTGGGCTCCTCGCCCCTTCCTACTGGCTCCATAGTCCAGCAGAGCCAAGGCCTGCGTCCTGTGCAGACCCTGTCTACCCCGGCTTCAGGGCTGCTTCTGCCTCTTGGTAGGCAGCAGAGTTGGTTGAGGAGAGGTCTCTGCCCAAATAGGTGTCTCCAAAAGTGGCAAAAGGACCAAGGCCTTCCAGAGCCCACAAGCTGGTCCCTCAGACAGCAAGGAGGTTGGGCAAGGACAAAGGACACTTCAGGGGTGGTTAGGGGAGTCTAGCCTCGGGCTGGCTGAAGGCCAAGTGAGCAGACTTTGAGAGTAGCTCTGGACTGAGCATCCTCTCCCTGGAGCAGAGAAGGAGCTGAGCCCAAGCTCCCCAAAGTAAGTTAACGGCAGGGAGCCCGAGAAAGCCGGGCCAGCAGGCTGAGGGCCAGCCAGGTCAGTCTCATAGGGATTCCTGGGCTTTGGGGAATGGAGCAACAGGATTAGCCTGGCTGCTTGGGGAGGGGAATCGTGGGGCGGGGCGGAGAAACAGGGGAGCTGGGGGGCGGGTGCTGGCCAGGGCAGGGCAGAGGCTGGAGGAAGCTGCAGAAAGGCTGAGGCCCAGAGACAGACAGGAGGAATAAATGGAAGTGACAGGGTCAGGCCAGACCTTTGTCCTGCAGCCTGATTAGAGAGTCTGCCCTGGATTTCTGAAACTTTGGGATGTTGTCGGACAAACTGGAGCTTAATTCTGTCAGAGCGCTGGGGAGATTAGAATTGACATCCTGGGAGCACATTCCTGGCTGGGCAGAAATCCAGCCCCCGCTGGGAAAAACCTGTGAAAGCATGGCGGGGGGTGCCCCTCAGCACCGGTGGCCACTGCAGCCTCGTGGGTTGGAGCCAGGAGCCTCTGGAAGCCTGGGCTGTGTCACTGGAAATCACAGAGGCTGGGCACGGCCACTTCTGAATCTAATTCCTTTTCTGGGTCCTTTCCTAGCCGCCCTGCCTGGGGCAGAGAACTAAAGTTGGTTGGACCTCCATTTCCCCATCTTTCAATGGGGCAAGTTCTGCCTTCCAGACAGCCCACCTACTCAGCCTTCCTTTCCTTTGAACTTGGAGGCCTAACTCTGGGCGGGTGATGGGGACTCTTCCCCACGCTCAGCTGTGGCCCTGTGGCCGAGCCAGACAGAGCCTGCTGGGAGACAGTGAGCCGTCTCTTGCTCAGCTCCCTGGCGTGGGGTGGCAGGCAGTGCCCATCAGCACCGTGTTCCAGCTGGTGCAGGTGGAAGGCCCCTGACATTGAACACGGTGGGTCCTTTCCATCGGCCTCTGGGAGCCCCTTGAGATGGGCTTGTCCTTCTCTCAAGAACTCCAGGAAACCCCCACCCAGACTAAGCAAGCTGAGGCCAGCAACGCAGGCCATGCCGCAGGGGCCTCAGGCAGGATGGCCACCCTCAGGACAAGAGAAGGGCCTGGAGGACGGGACTGCAGGCCAAGCACCGGAGCCCCAAACGGGGCTGTTTCTGGAAGAATTGAGTACCCCTCCCCACTTCCCTCCTGATTCTAATGACTTTTAAATATTGGTAAATATTTTGGCTGGTGCAGGCTCTCGTGGCAGAGAGCTAAGCTCTCTACAGTTCAGGACCTACAAATTATTTATTAAAGATCTGAGATGCGGCGCAATTATGTGGAAAGGGCCCCCAAAATTAAATAAATAAGTAACAAAATAAATAAATAACAGCCCACTGGCCTCTTGAAGGCTTGGGGAGCTGCACACATGATTGTCGGCTTGATGAAATCCCCCCGGATGTAATGAGCTGATTTTCTGCTGTTAATATTGCATCTGCTGATGAAGGATTCGTTAGGATAATGGAACGAAGCTAAAATATAAATGACTCCCTGTCAAGAAGCAGCTTTTGTTTGTTGATCTCCTGACAGTTCCCGGGCCAAGGCAGGGGTTTCTGTGTGCTCACGCATTCGGGAGCAGGCAGGAGGGCGGGGTGAGGGCCTCCGGGACCCCTGAGCACCTGGCTCCCGGTTGTCCTGGGCTTTCCCTTTGAGGTGGGACTGCCCGACCTTGGGAAGCCCTGGAGCCCTGGGGGCGGGGAAGTCATCCATCAGACCCACCGGGGCCTGTTGCACTAAGATGCTGGGCGGCTGCACAAGTTGTCTGGGGAGCCAGGCGGAGGGATGCACACGCACGAGAAGACACGTTGCCTGTGTGTGGTGGCACTTGAGACCTGCAGTCGCGGGTACCAGCCTGGGGCCATCGGGAGACACCCAGCCTTTCCTGGTTTCTGTTCCTTCCACCATCAAGGAGCACATCTTGCCCAGGCCCAGGAACACCTGGGCAGTGGTTCAGTCAGTCAGTCAGGGCTGGAGGGAAAGGACCCATTCAAAGTGAGGGTGTTCACCTTTGCGCCCTGCCTGTCTTAGCTCACCTTTCTGCTGAGCTGACACATGGGCCACCCACTGTCCTCTTCCTAACAGCATTTGTTTTTTTCCTTTTTAAAAAAATTATATCATTTTTTGGACTGGGGACATAGCTCAGCTGGAAGAGTGCTGGCCTCACATTCACA
Source organism: Spermophilus citellus (assembly GCF_964194105.1). Classification (NCBI taxonomy): domain Eukaryota; kingdom Metazoa; phylum Chordata; class Mammalia; order Rodentia; family Sciuridae; genus Spermophilus; species Spermophilus citellus. The sequence continues at coordinate 132,130,626 of NC_138191.1, forward strand.
AGGCCCTGGGTTCAATTCCCAGCACCACACACAGACAAACAAAAAAAGTGATTTCTTTTTTTTTGTGAGAAAATGCACAGGCCATAACATTTCCCTGTGTGACTATTTTAAAGTATAAAATTCAGGGTCATTAAATACATTTCCTAGAGTTGCATGTCACTGATACCTAGTTCCAGAACTCTTTCATCACCCCCAACAGAAATGGCACCCATCACACTCCCACTCTCCCCTTGCCCCAGCCCCACAACCACTAACATGCTCTCTGTCTCCATGGATTTTGTCTTTGTTAGGATATTTCATATGAATGGAGTCAGTGTGTGGCCTGTCCTGTCAGATCTTTCACTCAGCTTGTTTTCCAGGTGTGCCTATGTTGTAGCATGAGCCAGGACTCTGTTCCTTTTTATGGCTGTGTGATACTCCATGGTGTAGATAAACCACATGTTGATCCATTTATCAGTTCATGGACACTTGAGTTGTATCCACCTTTTGGCGACTGCAAATAGTGTTGCCATGAATATTTGTGTCCGAGATTTTTCTTGAGTCCCTGTTTTCCCTCCTTGGGGGTCTATAGCTAGGAGTAGACGTGTTGGATGTCTCCCAGCTTTTAAAGACGAGGACCCTAGCAGCAGAGAGCAGGTGCTTACCATACCAGACATTGTGCTGAGCACATCTTCAGTGGGGTCCTCCCAGCAGCTGGCAGTAAGTTCCGAGGCCTTGTTCAGATCAGCTGTCACCAGCTCTGTCTTGGATCTCTCTTACTTTTTCTTCCCTGTGCCCAGCATGGCGTGGTGCACACAATATGTGCTCAATAAACATGTGATGATCTCGAAGAACCCGGCTGGGAGAGAGCTGGGGTCAACTTGGGGAAGGGCTGGGAGCAGTTGCTGTCTCTCTGGGCATCTGTCTGGCCACTGTGCCTACCGGTCCAGCAGTCCCATATTCAGCCCTGATTGGCCAGAACGCTGCTGAGCCCCTCCCAGCATATGGGAAAATCTTGCTGACTCCTTGGCCAGTACTGCTTCTCATCTTGACCTTGAAGGCCCTTACAAAGGGAGCAAACCAGGCCACTGACTCAGACCCTTCTTCCTGGGAAGGAGACCAGTACTGCCCAGAGGCACCTCTGTTGATCGATAGGCCCCCTCGGGAAATGGTGGCATTATTTTCTCCTCCAGAGGGGTCCCAGGAGGGGCCAGAGGGCACCTCTTCTCCTGGAACCTTGAGCATCTCCCATCAGCCTCAGAGTCCCTGGCCATGCGTGGGAATCATTTGAGACAGCGTCCAATAGGACATGAAGGCCTGAGTTGGGAAGGCCCAGGACAGACTGGGAGAGTGAGAGCGCCCAGGGCCAACCTGGCCGGCAAGGTTCCTAGCTGCAGGACAGAGGGGCCAAGCTGGGTGCCTCTCTGCTTTTTTATTTTATGACTATTGTTAAAAAAAAATTCTTGAAGGGCTGGGGAAGGGGCCCCAGTGGTAGACTGGCGAGGTCCTGTGTGCAGTGGCCAATACCGCCAACAAACCTGGAGCCAGGGCTTAAAAGAACACGTTGGCAAACCCCTTTCCTGTTCCTGAATCCCTAGGTCCTCCTTCTTGACCCTGTGCAGACTTTTCAGGGTTCTGGACAAATGCTCGTCAAGACGGGGAAACAATGCCAATCCAGAGGCCATCTCCAGGAGCTGGACAGACACAGCCACCTGGGCCTTCCTGCCTGGAGGTCTTGGCGCCCTGCCCTCTGCGGGGACAGGCAGCTCACTCTGACTGCCGTCCCATCCAGACCCGGCACCTGCTGGACCACGCAGAGCCCGCGGCCCCTCATTGTCCTGCTAACCACTGTGTGAAGGTTCCGGGCGTCCTGTGACCTCTCCGTCTTGCCTGGTCACGCTGTGGATGGCCCACTGACACACATCCCCGGGCGGGCGGGCACTGTGCGGGCTGGGGAGGGCCTGCCTGGCCCCTGCGTGGCCTTCTCTCCCCAGCCCTCCTCCCCTTTGCTCTTTCTGTTCTTTCTTTCTTTTCCCCTCTATTTCTGCCTCCCTCCCTCTCTTTCCCTCTCTCACTCTCTCTTTTTCCCCTCTTTTAACATGGTTTTCCTAAAAAGTTTTTTAATCAATCAAATTTGAGGCAGAAAATAGGTTTTGTCACGCCTGGTCCCGGGATAGTGTGACTCTCACCCAGACTCCTGACAGCTCCTCAATGCAGGGAGGGGGCCAAACAGAATATTTCTCCGGGAAAGTGCCCGTTTCCATGACGCTGCCCCTTGTTGTCTGTCTGCCCCCCTCCTCAAGCTGCCACTGACATGGCCCCAGCCCTGTGAAAGGGCCAGGCCTGGAGAGGGGGTGTGCGAGGACGGGAGGCCGAGGGGGCAGGGGAAGGAGCCAGCACTGGGGGGAGCCGGGCAGCCCGACAGCTGTCCTGAGCCTCCATGGCCCCAGAGGGTTGGGAGCAGGTAGGAGAATGGGGACTGGGGCCTGGCCTGGGCTGCATAATCAGAGGAGCCTCATACATACGGAGCTGGGCAGCCGCGGGTGAGGCTCCGAGGCCGAGCCTGGCCAGGCATTGGCTCCCGGTGACTGCAAAGGATGAGCCCTCTCCAGGTCCTGGTACGCTGGACCCTGCCCTGCCCCCCTTCACTCTCCACCATCCTTCCTGGACCCTGGACTCCAGCACCTCTGCCCCTCCTGGCCCGGCCCACCCGGGTGCCCCACGGAGCTCCCAGGCCCCTGCTCTCCCCTCTGCCTCCACCCCATCTCCGTCTTTCACCCTCTCCTCTCTACTCTTCTCGCTCTCTTTTATAATTAATGATTAGTTTTAATTGGTTTGCTTAGGCCGCCTGACAGCAAATTAACAGAAGCCAGCCCAGGGCTGCCAGGCTCGGGTGGGAGACCACTGAGCTTCCGACCGACCGGCCAGGGGAGGCATGAGGCAGGCTGCCCTGTGCACTCCCCTCCTGGCCTGTGGGTTGGGTGAGCTCGGCAGAGGTCAGGCCGCACCGACAGGCAGCAGCCGGCAAGAAGAAGTGTTTCGCGCGGGAGGGCTCACTGGGCCCACCGTCCCCAGCTTTTGTTTCTGTCCTCTTCACTGTCACACACTGGGGTCAGGCTGCTGCCTCTGGTCTGGGGCAGGGTGCGCTTTTGATTCTGCCATCCTCACCTAGACCGTGGGCCAATGGGGCTGGTAGCTTGGCACCTCTGGAGCCAAGATCTTTCCCATGGACAGGAGGAAGGGGCCACAAGGTTGCTGTCGCCATGAGCTTTGTTAGCTGTCCTTAACCTTCTGGTCCTTGGTTGTCTGACGCGAGTAGTTAGGATTAAACACTGGGTGGACAGACGGACAGGTGGATGGATGGAGGGGTGGGCCGCTGACAGTGTGGGTACGCTGGCATTCCTTGGGCACTTTCTGCCATGACCCTTGAGCACATTCCTTCCCCTTTCTAGCCTAGAAGGGTATGCTTATCCTGAGCCTCCCTGAGAGTAGGTCCCCCACTCTCTGGTTTTCCCAGCTGCTCTACCTCTTCCTGGACCTGGCAGAATCCCTCCTGACCACATCCACTTCCTGACTCTGCCAGTCCTTGGGTATGCCACCTACTCATAGGGGCCAGAACAGGCATCAGGCACAGAGAAGGGCAGACAGGAGAAGATACTTTGGCAAGGAGAGAGAAATGGTGCTGGAATGCAGCTCATGGTAGAGCGTGTGCCTAGCATGCTCAAGGCCCTGGGTTCCATTCCAGGCCCTGCCAAATAAAAGAGAATTGAACATGTAGTACTGGGGACTCCTCGCCGCCACCTACTTCCCCCCCCCCCGCCCCCCGCAGGGACCTAGAATCCACCAGTGTCCCAGATCCACCCAGAGGCAGCCTCCCTGCTATGATCCACCAGGCCACCTGCCTGGGGCCAGTGCATCCTGGTCCTGGAACGTGGCATCTCTGCCCCTCCCCCCTTCCCCCAGCCCCAACCAACTCCTAGAAAGTTTCCTGCCGATTGTTCTGTGCGATCAGATCTGCAAGTTGCTCTCTAAGCTTCTTGTCACATTTTGACTTAATGAAGTGCAACTGCTGAGGGATTTGGGTTCAGCGCTCCGGTCTCCGCGCTCCCTTGTTGTCAGAAAACAGGGGTGGTTGGGGACGCCAACACAGCGCTGCAAGTCGTTATCATTCCGGTCAGTCTGTTTAACACAAAATTAAACAAAGAACTAATTAGTGCCTCATGAATTAATAAATGCACAGTTTCCGGGGAGGATGGGAGGGGAGAAAAAGGTGGTAGAAGGGAGATACTAGAGTTGTGGAGTTGGGGGGCTTTGGGGGTCCAAGGGAGACTGGCCAGGACTCCTTGAGAGAGCACAGGCAGAAGAGCTTGGGATGGACAGGACAGTGATGACACCCCAGCCAGGGCCCAGACTGACTGGCCAGGACGTGAGCTCGGCCAGCGGAGCCCACCTGGTGCCTCCTGGTGGAGGCCTGAGGTCTCCGTGCCTGGTCCTGTGGCCTGGTGTGGGGTCCTTCCACTTGGCCCAGCTAGCCTCTCCTCTGTGACTCCTCCCTTTTCCACGCTGGGCCTCTGCTGGCCTCCTCTGCTCCCCCTTTCTCTCTGCTGCCCCCTGTCTCATTTGCCTGCCCAGCTTTCTGCAGACCCTCAGCTCTTACCATCTGTATCAGATAGGTGGATGTTAGAAGCCTGCAGGGCGGCCCTCCACAACCACTGCATGCCCACCACACCCTTAGTCCTCCCAGAGGCTATACTGGCAGGGTGGGCTCTGCCCCGGTGGGCACCCCTCTGCCCCAGCCCAGTACAGGCAGCAAACACCAGCAGAGAGCCGAGCCCTCCTTAAGAGGGCATGTCAGGTACAATTAGCATTATCTGTCTAAATATGTCCTGGGAACGGAGAACGGCTGGTGGGACTGGGTGGCATTCCGGGAGCCCTGTGCAAGGTCACCTCATCTCCCACAATCCCCCCAATCTGATTTGGGGATTACACGGCCTAAGGAAATTGGTGTTATTCCTCTTGCATCATTGATAAGCCACAAATGAGGGAGAGGAAAGAAAAAACGTAGCCAAGAGCACACTCTCCGGAGCGGGGTTGATGCAGAGGCCAGAGCACAGGGCCGGCTCAGCAAGGGCAGGTGGGGCCAGGTGGGTGGGCAGAGGCCTCCTTGGGTTTTCCCTCCGTGCTGGGGGTCTCTCCTGAGTGAAGCTTCTCACATTCCTGCTGTTGGCTGGAGGGCCTGAGCCTGAAGGCCAAGCTGAGTCGTGTGTTGGTTAAAGACCCTCGACATTGTTGGGCCATTTCTCTCTCCCTACGTGGACCTCCAGTAGTTGTGGGGACTTACTGGTGGACTTCAGGTTGGGAGGTGCTATCCGCAGCCTGTTCCTGAGGAGTTGAGGCCTCTTGGTACCTGCCCTGGTCCACCCTTGCCCTTTGGACACCCACTTACTCTAGCAAAAGCTTGGCATCTGTCACTTTTATGTTCGGGGGGTGGGGTGGGGAAGAGTAAAGGGGTAGCCGATGCTGTATTCTGTCGTCTCCAGGCGTCCCTTCTCAGCCACTGCAGCTCCACAGGAGCTGGTAGTCCCCATAACCGGAGCCCCCCATAACCAGAGCCCCCCCCCATGTCTGATTTCCATCTCTCTCTGTGGACAAGAGTGGGAATCATGGTCTGACTTTCCTCCTCTTGGTTAGGGCTGTCCTGAGATCTGTATTTCCCTGGTGATCGGCCCTGCTGCTTTCTGAATTTTCAGACTTTGGTTGGTATGTGCTTAAGTGGGTCAAAATCAGAGTCTACTCAGCATGTCTGAATGGCTGACCCCTGCAGCTGGCCTCAGAGCATCAGCCCCTCAACCCACAAAGTGGCAGGGAACCCTGGGGGCACAGAGAGTCTTGGAGGGCCTGCCCTGGAGAGTTGTGGAGTTCCTGACTGAAAAGGCTAAGGGGAACATGGCATGGTGTGTAATCCCAGAGTCTTGGGTATCTGAGACAGGAGGACTGCAAGTTCAAGGCCAGCCTCAGCAGCTTTGAAAGGCCCTAAGCAACTTTGAGAGACCCCGTCTCAAAATACAAAAGGCATGGGAGAGGGGGATGGGAATGTGGCTCATTGTCAAAGTGCCCCTGAGTTCAGTCCCCAGAACCAAAAAAAAAAAAAAAAAGAAAAAGAAAAAAAGACTAACAGGCTCCTCTCTCTTCCTCCCCAGGATGAAGTGACACCCCATCAGCATCTGAGGCACCTCTAGGACCCGTTAGGAGGTAAGGCATGCACCTTCTCCATAATCCTGTGTCTTCTCTCCTGCTGGTGACCACTCGCATGCATGACACACGTGTCATCCTGAGTACCCAGGAGAAGTGGGAAAGGTGGGGGGGACAGGAAATGGGAGCCATGCTGCCCACTGGAACCTGGCAAGAAAAGATGAGCCCCAGCAGAGCTTCTCTGATTGGCTCTTTGGCTGGAAATGGGCAGGGGACTCATGGATTGCAGACAGGGGCAAGGACTGTGCTCCAGGCAGCATGGGACAGTGGGACTCTGGGGCCCAGGCTTGGGCTGCCGGTGGTACCATGCACCGCTCTGGCCGCCACTGCTGGCTCTCCCTGGAAGCTCTGCTGTGGCCCTGCCAGACAACCCTGTGGGCTTGAAGCCCTGGAACTCCCCCTCTGCCTGTCCCCTCCAAGGCTGGCCACCCAATTGGCCTCCTCCTTCCTCCCACGGAGGGGAGAGCAGACCACAGCACCCTGCTTTTCCACAGCCCAGGACTCCCCCTGGGCTGGGCACATGGGGCTGCCCTGGTCTACCCAACCTTCACAGGCTGTCACAGTCCCCTGGTGGCTTGTGGCTCGAGGAACCACAGGGCCACCGGGCCTAGGGCCCCAGGCAGTGCCGTGTCAGAGGTGACGGGTGGAACGCCAGTGTTATGTAAATAGTGGGGCCTGCCTGGCGGGCGAGCTGGCTGGCTGCAGCCATCCATCATCTCCTCTCGGCGGGGCGGGGGACAGACAGGGCACCGTGCGCTTGGCTCCAAACCTGTTTGTTTTCCCTTTGTCTCTTGCATTTCGGGGGCCGGCTGCGACCGGCTCCGGGTTTTGTCCTGCTGACCCCCTCCCCTCAGGAGGACGGGGGGGGGGGGGGGGGGAGGGAGGAGAGTCCCCAGGCTCCCACTGCGGCATCCCTTTCGTACTTCAAAGGCTACCCCAGCATTGTCTGCGCCGGCGGGCAGTGGCCCTGAAAACGTGATCAGAGGCGGCCCGGTGTAGGGCAGGCCCGGCCCGCGCCCTGCGCTCTCGCTGGGGCCTGTGGATTCCTCCCTTTGCCGCCAGCACCACCCTGGTTACAGCCTGCTCCCGGGTCCTCTCTGGCCTTTCTCTCCCTGCACCCCTTCTCACCCCCTTCTGGCTGCTCCTTCCTGCTCTCTCAGCCTCAGCCTCCTCTCAGGCCTTTGAGAATCTCCACCCCTTCCTATCATCCCTGAGAATCTCTAGCACAGAGAATCGCTTCCCAGGATGCTGGGAGCTGGAAGTTGGCTTCCTGTGCTAGGACTTGTTCTTCCCCTTCTCCTCTCCACTTCTGCTCCTTTGAAAGTCCAGGTTGAACATTGGAGCAGGCATGCAAGTCCTGAAAGTTGGTCCCATGAGCCTCCATTTTCTGAAGCAGGCCTGGGCTAACTCTGGCCCCTGAGCCTCGTTTGGCCCACAGTCTGTTTTTATAAATAAAGTTTTATTGGAAACAGCCATGCCCATTCATTTGCATACTGCCTATGTCTACTTTCACTCTAGAGGGGCAGAGTTGAGTGGTTACAACAAACTGTTTGGCCTACAAAGCATACAATATTTCATATCTAGCCCTTGACAGAAAAGATTCTGGCCTCAGCCCTGGAGGTTCTGGCTGCTGCTCTCTGTCTCTGTGTGTGTGTCTCTCTCCCTGGTAAAATATATGTAACGTGAAATCTGCCTTCGTGACGATGTTAAGTGTACCATTTCCTGGCAGTACATGCATTCACAGTGCTGTGTGCCGTCATCATGAGCTCAGTGAGATTGCTCTGAGGGGCGTGGGCGTTTGTCTGGGAGCCCCGTGCTGGGGATTGCAAGCTGTTTGCTGTCCTGGTCTCTTGGGGAGCCCCCATCTCTTCTCTCCTGAGGGCTTCACCCTCTGCTCAGTCTTCCTGCCTATAAGTCCCAGCCCTTCTCTCCTCATCTGAGCTCCCTCCCAGCTCTGACTTCCAGTACCCAAGTAGCCTTTAGCAGGCTGTTTAACCTCAGACCCAGTTTCCTCTTCTGCATGGTGAGAAGAGCATCTACTTTGCAGGGTTGTTGGGACAAGTGAGTGAGTTATGGCTAAAAGCGGCCAGCCCAGGACCCAATAGGTAGCAGAAGTACATGGTTCCTCCTCCCTCCCAGAGTCTGTCTCCAAAGTGGGCCCACAGTGGGCTCCTTGGCCTGGGTCCTTGACAGGCCTCTGGGCAAGTTCCACGGAGCTGCCCCTGCTCTGGGCACCTCTGAGTTTGATCCCTTGAGAAGGCATGGCTTCTGATTCCAATGAACCTGTGGAAGAGGAACACCCCCTGGGCAGTGTACTGCAGATGGCCTTGTAGATGACCTCTCTGAGTGCCAGCATCTCAGTCTGTAAAACAGAGTCCTGACCACCATGTTCTGCTCTTCGGACTGTGGCTAAGAAGAACCAGGTGTTTGGGGACTAGCCCTGAAGGCTGTGGCAGGTATTGCCAGCAGGGAAACAGGCCAAGAAAGAGTCTGGGTCTGAGCTTGGTCCCATGGGGGTCAGGCCACTGTGCTAGCTGAGAAGTCCCTGGAACTTATTTGGTGGGCAGTTAGTTGTTCTGTCCAGGGTCACGGCCAAGGCTGTCCTGGTCCAGCACCATGACTGTGGGCTAACCTGGGGGCCAGGCTCCAATCCCTAGAGGAGAAGCTGGCAGAACGGGGAAGAATGAAGTTTTACATGTCCAGCTTCTGGGGCTGGAGCTGAGGTGCGCACTGGCCACCCTCTCCTGCTGGTTCTCCGCAGCCTCTTTTCCTGGCTTCTGTGTGGGCACCGGCCTTGGGTGCCTCTCTCCTTTCCTCCAGTCCTTCTCTGTACCCCGGGAGTTTTTCTCCCTCCCTGCCTTGCCTCCACCCCCCGCGACTCCGGCTCCCTCTCCTCTCCTCTCTGCTCTCTCCTTTTCATCTACTCGGAAGGCTTTACTTTACTTCCTTGTCACCCTAATTGATTGCATTAACCTTTCAGCGTATTGGATTTCCCCGGCATCGTGCAGAGAAGCCCTGTGCAATATGCTTATAATCTGAGCCATAATGGACAGTTTGCAGTCAACAAGCCCCTTCTCCCATCGGCCCCGTTGACATCTCTCTTGCCCAGGCCACCCTGGCCACTTCCCTGGCTGGCAGGGGTGGGGCAGTGGAATGGGGCCGGGAGGAAGTGAACACACCCTTGGACCCACCAGTGCATTTCCCTGCCTCTCCTTTGCCCCAGCCCTGCTTCTCTTCTTCCAAGCTCCTTGGCCTGGGTCCTTGACAGGCCTCTGGTCTTTAAGAGTCCCCTTGGCTTGGCTTTCTGCTCCTGGGACTCTCTGCCTGCTGAGTGGCTGGTGGGGCCAGCGTGGAGTTGGTGAAGGCGAGGGTCCCCTGTTCCCCAGAGCAAACTGTCCCTCTGTCACTTGCCTGGCAGGCTTTGGAGAAGAATGATGGGGATGACTGCAGGAGGCAGGGGGTGGCTGAGAGATGAGATCTTTGGCCTTGACAGGACCCTGAGTCAATGGCAGGCCTCTGTGGGCCTCTGGCAACTGGACCACTGCTGCAAAGAGTGTGGGGGCACAGGGGAGACAGAAGGAGGGGATCCGTCAGAGCCGAGGGAAGAGAGAGGAGCACTGCCAGGGCTGGCCACCCCTGAGCCAGGCGGCAGCAGCTTTTCCCAGCAGCGAGGACCTAACACGTGACGCCTCAGCAGCCCTGTCTCCAGCACCAATGTCATGCTGTGCGACTGGGTAGTCAGTGAGACATCTCAGGGTCTCGATGTGCCACCAGATGTTTAGCAGTAGCTTTGAGCAGATCCATCTGCCTTCATCAGAGGAAGAGGGATGGCGCAGCAACAGGCAGTGCGCCAGCAGAGCCCTGTGTGGAGCAGTCCCACCTGGCCTGACTTGGCTCTCTCAGCTGGGCTCCTGGATGGTACCTGCTAGTCCAGCAGTAACAGAGCAGCCTGCCCCATGCCCGCTGCCTAGTCCTGGAGCTCAGGCCCAGGCCTGAGTCCCAACCCCATCCATCCTGGCCAGACCCTCTGTCCAGCGGCCTGGTCAGCCGAGTCGTCACTCATGACAGGTTGGGATGTCAGGTTGAATACATTAGTGTCAGGCTGGAGGAGCAGGCGGAAGCTCCCATTAGCCCTGGTGGTACTTCCTCTCTCCCACACTGTTCTCTCCCGGCCCTTTGCCCATCATCTTCTCCTTCCGATCATCCCTGCCTCCTCCCATCACTCCATCACTCTGAAGGGCAAGCTTTGGCAAGAGAGAGCTGGACCTCGGTCCTTCCCATCCTCTCCCAAGGATTTCGGGGGTAGGCAGAGGGCACAGCAGGGAGAAGCCAGGCTGCGAATTAAAGTTTGTGATTGTCAGTGTCAGGAGAAGCTAAATAACCCTGTAACTAGTATGAAGGTGAATTCACGGTCTGCTGCACATGGAGAATACGAGTGTCTGCCAGACGGGCGAGTGCGCAGCCCGGGAGTCCGCCGGCCTTGGTGGGTAGCCTCCTCTCCAGGGACCCAGCGAGAGGCAGGAGGAGAGCCATGAACTCTCCCGCCCCTGCCAGGGAGCAGCTGCCGGGGAGCCCCCACCAGGCACCCGGGGGCAGCTCAGTGGCTTGACAACCTACAGGCCCTGGCAGCAACGACCTAGGGGGACATTTGTAAGCACCAGCAGTATACACTCACCAACACCATCCTCTACTGGCAATTGCTGTGTGCTGTGTGCCCACAACTCCCAAGCAGACAGTGCTGTTGTGACTCCTGCCTTTTCTCCCCACTTTTTTATAAGTGCTTTATTGAAATATAATTCACATACCATAAAATTCACCCTTTTAAAATGTACAATTCAGTGGTTTTTAGTATATTCATGAGGTTGGGCATCCATCACCACTATCTAATTTTAGAGCATTTTCATCCCCCTGAAAGAAACCCCAAACTCATCAGCTGTCACTCTCCATCCACCCCTCCCCACAGGCCCGGGCAACCACTAGTTATTATTCCCTTCAGATGCTGAGGAAATGAAGGCTCAGAGAAGGCCAGTGACTTAGTGAAGGTTGCACAGTCAGCATATGATAGAGCTGGGAGACTCCAGAGCCAGTGCTCCAGGAGGGACCGTTCCACGTCCTGGCTACCCCCCCCCACACACACACACATACACACACATGCCCTGCCACATGTTTCTGACAGTTTGGACTCAAACATGTACATGCACCATCCAAACATGTAGGCCCAGACAGAGACACACATCTCTCTTCTCCCCAGATAACTTGCGACTCCATGCACAACAGCTTCACACACATCCCTGTAAGGACGGCTGTTGTCCCTCCCCTGGATGCTCTCCGGCTGCCCTTGCCCAGCCACACTCCTGCAAGGGAGGCTGAGCACAGAGACCCGCAGCAATCGAGGAGCTGAGTGGCCAGAAAGACCCAGGTGGTTTTGAAGTTTTAAAATGAGAAATCCCCATGGATAATTGTAGCTGAAATAAAAGTGACAAAGCAACCTTCCCAAACAGGTCCCTGCCTTGGCTCGTGCCATTGGTGGTGCTGTGCCCAGGGGGCAGTCCCAGCCCTCTTCCCTGCCTCCCGCCCTCTGCCTCCCTGTCTCTCCCTCTCGCCTCCCTTCTGTTCTGTGTGCCTTACCCGTTTCCTTCCCCGCCTGCCTCTCTCTTCTCTCACACCTCACTTTCCCACCCAAAACTAAAAAGACAAAACAACAACAACAAAAAACACAAAATTTCTGTGGCCAGGCTCTTGCATTTGCAAAATTTAGGAATTATTGTGAAACCCTCACGGTTTCAGATAAGAGATAAATAGGAGGCCCAGAGACAAAGGGAAAAGTAGGCTCGAGAGAGTCTGTTGCATTTGGTTTGGGGTGTTTTTTCCTCCTTCTTCTCTCTCCATCCAAAGCGGAGGATCCGGCCGGGCCAGTTTGGATATTTATTAAGAAAAAGCCAAAGATAATTAACTTTTTTGTTTTTGTTTTGTTTGCGGTGCCTCCCCTGCTGGCACCACTGACTGCCTGGCAAATCAAACCTGCTCCCTGCTCCTGGGTGCTGGGCTGCCGGCAGGTCTGCCGCTGACTGCCCTGAGCCTGCCGGGGCCATTGGCTGCCCACTCAGCCACCTGCCTTGGGTTTTAGACCCCAGGTCCCTTTATGCCACCACCGTTTGCCACGCCCCCAGGCTCTCCTGACTAGAAGAGCACCCTTTAGAGGCGGGTAAGTGGTATGTGGGGGAGGGGCTACTGCTTGGGGTTGTGTCCAGTACTTCCCTTAAAGGGGGGTGGTCAGACTGAGCCTGTCCCATGGGGAAAGGGCATGCCCTCTGGCCAGTTCAAGTCTACTGACTTCCCAGGAGAGGGTCAGGAGAACAGAACGAGCTAGAAGTGCAGGGAGTGGCCAGATTTGGGCCAAGTTGATCCCACCCTTGTACCAGGAGGCTGGTACTCTCCCAGGATCAGTGGCCCCTCGGGAACGCCCAGGAGAAGACTCTGGCCCACAGAACCACCCTGTGGTGTCTGTCCTCCTTCAGAACCAGGCTTTGTCCTGTTTCCATTTCCCACACGGCCTAGGCTGCCAGGGGCCATGGCACAGTGGCCAGAGAGCAGGGGCTCGGGTGAGAAGCCAGCTGCCTCTGATCAGCTGTCCTGGAACCTTGTAGATCCCTGGTGTCAAGCTGTGGCCTGAGCCCAAGCCCAGCTTCTGGCCAAAAAGATGCCACTGAGGGTTAGAGACCTCTTGAAGGGGGACAGAGCTGAGATCTCAGGAGCTAGAACAGCCAGAGTGAGGAAGGCCACCACCATGTTGTGCTGAGCTGCCTGGGACTGGGGGTGTGATTCGCCCCGGCAGGGCCCTCCCCAGCCAGGCAAAGGGCAGCCATTGTGAGGTCCTCTAGGTGAGGATACTGCTTTGGAGCTGGACATAGAGAGGAGGACATTTTTCAAGGATTTTTCTGGCCCCCTTTTTTTTCTCTGAAATATAAGGATGTGCAATTTTTTTGGTTTCAATTTAGCATTGGAGAATTTTATAATTTAGTAATTAAAATCTCTGATAGGCTTTAGAAATTGCGGCTAATTGAATTTAATGGGAAGATGATTTTCAATTTTATTTGATTACCGGGACCCCTGGCATCGGTATTTATGGGAAAAAAATGGGAAATGTGCTGTGTGGGCTAAGATGGCATAATTGAATTAGGGATAATCGGATTTCTCCGTCATGAATTTCACTATAATTTTCCTATAATTTTCCATTAGATATCTAGTTTACAAATATTCACAAAGAAATGAAGCTCTTTCGGAATGGAGATTGCTGGCTAACAGGATTACAGGGCCGAGCGTGCGGCTATGCCAGCCCCTACCCTACCATAATGCGATCCCTGTGTCTGCCTTACGCTTAGTGTGGCCTCGGCCCTTCGCTCTGCCACCCACTCTGTGGCTCTTTCCTCCCCTTTGTTTCCTTTTCATCCACATTTGCCCCCCCCCCCGCCCGACACCCACCTGTCCGTGCCCAGGCATGGGCTCTGCTGGCTGATGAGCCCGGGCCGTGGCCCAAGCCGTGGCACCTCTGTCCCCCCAGCTCCCCACACTTCCCATCCACATTCTGCTGGCTCCCCACTCTCCCAACACCCTCCCTCTATGAGCCTGGGGAGTGCGCTCACACGCAAACACACAGACTCCCTCGCAGGTGCGAACATGCTGGTTCACATGCACACTCGGTCCTTTGGCCGGGGCTTTTGTGCCCTGGCCCAGTCGCCTCAGAGGGAACCAGTTTATTGGGATCCTAGGGTGGGGTGCAGGAACAAAAGGAGCTTTGTTCAAGTTTATGTGAAAGTTACAAATTCAAAATGAGAGCAGATAAAGCATGAGATACCTGGTGTGTAAACAGGTCGGTGAGTGAGAAGGCCCCAGGCTCGGGAGGGAGAGAACGAGTGGGCACACTGGGGGTGCAGGAGGACAGGAGCCAGCCCGGCAGCTTGTCTAGGGAGAGCAGGTGGCTTTCCTGGGTCCTGGCAGAGCCGCTGGGTGGGAGGACTGCTGTAAAGGTTTCCACTTCACTTTTTCTCTTAGGGTGGGGTATCTGAGGAAGAGCTGGAGGTTTTGGGCCCAGGTTCTGGGACCAGAAAGAACTGAGGCATTAGGTATTGACTCCAGGCATGACTGTCCTTACTGTGGCCTGGCCTCAGGGTCTCAGAGGTGTAACCATGTCAGGGTCATCAAGGCAGAAGTAGGCCATAGTCTCAAGAGATGCCTCTCCCCTTGTCTTGAGCACACACACCCAGAGACAGACAGAGGGAGAAATCTGGGGACCTCTTCATTACACAGCCTCTGACCAGTGCATGCAGTGCCCCTACTTCTTCTCCGACCTCAGATGCTAAAATGCCAAGTTGGCCTCAGTTTCTTGCTTCTCTGATCTGTTCTCTTCTACCAAAGGCCCTTGCTTTTGGGAACAGCCCATCCGCCTGCGGTGACTGACTAGGGCCATTGTCTCAGCAGATCAGACGCTCTCCAGCGGCCCAGGTCTCCCCCCACCATAGGCGGCACATGGCAGCCCCTCTATCTGGCCCTGCCTGCACCACCTCCTCCCAGCCCTCGTAGTTTGCCCTATGAGCCATTCCCTGCCAGTCTTAGCCCACCAGAAGACACAAAGTTACGTGACGGCCAACCCAGTGGGCACTGCCTTGGTAACTGGAAAGAGAGATACTTTCCTATCCACCCAGGCACTCCTCAGGGGTCACTCCTGACCATCGGCCAAAGCCCAGAAGGACATTCAAAGCCAGCCAAAGGCACACAGGTCCCCTATGCAAGGAGCTCCTGGTCTGAGCAGACATCTTCAAATGACCTTCCACTGTCACCAGACTTTCCCTATACTCAGTTGCCCACCCTAGGACTGGGATCAATGGCCTATTGTTATAAACCAAACCTGCAAGAGGGCAGAATCCTTGCTTTGGGGTGCCCTAGGTGGCAGCACCCAGAGGTAGGTGTGTGCCCCAGAGCATTCCTGGACACAAGGATGCCTTCTCTGAAACCCCCACGGGGAGCAGAGTAGTCCCCCCTGACTGGTTTCCCTGGGCCTCCAGTTGATTCTCAGGCCTGGCTTTGTGTAGCGTGGGGCTTGATTGGGTTTAGGAGTTCTGTCCCCTTACTCAGGGTTTTAGGTCCAGGGGACTCTCAGTAAAGACTTTGAGCCTCTCCAGATACTATCTGCATATAGTGTTGGGGATAGGGGGAGGTTTATGTGACAGCTAGAAATGGGGTTTGCCAAAGAAGTCATCAGAGAGGGCTGTGGAATAAATTCAAGATGATACACTCTTGTGAGGCCATTTAGAACCAAAGAATAATTAGGAAAAAAGAAGAAAAATAAGGGGAAAGTAGGAGAAAGAGTAGATTGACATCTTTGCCCCAAGGCCTCCTCTTTGCAAAATAGAAATATTGCAGAAATATGCCAGCGCCATTTTGCTGAATGCCACCTGAGACCAGAGAGAGTGAGAAGGGCCTGTTTCCCTCCCTTCACGGAAAGGGAGTGTGGCCCCTCTGGAAAATAGGAAAGAAGGGAAGTAGGGAGAGAGAAGGCCTGGCTTGCAAGAGGCAGAGAGCTGCAGACAGTGGGAGCAGGTCCTGTATTAGCAAAATTGCCCTCGAGGCCCCATAGGTAACTTGGCTTATTAACATACATGGCTGCAGCAGGGACCTGGGGGCGGGATGGGGGGTGCTGAGACACTCACCAAACTCTATGGGAGAAAAAGGAGAGTAAGGATAGAAGTTAGTGCCCGGTTCCGCCGGAAATGAAGTCTGGAATGAAGTCCAGTGTCAAAGTGGTCCTGACTCCCAGGGCACAGAGGAAACAGGTGGCAGGACCCTGGCACTTTGGTTGAGGGGTGCCTGTGCTCTCTCTGGGAATGCAAGGGGGACGCGTTGGGAAACCAGCCCCAATGATGGTAGATGAGTGGAGGCGCGTCCCGTCCCGAGGAAAGACTGCCCGAGGGCCGGCCCAGGGGAAGTCAGGGGGCACCAGACCCATTCGCGTCGGGCTGTGGGGCAGTGGCCCAACTGGAGGTAGGAGAAAGAAAAAGAAAGGCCGGGAGACCAGGGACCTGCGTCGCAGGGAGGGCGCCAGGACCCATTTCAAGGGCAAAAGCAAAGCGAAGCGGCGGAAACCCCAGTGTGTCCCGGGCGGGCGGGCGGGCGCTCCCGGGAGCGCGGGTGCGGGGGGCCCGCGAGGCCGACGCGCGAGTTTCCCGACACGCCCAGCCCCACCGCCCGGGACTCCTTTTTCCCTCGAACTCAAAGAACCACAACAAAATGAGGGAATCGGGGTACCAAATGTCTTTGATACCTCAGAAGCCCGGGGCCACCGGGCAGCGCCAAGAGGAGCGCGAAAGCGCGCGTCCCGGCGGGCGCGGTCCCGCGGCGCCTCGCACCTGCGCCCGCCCGCGCGGAAAAGTTTGCACGGCCGCGCGTGGCGGTGGCGCGTGGGACGGGCGCGCGCGGGCGCGCGGGCGGCGGCCGTCGGATCGCGTTCGCGGGGCCGGAGCGGCGGAGGGGAGCGTTCGAGCGCGCGCGCCAGCGGCCGCCGAGAGTTGGCGCGTGCGCGCGCGCCGTGCCAGCGCCTCGCTCCGGCCGCGAGACAGCCCCCCCCCACACCACCCCACCTCCCCCGCCCGCGCGGCACCGAACGCAGAGTCCCCGCCTCCCTTCTCCCGAAGTCAAAGGTTTGGGGAATCACTGAGCCAGTAAGGCCGCCCGCCCGCCAGAGTCGGTGCGCGAGAGGCGCGCACGGGGGCGAGCGCACGGCGCGGGCGAGCGCGAGCCCATTCACTTCAGCACCTCCGCGAGGCGGGCGGGCGGGCGGAGCGCTGATCTTTCACCTGCCGGAGCCGCGCGGGCCCGGCGAGGAGGCGGCGCCGCGGCCGCCCTGCCAATCACCTCGGCGCCTGGCAGCGCCCGGCCGCTCCCGCCCGCGCGCTCCCTCCTGCCAAACTGTTACCCTGAGTGTTACCGTCAGGAGCAATGACATCAGGGTTTTAAAACAACTTGTTATTCGGGGAGTAATCAGTTGCAATTAGGCATTAATTAAGTATTATGAAAGTTGATTATTTAAGTGAATTCGGCTTTCGACTCTCCGACTATGGTGAGTACCGGGAGCGGGCCGGGGGAGGGCCGGGCCGGGCGCTCGGCGGCGACCCCCGCGGGGCGGCGGGCCGGGCCGGGGCGCGGCGGGCGCCCCTGGGCCTCGCGGGCCTCCCCCGCCAGGCCGCGACCGCCGGCGGCTCCGCTCGAGTTGGTGAACTCGGAGCTGCCGGGCGCGCGCGGCCGGAGCGTGAGAGCGAGCGGGACGGGCGCGGAGGAAAGTTTGGCCGCCCGGCCCGCCGGGCCCGGCCCGCGCCCCCGGCCCGGGATGCGCCGCGCGGGCCGGGAGGGAGCGCGGCGGGCGGGCGGGCGGGGGCCGCGCAGGCACTAACCGAGTCTTCTCTCTCCCCTCTGCTGCCCGCGACGTTCCTCGCAGAGTTTGGGACCAAGGAGCGGAGAATGGATCTTGGAACAGGTACCGGCCGGTGGGAGCCCCCGGGAGGCTCTTTCGCTTTTCTTTCGGTTCTTTTACGGAAGTTATTATTTTTAGCCCAATCAGCTAGCAGCTGGGCCCGGGTGCGGGCCGGCGCCGAGGGTCCGGGCCGCCGCCCCTGCGCCCTGCTTTCTGGAGGGCCATAGTGTTGTCATTATTTGTTACTTGCCTAGTGACTGTGACTAATTTGATGCTTGTCATTATGAAAGAACCGAGAGGACGGGGAGCTGGGGGGCACCCAGAAAGAGGATTTAGGGGTTTTTGTGGGGGTTTTTGATCTCCGTGTTTTTTTGTTTCCTTTCTTTTTGGTATGCCTCCGTATTTTTGTTTTGTTTTGTTTTCCTGTGTGTGTTAAAAGTAGTTTACTCCCCTCCGCAAAGATCTCTGTGTGTCTGGCAATGGGGTGTGTGTTTTTATTTTTTTAGTGGGGGGTGGTTTAGTTTTTGAAAGCAGCGTCCTGTTGGGAAAGGTGGTTAGTCTGGTTTCGGGGCGACTGTCTCAAGGTAAAGGAATTTAATTTATTTGGGACAAGGCTGTGTCGGATGATCAAGCTGCTTATTATGGCTAATGAGTGTTTTTCACCTGAGAATCTGTGGGCTGAGGCGGCTGTTATCAGTTCAAAGTGAGGGGCCCAGGACTCTCCCAGCCCCCTTTTAGCTGGCACCCTGAAGTGGGTGATGACCAAGCACCAGACTTAGGCACCTGGGTCTGGAACTTGGGTTTGGCTCCAGGTAGTGAACCACTGACCTAGGCAGAGTTTGTCTTGAGAATTCAGTGTCTTAGTGGTTGTGATCTAATAGTTCTTGTCCCCTGTGGGATTCCTACCTGAGTGGGTGAGGGCTGCCCTAAGCGCCTCAGGCTTCCTTCGGACCCTCACATCCTAGGGGGTCAAATGCAACTCTCTGCTTCCAAAGTGTCTTAAAAGAAACAAACAGGCTGATAACCCATTGGGACTAATCACTGAGCCTTTCTGTTTCATTTATGGAAGGAAAGGTGGTATCAGAGTTAGTGTCAGACTTTTTGTTTGTGACAGGCCCAAGTCCATGACATGGTCACTTGGCACCTAAGAGCTGACATTCAAACGAACTCTGAGGTCAACTGGAGTAGATAGCACTGGTGGGAGGGATCAGGGCAGGTGACATGGTGGTGGGCTTTGGAGCTGTGTGAGGTGGGTGGAGGGCCCTTCACAGAATATTTAGACTGTGTCCCGACAGGTGTGATCTTGGCTAATGGGCTGTGGAGGTCCTCAGGACTTCTGTGCCCAGGAAGGGTGTGATGCCCCCTGCTGGGAAAAATTGTGAAGGTGTCTGAGGCCAGCTGCCACCCTGCCCCTCCCTGCCTTCCACGCCCACAGAGAACCAGCTCACTCCTACCTCTAATCAGGTGTCTCATCACCTCCCTCTCAGGCCCCACCCCCTTCTTCGAAAATGGGACCCCCCCACCCATCCAAGCCAAAGGGGCAGACTTCCGAGTTGGGCCAGGTGTTTCTGCAGTGGCCCCTACCTGGCCCAGGTGAGCCTCTGCAGTGGGTGGGCATTATTCAGTTGGGAGACAGGTCCTCCTGTCTTCCTCCTTCTAACTTGGGTGCCAAGTGGAGCTGGCTCCAGTCCTCCTGCCATGCCAGTCCCACCAAGGCTGCTGTGGGGGCACCACTCCACAGAACTTCTGTGGGTGTCCTGATGGCCTGGCAGGAGACAACTGACAGAGCCTCCTGGGGCACCTCCCAGAGCCCTGGGGAGACTTACTTCTCCCAGCAATCCAGGGACAGGCTCTGGAAACTTTTCCTAGAAGCCAGAGGGCCCTGGAGGTCAGCTAGAGCAGGGCACTCCCAATGGGACCCAGGCTGGACTCTGGCCATGCAGAGTCCAGGGTGTCAAAGTTCTGGCTGTTTCCTGGAGGAGTCATCTGACGATATCATCTCAGCCTCTTCTCTGAACTTGGAAGTTTCACTTAATCTCAGAACTTCAGAAGAAAAACACTTTTTCCTCACTTCACAAAAAAAGGGGAAGCAGATAGGGACTTTGAGGTCTGTCCCTTCTGAGTCTATCTCTGGGCCAACTCTGTGCTTCCTGACCTAAGAGCATCCCCCTTGACCTTTGACCTCTGGGACTCACAGGGGACACTGCCTCATCTCTGGCCAAGGCTCATTGCTGGTGCAATGCAGGGCTCTCTTCCTCTGAGGGCAGCATGGACAGCTTCAGCAGAGGGCCTCCTGGCACACACAGTACAAGGCTGGAGACACGGGCCCCAAGAGTTGCCAGCACAAGCATTGGTTCATGGGTTAACATCCCCTGTGGCCCAGGACACATCCAGCCTGAAGCACTCTGACCATAAGTAATTCAGTGACAGGAGAATCCAGGCTTCTCAGGAAGGGACAGCAGGACCTCAAGACCTTCAGGGGCCATGTGGACCCCGTTTCCCCCACCATGGTTCAGCCAAGGGCTGGATCAATCTGGACGTCTTTAGCAATAAAAAATGCCGATGTCGTCCTAATTCACCAGGCCCCGAGATGACAGCAAATTTACATTTTTTAATTAAACTAGCAGCCAGTTTTTATGAGAGGGGGTTGGGTTATGCAAATCAAATGGTTGTGTACGGAAGATTAGGAGAGTTTGGGAATAAATTCCACAAATGCTAATAAAAAAAAAAAAAAGGAAAGAGAGGGAGGGGGAGGAGAGAGAGGAAGAGAGGAGGACATAGTTCCATTAGGCCCTTTTAGAGTGATTTCCCAGGGGGTGGGAGCTGGGCGGGGGAGGGGCAGGGAGGAAGCTTTCAGATACAGGTAAACCATTCTGCTTGAGAAGCTCCCTGGGATTGGGCCCCCACCAGGCTGAATCCTGGGTCTGAACACAACTGGAAGCCAGGGTGAAAGCCGCTGTGAAAGAACCACTTTGAACTTGCCCTTGATTATCTGAGTTATGAGTATAACACCTCTCTCTCCTAAAAGTAGCTGAGGAAGGAGAAGGGCTGTCCAGTAGAGGATCCAGAGTTGACTCTGCTGGGTAAAGGGCCCAGTAGGCAAGAGGGCAAGTTCAAAGGGATAGCCATGGAGCACAGGGGGAGCTAGTGAGGGGTAGCACTACCCACAAGGGGACTGTGGCTAAAACCCTGTGGTCCAGTTGTTGGAGGAAGTAGTGTCACTCTCTGAGGCGGGCCCATTTCTCTGCTGCTAGGGCTCCAGGCTGGTACCCCTTTGCTGTATAGACAGACCCTCCTGTTGCATATTTGCCCAGCCTTCCACTGTGGGGAGGCCAGGAAGGGTGGGGTCAAGAGAGCCCAGACAGGTGCCTTCGTTAGCCTGGTTCTTGAAGTGGAATTTCCTAGTAGCTACAGGCTCTGAGGACACCCAGGCTGCAGGCAGGACAAGGAAGATTGTAGACCACCCTCCCATGTGGTATCTGACCCCAGGGAGCAAGGAGCTTGGCTTTACCAGCTCAGCTCAGCTACTACTGTGCCAGCCCACCTCCTGATTCACAGAACCTTTGGACCTCTCCAAGAGTGGAAGTTTCTAGGAACCTTGCTAGCTCTGGTTACACTCTCAACCCTGCACACACCAGGGATTGGGAAGGGTCTTGTGCTCTTTCTGTAGGAGGGATTTCATGCTAGCTTTGCTAGGTAGGGCAGATTGCTCTCCATTTTCCTTCCTCCCATCCACACTTGTACTTGGCCAGATATACCCACTCAACCAGTCTAAGCTGGGGCCAGCCCCTGCAGTCAAGTTGGGCACCGGTTTTGCCAGTCTGCTACAGGGGGTAGGAGCTCTGGTGCCATCTTGGCAGGAAGGAGCTTCAGAGCCAAGGACAGAATGGGCTGTCTTGGAGTAGTAAGTTTCCTGGTACCATTCAGACAACCTGGCTTTGCACCAGGGAGTGACGCTGGGCCTGACTTGAGCATCAGATGACCTTTAAGGTCTTTGGCTCTCCAACTCCCAACTTGATTTTGATCAGTGGGGCAGGCCTGGGGAAGAGTCATATGGACAAGGTGAGAAGCCCGTCATTTGGACCTTCTCTATGGCAGAAAGCATTTGAGATATGCAGCTCTGGGATAGATGGCCTTGAGCCAACCTGGACACTAGTCATAAGACAGCAGAATTAAGGGTAACAGGCCCAGTATAGCTATTCTTCTCAGAAGGCAGAGAGGGCAGGTCTAGGAAGGTCCATAGAGGGACCCCACCCCAGGCTTTTGCTCCCTGCTAGGGACAAGCCAGGGGAACCCAGTAACTCCTCTCTAAGAAAGGCAAGGGGCCAGCTTCAGACAGTCCTCCTGCCCTCCTCGCCTTCCTGGGCTCTGCCATGTGCCCCACCCCCACAGCCAGAGAATCTGGCTGAGTTGCAACTTGGGTTTTTATGATGGAAAAATAAAATAAACGAAGGCACCTTTGGAGGGCTGAGTCACAGCAGCAGCATCTCCTCATTAAAGCTGCTGCCGTGGCTCAAGTCCCTGCCCACTGCCCAGGGCAGGGGATTGGGTGGAGTTCAGAAGGCTTCTGGCCCCTACTGCTTTTCTTCCTGGAGCCTGCCAGGTTAATAGTGTGTCCCCACTGCTCCATCAGCATTGTGGGGCCACCAGCCCCAGGGACTAGGTTTGTTTAACTCTGCCCTCCCAATGCTGGTTTTTACACCTTGACCACCTGGTAGCTGCTACACAGCCCTTCCTCCTCCTTCTCCTCCTGGTTTGCACCTTCAGAGAGGGAAGGAAGTTGCTCTGAAGTAATTCCTCTCTGTGGGTCCCCAAGACCAGGAGCAATGCTTCTTGGGGGGGGGGGTGGCTGGGCCAGGGTCAGCAGAGTAGGAAGGGGGTGGGGAGGAGGAAGGCTGGCAGATATAGCCCTGGCATGCAGAAGAGAGTGTCCCTCCCTGGGAGGGCTTAGCAAAGGTGGCAACCTTGTGGTCCAGCACACACCCATTTGGCTGCCTGATCATAGACGGGCACCTCACCCCTGGGGCTCCCAGGATACGTGTTCCCCATTGAGGAAGAACCCCTAGGCAGGTGTGAGGCCACAACTGAGTGAGCTCTTGGGGGCAGTGTGGGATGGCTGAAGAGATTTGTGACCCTGTCACAGGAACCAGGGACCCAAGAGCTATGTGAAGGAGTGGCCTTGTGGGCCTCTCCACTACCCACATCTAGATGTCTTCCCAGCCTTTTCTCTGCCTTGTCCTTACCCCCTCTGTGAGCAGCCCCTGCTTCCCCATTGTTCAGCCCAGGGTTTCTGCCTTCCTCGACAGGCCACCTGCTCCAGGCAGTCCTTCCTACTCACCTTTCCTGCCCAGTACCTTGCTAGCCTCACACCCAGTTGATCCTGGAAAGAGATAAAAGGGGTCTGGGGGCTCTGAGGATCTAGTTATTGGTATGCCATTCATGTACTGTGGTTCCCAGGAGGTCAAAGCCAAGGACCTTGTTTTCTTTTGTGATTGCTGCCCCTAATAGTGACCATTAGCCACTGTGTTGACATCTCCTCCCAGTGCTTGGTACCAGGCTGGCTCTCATGCCTTCCCGCTGTAAGTGCTAGTGCGATTGATTGATGGATGTGCCTCTTCCCTGAGTGCCTGCCCAGCTTCTGAGTGGGGGCAGAAGGAGGAAGGCAGGAAATGTTGACTGATTCCCTTGGGAGCTGGGTTTTAGCTCCTCGAGAGCTTTCTAGTGCTTGGTTTACAGGAAGAAATAGGGCTAGGATCAAGGATGATATGAAGGGCCAAGGGGGCCTAAGGGCAGAGACAGGAGTTGTAGGGTTGGATGGGCGCCCACAGCCGCTCTTGGCCAGGACTGTGGTGTGCAGCAGGGAGGGCCTGGGGCAGGAGGTCAGACTGCCACGCCAGGGTATAGGAGTCCAGTAGCCAGTGGTGTCTGCACTTCTCTACCTTCTCCCTGGCCCCATCTCTACCTTCCCCACCATGCAACCCTCACTGGAGCATGTCTGTCTGTCCTCTCTAGGCCAGGACCTGCCCCCACCCCAGCTGACAGACCCAATATAGGCAGTAAGGCCCAAAAGGGGGCCATGGGCTTATGCTTAGCCCATACTGCCGCAGTCCACCCCATAGTCTTGGGTTTGGGTTGCTCCTGAGCTAAATGTAGGATCTGCTCTTAGAATATCCAACGGGCCTATCCTTTGGGGTCTCTTCCTTATCTTCAGGCCTCATAGGCTTTACCAGTGCCATAGGTGCCTGGCAACTGAAACTGCTTCCTACTCTTGTTGCCAAAGCCAGGGTTCTACAGATCGGGCACATTCAGATACATCCTGTGGCTCCAAAGTCCAGGGATTCCCAGAGGGAACCTTCTCAAGGTGCACTTTTCTATTAGGCTTTGTCCTTCAGTTAAGGGAGCCCCTGGGAGAGAATATGCTGCATGAGAGCAGGAGACTGAAGGAACCAGGCAGAGCCCCAGGTGGGGATCCCCAATGCAGTGGGGAGGTAGGAGCATCCCAGCCACAGCAGGGAGAGACTGCTGGAAATTTGTGTTAGAGGGAAGTATGTCCTCTCTGTGACCTCCATACTCACCTCCCTTTGACCAGTGCCTCTCTTTCTGCTGCCCCTGCGGGCCCCAGAGCCCAAGGCTACGGCAAGCCAGGGGGTCCTGGTCAGCCAAAGAAGACTAAGGAGGTGCTCCACTGCCCAGCAGGGGGCACCCCCCTGTATCTGCCCCAGGCCCTGCAAGGACACACTGTATGGTTCCACCTGGCCTGGGCCTTCTGGCCCTTGGTGGGGGCAGGGAAGCCTACCTTCCCCACCCCCAGAGGTTCCTTGGCTGAGTTTGTTTGGCCAGGGTGACCTGTTTAATCATCTCATTTTCTGGTGGCCGTTTATTCCTCGTTTCCACGGTTACGGCCCCATTAAGGGGAGAAGCAATAAGGCAGCGAGTCAAACAGGTAATAAAAACATTAAAGCCCATGTGCACAGAGGGAGGATGGGGCGGGGGAGGGGGTGCAGCGAGGTGAGACGGCCCAGGGCACCGCTGCTGAGGTGAGGCCCAGCCTGGTCCCCAAGGCTGTAGGAAGACTGCTCCCAAGTCCCAGTATTCAGCTTAGAAAGTCCCCAGCCCTTGTCCCCTGGGTAACAGGCTCTACTTGAAGGTGAAACAGGAAAGAGCAAAGAGAGGGAGAGTGACAAAATCTCCCTGAGGACTGTCCCCAGCTGGTTGTGTGACCTGTTTCCAGGCCCCACCTTACCCTCACTGGGTGGGGGTGGGGGTGATTTCTGACATTGTTTGGAGCTCTAGAATTTTTTTTTCTGCCAACTTTATCAGAAAGCATATTTGTGGTGAGTGCTGCTAACAGGGCCAGTCTGGTGAGTAAATATTCCTTGTGTGGACGGCCCGGTGACCTTGAGAGGGACGAGCATGGTAGCAGGGCCAAGGGTGTGCAGGGAAAGGATGGCCAGGTGGGGTCTATCCCAAACATAAGTGACACACAATGACTTGCCTGTTGCAGATGGGCTAGGGGCCCTTGGTGGTGCCCACAAAGGAATTGCTGGCCAGTGCTTCTAGGGAGTCCCTTCCTCTCGTTAGTGGAAGGCGGCATGTTACAATGGTCAGCCTCCTGGTCAGTCCCAGTGGGCACAGGGCATGTGCCTCCTCTCAGTATCTCCTTCTTGTGCTTCCTGGGTGTCCCAGCCCTCTGCCCTGCCCTCAAGGCTGGCCAGTAAGCAGAGTCAGTGCTGACCGAGGGGGTGTGCCAGGAAGAGTGGGGTGGGTAGGAGTGGCAGTGCCTATGGGTACTGTCCAGGAGCAGAGGAGCATTGCTCAGAGAGCAGAGAGGAACAAGCCTGTAATCTCAGCACCTCTAGAGGGTGACGTAGGAGGATTGCAGGTTCAGTGCCAGCTTCAGCAACTTATCAAGGCCCCAAGCAACTCAATGAGACCCTTTCTCTAAACAGAAAATAAAAATAAAAATGGCTGGGGAGTAGAGCACCCTTGAGTTAAATCCCCAGCATCCCCCCATACCAAAAAAAAAAAAAAAAAAAAAAAGCATGGAGAGCTGAGACCAGCTCTGGGGCCTGAAAGTGGAGGAAGGAGCCTCCTTCCTTCCTTTCTTCCATGCTGTGATCCCTTGCAAATGTACAGAGGCCTGTATCTCCATTTATTAATTTCAAAGTTGATTCTGACTCCGGAGGAGAAAGAGAAGGTATGGGAAACGGGGAAACCCTTTGGCTGGGGACTGTGCCTTGGGAACAGGCCTAGATGAGTTAATATTCTGATCAAACAATTAAAAATAGAAAACGCTCCCAAGGCACCAGCTGCTGAGGCTCTCGGCAACTGTCACCAGCGGGTTCAGGGGCAGGTGGTGCTGGAAGGAGCTTCTTTCCACAAACAGCAAATTTCAGAGGTCACTGAGTACCCACTGCCCTCCCAGTACTAGGGAAGGGTCTGGGGCTCCCAGTCCTCCATGGTTCCCTCAGGGGCCTCAGTGGGGCCTGTGCAGCTTCAGGGCTGCCCTTCTCCCCTGCAGGGCTGGCCACACGGTGAAGTCATCGCCAGATGCCTTGGTAATTGCTTTAAGAGTCCAACTTAAAATAAGATGAAAACTTATATTCCTGGGTGAGGAGTAATTTCCCATCTAATAGTAAATTAATGAAGGGATTATAGCAGGGGGCCTGGCTGGGAGGCCCCACTCATCTGATAAATCCAGGGTCTCCAGGCCTACCAGCTTTGGAGCTTGAGACTCTCACCCCTAGACCTGGCCCTGCTCCTGGGTTCTTCTTGGGCTAAACCATGGCCTGCTCAGGTGGGAGGACACATTCCATGTGTGCTCATGGTCCCTCTTAATGGGAACCAGCTTTTAAAATCCCCATGGTAACTGTGGGTGGTGGTGCACACCTGTAATCCTAGCAACTCAAGAGGCTGAGACAGGAGGGATCACAAGTCCAAGGCCAGCCTCAGTAATTCAGTGAGACCCTGTTTCAAAATTTAAAAATGGACTGGGAACATTTCTCAGTGGTAAAGTGCCCTTGGGTTCAATTCCCAGTACAAAATAATAATAATAACAACAACAACAATAAAAAACAAAACCTCCCATGGGAGAGGCTCAGATTGGACCGTCTGTGGACCTGGGAATGTCCCCATCATCAGTTCCCCTGAGGATGGACCTTAGAAACAGATCCTACTAAGACTCTGGTGAGAGTCTCCACCTGTCAGAACTGTGTGGTGTCAGTGTGGTGACCAGTCATACCATTTTGCCCAGGATTAGAAGGACCCACATCCTGTTAATCTCCTCTGTCCCAGGCAAGCTGGGAAGGTTGATCAATCTGGTTTGGAGGGTGGAAGGTGGGCTGCTTGCTTAACACAGTCCCTCCCTCAGGGTCCTGGAGAGACCAGGGACCTCCAGAACTAAATATATTCTGTCCAGGAAGGGCGATTTACAGCTGGCTCCTGAGACCACCGTGCCCTAACCAGGGCTCACTCCCTCCACAGGTTGTTCACTAGGGGCTTGTGCCCTGTGTGAGCTTGTGCATGCCTCCTGGAGACCAGTGGGCCTAGAATAGGGCTTGCAGCTGTGGTCCTTCCATGGACCACAGTCAGAGCGGGGCTTCTGAAGAGGAATGCCCCCCACAGCCCTCCTGCCAGCCTCCCAGCACCTTTTTTTCTGGGAGATTGAGCTTGTGCCACACCTAATGCTCCACTTCTCCTCACTCTCAGAGAAAGACAGGAATTGTCCTGTTCCCAACTGGGGAGGGCAAGGATGGGATTCAGTGGTAGAGCTCATATCTGGCACCAGGAGGGAAAGAGGATGGACAGAGGAAAGGAAGACACAGGTGAGAAGTGGGAAACCTGGAGACTGCTGGATTTGTTCCCAAATGCCAGGAGATAGGCACAGTGTAGGGCTTCCCTCCCTGGGGAAAGATGGGCTTCCCGGAGGACCACACCACATGGCATGTTGAGTGGGGACACAGGGCTTCCAACCCTGGATATTTACTGTGCCACCTGCCTGCGTTCTGGATGCTCCTGGGCTCCACCATAGTCCACCTGCCATCCATGGACACCTCCCTGGCCTTCCCCACGATGTGGTAGTTGATGCAGGTATGCTGGGAGCTTTCAGGAGCAGAGCTCACCTTCCTGAATCCTCCAACCTGCTCATCTCCTGAAAAAGGGGTGTCCCTGTCTGTAGGGGGTGGGGGGTGGGAACACACGGACAGCTCTTGGCTGAGGTGGAAGTGAGCAGGCTAGATACAGGGCTCTTCAGAAGCAGTCTAAACTCATAGTGTCTTCAGAGATGGTCCCTGAGTGCATTTTGTGTGATATATTTCTGTGAAAGTGGAGACTGTGCAGGGAAGGAAGGTGGGACACTTCCCCTGGTTTGCTGGAAGACCACTAGAGCTCAGCTCAGGAGCACGGACCCCCATGGGCCTCCCCTGCACCACTACAGGGCTACCTTGGAAGACTCCTAGGACATCCTTTTTTTGCAGACAGTTGTCCCTAAGTGGGACCTTAGCCTGAGGGCTTTCCTGAGTTTCCCCTGGCCTCTGTTCGGGTGGATCTCAGAGAGGATCTAGCTTCCTCCCCAGGGTGGACCACACTGATCTCTGAGGTGGGGAGTAGCCCGTGCTCTTGTAGAGACAGGTGCTGCCTGAGTGGCCTGTCTCCCTCCACTCCACACCTAGAGGAAGGAGTTATGGAGCAGTAGGGCTGAGAATTCCTAGTCTAAACAACCCGGGGAAGCGTGCTCAGGGAGGGAGCCACGCCAGAGCCACAGATGGCTTGATCCTGATGGATCGTAAGGGGGAGGAGGGCGGCTTTGAACAGTGGATGTTGTGTGGCAGTTGCTGTTCAAGCAGACAGATTGGTGAATTCCAGGCTGCGGGGATCTGAGTGGTCCCTTCTTTATCTTCTCTTACCCTCAGGCTCAGGAAGTGGGTGCTATGGGCAGGAGATGGGCAGTGGCCTGGGAGCTCCCAGGCCAAGCACCCATCGCAGGCCAGCCAGGTCACCATCCACAATACCATGTGGGCCCCTCCTCGGCCTGCCTGATAGGAAGGGTCCCTTTGGGGCTCCTCAGGAGACCTTGTGGAGCAGAGGCCGCTTTTCTCTCAGGAGCCCTAGCAGGTCCAAGAGCCCTGAGAAGGAACTAGGGATGTTTTCTGTTTCCGGGTCCCTCAGGGGCCCAGGGGCAGATTGAGACAGGCTCCTTGCAGGGAAGG
This sequence comes from Spermophilus citellus, assembly GCF_964194105.1. Lineage (NCBI taxonomy): Eukaryota > Metazoa > Chordata > Mammalia > Rodentia > Sciuridae > Spermophilus > Spermophilus citellus. The sequence continues at coordinate 132,159,528 of NC_138191.1, forward strand.
TGTTAACAAACAGCAGGTGATTAAACATGACAAGCGGTGACATTTCTGTTCAGGGTTCTCAGTCCCGGCAAAGCCAAGAATGAAGCTATAAACCCTGACATTTTGTGTTATGCACTGAGAGATTTTTAATAGACCTCGTTCCCTCTTCCCCAGTCAGCCTCTCCCTCCTTCAGCTCCTTCACTGTGCCCACTGCTCCAGTAGCACCCTGCCACTCTGTCCACCTGGCCTCCAGGGCCCTTTCTGCCTCCCCACCCCCATTTTCTTCCCTCATCCTCAGACCCCTTTGCACCTGCAGGGCCTGGTGGACACTGCCCTCTGCCCCCTCCTTTTCTTCCATCCGTCCTGTGGCCCCTTCTGTCTCCCCCTCGCCTCCCCTCCTCTCATCCTTCATTCTCTCACCTCCTTTTTTTGGGTCCTGATCTCAGCCTCTCCCTTAGCTGCGGCTGTCCCAGTTGTCTGGGACAGCAGGTGGCTATCCTTGTGCCCTCTTTGTGCTCATAAGGTTTCCAGACAGACTTAAGAGCGGGTGTAGGGAGACTGTGGGGCTTGGTGTGGGATTTTCCCCCATCTTTTTTTCAATCCCCTTTTCTCCTTTTTGGGACAAGGAAGGAGGTGGGGGGAAAGAATTGCACTTCATAGCAAACAGTTGCTGGATTTATTCGGAAAGGGACTGGCAGCAACAGTTGTCCCTCTCACAGAGCAATGTCAGAACAACTGGGGCCTCCTTTGTTCTCTAGGAAGAGCCCTGTGAAGGGCGTTTGGAGGTGAGCCTGGGGCTCAAGAGGGCAAGAAACCTATGGGGGTGGTTTCAGCTCGGTTGCACCCAGGTGCCTCCATCCTGGCAGATAGAAAAGGATCCTAGAGGTCTGAGGGTTTTGGTGAAGTCAGGCCACACCCTGGGTCTCCTCTCTGCCTAGTGAACTTGAGAAGCACTTAGTTTTCTGTATTCATTCAGTAAATATTTACTGGGCCAGACGCTGTGCTGAGCAGTGGTCTGTCCCCCACAGCTCCAGCAGCGTACCAACGTAGAGGGGTGATGAGGCCGGTCACTGCAGACCTACAGCAAGAAGACGGAGGGGTGATCCAGAGGGCTTCTCAGTGGAAGTGACATTACAGCTGGGACCCCTGAAGGATGCATGGTAGGAGGGTAGCCAGTCTGCCCAGAGCTGAGTGGCAGTGTGCTGAGGTCTGGGAGTTTCTGCTGCCCCTCAGGTGCCACCTGGCATGGAGTCAGTCTGGGCTGTGCCTCCCCACAGTGGGTGTGCCCTTTGATCTCTGTATAACTGACTCCGAATTTGCTATTCCATCTACCTTCCACCAGACATGTGGGTGGGTAAAATGGGAATGAGGCTCAGCCCTGCCTTCATGGAAGGAAAGTGCCCATGACAGGGCTGCCGCCTGTTGTACCTCCTGGTCCCCTTGCTGATGACTCACAGGGTATAGGCCTGTGTGGAGGGCATGAGGGAGGAGCAGGAGCCAGGAGACCTGCCCTCCTCACCCCTCATGCTGCCCTCACCTTACTTCCCTCTCTGCTCGCAGTGTTTTGTGAGACACTGGTGCTGGTTATCGTTCTTTTTAGACTCTGGGCTCCTTGAGACCCAGGGCCAGAGGAGGCAGTGCTACTAGGTACTCAGGATGTAGTGGAGAACCTCCACCAAGCCAGGAGGGGATTGAGTTAACCTATGAAAGCAGAACCATGAGGACTGTGGGCCTGCAACCCAACCCATGGGCCTCTAGTGGCCAGGAAGAAAGGCCAGAGGCCCACATTCAGTTCATCATCCATTCTGAACTGGCCTCACACCCAGCACCATTCAGCCACGGAGCAGCTGGAGGGGTCTCAATGAGCCTTTAGAACCTCTCCCCCATCTTGCTCAGCCTTTGCCCAGGGGTTCAGGCCCAGCATACCCTACCTCCACACTGGCTCCCCGAGGAGGACCAGTTTGGCTGCTGGACCCAGGAATAGCATAAAGGGTCCAGCATAGATTTCAGCCATGATTCCTCCTCCCCATCCCAATTCCAGCCCCTACCTTTCTACCCTTTTGGCCTGAGTCCTTCAATGCCATCCCTTGTCACCCACTTCGCAAAGACTAGCTGGACCTCCTGTAGGGCTGAGAGACTCAGCCTTCCTCCCTCACTTGGCAGCTGGGCTGGGGGTGGGTGTAAAGGGAGAAGAAGGGAGTCCCAGAGCCAGGACTTGGCCTGCTGCCCCTGTAGATCCAGAGCCAGGTTTTACTGTAATCCCTACATCCTGTTGCAGATCCTTAATCAGCTGGAGCCCAGGTTGGGCTGGACCCTGTGGTGACACTCGGGGCTGTAGTGTGGAAAACGTGAAGTGGAGCTTCTAGAGTTGGGGTTGGCTGTGAGGTTGAGGCGGGTGGAGGGGAGCAGAAGGGAGCCAGTTCGGGCACAGGATGTGGACAGAGCCCAGACCCACCACCTACCCAGCCTGGGCTGGGTGGAGGAGCAGCTGTTACAGACTGGAGCCAGGCTACAGTGGGGCATGTGGGGCCCCCAAAAGGACACCAGAGTCTGTAGGGACTGCTGCAATGCTTCATCACCCCATCGAGACAGCTGACGTGAGAGTTGCTCAGGCAGTGGCTCCAGCCAGAAACCTGGGTGACGGTGGTTCCAGGGTTTATACCCACAGGTACTTCATGTCCTCATCAGGCTAGAAGTACCTATCCTGCTGGAGCCCTGCTTCCTGAATAGGGGTGGGGAAGAGGGCCCAAGAGACCTATCCTGGGTTTGGGCAGCCAGGGCTTGAGGCTCTCTCCAGGAGGCAGGGGTCCCTTAGCAAGGAAGGGAGACCCCAGGATCACTATTCCTTTTGCCACAAGCAGCTGGCCCTGGACAAGAGCTCCATACCCCATCTGACCCCTTAGTTCAGCCCAACTCTGTAGTCCCTGCGTGAATCTTAGGAAAGAGTTAGGGGACAGAGGGAGTAGACCCCACCTGGACCCCAACTCCTCTCAGCCCAAGATGCAGTGGTGGAGGAGAATGAGGGAGAATGCATAGGCCAGAGAGCCAGCATGGAAGCCAGGAGTGGGCTGGCTGGCAGCGGGTGGGCAGACGGGCGTCTGTCCTGCCAGGGGCCCAGGCTGGCTCTGCAGACAGCCTCTTTTCTATATGGAAATGAAGAATTTAGGCTAATGGAGCTCAACCATCTCTAATTTTGCGATGGCAGGAGGATTTTGATTGAAAGTAATTAAGCAAGCTAGCTGTAAAATTAATTAAAGCAAAAGGGGGGGATTTTTTATTGGATTGGATAGCGATATAGCGTCTGTCAGGCGGGGGACGGATGGGGGTGACCTGAATCCTCTGCCCTCCCCCCTCCCACTCGGGACGTTTATGTCACTTTAATCTCCTTACAGCGGCTGCTGTGCATTTGTTTGAAATAATCAAGGAAATATGGTCAGAAATTGTCAGCTTTCAGATCTAATTTACCTGACGGCCCCTGCGCGAGCCGGCGCGGCCTGGGGAGTGAGCGTGCGTGAGCGGGTGGGGGAGCCGAGTGGGCTCTGAGCACGCTGGAGCCGCAGCCCATGGCCAGCCCGGGCTCCCTCCAAAGGGGCAGGAAGGTGCTGCCCAGCCTGTCGGCACCTCCCTGGGCTTTGCCCCTTTCTGGAACAGACTCCCACCCCCACCCACCTGCTGCCTCTTCCTCATACTGTAACCAGCTTTAGGGTTTAGGGAATATAGGATTAGGGAGGTGATTGTAATTCCTATTCCAGATGGCTGACAACTGCTAAACCCCTCCACCAGGGCCACAGTTTTAAAAATACTCCTAAATTAGTCCCCTCATGTCCTCATCATTGGCCTCAGCAAGGGGATTGAGGAGATGGGCTGGAGGGAGGGCGGGGTGACCTGTCATCCCCAGGTCCTCTGCCACATGCTGCACCACCACCCCCCCCCACACCTGGGGCTGTGCTTACTGCCTGGGCCTCTCTGCCCCAGGCCCTTCCCCGACTTCTAGGGTAATGCTTGCCCTGTTTCCTCTTTGTAGCACATTCATGAAATCTGGGATCTCAGTTCCTGCAAGAAGAAGGCCACTTCCCAGTGCCACAAGGTCCTACCCATTTCCAGTGGATAAACCAGGCCACAGAGCCGCTTTCCTTGGGGTAGCTGACTTCCAGTCCCTGCACCCCAGAAGTTCTGGTTCAGAGCTCTTGGAGTCCCTGCCCAGGTGGGCCAGTATGCAGCCCTCCCCAGCAGGGAACCCTTGAGATGTCTGGGGTCCAAGGGCCCTGGAGCAGTCTCTGAGGCTATGAAAAATTCTGGCTTAAATGGAAATGTGTAGCAGTCTGATCTGCTGGGTGTGAGAGGGCTCCCAGTGAGAATTGGGTCCCTGAATCTGTCTAATGCTGACCAGTGAGTGACCCCAGCCTTCACCAGACCTGTCCATCACCCTTCCAGTTCTGAAGTTCTGTATAGGTCTAGGACAGCCTCTGCCCTGGTAGCTGTTCCCTTATACAGTCAATTCATGGGACCTGAGTGCAGGCTGCCTTTGGGGCTTGCACACACCCCTGGGACAGGGGAGAAGGCTGGGGATTGATGATGGTGAGCAGCCAGCTTCCCATTTGCCCACCGGAGAGCATACCCACTAGAGGCCTGCATCCCCACCTGCCCTCCTCGGTACCACCCAAACACCCTCTGCCTTGTCCTCCACTTTTGCCCTTGAGGGAACCCCCCCACCCCCGTCCCCAGCCCACTGTGGTACAGGGTGACTCAGGCTGCCTCCTCTGGCAGCAGTGAGGGAGTGTGAACTCCTGTCTGTCCTTCCAGCCTCACCCTCAGCACAGCAGCTGGAGGCAGGGGAAGCAACACCTGCCTGCTCCTTGGGCTCTTTCATCCGCAACCTCCTCTCTCCCTAACCATGAGTCACTCACTATTGGGGTTAGGGGATGCAGCCCCCAGAGAACTCTACCCAAAAAAGAGGGAGGAAAAGCTACCTCGGGGGATAGTTGCATGTACCCCAAGGCCAGGGGGCACTGAGGTCTGTGGAGCCCTGCTGTACTCCCCTGCTCCCTGTGCCCACAGGTGCCTAGGCCATAGGCAGCAGCATGAGGACCATAGGGACTCAGCCAGAGACACTGCCTTTTGTTCCCATTAACTACCCAGGACCCAGATCCCAGGAGACAGGAGATTAGCGGGAGTGGTTTCAGCCCAGCCTCTCACTTCCATGTGTGGCTCACAGCTGCTTTCCTTGTGCTGCTGGGACATAGAGGGACCAGCAGGGACCTGCACCAGGGCAAGGAGCTTATTTCTGGCTTGCTCTGGTAGGTGCTGAGGTAGAGGGAGACTCCTGCAGAAGGGACCCCAAAGCAGGCTTTGGCATGGGGGAGAGGGGGAAGCCCAAGGGGAGGAGGGGCCTCCTCATGTTCTCCTAGTGTCCCCAAGACCACCCTTTGCCCCAGAGGGAAGAGCATGAGTTGGAAATGCTCCACTGAAATCCACTTCTTGGAATCAGCCCCCATGGTGAGGAGAGAAACTTTGATTCTGCAGTGTCTCCTTGGAGAGGAGCAACAGGGATGGCAGTGACAGACAAAACTGGCCACCGACCCTGGGGTGTGAGTCAGAGGACAGCCCTGGGAGGGCACATGGGAGCCGTAGGAGGCTGAGAGAGGGGAGAAGTAAGAGGGTAACTTGGGGGCCTGGGGATCAAAGGCTAGCTCAGCAGTGCCTTTCTGTCCTCTGGCTGGCATGAGATGGTTTCTACCCCTGAGATAACACGTGGTGGCCTCCCTGTTGTCCCTTGTTCCTTAGCTCCTAAGCCTTTGAGGAAAACACATACTGGCCTCCCTTTCCCAGGACCTGTCCCTGGCCGACATGTCTCTGCCTTCCCCTGGAGCCAGGGTTCTGGGCCTCTGGAGCGGAACATGGGGGGAGAAAAGGCAAGGCCAAGGACAACCTGCCTGGCCCTGCCAACCCCCAGGCCCAGCTCCCTGAAAAGCTTGAGGACTGGAGACTTCCCCTGGCGGGTGGGGGGGAGTCGGTCCATCTGGCCTGGCTAGGGGTTCTTTCTCCCTTTAGGTGGGCCTGAGGGTTGGCTGGTCTCCCTCTCTCAGGGCAGGGGAAGGCAGGCCTTCCTGAGTCCTCATTCATACTTAACGAGGACCAGTGGCTTCAGGAGAGTTCTCAGTGTGCCCTGGCCACAGGGGCTAGGGGTAGGGGAGGCACCTGCCCCACTGGAGGAGGAACCCAGGTGTCCAGCCTCAAGAGTCAACTGCAGGGTCTTCTAATGACAATGTGAACAGAGAGGACATCTGATATAGCTGGGGACCTGACTCCTCCTTCAGCCAGGTCCGTGCCCAGAGTTGGCATGATGTGACTGAGGCCCTGGGCTCCCGGAAGTGCCTGTGACCAGGCCGGGCTTGGCAGTCACTCTCAGTCTCGTGAAGCCTCCCCACCAAGTCTGGTGGATTCCCTGCTCTGTAGACTTCTCCCCTGCCCACACTGGGCCCACCTGCCACCCCAGACCCCTCATCGCTTCCTTCCAGTCTGGCCTCTGTTTCTTGCCTTTTGGGTCTCAAGTCTCACTGTCCCAACCATGGCCCGTCCTCCGTCCCCCCTGGCTTCACAGTCACATTTTGCTGCCAGCTCAGGGCACTGAAAAACTGCTGGCACTGCCAAAAACCCTGTGTGCGCTATGACTCCCCAAACATCCCTTTATTTTTATTGTTCTGTTAATTACTGTTTAAACTTTAATAAGTCACTTCGTCAGGAGGGGGGACCTGCCGTGAGCTTTTCTGTGCAAACACGGGCCGGGAGTGACTCGGGTGTAATATAACCCTTTATGCGATGTGGGAATGTTTAGATTGTAACAGAAACTTGTTATTTTAATGACAGTTGGGGGGATCTGAGCGTGGTAAAGGAGGAGGGGAGGGGTTCCCTGTCAACCCCTCGGAGGGCTTGGGGTGGCCTGGCCCTGCCAGGGTTGCCCTCTGCCACGGCAGAGGGCCCAGCTAGCTGTGCACCCTCCTGGGCTGTCCACTCAGCCCCCTGGGCAGACTTGTGTAGAGCGGTGCCTTCCGAGGGAGGCCCAGGGCCTGGGGCAGGAGAGCCTGGGCTGGGCAGCTTGGGTGGGTGAGGGCCTGAGGAGAAAGTTGGGCTTTCAGGGATGAGGAAGCAGGAGGCCCCGGGCAGTTCTCTAGTCCCTGGGCAGAAGCAGGCAGGGTTGCGAGAGGCTGGACTCCACACCTAGCCATCTCTGACTCTGCCCAAGAGTCAGTGGCAGGTGCTCTGTGCTCTGCAGCTCTGTGCCAGACCTGTCACTCACAGCATCCCTTTGACATACTGTTGCAGATGGGACACTGAGGTCCAGTGCAGAGAAACTTGGTTAAAGTGGCAAGCTTTAAGAGGATGGCAAATCTCACGTATTGATTTGTTTTGTTTGGAAGCCACCAAAGCCCAGGTGCCCCAGTGTGGTCTTGGGCTGGACACTATCCCATAGTCACAGGGCATGGAGGGGCACAGGTCCTTGTCAGCCATGGAGGGGCTTGGGCAAGGCTCACCCTCCATTCTCCCCTCACTCCCACCAGGAGGAGGAACTGGAAGATGAGGTGGGGTGCCCTGGTCACCATCTGCACTCTTTCCCTCTCCCAGGAAGCAGGAGCTCAGCCCAGGGCAGGGCAATGGCAGCAGATACCCTGATTCTCCTCTCAGTAGCCCAGACCTGCTTCCAGCAGATACCTGGAAGGGACCCCTTGCCCCCAGTGTTCGTGAGGCTTCTGCCAGGACCTCAGGTCACCTCAGGGTCTGTTTTCCTGCTTTGTCTTCATTTGGTCTGTCTGTCCTGTGTAGCCAAGCCTCTGCTGTTTTCCAGACACTGGAGTGATATAAAAGAAGGAGCCCTGTGCTCACCCTGAGGGCCTGTGACCTGCTGCTGTTAATAAAGAGATTTCAGGGGTCTTGGGGAAGGGCAAAATCGAGGGGCCCTGCCTCTGTCCAAGGCCTGCCCCGTCCAGTCTAGCCATAGAGAAAGACCCTTGCACTCTGGGCTCTCCTGCACCTTTCTGGCTGCCTCCCACTGAGGGCACCACATGGAAGCTGGCCCTGCCCTGTCCCCCACCTCCTGCTGGGCGGGGCCAGAGGTTCAGGGCCTTGTGCCCTGGGTCTGGAGGGGAGCCCCCAGATGGTGGTGGCAGCTTGGGCCATGAATCGCTGAGGTTTTCCTTTTCTGAGCAGTGCGTTTCCCTAAATTGTCTTTGACTGCGTGCATGGGTAATGAAAGTTTATGCCCTTGTTAGAAGGACAGGCGGCCAGTTCCAGTTAGAACTGGGGCTGTCTCCCTGCCAGGCCGGCAGCCCCCTCCCCAGCAGGAAAGAGCAGGAGGGCAGAGTGTATGTGTGTGTGTGTGCGCGCGCGCGCGCACACACACACACGCATGCACGCGCAGGCTTGCGCTCGCACACACTTGCATACCCCTCCCCAGTGAATAAGAAGCCTGTTAAGGGAAGGGAAGGGAGAGAGGATGGAAAAAAAGAAAAAAATTTCCATATTTGTGTAAGTTGCTTTAAAAGCATTTTATCATGTCATAAAAAAGGGAAAGTACTCTCAGAAATTGATCCTCTCCGCCAGCCCATTGGACAGAAGGACGTTGGGATGTTAATGGCCATCCTGCTCCAGGGTGGCTTATTAAAAAATTTATACATAAATGCTTAAAATTGCATAAATTATTTAAAAAAAACCAACAAAGTAAGCAATTTGAATTCCCTCTTTTCCTCCCCTTTACTCCGTCCCCCCTTTTCCAGCCTCTCCTCAGGGCTCTCCTGGTCCCTGGGCTCTGGTCCCCTCCTTGGGGCAGTCCCCCTCTTTTCTCCACTTCCCGCTGCGCCCCTGACGCCTGCCGTCTGCCCTGCCCTCCTCCGGGGTTTCCCTGCCTCACCCACAAATTAATGAAACAGCCAGCCCACCACCAAACGCTCACACGCACACGCGCTAATAAAAACACCACTAATAATGCCCCAAATCGCAAAATTAAATATTAAGGCCAAAGGAGGCGGACGTGGAGCGGAGCTGCCGCCACCGTTGCCGAAGTTGGAGCTGATGAGTGTGTCTCTCGCAGGCGTGGAATGTCACCCACACATCCTGGAGACTGGAGTGGGGAGTTTTATGATGGTTTTTCATTGATTTGTTTCCCCAGCGCAGCTGCCGACCTCTATTGAGGGACAAACATAATCAGCACTGACGCAAATTAGATGGTTATTCGTTTTGAAAATTGACAGAAAAACAATAAAAAAGATGAAATGCTCCCAAATCAATAGATATAATGAAATTCAAATAATCCGAGAGATGAGGTCTCCATGGCAACTGATAATGTGGAAAAGAAAACAATTTAATAAAGGACAGACACACTTTGAAAACAGATTGGGCCCGGGGAGGGGGGCGGGCTGGCGGGCGGAGGGCTGGAGCGCGGGCTGGCGAGTGAAGGATCACTGTCCGTCCCAAGGACACCCGCCATAATTAAGCGAGGCTTTCGGCCCCAGAAAGTGCAGATTCAGGTTTTAATACACAAAATTATTTCAGGAGCAGTGAATCGGAAAGTCGTTTGTAATGACCTTCCTGAGAGGCCCGGGCGCGGGGCATGTTGGAGGCTGGGCGGCCGGGCCGGCTGAGTTATGGCATATTTGTGTTTTTATAGTGCGGAGGGGAGGGGGTGGTGGGGGGAGGGGGGGAGAAGGTTAAACAGTATTTACAGCTCAGTTGTTTTCAGAGAGGAAAGAGAAATAGAGTTCATGGGGAGATGCAGTGGGCAGGCAGGGGGGTGAGCCAGGGAGGCCTCTGGGCAGCAGGGAGGGGAGGTAGACCTGAGCAGGTCTCCCACCTCAGGCTGCCTCACCTACGTCCGCCTCAGGTCCAGAGGAGATGCCAGACCCGCTTCCCCTGCTCCAGTGCCTGGTGAGGCTCAGGCAGTGCGGCCTTCTAGGTCTGGGGCCTCTCTGACGGGGTGGGAGCCGAAGTCCAAGCCGTGTGGACACCCAGCTGCACCTATCAGTAAAAAGGTGGGGCATTTCCACAGCTGCCACGAAAAGTGGCTCTGCCCTTCATCCTCGCCCGCACCCTCCATTTCTCTATGTGGCAGTCAGTCATCCATCCAGATGGTGCTGCCCTTCAGGGTGCAATAGTTGAGGGCCGGACGAGCATGTAAGGACGGCATGCCCCACTGCAGTGGCCTGCAGCTCCCTGCCTTCTCTTCTTTGGTTCCCCCTTCATGCCAAGTGCCCACCTTGGACATGCAGAAGTGGGGTTCCGTGGAGCTGGTGGAGGCAGAGGCCACAGAGGGGGCAGGGGATCAAGCATCCCTGCCCCAGCCCTGCAGAGCCCCTAGCCTGCAGCAGACAGCTCAGGCACTGGTGGCCAGGCCATGGGAGCCTTGAGACTCCCCCTCAGGCTCCATGTCCCCTCCAACCCCCGCTGTGGGAGTGCAATTGTGTTTCATCACTGTGACCACACAGAGAATTTCTAGTTTGTGGGCTGCTCTAGATGGGCACGTGTGAACACGATTGTACAGAGATCCCTGAGTGTGTGTGCACACAGGCGTGCACACCGTCTGTGCTTTTGCTCAGTGTGTGTATGTTTTAAATCTCCCCTGGGTGGTAACTCTCTTTTTTCTCCTCTTCCTGTTTGGCTGTGACCTGGGGGAGATTGATAGCCAGCCTGTGTGGTGGATGCTAACAGTTCCCCTGATTTATAGAGTTACTTACGCTAAGTGAGGCCACTTAGACGCGTCTGGATAGTAAACCTTTTAACTGGACTAAAAAATCATAATAAATAAATAAACAAAGGGGGGTAAGCTAGGGCCCAGTGGCCAAGCCCCGCCCACTTCCCAGCTTAGAGCCCTTGAGGACCAGGGACCTGCCTGAGAACCCAAGGGGAGCAGTGGCCATTCCTCCCTTCAGAAAAAACTCAGAGGCCCTTCTGTTCTGAGCTGGAGATGGGATCAGGAAGGACCCCCTCTCCCAGGGGGCCTCTCAGGGACAGGTCTTGGTAGGAAATGAGGGGAGGGAACTGCTCAGCTGGAGATGGGCTCTGAGGGGGAAAGCATGGGCCTAGCAACCTTCCCTTCGGCTCTTGTGGCACCAGTGCTCCATGTCAGGGAGATGGTCTGGTAGTGACTTTTGAATATTGTTGCCTTGTCTGAACTGCATAGTCCCTGATGTAGGAACCAGGGTGACGTAGGACCCAGGACTGCCTGTCTTGCTCACATCGTAGCCTCAGAATTCAGCCCGAGCCTGGATGGAAGTAGGTGCCCCATGCGTGCCACTGAATGGGGGCTTGTGGTCTGTGAGGTTCCAGTCCTCAAGTGCAGCAGGGTGGGAGCTCCCCTAGGCACCCTGAGACTCCAGGATGGCCACTTAGAAGACCTGGAAGGCACCTTGGAAATCTGAACTTGGTGGGAGCTGGCTCCAGCACTGACGGGATAATTGCCAACCTCATTACCTCTGCTGCCTCACCTGGAAATGGGGACAGGACAACTGGCCTGCAGGGATGCTGGGGGATCACCCAGGTGACTAAGTGCCCAGCATACTTTCTGGCACAGACAAGGTGCTCAGGAGGCACCAGGTGCCATGTACCTGTAGATGCCATGGGCTAGCTCAGCCACCGGTGTCCGGACAGTGTCTGTGGCCCCCAGAGCTGCCTGGCAGTAGGCAGGCAGAGCCAGGTGCACCCCCACCCCAGGAGACTGGCTCCTGGCCCCTGCCTCCCTTCCTCCTGATATACAGCAGGCATTAGGCCGCCCAAAGGGGATCCTGCATCCTTAGGAAGAAATATGTCCTCATTTTTCTTAAACACCGTTTCCACTGAGTGAAATGTTTAGAAGGGACGCGCAGGGAGAACTTTATTTCCTACCAGGGAGTTCAGAGCCACCAAGCAGAGCCCATAAAGCACCCGGAGCCTGGTAGCTGACAGGCAGCCCAGCCCTGAAACACATTACTCATGGTGGGGAGGGGCTGCCAGGCCTGCCCAGACCCCTGGGACTGCCCCTGCCCTGGCAAGACAAGCAACTTCAAGACTCAGAGCCATGGGCAGTGGGCACCACGCCTCTTCTTCCCTTGAGCCCAGACTGCCTGCAGGAGAGGGCCTGGCCTGACCAGGTGCCGAAGGAGTAGTTCTTCCAGCTTCCCACAGCCCTTTACCTCCCATGTCAGGAAGACGTGGGGACAAGGGGCCCAGGTGCAGCTACAGGCACCCCCCTTTCTCACCCAGAACTGGCAGGAGCCCTGGCCTTCCCTAGCCTGTGCAGGGAGTGATGAGATTCATGCCATAACGGGCCCCTTCTCCCAAGGCCCTCCCTTCATTCGATTTCTGAAGCTGGCTGATTTGAATATTTATAAATATCAGTAAATTATTTATTGTAGCAATCTGCTGCACCATTTTACCCATCGCAGTTAACACTTTAGGGGGCTCTGTGTTATGGGAACAGGAAGTGGGGGTGTGGAGGAGATGGGGCAAGGGAGGGAAGGAGCCCCTGCAGGGAGGCTTGGGACTTCCCAGAGCTTGCCTCGGAGCCTTCATGGGGATGAGGCTGAGCCTCAGCTCCAGGTATCTACAGCCAGGATTAGCTTCCTCCTCTGTCAAATGGGTTGGCACAGGGCTCAACTGGATCATTTTTGAAGCTTTGGTGAGATTGTGATGGACAGTCAGTTTTTGCTTCTCTCTCCTGCACCTTAGTTGGGTCTGCTCAGCTCAGAGACTGATGGGTAGTGCTTGTTGAGTTTGGAGGCCTGTAGGAAAGCCGAGGGGGCTGTTTGCTGGAGCAAGGGAGAGGGCTGCAAGGATGGCCCCAGGCCTCCTGCCTCTCCTTTCCCTCTTCCCTCTTCTGGGCCAGGTGAGAATTCCTTGTCTTGGAATCTTGGGCCAGACATGGCACCACATCTGCCTGTCGTTCTCCTCCTGGGCTCAGCTGTCTTTTCCCAGGTCCTTCCTTGCCAGGCCCTGTGCTTGGCCCAAGGAGGCACCTTTTCACCTTGTAGCCCGGCAGCCCTTCCGTGAGAGATAGCTTGCCGGGGCCGGTAGCTCCCAGGGGTAGAGCCAGGCCACATGCTCCTGACTCTGACCCAGGGGCCAGACTATAACCTGTGCTGTGCCTTCTGGGGTTCAGAGCCTCTGGGGCCAGGAGCAGAGTAGGTGCTTTGCTGGGCCCACCTCAGCTGCCCCTCCTGCCTCTGCCCCCCAAGTCTGCTGGTCCCTGGGGGGAGCAGAACAGGAGTCCCCTTGCCTTCCCACCCTCCTGCCCAAGCCTGCCTCCTGGGCAGTATTGTTCCCAGAGGAAATGTCCAGTGTAAATAGAGCAGCGGGCAGGCTGGTGGCGGGAAGGAGATGAAAGGGGCAGTGACAGGGCCGGGGACTGATGGCTTCCTTCCATTGAGGCCTGGCCATGCCGTTTATATTTTAGGGAAGAAAGTCAGGGGAATGTTTACATGGACAGGAGTCTGGGGTCAGACCATGGGGGTGGGTAGTCTGGAGGTCCCAGGGCCTTTGATGGAGGGGCCAGCAGCAAGGCCCCACGGGGTGGGCCGGAAGGCACAGGGCAGCAGCTCAGCCCTCAGTTCATACATGCCTTCCTCCTGCCATCCCAGCCTTGCACACATTGGCACTGACAACCATCAGCCCTGCCTCTGCCTCTTGCCCATGTCCCGGGCCCAGGTGCCGTCTCCACCTCCACCCTTGGGACCAAAGTAGAGTCAGAGGGAGGGCAACATCTGGAATGCAGGTGGGCTGGGTCAGAACAGCAGCTGGAGGGCAGGTGTAGAGGGAGTCAGCAGGAGCAAAGGGGCCTGGGGGCTGGAGGTGGGCCCGGTGCACAGCTGCATCACAGCTGGTGGGGGCCCAGGCTGGGACTGAGGGGCACATGGCTGAGATGGGGAGAAGGTGGGCTGGGTTGGGTGAGCCGAAGTTCAGGGAGGCTCCAGGATGGGTGGGAGCCCTGGGAGGGGGTGTCACTAGCAGCAAGTGCAGCCTTGGGAGCTTCTGCTTCCCTCTTCCTTGGGATAAATATTTATAGATTCATTTGCCGTCTGCCATACACACTTGGCTGCTTACCTCTTGGTAAAAATAGAGCAGACTCCTCACTCCCGCTCTTTTCTTCCCCGTCCAGGGCAAGGGACAAGGAGGACCAGGTGAGGCTGCTCCCCTTGAGGCTGTTGGAGGAAATGTGGTGTCACAGACCCTGCTGGCCTGCCCAGCAGTTGAACTGGGTGGGGTTGTGATTAGGGGCCCTGAAGCTGAACTTTGAGAGGAACCTCGTGTGCATACATAGGGATTTGGGTGCAAGCAGCACAGACTTGGAGCTGTGGACAAACATGAGTTTGTGGGCATCTGGCTTGGCCAGGGTCCAAGGCCCTGGAGCCAGAGCCACAGGACTGGGAACTGGCTGAGCAGACCTTTCTCTGACAGTCCCCAAGCAAGGCCACACATTCAGAAGCTGGTGATAAGGCAGGATCTGCAGCCACAGGGCATGTATATATCAAGGGACTATTATTTGTGCATAAAAATCAGGTCGACCTGTGGGATGAGGCCCTTGGGCAAACACAGGTGTGGCTTCTTTGTGGGCTCTCCAGGATGTGGATTTCATGGTGGGCTTTTGTTTTGTTTTGGTACCAGGGATTAAACCCAGGAGCACTTAACCACTGAGCCACATCCCTAGCTCCTTTTTATATTTTATTTAGAGATAGGGTCTCACTGAGTTGCTTGGGACCTTGCTAAAGTTGCTGGTTTTGAACTTGCAATCCTCTTACCTCAGCCTCCCACGCTGCCGGGATTTCAGGCACGCACCATCACTCCTGGCTCATGGTGTTTGATCCATGGAGCTAAGGCACAAAGCCCTCCTGCCCCCCAGCCTTCAGACCTATATGAGACATGCCCATTTCCTTGGCTAAGGCCTGGGGGAGCACTCTTTGACAGGGACCTCCCTATGCACAAATCGAGTATGAACTGAGACCGTCACATGGCCACTGCCTTGTCCCCTGATCCACCATGGGGTGTGGCACATGGCAGTACACTAGATGGATGGACGGCTAGACAGATGTGTGGCGTCATTCGTGCATATGTCCAGCCTTGTAGGCCTTCCTGGCCACCTGCCCTCAGGACCTTCTGTCCCCTGACAAGGTTTAGTTTCTAGCTGCCTATGTGCTGTCACATCAGGAATCAGAAATTAAGCCCTTTAACTGCAGTTTCTGGGCTTTCCATGAGGGACCTAAGCAATCCAAGCCTGTCCCAGCTGGGGCTCCTAGGCTAGGAAGTGCACTTCTCAGCTCCCGCCAGACCTTCCCAGGATATAGGAGTGGGCCACAGGAATTGGAGGAGGAGGAGTGTGGTGCTGGGATGGAGACTGTAGGAGGGGCTGCGAGGAACTCTGTGGAACAGCAATAGGAAATGGCCAGAGGCCCAGTGAGGCTGGAAAGAAGGGCCAGGAAGACCCTCACAGGGCAGGTGACTGAGAAAAAAACAGAGGCTTTTTTTTTTTGGTGGGGGTGGGGGTGGGGGGGCGGTGGTCCTGAGTAGCTGGGAGCCAAGGAGAAGAGCTCTGCTGTCCTGAGAGCAGACACTGGAATTGGTGAGGATTATGGACTGGGCCTGGCAGAGGTGCTGCCAGGGGATAAGATGCTCAGGTGGGGACAGTGCCATCCAGGTGCTTACTGGGACAGCAGGGTAAAAGGTTGACACAGGCTAGAAGCTGGTTGTCAGCTGACTCCTCCCCAGGGACCTGTGGTGAGGTAGAGCCAGGCCACCAGCAGTACAGTGCTTCCCTTGCCACCTTCCCTCACCACCAGCCCCTCATCTGCCTGTGCTGGGGGTTCTGCATGACACAAGTCATACCACCCCTCAGGAGCTATTTAGGGCCAAACAAGCCTAGAAAATGCTTCCAGGAACCAGGTGCTAGGAAGAAGACTTGTATTTGAAGAGCCTTTCTTTCATCCATTTTGAACCACCTACTCCATGCCAGGCACTGTGCAGGCTCTGGGGATGGAGCGACTGGCTAGCCCAGCCCTTGAGCTCCCCGTCCAGAGGGGAGATGAGCAATGCTAGGCCACCTCAGGACAGCATGATGGATCTGTGATCACCTGGGGAGACTGACTTGGGGGTGCAGGGTCGTTCAGGGGTAGCTGTGCTTGGCATGTGGCCCCTCACCTCTGTGTCCCTCCATCCCTACAGCTGAAGGCACCCAGTGCACTGACCCACCTGCAGGCAAACCGGCCATGGCGGCCAAGCGCAAAGGCGGCCTCAAGCTCAACGCCATCTGTGCCAAGCTGAGTCGCCAAGTGGTGGTGGAGAAGGGAGCAGAGGCTGGCTCCCAGGCAGAGGAAAGCCCGCTGAGACCCCGGGACAAAGAGCGCAGTGGCCCTGAGTCTGGGGTGGCTCGGGCCCCACGCAGTGAAGAAGACAAGAGGCGGGCAGTGATTGAGAAGTGGGTCAATGGGGAGTACAGCGAGGAGCCGGCACCTGCACCCGTTCTGGGGCGGATCACCCGCGAGGGCCTGGAGCTGCCTCCTGAGGGTGTCTACATGGTCCAGCCCCAGGGCTGCAGCGATGAGGAAGACCACGCGGAAGAGCCCTCCAAGGATGGCAGTGTCCCAGAGAAGGACTCAGATGGGGCAGCCTCAAAGGACGACAGTAGCCCCGGCATCAAGCAGGCTTCAGGTGGGTGTCTGGCCTTTAAGAGGCAGGTGGAGGCTGGGAAAGGGTGCTACACTGTGGGGTGACCCAGGAGGGAAGGTCCACGTGTCCAGGTGCCCACCTGCCTCCTCTTCATTCCTGCCCCAAGCACCAGCATCATGTCCAGTGAGAACTCTGGGGGTGGGGGCAGAGTAAAGGGACTGAGAAGGCAGCTTTCCAGGAGTGTGAGGGGGCAGGGGGGACTGCCCAGCACACAGTGGGTCCTTAAAAAACAACCAGTGGAGGGACAGATGGACGGATGGCCAGACACACAGAGGAATGGACAGATGGTGGGTGGGTGGGAATCAATAGGAATGAGCCTTCTGGGGGACCAAGGTCCCTGACCACCAGTGTGGGGAGCAGTGGTTGTGGTGGGGCAGCAACATGAACCCCATGAGCTGCCAGCTGCAAGCACTCTCGCTCCGAGAGACTTCTCTGAGGATCCTAGAAAAGGCTTTGCCCCCTGCCTGTGCCCCAGCATTCTCCTTCCCTACGTCACTGCCCCTGGCCCTCCTAGGTGGGAACTCAGGCCCGTGAGGCTGGCCAGGCCCAGCCAGAAGATCCCCTTACACCCAGCCACCCCAACATGGTCCTCTCACTGACCTCTTCCCATGAGATGGCCAAGGCCTGGCTTCTCTAGTGTTTACGTGTCCTTGGGACTTAGAGCAGTCTCCAGCTCTTTCTGCTCAGGAGAGGACCAGCGTGGGGTTTACGGCAGGAGAGGGGCCCCCGCTAGAACTAGGTCTGGCCTTTACTCTCGCCCCAGCCTCCTCCCAGGTTGGTGCCTGGAGCTGCACGCCTCCCCTGCCTGCCTCTCCCCTGTCCCTGTCCCCCCTGCGGCGAGGGGCGCATCTCCTCCCTATGCAGGGAGCCCTGCACAGCCACATAATTATGCATATAAGATATAAACAGAGCTGTTTAATTATCCTTCGCCACATCAGTGACAGAGTAATTAACAAACATTGCAAGATCAATGAGGAAGAGTGTGACCTTCAGTTTCCTCTGATAGGAAAGCCCTTGCCGTTGCCAGACACAAGGTGATTGTGCTAGGCCTGAGGAGAGAAAAGGGACAGCAGCCCTTGCTGCTGTCCCTCTGACACTCTCTACACTCAGCTCTGCCCACAGTGGAGGGGCTAGAGGAGGCCTCCCCTCCTGAGTCCTCCCTTCCTGGGGAGAAGAGCTGGAAAGGCGGGAGGCAGGGATCGAACTGCCCTGTGCCTCGTGGCCTGAGCTCTGCTTCCCTCAGCGCCAGGTGGCTAGGGAGCCAGTGGAGCCCCAGCTACCTTCTGTGGCCTTGGCTCCCCAGGCCAACTTCTCTGGGCCTGGGGGTCAGGAATGCAGGGCTCTGGAACTGCCTCTAGGACCCTGCCTGGCCCCCTCCCTGCTCCAAGTTGCCTGCCCTTCAGAGCCTTCGGTTTCCCTGCCATATATAGTGAGGGTTCAGCTGCCTCCAGCTATTTTTAGCCCCTTTCCCTGGTCCCTGAGCCACTGTATCCAGCAGCCAGAGCCCACTCCTCCCAGGCCAGGCCCCCAACCTCTGTGGCTGGTGTTCCAGACTGTGGCTGACCCACCTGCCCTGCCAGGGGAACAGCTGTCTGAGGGTTCCTTGAGTCACTCTGCCCAGCCTGGGTGCCAGGGAGCTGCCTGTGACCCTCCCCTCCTTAGCTAGTGGGCTCCCAGTCCTCCCCAGAAGCTGAGAACCCCTCCTTCCTCATTCTGCTGGGTTTTCTCTCCTGCCAGGCCCTGCCCGCTCTGCTCCTTTGGACTCCCTCTGCCCCTTCCATTTGTGCTCAGAGCACCTCAGGCCTGGCAGGTTTGGGTGGGGTTGGGAGGAATCCCCGCTGGCATGCCTTCCTTAAGCTGTACTGTCAGGACCCACAGTCTGGGTCCTGCTACTCTGAGTGTGCCCAGGTGGGCAGGCTCAAGCTGAATAGAGAACACTGTGTCCCCTGGACTGTGTGTCTCACTTGTCAGTATGTGCCCAACCCTGATGGAGGGCGCAACCTGCCGTAAGTGGAAGAATGAGCACCCTCTCACACATTGGAGACCACCTGTCTGCCAGGCCGAAAGGCTGTGTGTAGAAGGCACATTAGAAGGGGCCACGTTGGCCTAAGACTTGTCCTGGGGAGCTGGCTGTATCTGCAGAGTTGGGAAAAGCAGCTACGAACGTGAGCTTGTGAGTCCATGTGTGAGCACATGTGTGAGTGTGGTGTGTGCATGTGTGTGAGCGTGCATGTGGTGTGAACATGGGGGAGGGGGAGTGTACATGTCACTGTGGGGAGGTCCCTCCAGGGTTCAGTGTGCCCTAGGTGCAGACAGTGGGGAGGATGGATGTGCCCAGCCCAGGCCTGCTGCCCTGGGCCTACAGTGCTGGCTGCTCCCACCTGCCCTGGTCCTTGCTCTCCCAGGTGACCCACCTTGGTGTGCTCCGTGTGGTAAATCTTGGCTGGAGGAGGGGCCCTACGTGAGTTTGTGTGGGCACGTTGGCACAGTCCCTGCCCTGCTCAGTTCTGTGGTTGGGGGGAGGCTGGGAAGCCAGGTCATGAGGCATCATGGGGCAAGGCCCTCATCAGCCAACGAGATCCATTTGTGGGGCTCAGGGCAGTTCACCATGCCAGGTTCACCCCAACCCCACCCAGAGCATCTCTCTCAGCTCCTGGGATCTCTCCTGACTGTCCAGTCACCACCCACATCCCTACCTGTCCCTGTGCCTGTAACTACTGCCCCCACCTCGGGAGGCAGGTTGGGATTTGGCCTTCCTTCCAGTAAGATGACTTCTCTTTCATATTAGGCCAAGGCGAGAGAGCGGAGACATTTATGAAACTTTGTTTAATGTACTGAAAAGCCATCGGCCAGAACATTTAGGAAATTGATTTTCCTGGCATTGATGAACTCGTTTTATTTTACCCCAGTATTAATTACTTTTTTTTAAAACAAATTAATTTAAGAGTCGTAAAACCTAACAAGTGGGCCGAATGTCCATAGATCATGTCCTGCTCTGCCCCCTCCCCACACAGGCCCCTCTCTGTGGTGGGGGCTCGCAGTGGGGGGCCTCTTGGCCCTTCCCCCCCTGATTCCTCCCAGAGGTGACCACCCCCTCCTCCTTGTAGGAGAGGCCTCCTCGCTAAGGGACTATGCGGCCTCCACCATGACCGAGTTCCTGGGCATGTTTGGCTATGATGACCAGAACACGAGGGATGAACTGGCCAGGAAGATTAGCTTCGAGAAGCTGCATGCGGGCTCCCCCCCTGAGGCGACCCCCTCTTCCATGTTACCCACCTCTGAGGAAAGCTTCAGCAAGCGGGCGCGCTTCTCCAAGTATGAGGAGTACATCCGCAAGCTCAAGGCCGGCGAGCAGCTCTCCTGGCCAGCCCATGGCACCAAGGCTGAGGAGCGGGCAGGCAAGGAGATGGTGGGCCCTCTGCCCGGCTTGCGGCTGCCCAGCAACACCACCCACCTGGAGACCAAGGCCACCATCTTGCCCCTGCCATCACACAGCAGTGTCCAGATGCAGAACCTGGTGGCCCGGGCCTCCAAGTATGACTTTTTCATTCAAAAACTGAAGACCAGTGAGAACCTGCGCCCTCAGAATGGGAGTGCCTACAAGAAGCCGTCCAAGTATGACCTGGAGAACGTCAAGTACCTGCACCTCTTCAAACCCGGGGAGGGCAGCCCCGACATGGGCGGGGCCATCGCCTTCAAGACAGGCAAGGTGGGGCGCCCCTCCAAGTATGACGTCCGGGGCATCCAGAAGCCAGGCCCCGCCAAGGTTCCGCCCACCCCCAGCCTGGCTCCTGCACCCCTCGCCAGTGTGCCCACTGCTCCCAGTGCCCCCGGGCCGGGGCCCGAGCCACCTGCCTCCCTGTCCTTCAATACTCCCGAGTACCTGAAGTCTGCCTTCTCCAAAACAGACTCCATCACCACGGGGACCGTCTCCACTGTCAAGTAAGGCACTCCCCATCCCACTGCACCCCAAGCCCTGAGGCAGGACACCCACTTGTACGCCCAGACCCGGGCTCAGTCGACTCTCATGCTCATGCTCACACACGCAGCGTGCTCACTCACTGCGTGCTCACTCCGGGGGCTCTTCCAGCTCGTGCACGGTTCCTGGCCCTGCACCTCCACCCCTTGCTGCAGAGCCTCACACGCTCACATAGCAGGCGCTGGTGTGCACTGCGTACCTGCTGACGTGAGTGCCATAACCCCTGGTTGCCACCACTGGCTTCCTTTGCCTGCTGCCACCAGAGCTGTGGTCGGCTGAGAAAGCCCCATCTGGGGGTGAGGCTGCTGGGGTTTCTGCAGTGGCCCTGGTGCCTGGGTTCAAAGCCTGGGTCTTGGAGGAGGCAGAAAGAAGAAGGCCTTTTCAGCCTTAATTCAGGGACAGGGCACTGGCCCTGCCAGTAATATGGTGGGGGCCTGAGGCAGAACAAGACCCATCCCAAAGCCCTTATTTGCACTCCACCCTGGTGGCTGTGAACCCAGGCAGATGCAGGCAGTGCCCCCTGACTTGAGGCTGATGTGCTGCCCTTCCTTCCCCTTTTCCTCCCTGGGATGCCTGATGCTTCTCAGCCCTCACCTTTTGATTCTCCCTCTGTGCCGGGGGGTCAGGCCCTGGCTCCAGGGACCTTCCACCCAGACAGACTCTAGGCCTAGCTGGGCCTGAGGTGCAGACCTCCAGCCCTGCCTGCCTGGGGTGGCCCAGCCCTCCTTAGTTGGGCTAATGGAACCTCTGCCAGGCTTCTGCCAAGGGACTTTCTTAGTCCTACCCATGTGCCTCGGAACTCTCAGCCAAGGCAAGAAAGGCGAGAGCCAGGGCAGGGAGCTCCCTACCAGCTCTTGGGCCTGCGGCTGATCGGCTGTGTCCCGTGTGTCTCACCAGGAACGGATTGCCCACAGATAAACCAGCTGTCACCGAAGATGTAAACATTTACCAGAAATATATTGCCAGGTAGGCCCCTGGGGAGGAGACTATGTGGAGAGAAGGTGGGGGGCCAGGAATGCCCAGGGACTGTGGGACCATCCCTGCGCTCTCTTACCACTAGGGCCAAGACTCCACCTGCTTCTTTCCCTAAACTCCCCATGGAAGCTGTCCCATGAGCCCAGCTCAGACCTGCCTCTTTGCTGTGGTCCAGGCCACATGATCCTTAAGCAGCTTCTACCTCCAGGGCCAGGGTGTGAGAAGGAGCCCACAGCAAGGCTCGGCCATAGATGAGTTCAGGGTCCCCCTCCACAGCTGGCCTCCGTCAGGCCTTCACTGTGGACCCCAGGTGGAATGCAGACCACCATAATTGTCAGTTTCGGGCAGGGGTGTGGCTCCCTGGGCTGCCCAGGTAAGGCCTCACACCGCCTGACTCCAGATCCATCCCCTCCATCCCAAAGGCAGCAGGATTGGCAGCAAATTCCCCTCCATCAGGCCCTCACAGCTGCTGCCTGGTGAGGTGGCACATGGTGGGGGCTGTGCCCTGGCGGCATCGTTCTGGGCTCTTCCAGGTCCCTCCCATCCTCTCTGCCTCTCCTGTCCCAGTGTCTTTCCCCCTTTGCTCTCTTTGGTCTTCTCTTTATTACTGTTGCTATCATTATTATTAGTGCCTCAGCAGATGGCCCTGTTGGCAACTTCAGCTTAAATATTTATTTGCAAGTGGTCCCCCCATACATGGCATGGGTTTCTCTCCCCTCCTGCAATCACGTCATCCACAGAGGGGCACAGGCAGGCCGAGGAAACATCTTCCCTGCCGCTGTCATGGTTTGCTCTCCCAGGGCTGGCCCTCACCAAGGCTGTAAGAGCCACACCCGGCAGTGTCAGGTCTGGAGAGCGATTGGGGTTTCCTGGAGGCAGGCAGCATGCAGGCAGCACGGGGCTCCTAGCTGTGCACTTGGCTGGAGAGCGAGCTCCCTGCCACAGGAAGCCAAACAGATGCTGTGCTTTAAAAATTCATAACTCTGGACTATTTCAAGTGTCAGGAAAAGCCCAGAACAGAGAGAGCCCTTTAACACCTCACAGCAACAGAGCCCCAGTTCACCAGCCAGGGCCTCCTCCCTGGACAGAGCTGGGCATAGTGTTGGTCAGGCAGCTAACTGTAGGAAAGGCAGTTGTGGGGACTTCAGGTCTCCTCCTCACCTCCCTGGTCTGTGTCTACTCTGGCTGTGGCTTGTGGCCTTCCCTAGCTTCTTCCTCCCCACCTGGGTGCCAGGCCTCTACCTCACCTGGCACTCACTACCTGGAAGATGCTGGCAAGCATGCAGCTTGAGGAATCTGGGATTCCTGACAGGCCTAGCCACTGGCCCTGGCATTCCCAAACCTCTTCCACTTCACCACTGTCCCCCATATCCCCAACCAGGCCCACAGAAACCCAGTAGCACATCTCTAGAACCTGGGCAGAGATGGCTGCTCAGGTTTTAGGCCCTGGAAGAGTCCTCATGGGGCCTGGTACCCAGAAAGGGGCCTGACCCGACCCCTCTTCTCTTCAGGTTTTCAGGCAGTCAGCACTGTGGCCACATCCACTGTGCCTACCAGTACCGAGAGCACTACCACTGCCTGGATCCTGAGTGCAACTACCAGGTACGAGATGCACCACTGCACAGCACAGCGGCTCTGGCTAGAAGTGAGGCAGCAGGTGCTTAGTACTCCATGGGTCACCTGAACTTAACTTGGGTGGGCAGAGAGTACGGACCCACTGCCAGCCTGTGCCACTAGTAGGTTCTGCAGCCATTGGCATCCTGGTGGTGATAATGCCCACGCAGCTTCGCTGGGAATCCAGTGTGGACCAAGGCCCATTCCAGGTGGCCTGTGTACCATAGCTAGCTAACACTTCACGGGGCCTTCTAAGGTCGGCATCACTGCCCCACTTCAAAATGGAAATTGAGGTTCAGATAGAATGCCATTATGTGAAGGCCACGACTTGCAAATGCAGAACTATCAAAGAGGTGGCATTGACAGTGTGCATAGGCTGCTCCTTCGGTCTCACCGGGTGTCTCACCTGGCTTTGCTCACAGGTGCATTGGGCAGAATGTACTGTCACCTGTCAGAGCCCTTGTCCTCAGGGATCACCCTGTTCATCCTCTGCTTGGGCTGTGGCTGTTGGGAGGCTGGGGAGAGGCCAGGGGAGGGTCTATGGTTTCTGGATTGTTGGAATCCCTGCTGCTGAGGGAATTGGCTGGGCAGTCTGTGCTGTCCTGACCACAAGTGGGGTTAGGTTTATGAGGTGACCTGAGGGCCCTGAGGCCGGCCCCCTGGCCCAGGCTGTCTTGGCACATGGGTGGGGATGAGGGCTCCTGCCAGCTTGGTACTCTTCCTGGCAGAGGTTCACGAGTAAGCAGGACGTGATCCGGCACTACAACATGCACAAGAAGCGGGACAACTCCCTGCAGCACGGCTTCATGCGCTTCAGCCCCCTGGACGACTGCAGCGTCTACTACCACGGCTGCCACCTCAACGGGAAGAGCACCCACTACCACTGCATGCAGGTGCCCGCCTCCCCGTCCTCACCCTGAAGCCCCCCACCACAGCAGCCATGGGCAGGGTCTCTGGGTGCAGGGTGGAGGTAGCTGGTGAGCCAAGAGTCACTGGGCATGCTGAGGGAGGCTCTGGGGGAGTGGGGAGCAGAGTCTGGTGGCCGAGGCGGGGCCTTCCCCGTGGCCATACTTGGTGTGGGGGAAATTCAGTGAGCTGTTTATACAGACCGACATTTTTCAGGCTTTAACACCAAGAGCGGCATTGCAAATGATTCCTGAGGAGGTTTTTGTTTAATTCTTTGTTTTAATGCCACACTGAGTCTGGGCTTTTTCAAGGTGTCAGGCCCAGGAGGAGCGACTTTGGGTTGCAAATAGCAGCCTCCTTGCCTCCCCCATATTTGTCAAGGGTTGTTATGGCCTCTGGGGAACAACCTGGGTGTGAGGAGGGGGGCCACCCTGGGCCTGAGACGGTGCAGGCACTGGCACAGCCCAGCCTTCGAGGGTGCTCAGAGGCCACTGGTTTTTACTCAATATGGCAACATTGTCTGCCTGGCCCAGTGCGGGGGGAGGGGCTGTGCCCAGAAATCATCCACTAAGCAAGTCCCTGAGCTAAGGTGACCTCCAGGACACAGCCCCCGTCAACTCTGGGGACTGTAGAGGTAGGGCCACAGATGGGGATATAAAACCCAGCGTCTGAAGAGCGTGGCTCCCTCACCTGGGCCGGAAGCCGCGTGGTCTGAAGACAGCCTGGCCCTCAGGCAGGTTCCGGTTGCTCCCTGGGGGGCAGGGGTGGTTGGAGGCTTTCTGCCTCGGCCCAGGCGCACCTGGGGAGTTTGAGGATAGAGGTGTCAGCTGTCCCGAGAGGAGACCTCGGCCCAGCTGTGCCAGGACTCAGATGGCTGCCCGCCATCCTGGCTGCAGGTGGGCTGCAACAAGGTGTACACGAGCACGTCTGACGTGATGACCCACGAGAACTTCCACAAGAAGAACACCCAGCTCATCAACGATGGCTTCCAGCGCTTCCGAGCCACCGAGGACTGCGGCACAGCGGACTGCCAGTTCTACGGACAGAAGACCACGCACTTCCACTGCAGGTGAGCCAGCCGTCCACTGGCGCCCCAGGCTGGAGGAGGGGCAGGGGATACCTTGCTTAAGGCCCTGGTTTGGTATCCAGCCTGAGTTTTCTGTCACGGGGACTGCCCTCTGAGTGCCCCATGACAGACCCCCAATGTCCCATCCAGGCGTCCTGGCTGCACGTTCACCTTCAAGAACAAGTGTGACATCGAGAAGCATAAGAGCTACCACATCAAGGACGACGCCTACGCCAAGGACGGGTTCAAGAAGTTCTACAAGTACGAGGAGTGCAGGTACGAGGGCTGCGTGTACAGCAAGGCCACCAACCACTTCCACTGCATCCGCGCCGGCTGCGGCTTCACCTTCACCTCCACCAGCCAGATGACCTCGCACAAGCGCAAGCACGAGCGCCGCCATGTCCGCTCCTCGGGCGTGCTGGGGCTGCCACCCTCGCTGCTGGGCGCCAAGGACACGGAGCCCGAGGAGTCCAGCAACGACGACCTGGTGGACTTCTCTGCCCTGAGCAGCAAGAACTCCAGCCTGAGCGCCTCCCCCACCAGCCAACAGTCCTCTGCGTCCCTGGCCACTGCCGCTGCCACCACCGAGGGCACGCCCAGTGCCACCAAGCCTCCTAGCAGCAAGATCCAGGGGCTGATGCCCCAGGGCCTGCCAGGCTCCATCCCCCTGGCACTGGCCCTCTCCAACTCGGGCCTGCCCACCACCGCACCCTACTTCCCCCTTCTTCCTGGCCGTGGGAGCACCTCCCTGCCTGTGGGTGCCCCTGGCCTCCTGGGTGCCATGTCATCTGGGGCAGCAGCCTCAGCAACCCCCGACACACCTACCTTGGTGGCTTCGGGAGCTGGAGATTCGGCCCTGGCGACTGCCACCTCTGTCCCAGTGCCCCCTGCCTCCATCATGGAGAGAATCTCTGCGAGCAAGGGCCTCATCTCACCCATGATGGCCAGATTGGCCGCAGCTGCCCTCAAGCCCTCTGCCACCTTTGACCCAGGTGAGCAGGCCAGGCCCTGCCCAGGAAGCAAGCACCTTCTGGGTCCCAGAGGCTCCGTCCCTGCACTCCTGTTGCAGAGCAGAGTAGGGTGGTGCGGGGGAGCCGTCTGTCTGATCTCCACCCTCCAGTCTTGCACCAAGCAGTGCCCCCTCTCTGCCTGGTCTCTGCCTCCCTCCTGTGTATTTCCCCCTCAGAGCCCCACCTGGGCCCCTGCCCAGGGAGTTCTCGCCTGTTTCTCCTGAGGTGGGAACGGTTTCTCCTGAGGTGGGAACCTCCCTCCTGGGCTCCTCTGCATTCTGTTGGCTCGCTGTGTTCTCACCTCCCACATCACAGATGAGTCCCTGAGGAGAGCTGTCCCTGGCCCCCTTCTCCTCTTGAGTCTCCTCCAGATGACCTGGAGGGGGACAGGTCCAACACAGTGGCAGGGTGACTGCACCTCATACCTGGACAGCCCTCCAGGCCGAGGGACACCTCTGCAGCTTTCCCCCAGCAGAACTTACATGGGGAAAACCCACCCTACGCTATTCAGCATGGCAGCCACTAGCCAGGTGGCTGTGGAGTGCCCAGCTGGTCAGAGTGAAGAGGCACTGGGTTACAGTGTGATTCATCTAAGCAGGCGCACTGGCCAGTGCTCCCTGATGGACAGTGTGGCCTGGAGCCAAGAGTGGCTTCTTCTGGTCTGGCACTGGCTTGCTTCAGGGTGGCCCCCTCCTTCCTCCTTTCCTTGCTTCCTTCTTTCTCCTGGTTTCCCTGGCTCCTCTCCCTTTGCTTCCCCGTCTGGGAATTTGTCTTAGTTGAGCCCTTGAGAAGTGTTCAGCTCTGTCCATGAGGTGGCTCATTCATTCACTCAACAACCCTTGGTGCTTGCTGGGTGCCTGCCTAGGGCTACCACTGAGTGGGTGCTGGGGACACACAGGCAGGAGGAAGTGGAAGCCAGCCCCATCCTGTGGTGCTGATGGAGCAGTGGGGTGGCCCGTCCCCATCACGCAGCTGAAAGTGACAAAGTTGAGACGGTCCTCAGCACCTTGGCTGCCAGGTCCGGATACTCTGCTCCCATTTGAGACCGTCTTGGAACCGGCCAGGACAGACAGAGGGTCCCTTCGTCCCAGCGTGGGGCTCTGCCCACACCTCCTTGAGAGTTCTAGCCCTGGAGGATAGGGAGCCAGGCCTGTTTTCCTGTGACTGGGGATAAATGACTTCAGGAGCTGCGGGGGTGTGGACTCCTGAAGGCTGAGAACCCTTTCAGGTCCCTGGTGGGGCACTCAGATCCCAGGGGGCAGTTTGGAGGCCCCACCTTCCACTCCCTGGCCACACCCCCAAACAAGAACTGAGCCCTCCAAGGCCACCCTGGGCTCAGTGGCCAAGCTGTCAAGGACTTTCTTTTTCCTACAAAAGTCTCCTTCCCCTCCCCCGCAAAAGAAAGGTCAGGCGCAGGGGAGGGAGCCATTTTCCTGTATTTTTAATAAAATGCCACTTGCAGTCTGAAGCAGTCCTGTCAGCTGTAGCGCCTTGGGGCAGATTAATATTTCAGTCACTTGGGGATTGTGGAGCTGGGCCCGGTGGACACCTTCCTGTCAGCTTCTTTTGCCCCTGATCTGCTCAGCTTCCTACGGCCTCTTCCAACCCAGCAACCCCTCAGACCCATCCTGGCCAGGCCTTGAGCCCCTGCCCTGGACAGCTTGACGGGCGAGGTCACGCAGTTTGCTGATTGTCCGTCAGCTCGGTAGCCCTGACACAGCAGATGCCCTCTCTGGGCATGCTCAGTGCAGGCAGGCTGTCTCCCCGGCAACAGCAGGCCAGGGACCAAGGAGGGGCTGCTCTGTCCAGATCTGCCACTTTCCCTCAGCATTAACAGAGTCTTTAATAAAAGCTTAAACGGCAGCCCCACAAATCGACTGTGACAGTTGGTGAGGAAAACGAAGGGCCCCTGCACCCGCCCCAGCCCCCTCCTCAGCCTCCCGCCCTTCTCCAGGAGGCCCTGAGCCAGGCCAACTTTGACATAATTTTGCAATAATTATCACTTGAAGAATTGCCACACAGGGGTAAGCGTCTCAAGCGATCACGTCAGCAGGGAGAACCGCTGACCAGCAGTGAGGCCTCCCCAGACCCCTGGCCTACCAGGCTACTGCCCTCCTTTTGTGGGGAATAGGGTTTGTGCCCATGTGAATCCTGGGCCCCTCTGACCCCATCTTCCCTCCCCTCTCCTGCAGGAAGCGGGCAGCAGGCCACCCCTGCCAGGTTCCCTCCAGCCCAGGTAAAGCTGGAGCCGGGTGAGAGCGCTGGCACCCCAGGCCCCCTTGAGGCCTCCCAAGACCGCAGTCTAGACCTGACTGTTAAGGAATCCAGGTGAGGTGCTGCTGGAGAGAGAAGCCCTTGACAAGCACCCTGGGCTGGACCCTGGGGTTCAGTTCGCCCTCCTGTCCAAGCCCACCTCCTGCCAGGCAGCCGCAGCAGGCAGGGCTGGGGGCGGGTAGGCTCTGGGTTGGTCCCACGGACGTTGGAGCTGAAAGCCCCTTGGTTTGTGTGTTCTAGTAATGAATCAAATGGCCACGCAGCCCCGGCAAATTCATCTCTTTTATCCTCGCTTATGAATAAGGTAAGAACCATCCATCACACGCCTCCTGCTCCCCCACCCCAAGAAATTAAAGCTGTGCTGGGGGGTGGGGGGGATGTGTTTGTTTTTTAATGTTTTCCCTCTAATAAGATGAGTTTGTACCATTTAAATTTTGAGGCCATTTTTCATCGAATATAATTTCAGAGCCACTGCTTACAAATTAATTTAATGAACTGGCTGAAGAAATATATTCCAGCCTCTGACACCTTTTTTTTTTCCTTCAGATGGAGGGCTCCAAAAGCTTTTCCGGAGCCCTCTAACTTCTCTCACCCTTAGTTATTAATGTTATTTATTTATTTTATATATTTTTTGTTTGTTTAAAAAGGGGTCAGGGAGGGGGGACTAAAGTGGGAGCAGAGCATCAATTTCCACTTTTCGGGTTGAGTAATGGTCTCGGACGCCTTCCGGAGAGGTCGCTCTGGAATATTTATTTTAAATAATGCAGGGTCTTTGTAAATTATACATCATCTCAAATATATTTTTCCCCTTCACATGATAAACTTGACTGCAGCAAGATTAATTTGGTTACTGTACACAGTGATGGGACTGAAGAGGGAGCTGGCCCAGGCTGGACGTTGTGGGGTGGGTCCCAGCTGGGCACTTGGCAGGCAGGAGCCTGCTACCTCCTCTCCTCTCCTGCTTGCTCTCTTGCTCTCACTCCTCTGGCCACTGCCCACTGCACGCCTTCTTCCTTCCTGGGGAGCCTGTGGGCTGACCCCCCTCCCCAGCAGCGAGCCTGTCTGCTCTCACCCCATGAGTCTCCCTCCCTCCCCACACCTCCTTTGTGCGCCTTCTCTGGTTCTCAAGGAATTCATAGGGGTTCCCCCATCCCTCCTCCTCCTGCACTTCCTTTGAAAAACCTTCTGGCAGGAAAATAACCAGGGAGCCACGAAGTCTGGGGAAGATGGGCCACAGTGCGCACCCTGAGTGGCAGCCTCAGCGAGAGCAGCGGCTCCAGCAGCACAGGATTGCTTGGAGAGGCCCTGCGCTTTCAGGCCAGGCCCCCAGCTGTCCAGGCAGGGCTTTTCTCTAGCTGGAGCCCAGGGGGGCCACAGAGTCCCTCCTCCCTGTCCGGAGTGCTCTGGTGGTCACAGAGCAGCATGTCTGTCCTGAGGCTCCCAGAGCCGAGCTTGGCCTCTGTCTTCACAGATGTCTCAGGGCAACCCCAGCCTCGGCAGCCTGCTAAGCATCAAGACAGAAGCAGAGGGGAGCCCCGCTGCGGAGTCCTCACCCTTCCTGGGCAAGGCTGCAAAGGCTGTCGTTCAGGAGAAGCTCTCAGAGCCCTGGAGAGTGTACCTACGCAGGTGAGGAGCTACCTGAGAGCAGGGAGTGAGGGAGGGCTGGCAGTGGCCCCAGCAGCCTGCCTGGTGGCCAGCAGCAGCCCACCTCTAACTGGAGCCTCCTCCCTGCTGGCTCATTTGGCTAGGTTTGGTACCAAGGACTTCTGCGACGCCCAGTGTGACTTCCTCCACAAGGCACACTTCCATTGCGTGGTGGAGGAGTGTGGTGCACTCTTCAGCACCCTGGACGGGGCCATCAAGCATGCAAAGTGAGTGGGGACCTGGGGGCCCTGTCATCTCTCGCTCAGGGCTCTGTGGGGCTGGATACCACACAGCCTGTTGCAATTCCCACCAGACCACAGAGCGGCTGGCTCCTCAGGAGGGAAGTGCCCAAAGGGAGGATGGGCTTCCGGTCTTCCTTCCACACACTCAGCCCCCAGCCAGCTGTGTCCAGAGAGCCCTGCCTGGGCCCCCCCAATACCCTAGCGCCAGCTGCTCCCAAGCCAGGACCCGTGGGGCTGGCAGCATGCCCTAGGTGCCCCTGCAGAGTGGCCAGAGACTCAGTGTGGACCCAGGGTAGAGACCCAGGGCAAAGGCCTTTCTCATTCCACTGTGACATCTTGAGTCCCTTTGACCCAGAACAGCAAAATGAATCTGTGAATGCCATGGAGTTTAAAAGCAGCGAGCCCGGCCACTACTTGTAACTGGCTCAAAACCTGTAAGCCTTCCAGACAGATCTCTGTGCCCTGAGCCCCACACCAGGCCTTTCTCACCACGTGGGCATCTTGTCCCAGCCGCTGGCCTGCACAGGAGCCTACTGAATAGTCAGAGCAGGTTTCGTGAGGCAGGCCTACTCTCACACATATACCCAGGGAGGGGACCGCCTGGACAGAGGCAGGGCACAGGTAGGAAGACAAGAGTTAGGGCCAAGCCCAGAGCTAGGGCGCAGCCGTTGTCCTGAGGCTTCCTGTCTTGGCGGGATCACGGAGAGCTTGCTGAGCATGAGGTCCCTGTGCTGGGCCCTGGTCTTGCGATGGGGTCACACCACGCCTGCAGCTCCTGTGCACAGGCAGCCAGGGAGGGGCTGGGCTGCATCGGCCTCTTAGCTCCCCACCTGACGTGACCTCTCCTGCCCCTTCCAGCTTCCACTTCCGGACAGAGGGCGGAACAGTGAAAGGAAGCTCAGAGGCTTCCTTCCCGGCCTCTGTTGCTGAGACCAAACCTTCCTTGGCACCCTCACCCCCTCCGGCACCTCCTGGCACCACAGTCCCGGGGACCTGTCTGGAGGGACCTGCTCCCAGCCCGGCCTCAGTGCCCTCCACCCCCACCCTGCTCGCCTGGAAGCAGCTGGCTTCCACCATACCCCAGATGCCTCAGATTCCCGCATCAGTGCCTCACCTGCCCGCCTCACCCTTGGCGACGACTTCTCTAGAGAATGCCAAGCCCCAGGTCAAACCCGGATTCCTCCAGTTCCAGGAGAAGTGAGTCCCTCGATGAGCCGGGCACCCTGTCCCCGAGCGTCTTGGGAGTGGGTGTGGCAAGGGCAGGAGGAGGCCCTGTTCCTCACCGTGCAGAGTTAACACTGGATGTCCCCACCCTCTGGGAAACGGCCTCTGGGCCATATCCTTCTAGCCAAAGATGCTGTGCTTGCGTCGCCTCTCTGCTCATCCCAAGCAGCCAGCAGGTGGCGGGTAGCAGCAGTGGTCCCCAGGACCAGTTGGGATGGGCTGAGAGTGGATTCTCAGGTCTCCTGGCCCAATAGGGAGGGTCTCCCTCGCTGGCCTCTTCAGTGGCTCGAACCTGCTGAGATTGCAGGGCCGGGGAAGTCACAGGTGGGTGTGATGGGCTAGGCCCCTCCCAGGCCTGCACCCCTGCATAGTGGCCTGAGTCTCGGGTGGAAGGGACCTTTCTCACTGAATGGTGGTGGCTCCTTGCGGCGAGAACGGTGACTTTGTATCGTAATGTGTGCGGCTTCCTGTTCTCAATAAAAGTAATAAATTGGATTATTTATACCGCCTGAGTGGCAACTGTCCTCCCTCTCTGAGCACCTGGGGCTGGGCCCGTGATTTGGAAAGGGACAGACTCCTCTCCGTCCCTCCCCTTTGCCCCCCCAGAAGTGGTGCCCTCCTAGTTTCCTGGTTGCTGTCAGAGCCCCCACCAGGGCTGCGCTCCTTGGCCAGTGCAGTGTTGCCTGCCAGTCAAAAGCTAGAGCCCCTCGTCCTCCCATAGCCCCCTGCAGCATGGGAAGCAGGGCTCCCAGGTAGGGGCCCACTCCACTCCTCTGCCCTCCCAAGCAGGCCAGCCATAGGGGATGGCCCAGTACTCCCCGCCCATGCCCACCTACCATCCCTTACCACTCCCCTGGCTCCTAGGTCTCTGAGCAGGTGGGTATCATAGGCCTCAGCTGACCCTAGGGAGTGCCATCAGCTGTGAGCCTCAGCAGGCCCTGACACACGTTTCCACTTACTGAGGTCCTTGGTAGCAGCACTCCTGGTAGGGCCACCCACCCATCTGCAGCCTGTCAGTCAACCACATCCAAATCAGTGCCATGCCATGCCAGCCAGGCCCTTGATGGCATCCTGCCAGGGCTGGCAGCACCATCCCTTATTTTCATTTCCAAGAAGTTATTGCAGCCATCCTTATCTATAATCCCGAGGTGTGGCCGTGGAAACTACATGTCCCAGCATGCAACGCTCTGGGCACCTTGCATATTGCAATCCCTGTGCACCAGGCAGAACTCCTAAAAGGAGGCTGGGATGCATGCTGGGATCTGTAGTCTCTGGTTGAATCGTCCTGCTAAGCAGGAGGGCAATCTGGGGACATTTCTCTTGATTGTACCACTGGTGACAGAGGAGTGAACCCCAACACAGCACAGTCAGGACACCAGCAGGGAGGGCTTGGGAACACCAATGACCTTCTGGGCTGTGGTTTCCTTGCAGCGACCCTTGCCTCACGACAGACTGCAAGTACGCCAACAAGTTCCACTTCCACTGCCTCTTTGGGAACTGCAAGTATGTCTGCAAGACCTCCGGCAAGGCTGAGTCTCACTGCCTGGACCACATCAACCCCAACAACAGCCTGGTGAATGTGCGAGACCAGTTTGCTTACTACTCCCTGCAGTGTCTCTGTCCCAACCAGGTCAGCACAGCGGGTGGCCCAGCTGTGGGGGCAGGGGAGCCACAGGGCCTGGGACCAGTTCCTCCTGGCAGAGACTCTGCTTTTTGCACCCTTTTTAAGTTGGCTTCCACCAGACCCTGGAAAGGACACTGTCTTCCCCTAGGCCCCTGGAGGCCCCTGGGCTGGGGTCCAGATTGGTACTAAGTTGGTAAGGTCTATTATTTTAGTCCTAACCCCCAGTGGCAACTAAACACTATGCTGCTGCTGTGTACTTAAGATCATTCTTACCCATCTTGAAATTGGCTATTTCCCTTTTCTCCAGATGCATAAAATTTCTAAATTGGCCCATTGGATAGATAAAGAGAACTGTCCCTGCCCAGACAGGAAGAGCAGATAAAATTCACTTTAAAGGCCTATCCCTAAGATAGGGGCTACCTGAGGACTCAGAGCAGAGGTCTGGGTGTGTAGAAAAGACTGGCTGGATAGATTAATGGTGCCTACCTAGGTAGGTCCAGCTATGAAGGGAAGATGACTGGGATAGATTAGTGATGTCTGCTCTGGGTGGCATTGAAGGATGGCAAAATAACTAAATAGGATGTTTAGTGAAATGACAGAGGGACATGCTGCTTTTTGGCATGTGAAAGTTCTTTACAAGATTGCATTTTCTGATTCTGGGTGTGGAAGAACACATGTGCCAAGGGCCTGCCACAGCCCAGAGTCCCAGTTCAGGCAGCAGCCCACACAAGTCCCCACCTGTCCTGATCTTCCTGTGCTTCCCTGCAGCACTGTGAGTTCCGGATGCGTGGACACTACCACTGCCTCCGGACTGGCTGCTACTTCGTCACCAACATCACCACCAAGCTGCCCTGGCACATAAAGAAGCATGAGAAAGCTGAGCGGCGGGCAGCCAATGGATTCAAATACTTCACCAAGCGCGAGGAGTGCGGCAGGCTAGGTACTAAGCCAGGGTGGGTAGGGACTTCTAGCAGGTACAGGCCAGTTGTCAAATTCACAAGGTGTCAAACCTAAAACATCCCAGGGAAGAGGACAAGAGTCACTCTGGCCTCCTCCATGCAAGCAGGATGCCTGGAGCCTCACTGAGCCTCAGGGCTCAGCTTGATTCTTTTCCCCTTTCCAGAGGGCAGGCAGGTGAGCTTCTCAGGGGTTTGGAAATCACTCGCCCTGGGTTGCTTTCCATAGCTTCAACTGTAGGGTTTTGTTTAAAATGTGCCATTGTTTGTTCGTTCATTCAGCAGTAATTTACTGAAAAACAGCTGTGTGCCAGAGCTATTGCAGGGACACGGGAGTGGTGACAGTGGCAGCAGCTAAGAGTTTTTGAGTGTCTGGTATGTGCTGGCATTGGACTTGGTGCTGGAAACCTGGCGAAGAGGTGTGGGCTCAGCTGGAGAATCTGATTGGCAGGATACTCAGGAAGGAGGTAGCCATGGGTCTGGGAAGAAGAGGTCACCCGCAGCCCTGAGCTTGGTGATAGATGCTGAGATCTGAGCCCCACAGGGAACAGGGCCTCCTTCTGGGGATGCCCAATGGGATTGGGGCTCTAGGGTCATGAGGCAGAGAGCAAAGCCCACCCTCCTGCCTCAGGATGGAGCCCCGTGTTCATAGGCCTGTCGATGATGGGAATCATCGGGAATAGACTGGGATGGGAATCTCCCTGGGAATAGACTGGAAGCTGAAGGAAAGGCAGGAGAAGGTGTCAGCATGGACACCTGGGCTGCAGGCTGCAGGCCAGGCCGGCTGTAGCCTGTGGTCATGGTTTCAGGGGCTGGTGGCAGAGGGAGGCTGCAGGCAGGCCCTTCCACAGAGGAAGGGCAAGATACTCATCAACTGCCAGAAAAGAAAGAAAACAAATCTTTCCTTCAAGTATTAATTCAAAAAGGATTCATGGCCAGGAGAGGGCTGGTAACCATGGTGACAGGTGTCAACACTCAGAAGTCCATGCTGTTATGGGGCTCAGTTTACAGATGTCAGGGTATTCTGAAGTTGCCGTTATTTACTCAACTTTTGGTGTTTTTGGTGGTAGCTGGGGCCAAACAAAGCCGGGGGATGATATAAGACACCTGGCCAGCTCGGTGCCATGGTGACGGGCAGGCCTTCACCTGCCCTCAGCTGATGCTGTTTTGGCCCCACCTGTTCTGTTTGTTCTCAGCCTGGAGCAAAGGAGAGACATGGGGGCAGGGTGGAGGCTGGCTGCCACACCTACCAGCCCAGGTCCCCAGAGAAGGTGTTGGGGACAGGTGGCATGCTGTGGACAGGGCCCACTAGGTTTCCTTCCTTCAGTATGTGGGCAGGGAGTGGGTCTGGACAGCCTTCGTAGCCTTGGACTTCCTGCAGGTGGCCGATTGTAAGCTTTCCTCGGAGAAATGCAGTTCAGGATGCACATGCCACTGGCCTTGTCGATCACTCCCTGTGCCCAGAACAGTGCCCAACACACACTGGCTGTGAGCACTGGCTGGCTGGGGAGGCTTATGCAGGTGGGGCCGTGTCCACAGGCTGCAAGTACAACCAGGTGAACAGCCACTTCCACTGCATCCGGGAGGGCTGCCAGTTCTCCTTCCTCCTGAAGCACCAGATGACCTCCCACGCCCGGAAGCACATGCGCAGGATGCTCGGGAAGAACTTTGATCGAGTTCCCACCTCCCAGGTGAGTGCCTCAAGCAGGCCTGTGGGTGGCTCCACCAACCCCCCGGGAGGCCCTGCTGCCCCAGCGAAGGCGGCAAACAGCTCCTCAGGCACCCTGCTTCCTCCCAGGGCCCCCCAAGCCTGATGGATGCTGAGACAGATGAGGGCATGGACTACACGGGCTGCAGCCCGGGTGCCGCCTCTTCCGAGTCCTCTACCATGGATCGCAGCTGCTCCAGCACCCCCGTGGGCAACGAGAGCACAGCGGCAGGTGAGCGCAGGACCCCTGCCTCCAGCCCCGCTTTGCCGCGTCCATCCTGGACACAAGGTTCACAGTGAGGTGGCCCTGAGGAGGACAGGCTGGTGTGCAGTGGACCAGCTGGTGTGTGGGATGTGGGACACTGAGGCCACCTCCTACCATCCTGCCACCTCCCCAGCACTCTGCCTTGTGCTTCAGTTTCCAGGAGAGGAGCCTGGGCCTGTCCTCCAGAGTTCCAGGAAGGCAGTACAGCCCAGCCCTCCCACCTGCCCTGGCCCCCCTCAGGCCCTGGCCCCGCTCAGGCCCTGGCCCACTGCAGCCTGGGCCTGGGGTCCAAGAGAGGCGCCCGCCCGCCAGGCCGCCCTGACCGCTCACAGCCGCCTTGCGGCCTCCCTCCTCTCGCTCCTCTCTGCTCCTCTGTCCAGTGTCTACACCTGCTCCACCATTGGTTTCTCATTTTGGTTCTTTTTGTTTGTTTGTTCTTTGTTTTGGTTGTTTTTTTTTTTTTTTCTGCTTTTCTCCACCCTCTCCAGGCGGCCCGGCTCCTCCTCCTCCTCCTCTTCCTCCTCCTGCTGCCACTGGTGACGAGGCCGCCCGTGGGGCCCCACGGCCCCCCGTGACTCCACCCTTCCCGCCGGCTGCGCTCCGGCCGCCCCTCCCCCCCCTCCCATGCCTCTTCTCTCCGTCCTGTCTCTCATACTCTCTGCTCAGTGCCACTCTGGGAGCCAGTCGCGGCCTGGCCCACCCCATCAGCAGCCCGCCCA
Organism: Spermophilus citellus; assembly: GCF_964194105.1. NCBI lineage: Eukaryota > Metazoa > Chordata > Mammalia > Rodentia > Sciuridae > Spermophilus > Spermophilus citellus. Next base: position 132,196,394 of record NC_138191.1, read on the forward strand.
GCTTCCCGCCTGTCACTGCCACTCCAACTCCAGTAAAAAGTGACGTCCCCCTAGTTCAGGACGCCGCAGGTAACTCGCACACACATTCTCAGCAGTATCTGTCACCCCACCCGATCCTTGAGACTGTGGTCCAGGACCTGACCCTTTTCTGTGGCCAGCTCAGTCAAGGACAGGGCCACCCTGCATCCTGATGGCCAAGCACTCCTGAGACCAGAAAGCCTGGCTCCTATCCCAAAGACAGCTCCTTGTGACTCCTGCTCAGACCAGAGCATTCCTGCCAGCCATTTGCCCCTGCTCAGCAACTGGTCAGCCCAGAGTAAGCATGCCAGATTCCAGCTGGCTGCTCAGGGTGGCCTCACCTTGGGCCTGGGCAGAACAGAGCCTGTCCCTGTGGCTCTCAGGTGTTCAGCTTCCCACCCAGATTCGAGGGTCTTGATCTGGCCCCACCCCTCCCTTAAAGCTAGGCCAGGGGAAGAAACCTTGGGAGCCTCAGGACTTGGGCTGTGCTCTGTGACAGAAGCTCTTCCTGCCCCAACTCCATATCTGGGGTCCCACAGGGAGGGTCTGCTGGCCCCTCACCTTGCAGACGGCACACCACCTTCCATGCATTGTCACCTCATATTGTGCCTGAGCATGGCTTTGTGCCAGGCCCCGGTGGCTGTGGCAGTAAGTACATGGGTTCTGCCCATTGAGAACTGTCACCCTGAGACTTCAGACCCAAGAACACATCATCCCTGGTGGATTTCCAGGCCTGAGGCTCTCCCGTGGCCCCTGCCTAGTGCCCCCACCCCATTCCAGCCCTCAGTTTCTCTTCATCTGCTAAGGGTGGGTGACTGGGCCTGTTCTCCAAATCAGCAAGGCAGTAATTTGGTGGACAGAGCGGTGGCCAGGCATTCTGGCAGACTCAGAAGGGCCATGGCCCTCGGCCAGCACAGGGAGCAGCCTGGAGGATGCCCCCCTCTGGTGGGTCTGGGCCTTGGGTCCCTGATTTCTGGGGAGTGCTGACTCCCCCCTGTGTAGCCAGTGGGTGCCTTCTGAAAAGGGTGAGGAAGCAAGCCCTTGGCAGTGGGCTCCTAAGTCCTGGGAAGCATTCTGGGCCAGCCTTAAGTCCTGGGAAGCATTCTGGGCCAGCCTGGGCGCTGATTGGGTGCCTGTCCTCTAGCTAAGCCCTTGTCTAGGTCTGGCCCACCGAGGAGACTCTGAGCAGGGGGTTGGTATCTTTTTGGTATTTAGTTCCTGAGGCCTGGCCTAGGAGGCCCACTAGGGGCAGAAACCTTAAGACCTTAAAGAGCCTTCTGGTACCAAGGAGAAGGTGCTCCTCAGGGCAGTTACAGCCCCAGATGGCCTAGGGCACTTGATCCCAGCTGTGAGTAGGCAGGTCCCCATGCAGACAGGCAGGCAGCCCGGGGAACTGGTTTGCCTGCGGCAGGAAAGGAGCCGGGAAAGGAGCCGGCCTGTCCCTCATTAGAGGCAGGCCTGTGATGGGCCCTGGCTCCCCTCCAACTTGGGTAATTACACTCTGCGACCTAGATTTTCCCTTCAGCTTCAATTAGCACCAGGACATGTCCTCACTTCCTACCCAAACTGGTCAGGAAGCAGCCACCACATCCCGGCAAAGCTGGTTGGTCTGCCACCCAGGGATGCACTGTGTGGTCGTCTGCAGGTCTGGATGACAAGGGAAGCCTGAGACTCCTTTGCTGTTCTGGGGGTGGGGAGAGGCACCCTGGCCACTAGACCAGGGTCAGGGCCCTGTGTGAGTGTGACCCTGGCAAAAGAGGCAGCCTTCTGCACTGACTGCCCTGTACCCCTTCCCCAGGGAACACCATCTCCATGCCCACAGCCTCCGGTGCCAAAAAGCGCTTCTGGATCATCGAGGACATGTCGCCCTTTGGCAAGCGGCGGAAGACGGCCTCCTCGCGCAAGATGCTGGACGAGGGCATGATGCTGGAGGGCTTCCGGCGCTTCGACCTCTATGAGGACTGCAAGGACACGGCCTGCCAGTTCTCGCTCAAGGTCACCCACTACCACTGCACGCGTGAGAACTGCGGCTACAAGTTCTGCGGACGCACGCACATGTACAAGCACGCGCAGCACCACGACCGCGTGGACAACCTGGTGCTGGACGACTTCAAGCGCTTCAAGGCCTCGCTCAGCTGCCACTTCGCCGACTGCCCCTTCTCGGGCACCAGCACGCACTTCCACTGCCTGCGCTGCCGCTTCCGCTGCACCGACAGCACCAAGGTCACGGCGCACCGCAAGCACCACGGCAAGCAGGACGTGATCAGCGCGGCGGGCTTCTGCCAGTTCAGCTCGAGCGCCGACTGCGCGGTGCCGGACTGCAAGTACAAGCTCAAGTGCTCGCACTTCCACTGCACCTACCCGGGCTGCCGCCACACGGTCGTGGGCATGTCGCAGATGGACTCGCACAAGCGCAAGCACGAGAAGCAGGAGCGCGGCGAGCCGCCCGCCGCCTCGCCCGGCGCGCCCGTCAGCCTGGACGGCTCGCTCACGCTGGCCGCCGAGCCCGGGGGCTCGCTGCTCTTCCTGCAGACGGCCGCCGCCGGCCTGGGCCTGGCACTCGGCGACGCCGGCGACCCCGGCCCGCCCGACGCCGCCCCCGCGCCACGGGAGGTCTCCGCCGCCCCCGGCCCGGCCGCGGGCGCCGCCGGGGAGTCCTCGCAGGAGGACGAGGAGGAGGAGGAGCTGGAGCTGCAGGAGGAGGAGGCCGAGGACGAGGATGACGAGGACGACGACGACGAGGACGAGGACGAGGACGACGACGAGGAGGACGACGACGAGGACCTGCGCACCGACTCGGAGGAGTCGCTGCCCGAGGCGGCGGCCGAGGCGGGCGCGCGGACCCCGGCGCTGGCGGCTCTGGGCGCCCCCGGCCCCGCGCCCGCCGCCGCGTCGCCCTAGCGCGCCTCTTCCCGCGGCGTCACTGTCCCCACTGTCCCCGGCGCTCTTTAAAGAAACGCTGTCTCCATGTGAAGCCCCTGAACAGAGCCGCTCGCCCGCCCCACCGGGCGCCCCGCAGGTGCTTCCGGACCCCGAGTCCGTCTCAGGACAGAGGCGGGGACCCCTCTGGTGCTCGGGCCGCCCCGCCCGGAACGCGCAGCTCCGCGGCGGAGGACAGGCCACCCGCCCCCTGCCCGCCGAGCGGGGTCTTCAGGGAACAGCAGGTGCTCGCCCGGGCGCGCTGACCGCCGCCAGCTCTTTGCTCAGGACCGGGGCGGGCGCTGGAGGCCACTGGGACCCCACCGGCCACCGGGGGCAGGGCCGCCACCTGTAGCGTCTGGCCGGGGGAGCCCCCTTAATGCAGCTAAGACTTCCCCCCTTGCCCAGGGGAAGGCGGGCAGCACGGGTGACAGTACAGGGACATCGAGGAAATCTGAAGATAGCAGCAGGCGGGCCCTTCAGTGCGGCTGCCCGGTGCTCCAGGGCCAGGCTGCCCCTGCCCCTGTCCACCCCCCCCCCCGCTGCGGTTGTCCCAGCCCCCCACCCCCACCCCCACCCCGTTAAAAAAAAGAGGCTGTGTCCCAACCCACCCAAATGGAGCCTTGGGGACTGGGGTATCAGCCACCCTGGTGGTGCAAACAGGAAGGATGCGGCTGTTTTGGGCTTTAATATTCAAAATGGAAAAAAATACAAGAAGTTGTACAGTATTTTTCCTGTAAAGGTTATTATTCTACGTAGAGCAAAGGAAAAAAAAAAAAAGACAAGCAAAAGCGGGCGGAAAAGTGCCACACCACGCGGACCAGCCTGAGCTTGGAGAAGGGGGTGCGACTTCTCCCGTGGGATGTTTAGCTTTGATTTTAGAGGCCTTAGCAGTTTGAGGCTGTCCGTCTTCACACTAGCACTGATGGGAGCTGCGTGATTCCAACTTTTAACTTGAATTTTGTAGAGACAAGAAAAATGGACTATTACTGTTGACACGAGTTTGTAGTTAATTTAACATTGGAGTTTTCCTCTGTTGGTTATGCGTGTGGCTTTGAGGGCTTCTTGCTTGTTGTCCCAGTTTGTCTTCTTATTTTGCTCGGGATGCTTCTAGGCTGGTGCAACCCACCCAGATTCAGCCCCTTTTCAAACCCCGCCTCCTGGAGGTTCTGAGGCTGTCAGCCCAGTGCAGGGCTAATGGCAGGCTCACACCTGACCTGGCTGCTGCAGTCCCTAGACGGGGCAGGCTGCCTTCCAGCCTCTGTCCTTCTTCTGCACTTCAGGGCCCCAGGGGGCCTCCAGCTGGGGAGAAAGAACAGGCCCAGCAGGCATTAGAGGGGTGGGGTAGAGTCTTATCTCCCTGAAGCCCCCACCCCAAAGGGCTTCAAGGGCAGTGGTTTTCTTTTTCCTGTGTGTGTGTGTGTGTGTGTGTGTGTGTGTGTCTCCTCTCAGCTGCCCACAGCTAGAAAGCCAGGACCCCCTGAGCTGGAGAGGGAGCAGGGAGGGAGGAGCAGTCAGACAGTGCACCTGATTCAACAGGAAGTCAATTGATTTCTAAACAGCCCCTACCAGAGCCTCCTGAATCCTGTGGGCACCACGTGCTGCTGCTGAGCATTTGCCCAGACTCTGACCTACCACAGGACTCTGTCTAAGGAGTTTTGTAAAGGAAAAAAACAAAAACAACAAAAAAAAACATTTTTCAATGTAGCAAAATCAAACAAAAAATTAAAAAAAAAAAGAAAAACGAAGATGCCGACAGTGCGAAGTCTAGCCTTTTGTAACCTTCATATTGCACACTAGGACTATAAGCCATTGCTAGCTCATTTTGAATTTTAATGTGTAATTTTTGTTTTATTTTCTTTCTGTGGGGAAAATGATGCTTGATCCACCAATGCTCTTTTTAATGTTTTATAACTATGTATGTGTATATATATAAATATAAAATAATATGTATGCACATATGTGTGTATATATCTATATGTATATACATATATAGATATATAGAGATGTATAGAGAGGTTTTGAGACAAAAAAACGCAGAACGTGAAACCGAACTGAACAGCGCGTGCTCTGATTACTTGAATCTGGTCTCCTCGGCACCTGGTTATTAAGAACTGAATATTTTTCCACTTGAATTTAGTGCTATTAGAAATTTAATATATGTGTTTTATTTATTTGATTTTTTTTGCATGACTGATGCAAGGTTTGACATTTTCACTCAATAAAAACTGGAAAAAAAATCCATCAAGTTATCTTTTATTTTTAAAATTGCCCCCAAGCGGCTGGCCGTGACCCAGCTATGTGGGGTGGTGCAAACAAGCCCTGCTCCATGTGCCAGTGAAGGGAAGGGAGGAGGCTGCTGGTCATCTTCAAGCCCAGTGGGGAGACGGGGGACAGATCAGTTTTGTCCTGGGCACCAGGCCAGGTTCTTCCAGCTTGCTGATGACAGTGGTGGGCTCAGGACTTGCCCTGCTAGAAAGTGGTCTCCTCCCATCCTGGGCCCTGCCTGAAACCCGGCTTGAGGCTCAGGAGCACCCTCAGGTAGGGCCATCCAGCAGTGAGGCTCAGGCCTTCCCGAGACCCCGTCCTACCCTGTCCTAGTCAGGGCTACTGGGCAAGTGCTTGGCAGGGTCATCCTGCAGCCCCTCCTTCAGCGCCTTCCTCCTTCCTGCAGGGACCTGCCCAGGCCAGGAACGGCGCGTACCCGGATCCAGTCCGGATGCTGGCGAGGATCCGGCTCGAGGCTCGTCATGGCAGAACTGGGGGCTAGTTCCTGGGTCCGTAGCCACGGGCCAGGGCCTGAGCTGCAGGCTCTGGTGGCTCCATGGCGGGGGCGGGGGGTGCCCTTGGACACCTAATGGCTCCTCGTTTGGCTCCCACGTGCCTGACGCTTATGAGGGTCCTCTTCAAACCTCATCATCCTGTCGGGCCTGTCCCGAGCTGGCCTCCAGGTGGCCCTGGGAGCGGACATGTGTGGAGCCACTCTTGTCCTCCATGATAAAGAGCATCTTGCTGGCTTGCCACATCCCTGCCACAGGGGAAGACATCCACTTTTCTGAAGGGATCAAGAAGTTGGTCCCTGGGGCACACTCATCCCCCTCACTGCACCTGGCACATCTGAGCACCAGCCAGCTGCCTGGGGACCACAGCAGAGCAGCTTGTCCCCTCAGAGCCCAGCTTCGTGTCATCTGCCACCACAAAGCCTCTCTGGCCAGCCCAGGCCCAGCGCACAGGGCCCTTCCCTGTAGACCTTCCTCCTGGACCGCGGCCCATAGGCTATTTACATAAATATGTTTGTAACAGACAAGAAGATATATACTTTTTTCAGTCTTATTAAAATGTTCAAGTTGGAACTCGCCTATTGTTTGTGGATATCTTGATTCTGTTAAATAAAACAGTGACTAATTTATGGAATAAAACACAAGTTCAACAAATTAAAACCATTATTGGAGCTTTGTAGGCCCTGGTGGGCACATGGCCTCCCATGGGGCCTTAAGGAGGCAGGGAGCCAAGTCCCAGCCTCGGTCGGCAGGGGGACTGTGGGGTGGCGTGGCCACAGGGCTCCCCCTGGACACCAAAGCAATGGGCAGCAGAGAGTGAGGGCAGGTCTTGGACTCCTGGAAGCTAGAGCCTCGGAGCAATTTGATGGTCTTGACTCGGCCCCCAAACTACCCCCTGTTCCCAGATAGTCTGGGCCTGGATGGATTTTGGCAGATCCACACACCCCGGAAATAGGAGGTAAGACCAGCTGCCCAGCCAGCCTCCTGTCAGGGTCCAGGGAAGGAGCACTGGGTCTCACAGCACCCCTCCAGAAAGACCCAGGGAACAACAGGCTGCTGCTCCTAGAGGGCAGAAAGAAGGGCCCACCCACCTGACCCACTCAGCCAGTGGGGAGCCGGCTGCTGCAGGTGGCACTGCTCCCTGCTGGGCAGCAGGCAGTGGGCAGGGGCCCAGGAAGCTGCCCGTGGCTTGCTGGACCCAGTAGGAAATGCAGTCGGGCATGTTTTCCTTCTGGGATTTAATCAGCTCTGGTGGTGTGCAGTCAACACCCAAACTGGGGCACAAGCAGGAGCTCTGGAACCTCCTGGCGAGAGCCAGAACCAGCTGCACAGGCTCCTAGCTAAGCATGGTGGCCTGCCCCTCCCCAGTGTGGTCCTTGGAGCAGGTCTGGCCCCAACCAGAGAGTGGCAGGCCACTGAGCAAAGCAGGCTGTCTATTACTGTTCTGAGGGTCAGACCTGGCCCCAAAGGTGGCCAGGGCCCAGGGTAGGAAGAAAACACACTGCCCCAGCCTGGATCAGACCTCCAAGAAGCAGGACCGGCCACAGCACCCCTGGAAAGCACTGGAATCTGGGGCCTTGCCAGAAACAAAGAGAAGCCAGGCCTGTGCCATCCTTCCTGGGAGGAACTGCCCTACCCTCTGGGGCAGATCAGACAGGAAGTGGCTCCAAAGGCCCCCAGCAAGGGCCGGAGGCAGAGGACAGCTGATGTGGCCATCGCTGGCTGCTTGATGTCCCCTGGGCCCACAGCCCACACCTGGAGGGAGACCCCAGTTCCCTACCAAAGACTCTCCATAAACTTGTGCCGAAATTTCCAACTGGGGCTACTGGCGTTCACCCAGGGGACCCAGCATCTGCCACTACGAAGACGTCCTTCCTGGCAGCTCTGGCCATGGAGAAAGAAAGGCTCAGGCCACTGAGATGAAGGCTGCTGGGAGGGGAGGACTCACAGGTGCTCCTTCACGCTTCAGGTCAAACCACCCCAAACGCTGGCTGAGATTTCAAACTCATTTTGATAAGAAAGAGCGTCAAGAGCAGTGGCCTGGTGTGGCAGGCGCGGGGCGGTGCCCGTGGAGGCCGGCGGCCAGGGTAAGACACCTGCGCTGAGCAGGGACAGAAGAGTGGCTTTGCTCTTCCTGTTGGAAAGGAGGGTCAGGCCCGTGGGGCGGCCAGGGCCTGGTGCCGCCCCAGGTGGATGCTTCACCTGAGGGGGTCTCACAGGCACCTCTGCACTGCCCCACGCGCCCTCCCTCTTCTCTGCAAGCAGATGGCGCCAGCATGGGCTTTGGGAGGGGGGCAGGGCAGGGGTGTGAGGACCCCGAGGACAGCCAGTCCGCCCACTGTTCAGGACAGACAAGCGCACAGCTCTGAGGAGAGCTTCTGTTTTTATTTTAAAACAAATTACGAGACCCACCACACAGCACAGCAAAACCGGAGGGGTGGGAGGGGACTCTCCTTCCCTGCCCTGTCCACTGGCCATCCTCATCAGCAGACATGTACTTCCGCAAAAGGCAAAAGGTCAACACTTGTGGACACAAGTTTGGTAGCCCCTTCCCCCAACTCAGAACGCCCCCTTTTCCCACCCAAGAGGTCCCGGGACACGGGCTGCAGATGGTCACCCCAGGAGCTGAGATCTTCATGGGCTACTACCTGCTCTGGGCCTGGCCTGGGGCCTCCCTGCAGGAGGGTCAGGCCCGCGCAAGCCCCCGGGATGCTCCTGGCCTGGCCTCCTCTTTGGGTGGCTCGAAAGCCAAAGGAGGGTCCCTGTCCTTCCCCAAAATGCCCCTGTCCAAGGGAGTCCCACAAGTCACCCAGTGCTAGGGAGATCCCAGAGTCGGAGGGGAGCCTGTTGGGGGGGTCAGGACAGCTGGCCCGTGGCCTCCAGGCGCTGGGCTAGTCTGTTCCTAACGGCGCTTTATAAAAAGACGTTGTAATTGAGTTTAATAATCTACTCCCTTCCAGAGAGGGCCTGACAGGCGCTGCCTGCTGCTCACTTCTGCCCCATTCCAAATATTTTTACCTTATTTGGATGAAATGCATTATTTTTCTAATGAAAGGCTTTTTTTCCGCAGGGCCGTCCGCCCTGGTCCAGCAACAGCCTTTATTAGGCAGCACTTGTGCGTTTTGGGGAGGGGTTTTCCTCTCCCTGAAGTCATGCCAGACTCTCTGTCCTCAAAAGCAGAACTCGGTGCTCAGGACCTGAGGGGCAAAGGCCTGGGGCCCCAGGTTCTCACCCCTTCTCCTCCCTGCTTGAGCTGGGGACTTTCCGTCCTGCTGACCCCTGGGCTAGGAATACGTGCCCTGAGGTGGCCCTGCTGCCCCCACCTCGGGAACGGTGAAGCCCAGGACCCCTCTTTCAGGGCCCAGGTCTTGAGGGGGAGGGATCGCGAGGTCCTGGTCGTGGCCAGCGCCTCCCCTGCCTTGACCTTCCCCTGGACACCTGCTCTCTGGTCTCACTAGGAGGGACCCTGGAAGTTTAACAACTATGACAAATGGTGACCAAACCCAAGGGGGTCCTGTCTTCTCAGCAGCCATGTCCCCCCTCACCATGGAGGGTCAGCAGCACAGCAGCCAGCGGGGGAAGGCCCGGCACCAGCTGCCCTGGCGGGGCCACGCCCTGCCCTCTGCTGGAGCAGCCAAGGTCAGTCGGCCGGGCCACCAAGGCTGGGATTCCTTGGGTCCCTGAGAACACAGGGTCCCCTCGCCGGCAGGCTGGTCACCCCAGAGCTGAGATTCTCAGGGATGCAAGGAGGCAGGGGACGAAGCAAGAGGACAAGTGCAGGGATGGCTCTCACCAGGCTTTGCAGGTCCCTAAGGGTCACATGGCTGCGGAAACAGACCCGAGGAGTGTCACCTGAGGTGATGAGGACAGAGGACAAGCCTGCCCTCCCGGAGCCAGACAGGCAGGGCCACTTGCTGCCTCGGTGGTCCCCGCAGCAGGGCTGTGACCTCTCTCTCCCGGAATAAAACTGCCCTGAGGCCAAGTCCCTCAGTCTGGCCAGGGCCTGGGAGGCCACTTGGAGAGCTTGCACCCCGCTGTGGCCACCTGCAGTGGTGGCCAGGGCCTGTGCCATTTCTGGGCTGTGTCCACAGGAGGCCCAGACAGGGCAGTGCCAGCAGTCCCAGGACCGGCCCAGGAGGACTCGAGGAGCACCGAGCGGCCCTTGGCAGGAGCTGCTGGCTCAGGTTCGCGCTCCATGCTCTGTGAAGGTTAGGGGGAGGCAGGGAGGGCGCAGAGACGAGGCAGAGGACATCCGCTCCTGGGAAGGCGCGTCCATTTAAGGAAGAAGCTCACCACGCTCACACCAGGTCTGCACCCAGCCAAGGAGGCCCTGCGGCTCCCAGGACGTCGCCCCTGCGGCCTGCACAGGAAGGACTCCTGCAGTTCCGGGTGAGCAGCCCTGGGGAAGGCCCCGGGGTCGGGGGGCAGAGGCTGCCCAGGCCCCTCGCCCTCCCCACGTCCCTCTGGCCCTTCTTGGGGCTCAGCTGGGGTGCTTCTGAGTAGTCCTCAGGGGGGCACAAAGGGCCCTCAGCAGACAGGGAGCCACAGGCAGGAGTTAAATAGTGGCAACTCGTATTTATTACAATTATATACAATCATATCTTATATTCTGAAATCTATACATGATCACACAAATGAACATGTTCCTTGGTGGGAAGGACAGACATGGCTGTTGGTCAGGAAGGCTCTGCCGCCTGGCCCTGCTGTGGAGCGAAAATCACGTCTCCCCACGGGATCAGCTGAACCACAACACAGCCGGCGAGGACGGTCTGAAGCGCAGTGTGATTTCATTTGTTGGAGATTATGCCAGGGCGTGTGGGCTGGGGTGGGGACAGGTGCCCACCTGTCAGGCAGGGCCCAGCTGTGGGGAGGCTGGCCCTGGCAGGCTGTTGCTGAGGGGGAATGGGTCCAGGGCTCTGGCTTCTGGAAATAGCGCGAAGAGTGAGCCATGGGCCAGGCCTAGAGGACAGAGCAGGGACAGCAGAGACCAAGGGGACTGTGGCTCCTCCCCACCGGGAGAAGGCAGGTAACCACACGAGCTCTTGCCATGCACGGTGTCAGCTCAGTCCAGACGCTCAGCCGGCCAGCACCCCGAGGAGACACTGCCGGGGGTGGGGCTCCGAGGCTTGCTGTCCTCGGCCTGGCTGTGAGGAAGGCAAAGCCACCTGCTTGGGCTGAGCTGAGTGGGGTGTGGGCTGGGCCTGGGATGCTGCTCAGGTGAGACGCAGATGTGGATAGAAACGTGAGCCTCACGCTCTGCAGCCAAGCACAGCTCTGCCCAGACCTTGGCTTGAGGCCATCCCCGCCCAGAGCCAGAGCCCAGAGCCCAGAGCCCAGAGCCCAGAGCTGGGCGGTGTCCCTGGGAGAGGCCCTAGTCCCGCTCATTCTCGTTGCTGGCACCCTCGGGCCGCCGCAGCTTCTCCACCTGCTCGTTGATCTGCCCGTCCCCACCTCTGCGGTCCTCCCTCTGCACCCCCAGGACGTCCTCCTCATCCACGTGGCTCACATCGTCATCCTCCTCGTCCTCCTCATCCTCCTTGTCCTCCCTCTTCTCTTCCTCGCCCTGCACTTCCATCCTCACCTGGCCCTTCACGTCCACCACGCCCTCGCCTTCCTCCGGGGGGCCTAGCAGGTGGTAGGTGGCCGTGGAGCCCTCGGGACTGTGGCTCTCCTTCCCAGGCGAGGGGGACGTGGACTCGTTGCTGACTGGCGAGATGTCACTGCTGCTGTGGTGGTTCACGGCTGCAGGGCTGGAGGGTGACGGCGATTTGACTGGAATCTGCCAGGAGGGGATCTTCGGGGCTGACGGGGATGGCGGGAACTGTCTCCTGGCAGGGGAGAGCAGGGGGCCAGGCCAAGGTTGGTGACCCCAGCTGGGCTCCCCATCACAGCCCCTCCTTCACTGACCCCCGAGAGCCATGATGGGAACAGTGCCCCCAGGGATACCCAGCAGGGGACCGGAGGACAAACCTCTTGGCCCAACGGAGGCTGCATCAGCTAAGAAGGGTGCCAGAGCCCCACAGGATGCCCGGCCGCACTGGGGGCTCTGGGGCCTCCCCTGCCTAGAGTGAGGCTGTCGAGCTCCTGACCCAGCATTGCCCTGCCTCCACCCCAGGGGCAGCAAAGGAAGGAAGCAGGGGCTGCAAGGGCTCGGATCAGGGCTCGGGACACACGGACCTCGACACTAACTTGTCTATGGCCTGGGCAGAAGGTGGCCACTGGCCGAGGCTCAGACATCAGCATCAAGAGGTAACTTGGTGCATGTTGGTAGAAAGCCTCTGAGCCCAAGCGACAGGGAACAGACAGGTTTCCCTTTCTGCTTCCGTGTTCCCTTCTAGGCCCTGGGCCAGCAGCCAGCCCAGACCAAAGCCCATTCCAGGGGGGACCCGGGGGGCCAGGCCTGCTTCGCAACTGCTTGGAAGTGAAGTTCTGTGACTTGCAGGCCCATCCCTGTATGGACCCAGGGGACAAAGCCCGGTTCCCACTCTGGGCAGCCAGCACTAGCCGCAGAAACAGCCTCCACCTCAGGGGGCGCACACCCCAGCCTTCACTGGCCTCAGCGGCACAAAGCCAGCGAGGAACTCAGAGTTCCCCAGCTGCCTGGTCTCTCCACCACCAAGGTCAGGAAAGATCTCTTCTACTAATCACCCTCGGGCCCCCGGGCCCCTCACCTGTTCTGAGGACATGTTCTCTTCCTCAGGGAGCACAGGGCGGGCGTGTTTGAAAATGAGGTCTCTGGCTACCCAATCCCTACACCCTCCATCCCTGATCCCTATGAAGGTCCCACATTGGGCGCCACTGAACCCCAAGTCCAGCGGAGGAAGGACAGCATCCAGATAAGGGCTGCCAGGGTGCCGCTCGTGTGGGATGACCACGCTTCCTGGTTTCCCAGGACAAAGAGGCTCCTGGGACACTGGACTTCCAGCTTTAAGATCAGGTCAGGCCTGGGCAAACCAGGAAAAGCTGGTCACCTGACCATCAGGGCTGCCCTGTGGAGGGACAGCAGAGGAATACAGGGAAGGTGGAGGGAGGCGAGGACTGTTCTGCCCGTGGAGAGCTCCTCGAACTCAGTGGCCCTCACTGGGACTTTCTCTGGGCAAAGCTGTCACTGAGGTTGTCTGGGCTCAGGAAGGGGGAGGGGTAGCCTGCCTCTAGGAGCCCCTGCTTCAGGAGGAACCGAGCGGGAGTGCCCACTGCTCCTCGCCTGAGAGGTCCAGAGAGCCACTGCTATTTCAAAACCTTTGTGGGTGCCGCCGACTGTCAGCCTGGAGGGAGAAGGGCTCTGGGGAGGGAAGCAGAAGCTCCCAGGTCTCCGCACTCAGTGCCAGAATCCCACAGCTCAGTCAGAAGCTGCCTGGGGAGCCCTGGGGGAGCCCTGAGCTCCCCACCGCTCGAGGCCAGCCCAGGAGCTCTCTCCTGCTTGCTGTCCCAAGCAGGGACCTAGATAAGGTGGAACCCGAGCCTTCTCTCCTACCGGTTTAAAAGAAGCCCTTTTAAGGAGTTAATTTCCGACTTGAGTTCATTGATATTCTGGGACTCCAGGATCCAGTTGGTGGATGTGGTGGCCTGAAAGTCAAAACACAGGAGATGCAGGTCAGAGTGGCACCCCCACGCCACCCGAGTGGGCAAGGTGTGGCTTAGGAGCACCCTGAAGGCAACAGCAGCTGGCACATTTTATCTGGCCACAGCCTGGCGATCCTGCGTGAAGGGCCTGGCACTGCCGGAGGCGACTCCCTTCAAACCCACACTCCCTGGGCTCTGGGTGTCTAAGGGCACAGGACAGGCAGCACCGTGGTACTGTGGGTTTGTAAAGTGACGTGATGCGTGAGCTCTCATCTTTCAGGGAGACTCGCTGTGGTATCTGAAAGGAGGGGTGACACCTGGAGGACGGGCAGGGTCTGCTGGGTGAGCAATGCCCCCCCTTCTGCGTTTGAAATGCTCATTAAAACAAAAGAACAATAAAAACGAAACCCCACTCCTTCCAAAAGAAATGCCCCTTGGAAGCGAGCAAGGGGCTGAGCCGGGGTGGCCTCAAAACTGGTGTTCCTGAGCCTGGAAGCCACACTGGGCATCAGAGAGGCTGGGGCACCTCAACCCCTGCGGGCCACTCCTGCAGCCTGGAGGACAGGCTTCACCACATGCTGGGCTGCTTGGGGCTGCTGGGGACCTCCTGCTCCTGCTAGGTGAGGTCTGGTCTCTAGAGGGTCCTGGGGGCCAGAGGACATCCCAGGACTGCTCCTCCCTGTCTGCAAAGCCACCTGCAGCTCATGCTACCCAATCACATCCCTTCTTTGGGATGACTCTGGTTGCAGAGCAGAGAAGAGAACAGCCCCTGGGCTCTGAGCTGCCCTTTCCCGAGAGGGCCAGGACAGAACCTCCTTCACACAGGGCTGCTGCACATGGCTTTTGGCAAATCCTGTCAGGACAGATGGACAAGAGGAGAGCCAATCCCACCACCCCGCATGGGAGCTGCGGGTGGCCAAGCCGCCGGGGTGAGTGTGGTGGGTATATAGTGGTCCACCCCGGCCAGGAGGCCTCAGCTCAAGTGCCTGCCTCCCTGAGCTGGAGGCTGCCTCCAGATGGGGTGAGCCTGGCTCTTTCCCCAATGCACAGTGGCGACTGCAGGCCCACCCAGCTGAGGCCGCCCAGGGGAATGAAACCTGCAGTCCGGGAGAATGCGGGCCCATGTCTGCCACCCTCACACACAACCCTGCAGGGTCCCCACTCCAGATCAGCAGATGACGAGGGCACAGAAGCTGCTGATGAGCTCCTCTGCGCCCTGGAAGCTACAGCAGCCCATCAAGCGGGAGCGACTTCCACTCCCGGCCTGCACAGGACTCCGATTACCAAACGCATGTGCTGCCAGATGCCAGGATTCAGAAATAAAATCTGACATCTGGGGCTTTTTAGCCAATCTCTTTAAAAAACAGTTGTCGAAAACTCGCAGCCTTCAGTTTTATGTAGGTTTTTTTAATTACTTAAAGCTCTTCTTTTTAATTTTTTACAGTGCTCCAGTAGGAGTTTGGAAGCCAGATGTAAAAACTTACATCACAGCTGAGAAAACACAGCTCTGAGTCTTTGGTTTATGGGGTAACCAAAGTCCTCCCATGTGTTTAGATGCCAGGCTGGAGAACCCCACTTCATCACCAAGAGGGGGACAGAAGCCTGGAGGGGGAGGGGCTTGAGAACAGCAAGCAGAGGAGTTCTATGGGGCCATCTCAGCCACCAGGACAAGCCCAGCCCACCCGCCTTCAAATCCAACACGTGGTCTTAATCTTAATGTTTAAGGTCTGAAAGCAATTTCCCAGTTTCCAGAGTGGCTGCTGGCCACTGACGGGCCACTGATCCAAAAGATAACCAAGTGGGGTGAAGGCTGCTGCCACAGGGACCCACAGGGGCTGCAGCCACCTGAGGAGGAGGTGAGGCAACACCTGTGTGTGGGAGAGACATGGGGAGGGGGTTCTTGGGTCTTCACAAGAGGCACCTCAGACTCTATCAGAAGCAGGAAGTGATCCACTTTCCTGGTTTTGCAATCTAGTGCATTGAAGGTGTCTTCCCTTCGCAGAACAGACAGGGTGAAATCCTTTAGAGGACATTATGGAGCCACCGGACCACTGTCTCCTGGGCCCTATCTGTCTAAGTCATGATGATGCTATCATACACCCATGAAACCAGGGCCTGCAACCCTGAGACCTGACCGAAGTCAGGCAACGTTCTAAGCACATCCACAATCCAGCAAAGCAGGAACCATTACAGCTCCATTGTATACATGAGGAAGACTCAGAGAAGTTAAGTAACTTGCCTGTGGTCCCACAGCTAGCAAGTAGGAAAGTGAGGATTCTAACCCAGCAGATGGATCCCTTAGTCTGATACTGCCCAGACTGCTGCAGATCACCCAAGCCCACGTACTTGAGGCAAGGTTAGCCCATGCGCCTGAGGCGGGCACAGGGGTTGCTGGGAAACTGCACACTTCTCCCTTCTGTCCCCTCATATTCTCCCTGTGACTTGCAGCCCAACTACAGGCACCTACGATCATCGTCCAGAGCTGTGGGGGTGTGGCTGTCATCAGAGGTCACAGGGAAAAGGGCAGCTTTCTTCCCTCCTCCTGTTGGGAGGTGACAGGAAGGGTGGCCTTAATGGGTAACTGCCATCCAAGTGTACGGTGATGCCTCCCTTTTCCACAGGAAAGGTTAGACAGCAGATGGCAGGTGAAGGACATTCAGACCTTGGAAGACAACATTCAGACCTGGGGCACAAGGACCAGGGCGAAGAGCTGGACAGGACAGACAGGGCCTGGGGGAACCAGGGCCCAGAGGTAAGTACCTTGGCAGTGGCGAGCTCATGGGCCAGCTCCTGGACCTTCTGCTGCTGCTGCCTCAGCAGCTCCTGGACAGAGGCCAGTGTCGTCTGTACCTGAGTCACTGGGGAAGAGAGTGTGGCGTCTGGTGAGTTGGTGCCCACAGACTCCCTCCTCAATCCCCATGCCTGTGGGCAGCCCCTATTCCTGCTCAGGTTCATCTATCTGCAGGCCCCGCCCCCTTACCTCCGATGACTCATCTGCGCCCTGGTAGCCCACCTGCGCTGCTGGACCTGCCCTCCAGATTTCCACTCTGTCTTTCTACTGTGTGCTTGTCCGTGGTCAACAGCACACCGGTCCAGCCTCTCCCTCTAATCACACCCGGCTGCGCCGTCCTGGCCCTCCCGGCCCCTCTCACTGCCTCACTCATTTCATGGGCCTAGTCGTGTCCTTGGGAGCTCAGGGCGTGTCCAGCCTGGGAAGGTGAGGCTCAGGCTTCCGCCACATCCAGGAGGAGTGAAACTGCGGACCCTGTCTCCAGTGCGCCTTCCTGTCCTACTCCTACCCTGAGGCTGTCTGCCTAGACCCCACTGTCACATGGCCCCTGGGACCAGGTATCACCGCGTCACCCTCCGAGGAGCAAATGCCAGTGTGACAGATACGTGCTACAGACTTCTGAGGATTTCACGAAGGTGCCCCTGAGGGACATGGGCTGCCCGGACAGGAGGCTCCCGCCTGCCTCGGGGTTTGAGATGCAGAGCTCCACCTGGTAAACAAGCTTATAACGCAGCAGAGCCACCTCTGGCGCGACAGGTCCCAGCTAATCTGGGCCATCGCTGGGGCAGTGGGTAATGAACGCCAGCCCTGTGGAGTCGATAACAGAGGAGGTGGCCGGGGTCCCAGGAGCCACAGTAATTACAGACTCTTCTGACCCTGCCTTGGACTCTTAGAGGGAAGGGGGGAAATCACTGAAAACCCCCCTGAAAACCTCATAGAAGCAGAAATTAAAAATGAACTTTACAGCCCTTAGAAAGGCTGTCATTTTATTCCCCTTATTAATATTCTGAGGTTGGGAGCCTTTCCGTAAAAACATAATTAATTGAGGCCGCGCCGACAGTAAACAAGCAATTTCAAATTAAACCGAAATGACGGCGGCTTCATTTGCAAATGTGAACAGATTCTCAGAGCAGATAAATGAAGTCACCACATAAAGTGGAGACGGAGGGAGAGGGGAGGGGCCGCGAAGGGGCTGCGGAGAAGGCTTTGAGGGGTGACTTGATGGAGTCATTAATCTTTACCTGTCTGGGCCACGCTGCCACTCAGCTCAGAGAGACTCGCCGCCATCCTCTCCAGCTGCTTCCTGTCCTCGCGGCCGCCCAGGATGAGGGGCAGCAGGTACTTCTGCAAGAAGAAGAGGGACGGGAGCGGTGTGCACGCAGGTACCCGACATCAGTCTGTCAGATCCCGCCACCCAACTTTCCCTCGTCCTCCCCAGGTTTGGGGAACCCTGGCACATCCATAAGCGAACAAAATATTTGAAAAAGTTACAAGACTGCGATTATAACCATCTAAAATTCTGTCTGAATAAGGACAAGGATTGGGAGAGAACAGGGACGAAGAAAGCCAGTGTGCATGTGCACATGCGTGTGCGCTGGGGACAGAACCCAGGGTCTGGAACCTGTCGGGCAAGCTCCACCACACAGCTGCAACCTGGCCCCAGGAAAACCAGTTTGGTCTGCTGTGATAGGAAACTTTTATTAGTGATGTCATATTTTTATGACAAAAATTTTAAATTCTACTTTAAAGGTTGTAAGATGAACATGTGGAAGGATATATAGGAAAACAATGCTGTTGGCAGCGTCCTGTTTCACCCTTCAAAACAAATTATTAAAATTGAATGAATAGAAACTTACTAAAGAAACTAAAGGGAAATCAGCTGCAGACTTCAGGGCCCTGGCTTTTAGTAGGGGATGATACTGAGGTCTCCCGAGATCACTTGGTCTTTGCTAAACCAAGGCTGAATCCTCAGAAGCAGCCTCCTTCAGAGACAAACAACTCACTCTCACAGGTACCCCAGGGGGTAAGCTGCACCTGGCGACTGTGATGCCACCAAATAAGAACCCTGAACACCCGGTCCTCTGAGCCCTGGGAAGAAGGCGAGGACATAGCTGGACACCCTGCTGTGGGGCTTGGAACAGGGGTGTGGAAGGGCAGAGGTAGGCAGCAGGCCACTGGAGAGCAGGATGAGGCAAATGTCCTTCGACCCACGAGGCCCCCTATTTGAGGGGAGCGAGACCCAGTGCAACTTGAAAAGGAGGGTGCTAGAGCTCACGCGGCGTGGGCCTGGCTGGGCCACACAAGGGTACTTTGTTTCTTAGTCTATTTGGGCCCCAGATGGGGAAAAAAGATGGAAACTTCTCCATTAAGGCTTCTGTATGGGGAAGGAGAAGGCCCTTCACAGGGGGTTTGTGGGAGAGCTCATTTCAGGAGTGACTCCTAAGTGAAGACCATCATTCAGCTTAAGTGTAGAAGCATTTTCTATTTTGCAAAGTGCTTTTCAGCCACCCTGTGAGTTATTACTCACAACTGAGCTAAAACTCATCAAATGTAGTCTGACGTTGCAGGTGGAAAATTCCCGAAGTATGAAAGTCAAGAAACTCTCACACATGTAAACAACTGTGGGCTCCATTTCTGAGGTCAGAAGTGACAAGAGGCACATGCCCTGTTCAGCCTAAGTCTTATGCATGTGTGCAGCAAGAGGGTGGCTTCTTCCCACTTTCTTTTTTCTTCTTTTAATTTTTTAAAAACTATTTTTTAGTGTTGATGAACTTTTATTTTATTCATTTATTTATATGCAGTGCTGAGAATTGAACCCAGTGCCTCACACATGTGAGGCAGGCACTCTACCACTGAGCCACAACCCCAGCCCCTCTTCTTTTAATTAAAAAAAAACTATTAACAAATATTCTAGAAATTCTTTATTTTTTTCATTCTTAGTACTGGGGATTGAATACAGAGGTGCTGTACCACTGAAACACATCCCCAGCACTTTCTTTTGAATTTTGAGAATTTCTTTTGAATTTTAAGTTGCTTATTAGGGCCTTGCTAAAATTGCTGAGGCTGGCCTTGAACTTG
Source organism: Spermophilus citellus (assembly GCF_964194105.1). Lineage (NCBI taxonomy): Eukaryota > Metazoa > Chordata > Mammalia > Rodentia > Sciuridae > Spermophilus > Spermophilus citellus. Next base: position 132,215,543 of record NC_138191.1, read on the forward strand.
CAATCCTCCTGCCTCAGCCTCCCACATTGCTGGGATTATAGGTGTGTGCCACTGCGCCCAGCTCTGTTCCAGAAATTCTTCAGTCACCATTGTGACCGACATTTCAAAGTCTTTCTTCTTTTATAAAGCAGGTGAGAGGGGCTGGAGCTATATAGCTCAGAGGCAGAACACTTGCCTAGCATGCGTGAGGCACTGGGTTTGATCCTCAGTACCTCATAAAAATAAACAAATAAAATAAAGGCATTCTGTCCATCTACAACTTAAAAAAAAAAATTTAAAAACCAACCCCCCCCCCAAAAAAAAAAAAAAAAAACAGGCGAGAGCCCCAAGCGCTGTGGAAAGGGACAGCAGCCCTCTGGTGCACCTACACCAAGGGGCTGTGCTTTCTGCTCCCCTCAGGGCCTGCGCTGTGGCCTGTGGCCTGAGCCTGTGGGGCTCACAGGGCCGAGGCACTCATTGGAAAGCTGTGTGTTGTCATATTATCCTTCCTGGTGCCTAATCTGTGCCAGTGATTTGGAAGAAGCTGTCCACACACAAGAAACGGGTGGGTATCCACTTAGAGGAGGGAGTCCTAGGATCCAGAACATTTTGCTTCCAGATGTTTTTTAATTAATTAATCTATTTGACAGCAGAATGCATTTGACACACTGTACAAAAATGGAGCACCACTTCTTCCTCTAGCTGTCCACGGTGCAGAGTCACTCCTCCAGTGTAATCGTGCATATAAACACGGTAATAATGTCTGTCTCCTTCTACTGTCCTTCCCAGCCCCACAACTCCACTCCTCTCCTCTCACTCCCCACTACACAAACCAAAGTTCCTTCATTTTTCTCTATCCCCCCACCCCCACTATGAATCAGCATCTGCTTATCAGAGAAAACATTCAGCTCTCGTTTTTGGGGGGATTGGCTTATTTCATTTAGCATGATATTCTCTAGTTCCATCCATTTACCTGCAAATGTTATTATCATTTCATTCTTCTTTAAGGCTGAGTAATATTCCATTGTATATATGTACCACATTTTCTTTATCCATTTATCTGTTGAAGGCATTTAGGTTGGTTCCATAGTTTAGCTACCGTGAACTGAGCTGCTATAAACATTAATGTGGCTGAGTCACTACAGTAGGCTGATTTTAAGTCCTTTGGGTATAAACCAAGGATTGGGATAGGTGGGTCAAATGGTGGATCCATTCCAAGTTTTCTGAGGAATCTCCATATGGCTTTTCCTTAGTGGTTGCACCAATTTGCAGTACCACCAACTATGTAGCATACCTTTTCCCCCACACCCTCACCAACACTTATTATTGTTTGTATTCTTGACAGCTGCCATTCTGACTGGAGTGAGATGAAATCTTAGAGTAGTTTTGATTTGCATGTCTCTAATTGCTAGAGATGATGAACATTTTTTCATATGTTTGTTGATGGATTGTATTTCGTCTTCTCTAAAAGTGTCTGTGCAGTTTCTTAGCTGAACTGATTGGGTTATTCAGTTTGTTGTTTGTGTGTGTGTGTGTGTGTGTGTGTGTGTGTGTGTGTGTGTGTGTGTTAAGTTTTTTGAGTTCTTTATATATCCTGGAGACTAGTGCTCTATCTGAGGTGTGTGTGGTAAAGATTTTTTTTCCCATTCTGTAGGCTCTCTCATCACGTTACTCATTGTTTCCTTTGCTAAGAAGTTGCTTCCGGATTTCTACATGGCAATTTCCAACTACAGCAACAGATGTTCTACTGAAAAAATGTTATTCTGCTATAACTCTGCCATTAGCTTTTGTATTAAGCCCCAAACTAAGAATCCCAGGATGCAAGGTTTAAATGCATTTCACTTGCTAAAAGTTACAATGGTGAGTCTGGAATTCATTCAAGCCCTGGGTGGCCTCCAGGTTGAGCAGATCTTGGACCTGAGACCCAACCTGGCTCTTAACCTTCTAGAAAAGACTCATTTCTTCAGATCCAAGGTGGGCCTTTTCACTGGTGTCAACAACATAAATGTTTGCTTGGTGCCTAGGTTCTGTGGTAAGCAATCAACTCTGCTTATGAGTCCTGAGGAATCCTACATTATACATTCCCTGGAAGACAAGGCGATCCCACGAACATGGCTACACTGAGGTTCCCCAACCTGGCTTTAAATACTAAGGTAGAACAATGGAGTTTGGGGTGCTTCCAGTGAGTGAGCCGCTTGTCTCAGCACTTTCCTGTGCTCTTCATTACAATCTCACGAAGCAGGTACTGCAGCTGCTCCTCAACGATGAGGGGAGGGAGTCATGTCACAATGAAGCACTGGACATCAACACTGATGCTATACACCTCATCTCCCAGGCTACCTTCAATGTGCCTAAAACATGCACATCAGCTGACGGCGGGTAAAATTGTCTAACAGTCTCTCTTACAATAAGATGTTGACAATCTCGTGTGATTTACTGAATATTGCACTGAAGGTACACAGCAAGGGTTGCAATGGGTGTGCTTCTGCACCATTGTAAAGGTGACTATCGTAAGTTGGGGACCATCTGTTTTATCCCAATTTTACAGATGAGCCTGTGGTCAGTTTCTCCCGGCAGAGCCAGGGTTTAACACAGGCAGATGGCCCCCAGCGTCCATGCTCTTAATTTGTCCCTCACAAATTACACATCAGGCACCATTCTAAGTGCCGGACCCAGATTGCAATGGACAGACCTCAAGGTCACCCTGTGAGTGGAGCAGGAGAGGAGGGGCCTGTGCCTGCCAGGCCTGGGTGCGCATTCCCTCCTGCGCCTGCAGCACCCCGAGGACAGCACCTCTGTGCAGGAGGTAAACCAAGAGCTGGGAGAGGGGAGCTGACTGCCAGGGCAGCAGGTAGAGCACCTGTAGCCTCTGGGAAGACAACTTACCTTGTAAAGCTGATGAAAGCCAAATGCAATTCCCGCCATGATGATGGCCAACGCACCATAATCTCGCCACCGGGAACCTACAGGGCCTGATAGTGGGAGAAAGGAGGCAGAGTCAGGGGGGACACCAAGCATCCTGCCCTGGGGAGAGGCAAGTGTGTGACTCAGCAGATGGGCAAGTGGGGTACACAGCTGTGACTGTCCAAAGTATCAGTTCAGCTCTGTCCCCTTCTCTTCCCAGGCTTTCTGAACCATCTGCCTCACTGGGGACAGTAGAGACAGCTAGTTATCTGGCCTCAGCTGTGCATGCTGGGCAGAGGTATGCAGCAGCAGTGAGCTGAGTGCCCAGCATGGAGCCAGGAGGCAGGGCCCTATGAGGATGGCGTGAACACACCTTGGTGTACAGAACCACATGTGCAGATGCCCTACTCCAGAGAAAGATCATCAAGGGCACCACAGACCAAGGTGACCTCCCTGCTCTGCTCTCACATGGAGCTGGGGAGAAAAGACAGAAGACAAAAGTCTCCGAAGGACGGAGCAAGGCAACTTTCACAGAGTGACAGAGCCTATCCAGGGCATGTGCCTGTGGGGGTAGCGGGGGGAAGAGACCAGGGGTCAGCAGGGTCTTGGAGGAGGTAAAGACCAAGACCTGTGATTCTGGGGACAAGGGAAAAACAGGCATAAAGTAAAGAGAGTGGGTCAGTGTGGACCTGATGAGCACCTGGGCCTCAGCAGGGGAGAAGAGATGCAGGAAGAGTGTCCAGGAGAACACAGGGAGGCAAGTCTACCTGCGGGTGGGAAGGAAAAGACAGGGCCCAGGAGTCTGAACACCATTTCACCAGCAGGGGGGAGACACTGCAGGATCTGGGTGAGTGTCGTGATGGGATCTGCTCTAGGATAGCAGCGTGGGTGGCTCTGAGGACAAGGCAGAAGTGAAGTCCCGGAAGCATGAAAGCTGGGGAGAACTCTGCAAGGACACACAAAGGCAAAGAGGGTCTGGGCTAGGATGGAGGCCAAGGAATGGAGTTGGGAGCCATCTCAGAAGAATTTGCTGCTGTTGTTGAGGAACTGGTTCCTGAACTAATTCCCTTTAGATCAACACCCCCGCCCCCAAGCCCCCATTACCTGCAGCGTCACTTTCAGTTACCTGTGGTCAACTGTAGTCCAAAAATAGTAAATGAACAATTCCAAAAAAACCCCCCAATTCCCAAGATTTGAATTGCATACCATTCTGAGTAGCATGGTGAAACCTCAGCTGTCCCACCCTGTCCCACCTAGCTTGTGGATCACAACTCTGTCCATCACAGCCATGCTGAATGTGCTACCTGCCCTTTAGTCATTTAGCCCTCTCGGTTATCAGACGGCCATCTCACGGTCACAGTGGTTACGTTCAAGTCACCCCCCATGTAACTCAACAATGGCTCCAAAACATAAAAGTAGTGAGGCTGGCAATCTGGATATGCCAAAGAAAAACCTTTAGTGGCAAAAGTTCTCAATACAGAAAGAAAAATAATCATATGCTGAGCTTGCTAAAATCAATGGTACGACACAATATTTTAAGAGAGAACATATTCAGATAATTTTTATTATAACATATTGTTATAATTGTGCTATTTCATTACTGTTCATCTTACTGTGCCTAACTTATAAATTAAACTTTATCATAGATATGAATGTATGGGGGAAAAACTGTACACAGAAGGTTCAGTCTTACCTACAGTTTCAGACATCCACTGGGAGTCCTCCCCCATGGAAAAAGGGGGCCTAGCACATCCGAGTCCCCACAGCTCCTGAGGGACATCCCAGGTGCATAGGAGAGATCTCCCAACTACACTCCCCTACACAGAGTTCACAAAGTGCTTTCATGATCTGATCCCAGGAGGCACCACTGTCCACTCCAATGCCCTCAGCTATCTCTAGGCCACTTAGCAAACACCCTCCCTCCTCATAGGAGACTGTCATTAAAGGAGGGGCAGGGGCTACTGTTCTCAGAATGTTGGGTGGCATAGGCACAGTGCCACTGGGAGGTTGACCAGAGGGCACCCCCATGCATGCTGCTGTGCTAGGGAAGCGGGGCCCTGAGTGATCTGAGAAAGGGTGAGGAAGGAAGAGAAACATCCCCAAACTCTAAGAGGGAGCACCACTGCCCGGCCAGCGCTGCCTGGAGACACCGAGTGCTTTTAGACATCTGAGTGCTTCTGCTTCTACCTCTCCCACCGGTGCTTGCCAGCTCTCAGAGGTTACCTGTCCCTCCTGGTGTTTGATGACCAAAGCAGAACAGGACTCCTCTTTTACGTTCAGTAGCAGGATGTGATTGCACAGGGAGGGAGGGTGGCCAGCATGCAGCCTAGCAGGGGGATTCGAGTCTCAGAGACCTTTAAGTGGGCAAGAGGGAAACCCCTCCTCCCCGGGCCGCTGGGCTCTCAGGAGACAGAGGGGACAGACAAGAATCTCTCCTTAGCCACCACAGTCCCCTCTGTCCTCCACCTATGGATTCCACATGAGATTCCCCAACATGGCTCAGCCTCACCTTGTTACAAAACTGTAATCCACACGTGGCCTCTCCCAGCCTCAACCCCCATTTTTTGTTTCCCATCTTTGGTCAGGCAGCACACACGCCGCTTCAATGTCCAACAGCAGGAGCCAGAAAGGTCTACTGAGACAGGCCTCCCTCTCTACCACCACCAGTCATGGAGAATGGTTTCTTGTTTATCCTTCCAGAGAGTTTGACACACATATAAGACAACACAGATGTGACTTGGTTTTCCTCTTTCCCACCTATTTTCCAATTTTCTTTTTTTCCTACAGCTCTGTAATATTCTATTTAACCTGTTCCCTGCTGGGGGCATCTAACTCATCAGTGACCGTGCACACGTGTCAGCTCCCATATAAGACAAGTCGTCTGTAAGCCTAAGACTTCCTAGGACATGGGTCAAAGGCATGGGCCTCTGTCATTTGAGAAATCCTAGAAAATGGCCTCCATGGTGTTCAGCGGACTCATCCCGTCAGCCACGCACCCGGTGCTGTTTCCCCACAGGCAGCCCAACATAGTGTGTTGTCAAACACGTATTTCTGACAGTGGCAGAAGGAGAGCGGTGCTTCACTCTGGTTCTAGCTTGCGTTGATCTTATTTTGAGTGAGGACTGGGCGTCTCTTCAACAGCATTTCCTTTCTGGTGTACTGTGTGTTCTCCACTTTTCTACTTGACTTCTCTCCCTCAGCACTTCTGTAATACAGCAGGGGTGTTAGCCCTTTATGACACAAATCATAAACAGCTTCTGGTTCGTATTTCTTTGGGTTCTTTCATGGCATGCTGGCATTTTTTGTGTTCATGTAAATTTATCAATCTACTTTTTTGTGCATGCTGGGGTTCGTGTTAAGGACAATCTCTAATCCCTTTCTAGGCTATGTGACACCAGCAAGGTATTCAAGTCTGAGAATCCATCTTGGAAAGTGGAGAGTATGGCTTCTCCTTGTTGCAGACATCCCCACGCCACATAAACCACTTCTTGTTAAACAGGAAGCTGTGAGACCTCAGAGGTAGACTATCTTTCACCCTGACCCTGAGACTTGGGCCTCTCAGTCCCACTCAGGTCTTTACTTTGTCGTCTGCTTTCTCTTCTAGCCAGCTTTGCTGTGCGCCAGATGCAAAATTCAACATCTGGTACCAGTTCATTTTTAGGAGGAAAAAGGGCAGAGTGGCCTTTCCATCCCTAGAGAAAGCCACACTTGGGAGGGCTTTAATCCACACCCAGGATGTCCATCATGTGGCCAAAAGCCTCAGAAAGAACCCCTTCCCATGGGGCTTGAATTCAGTAATCATGCACCACTGACTCTCAGGTACCCTCTAAATAACAAGAAATTAGCTGGAACCAGATTAAAAACTTGATCAGAGGGGCTGGGAATATAGCTCAGTTGGTAGAATGCTTGTCTTGTAAGCCCAAGGCCCTGAGTTCAATCCCCAGCATCAAAACAAAACAAAAAAATTTGGACCAGAAGCCCAAGTTTGCTAGATGCTTCTGCTTCTTTGCAAACATATCCACTGCACCTCACTCAGTGCAGCCTTCTCCTGGGGACTCTGAGCTTCCAAGGCTGAGCAGACACTGCATCTTGGGGAGCCAGTAGCCGGGGCCCCTGCACACCTGCCTACCTCGTCAGAGCTCTGCCCTCCCCAGGCCCGAGAAACACCTGTGGTTCCTGCAGCTCACCCTTCACCCCTCACTGCTGCTCCGTTCCTGCTGGGCTCACGTTAAGAACATTTTATTGCCCCCTGGTTTTCATTATTAATGAAAAGGGACCAGAATGATCTTTCCTAAAGTTCAGAGAGTCTATAAAGACAAGAAGCTGAAATGCCATTTTACTCGTTTTGGAGATGTGTGATACAATTCCTTTTTGTGGCAAAATGAAGAAAGAGGAAAGACCTGGATGGAAATGACTCTTACCCATTGTGTGGCTTCCAAGGGCAACAGACCAGGGCCACTGCAAATCACTCTGGTGGCCCCAAACCAGCTCACACCCCAGCCCAGCACCTGGATTCCTGTCCCTGCGCACTCTGGGGCCAGTATTTCCCAAGTCCAGTGCAGACCCTGCACAGAAGCCAAACCAAGGACTCCTGGGACAGCAGACTCTTCTGTCGCCCTGCTCCCAAAAGTCCAAGGGCATAATCTAGGGTCAGTCACTCTTCTGCTCCAGTTGGGAAGGAAGAGAAGTGGATTGAGTGAGTCCAGCATGCACATGTATGTACATGTATTACTGAGGATTGAACCCAGGGGTGCTTCTGCACTGAGCTACATCTCCATTCCCTACCCCACCCCTTTGTTTTTTGAGACAGGGTCTCACTTGGTTGCTGAGGTTTACTTTAAACTTATGATCTTCCTGCCTCAGCCTTCCAAGCTGCTGGGATTACAGGTATGTGCCACCGTGCCGGACATAAATGAGCTTTTTAAAAGCTTCAGAGTCTCAGGCCTGATGTTGGCCAATCAGGCAGACCACGCAGAAAAGGGGTAAGAACCTGGGGTCAGAGGGCCCAGTGCCACTTCTCCAGCCAGATGGTTCCCTGATATTTTTTTCTGCTTATGAAGCACAGACCACTTGACTAAAGGTGGCAGAGCTCGGCCAACTACGAAGAACCCAGGAACAATGACATCTCCTGTGTGTGCAGTGCTTCCCCTGAGGGCTCCATCAGCTGATGGGTAGAATGGCACAGCTCCTCTCCAATACCACTTCCTTGGTGTTTTCATGAAGGACAAGGGACAGTCGACTCTGGCACCAAACACTATCCTACACAGCAGAGAGTCACACCATGGGCTGCAACAAGATCAGGCGACAAAGTGCTGTGGGAAAGGGGCCTTCCTTCAACTTCCAGGGACTCCACGAAGCACCTTGAGCCCTGGCGGTCTCCATGGAGGTCTGCCCACCCCGAGGCTCCGGTTAGGTGGCCATGATGGTCAGTAGCTGTGTCAGGGGCAGGGGAGCTGCACCTCCGCTCTGTAACTATTCACTGGGTGAATCCAAACCGACATGGCTCGATTTCTTTAACTATATCTTTTATCAATCAAAAAATTCTGACAAAATCAGCAAGAACACACTCGTGGGACAGGAACAGTGCGTCCAACGCAGCAGCACTGCGCTGGCAGTGTCAGGGCCACGCAAGGAAAGCCCATGGTCCAGGAAAGTCTCATATGCAGCACAGCACTGTGGGCGTCACCAAGTCACCCTGCTGAATAGTGCTCTCCAGGGAAGAGGGAGCTGGCAAAGGCAGCCAACTGTCACACCCCTGGGGAGGCTGGCAGCCCAAGCCAAGGCCTGGCTCCATATGTGCACCCTGTGAGAGCCCACTTTCCATTTCTCATGGGCTACAATGCTGCCTGCAGTGTCATCTCCAGGCAGGAAGGACACCGAGCAGTGCGCATCTCTTTCCCCTCTCTACAGAACAGAACACAAACTCCTGGAGGAGGCTGAGGCGGAAGGATCACTTGGCCCAGGAGTTCAAGGCTGGCCTGGGCAACATAGTAAGACTCCTCATCCAAAACCCCAGCCAGGCATGTGGCACACTGGCACACTCTGTAATCCCAGTGATTTGGGAGATTGAGGCAGGAGGATTGTAAATTTGAGGCCTCAGCAATTTAGCAAGACCCTCCCCGATTCTAAAGGAAAAAGAAAAAGGTTGGGGGTTGGGGATGTAGCTCTGTGGCAAAGTGTCCCTGGGTTCAATCTCCAGTGCAAAAAACAAGCAAACCCTCCACACGATTCAAAACAGTGAAGAGAGTAAGCGCTGCCCAGCAGGCATGGGAGCCCTAGGCTCAGCCCCCAGCACTGCCAGGAACAAGGCTCAAAAGAAGGCCTAACGGACGGGCCTGAGGCAGAGCACAGAACTGAGCATCATGACCCACACCTATGATCCCCACAACCCGGGAGGCTAAGATAGGAGGATCCAAAACTGAGGCCAGCCTCAGCAACTTAGTGAGACTTTGTCTCAAAATAATAGAACAAAGTAGACTTCGGATGTGACTCAGTGGTAAGGTGCCACTGAGTTCAATTCTCAGTATCAAAAAGAAAAAAGAAAAGAAGGAATTCGAAAGACTCCAGAAATACACCTATGCTTATATGGCTGTTTTCTTTTTCTTTTCTTTCTTTCTTTTTTTTTTTTTTTTTTTAGTTGTAGATGGACACAATACTTTTAAATTTTACTTATTTATTTTTATGTGGTTCTGAGGATCAAACCCAGTGCTTCACACTTGTTAGGCAAGTGCTCTACCACTGAGCTACAACCCCAGCCCTATCTGGCTGATTTCTAACAAAGAGGTCAAGGTATTCTATGGGGAAAGGATAATCTCTGCAATAATTATGCTGAAACAACTGGCCATTCAGAGGGAAAAAAATGAACCTTGATCCACACACTAAATACAAAAATTAACACAAGATAGATCACACATGTAAACAAAAATCGAAAACTATAAAGATTCTATAAGAGGGCTGGGGTTATGGCTCAGCAGTAGAGTGTTCGCCTAGCACTGTTTGAGGCCCTGGGTTCGATCCTCAGCAGCACATAAAAATAAATAAATAAAATAAAGGTATTGTGTATAACTACAAGTAAAAAAATAAACATTTTTAAAAAAAGATTCTATAAGAAAATACAGAAGGAAATCTTTGTAATCTCGGAGCAGGCAGATATCTTAAAATACAAAAAGCATAAACCATAAAAGGAAAATGATAAAATAAACATCACTTACATTTACAACTTTTGAAAATCAAAAGACACTGTCAAGACAATTAAAAGACAAGTCATAGAAAATATCTGCCAAACAAATACCTGATAAAGGACTTATAAACTATAATATATAAAAAGTTCTGATAATTCAACAATAAAAAATAAGTTTTTTTTTTTTAAATGGGCAAAAGATTGTAAGAGACTTCATAAAGGATATAAAAATGACCAGTAAGAAAATGAGGGGCTGGGGATGCGGCTCAAGGGGTAGCGCGCTCGCCTGGCATGCGTGTGGCCCGGGTTCGATCCTCAGCACCACATACAAAGATGTTGTGTCCGCCGAAAACTAAAAACTAAATATTAAAAAAAAGAAAATGAAATATGCTTGACATCATTAGTCATTAGGGAAATGCAAATTAAAAGTACACTAAGGTTGTATTACACACACGTTAGAATGCCTAAACTTCAAAACCAATGACACCAGACTCTGGCAAGGATGGAGCAACTGAGGCCGTCACATATTGCTGATAGGAATGCAAACCGGGACAGCCACTGGGAAAACAGTTTGACAGTTTCTTATAAAGTTAAATACAAACCTAACATGTGGCTAAGCCAGTCCACTCCTGGGTACTTACCCAAGAGAAAGGAAAGCAGATGTGCTCAAAGACTTGTACTCCAGGGTTCCCAGCAGCTTCCCCATGACAGCTGTCAGCTGGGAACAACCCACATGACCACCAACTGGTCAACAGACAAACAACCTGGCCAGCTGGTTGACTCCCACCTCGGCTTGCTTTTACATGGCCCTGAGCTAAGAAAGGACTGTAAGGAGAGGAGGAGGAAGAGGAAGGAGAGGAGGGAGAGAAGAGGAGAATACGTGACACACACACATGAGGCTCATGACGTCTGGCCTGTTTGAAGAAAAAGTTTGCTGACCCCTGGATACAACTCAGCAATAAAAAGGAATGAACTATACACATAAGTAGTTCATTCAACAGGGATCACGCTCAAAAACATCATGCTAAGAAATCAAACACAAAGACTCCACGCTGGATGATTCCACCTGCATGAAGTTTGTAAAAAGGCAGAACCACAGCGACAGAGGCACAGGCTGAGTTAACAGAACCAGGGGTGGAGGGAAGGGCCTGAGATAAGGGGCACAAAGAAACTTTCCAGGGTAGTAGAAGTTTTCTACATTGTTATTTCGGGCTGATTATGTCAATTAAATGAAGTATAACTCACCCGTACAACTTATCAAATTATACATTTGAAATTGATGAATCTTATTTATGTAAGTTGTACTTCAAAAAAGCTGATTAGAGATAGGCATGTTGCTACACATCTGTGATACCTGCTGCTCAGGAAGCTGAGGCAGGAGATTTCCAAGTTCAAGGACAGCCTCAGCAACTTAGTGAGGACCTACCTGTCTCAAAATGAAAAATAAGAATGGCTGGTGATGTAGCTCAGAGTCAAAATATCCTTTGTTTCCCCAGTACCTCCCCTTTGTCCCCATACACAGACAAACTATCAGGAAAAAAAAATCAAAGATCCAGAAATATAAAAACTACTACATTCAGCAATTCCACTCCTGGACATCTACCCAGAAGGAAAGAACACATTTGCGCACACGAGACTTGCATACCAATGTTCTTAGTAGAGTTATCAGTGTTAGCCAAAACAGGAGACAGGGCTGGGTGTGGCTTAGGGTAGAGCACTAGCCTGGCATGGCTTGGCAAGGCCTGGCTCCATGCCCAGCTCCAGAATAAAAACAGAACAAACAGGAGCTGACCTATCTAGAGAACAGACAAGCAAAATGATGTGTGTCCCCACACGGAGTGCCATTCAGCAGTAACAGGAACAAAGTGCAGATCCTGCTAAGACAAGGACGAACCCCAAATTCTTACATTAAGAAGCCAAAAACTTGGGGCTGAGGCTGGGGCTCAGCGGTAGAGCACTTGCCTGGCATGTGTGAGGCATTGGGTTCAATTCTCAACACCCCATATAAATAAATAAAATAAAGGTCTATCAACGACTAAAAAAAAAGAAGCCAAAAACTTATAATGACTCCATTTACCTGAAATGCCCAGAGAAGGTAACTTACTAGTGATGTGAAGTAGATTAGAGGTCACCTGAGGCTCAAGGCAGGAACAATATTAATAGTGGGCCAGAAGGATCTTGGGGGGTGAAAGTGCTCTAAAACTGATTTACAGTAATGGTGCACCATTCACTAAAGTTACTAAGAATCACTGAATTGTATACTTGAAATAAATGCATTTCAAGACATGTAAAATGTACTTCAATAGCTTTATTTTAAAAAAAAGTAGGGCTGGGGATGTAGCTTAGTTGTTTTATTTAGCATGAAACAAGGCCCTGGGTTCAATCCCTCTATAGGGGGCGGGCAGTTTTAAAAAAGAGAAGTCTAGAAACAGACCCACGTATCTATGGTCAACTGACGTTTCATAAGACAAGTAACAATAGTGCGTAATGCCGTGCATGGTAACAGTATACTCCTGTAATCCCAGCTGTTCTGGAGATTGAGGCAGGAGGATTCCAAGTTTAAGGCCAGCCTGGGCAATTTAGTGAGATATTGTCTCAAAATAAAACTTAGAAAGGCTGGAGGTAGAGCTCAGTGGTAGAGCACTTACCTAGCAACATGCAGGCTCTGGGATCAACCCCAGCACCACACCACCATACACACCCAGAGAGATACAAGTAACTCAGTAGGGTCATCTTTTGAACATAAGATGCTGACTGACTGAGCAGGACAGCCATACAAAGTGTCACACACCCAGAGAGATACAAGTAACTCAGTAAGGTCATCTTTTGAACATAAGATGCTGACTGACTGAGCAGGACAGCCATACAGAGTGTCACCTCACACCATACAGAAAAAGAAACAGAACGAAGCACAGACCTAAAGAACTGATGCTGCAGGAGCACCTGTCTAGGCCCGGGGTTATATCTCCAGCACCACAAAAACAAAACAAACAAGCAAACAAAACCAACTAACACTGTGAAACTTCTCTGCAGAAGAAAGCACAAGACAAAGTCTTTCCAACCTTGGGACAGGCAAAGGTTTCTTAAGACACAAAAACCATGATGTAAAAGGAAGGCAGCAGGGAGGGGTAAAGGTATGGCATCAAAAACAGAAACTTGCTGGGCATGGTGGCACACACCTATAATCTCAGCAGCTAGGAAGGCTGAGGCAGGAGGATCTCAGAGTTCAAGGCCAGCCTTAACAATTTAACAAGGCCCTATCTCAAAAATAAAAAGGGCTGGAGATGTGGCTTGGTGGTTAAGTGCTCCAGATTCAATCTCTGGTACCAAGAAATAATAATAATAAAATAAATACATTTTTTTTTGTTTTTTAAAAGGCAATGTTAAAAAACAAAAAGGTACCCACCACCACCCCCACCACCTCAAAGTCAAAGCCCACAAGGTAGGCTGCAGGCCGACTGGAATCACTCATAATACACCTCTGGCTGAGGAACTGAAACAGAACGTAAAGGACTTTTCTAGTTCAATAAGACAAAAATAAGGGGGAAATGACTAGAATAGACTCTTTACAAAAGATACACAAGTGGGCAAGAGAACATCAAGATGTTCCACTGACCAGTCACCACAGAAGGCAAACCAAACCACCAGGGACACCACAACACACACCCCTCAACTGCTGCAATCGGAAAGGCAACCAATCATGGGGAGGAGAGAGGAACGAGAACTCCAGGGGCAAGTGGGAGGGTAAATTGGTACAACCACTCTGGAAAACAGTTGAGTCGTTTCTTCTGTCACTAGCCACACACCTAACACATAAACCAGTAATTCTACCCCAAGACATTCATCCAAGAGAAATAAAGACTTGTACACGAATGTTCACAGAAGTTTTATTCATAATAGCTCAAAACTGAAACTAACCCAAGGTCCATCAACTGGTGAGTGGATAAACAAAGGGTGGTGCACTGGCACAGTGGAGCCTCCATAGCATAAAAGAAGGACCTTCTCATGTGCACAGCAACGGATGAACCTCAACGCCATCACACTGGTGAAAGAAACCAGACACAAGAGTGCACGCGATGGGGTTCCACTTACATCAAACTCTGGGGACAAGAGATCTAACAGGCAGTGAGAGTAGGGCTGCCCCAGAGGAGTGGACTCACGAGAAATGGGGCACACGGAAACTTTGGGCACACTGGAAATGCTCTCCAATGCTGTGATGGTTGCATGGGTATGTACACCTGTCAAAACTCAAATAATATAATTAAGATGGGCATGCTTTATGTAAATTACACCTCAACAAAGCTGATTTAAAAAAATTAAAAGTCTGTTCAGAATTTTTTTTAAAAATAAAGAGCTCAAAGAAGTCAGCAATGATGGAGAACAATGGCCTGCAGTGTGGGTGCTAAGGTCTCTTTCTGCTCAGCTAGCAGCTGAGACCAAAGGAAAGGGCAAGACCCGAGTACTCTAATGCACCTTTTAAAAATATACCTGTGAGGGGCTGAGGCTGTGGCTCAGCGGTAGGGCACTCACCTAGCACGTGCAAGGCGCTGGGGTCAATCCTCAGCACCACATAAAAATAAATAAAAATAAAGGTAGTGTGTCCAACTATGACTTAAAAAAATATATTAAAAAAATATATTCGTATCCCTTCGTGGTTGCATCATTTTGGGGCTGGGGATGTGGCTCAAGCGGTAGCGCGCTCGCCTGGCGTGCGTGCAGCCCGGGTTCGATCCTCAGCACCACATACAAGCAAAGATATTGTGTCCGCCGAGAATTAAGAAAAAATAAATAAATATTAAAATTCTCTCTCTCTCTCTCTCTCTCTCTCTCTCTGTCCCCCTCTCTCTCACTCTCTCTTTAAAAAAAAAAAATATATATATATATATATATATATATATATATATACACACCTGTGATACTTGACTCATACCAAAAAAAAAAAAATGGCGTTCATGTAAGTTATAAAGGATAATAAAATTAGCAATCGTCAACCTGCCTAATTTACCCAGCTAAAACTTTCTGAACACCACTGCAGCTAGCCATGTGATTCTTTCAGCCCAGAGCTCACCATTACCCTGACTTGGTGTTTAACTGAACTCAAACTTCCTATGGGACATGAAAACTGAACACCTGCCTTTCTCGGCCCCTCTTGTAGACACGCATGGCCAGGAGACTGTGTCAGCCAGGGGGAGAAAGTGGAAGTGACGAGGGCAGTTTCCAGGAGGAGTCTAGAAGGTGGCTTGCCCTTTTCCTTCTTTCTGCCTGTTCTTGTTGAGTGTTCAGCAGAGGAGAGCTGGAGCTGGAGCTGGAGCAGTGAGGCTGGACCACAAGATTACTGCCAGGCAGCTGCTGGGGACGTAGCAGGGCTGGAGGAGTACGGAGCTCAGTGGTAGAATGCCTGCCTAGCACGTGAGGCCCTGGTCCAGCCTTCGCATTGGGGTTGGGGTGGGGTACAGAGCAGGGGAGAGCCAGGTCTCTGAGGACTGAAGCACCTCCCTCCATGGCAGCCCAGAAGGCCTGCCTTTATGTAACACAAAATTTTCTTCCATTTTCTTAGATGCAGTCCTGACTCTTAAACCCCATTTGAGTCCTGCCTCCTCTAGAAAGCCTTCCCTAAGACTACCATTCTGGGGTCTGCTTTATTCCTAATTCTGTCATGGAATTCTCTCAATAGTCCCCCCATAAAAGAAGGCCTCTGCCCTTCCCCAAGCATTGGGATTCCCTCTCCGTAAAACAGTGACCTCCCAAAGGTGAGGCAGGCCTGTCCTTACTTCTTCCCAGCCTGCCCAGAACAGCCCACATGAGCTAAGCACACAGAAGGTCTCACCAATGGGCTTCCCGGGCAGCTGGCCCAAGCTCCTGCTATTACAGGGCAGCCTTTCAATTCTCAAACACATTTCTATCACCACTGATACATTCAATAAGCATTTCTAGAACACCTGCTAAGTCGGAGCCTCAGGCCACTAGATTAAAAAAGAAAAATAAAAGCCTCAGAATTGTCAGTTTAGTAAGAAAGACACTGAAATAAACATTGAAGTGAGTGTGGTGGGACACAGCGGGCTGAGCAGGCCAGGGGGCACTTCTATACTATACTGGTCAGAACAGGGCATTGGAAAGATGCCCTGGAGGAGTCAACAACTGACCTGGGACTTCAGAGAACAGCAGTGAGCAAAGATGGGGAGGAAGGCAACGCTGACTCAGATTGGCGCGCCCCCAGGTGTCTGCCAGATAATACAAATAATTTTAGTACCAGTTTAATATGGTCAACATGGACAGCTTCAAAAATAATCAGACGATGCAGCTGTAAGTCAAACATCACTGCGCTTTTGGCTATCTGTCAGGTAGGGGCATGCTACCCCCAGCCCCCTGCCGTACCCCTGACCAGCAGCTCAGAACCACCCAGGGCTTCTTAAAGTCATCACACACCTTCATGTCCATGTGCTCCTGTCCACCCTGCCTTGTCACTGAGTCATCCCCAGCCAGTTAGACATCTGCTCTCTGAAGCTGCCCTTTCCCTCTTCTGTACCACCTCCTCCCCTGGGCCTGTCTCACAGGCATCTCAGTTCTTGCTTAACGCTTTTCCCACCAGAACAACTGCAGAGAGAGCCTTGTGTTACAGTTTGGATAGTCCCCCACTCCCCTGCAGTACTGGGGACCCCACATGTGCAAGGCAAGGTCTCTATCACTGAGCTACATCCCTAGCTCTGTAGTTTGGATTTGGCATGAACCACAAAGGCCCATGATCTAGAGGTTAGATCCCTAGGGAGGTAATGGAACCTTTAGGAGATGGGGCCTGACGCGAGGTCTTCAGGCCACTGTGGGTGTACTCTGAAGGAATAGTAGGACCCCAGCCCCTTCTTTTCTCTTCTTTGCTCACTAGTCATAATGTGAGCAGTTTGGCTCATCATGTACTCCCTGCCATTGCTATCTGGCACCCTACCCAGAGGTCCAAAATCAAAAGGGCCACACAATCATCAATTAGAACTCCCAAAGCTGTTAGCTAAAATAAACCTTTTCTATTTATAAACTGATTATCTTGGGTATTAGGAAAGCTGGCTAACATACCTAGTTGATCTGTTCATCCTGGAGTCCAGCATAGTGCCTGGCACACAGTAGTCATTAAATAATAAATGCTTGCTCACGAAATAAGATCATCAGCCAGGCACAGTGGCACATGCCTGCAATCACAGTAACTCGGTAGGGTGAGGCAAGAGGATCTTGAGTTCAAGACCAGCCTCAGTAACCAATAGCAACTTGGCGAGACCCTGACTCAAAATAAAATAAAAGCACTGGGGATGCAACTCAGTGGTTAAGCGCCCCTAGGTTCAATCCCCAGTACCAAAATGAAAACAAAATTAAAGGAAAAGAAATAAGATAATCAGAGTTGAGTATTTTGTTACTAAATGGGGCTAAAAAAAGAAGAAAATAGGGAAAGCACTTCCTCTCAGGATTTCTAATCAAATAGTTCCAAGCCTTTTACCAGTCTCAGACATTTACATCCTATTTTAACAAGAGGCAACGGAAGCTACAGGTCAGTCTTCGAAGGGGACTAAAATTGCTTATCAAAGACAGTGGGGGGAAAATATTCAAGACTGAGAAAAAATTATGGCCCTACAAAATTTATACGGGTCCTGCTTATATCTCAAAGCTGCTTGCTCCTCGTCTGTCTGGGATGAAAGAAGACAAAGCAGCTGGGTACAAATCACCCAGCTGGCAGCTAACAGGACCCTGTGTTCAGGACCATGCCAGCTGCACACATGTGCACGCACTGGCTCCCAACTCAAAGTCCAACAAAAAGGATCCAAAGTGAGGAACAGAGAATGTCAACCCCCAACCCCCTTCGATCGCAGTTCCACTTTCCTGAGCTCTACCTGACTTTCTCTTAACCCATTTTTTCCCAATCGTTCCAGATGGAAACACCTATGAAAACTTAAACTGGGGGACCAATATGGGGACTTTGAAATAATATTTTAATATTTATTATGTTCACAGAATTGAAAACTTGGGAGTTAATGGGTTAAGCCCTGAGAACACTGGTTTATTCTCACACCAGGTGACACAACATTCTCCTGGGTGTCAACCTTCTGCCACTTTCACAAAGCCTCCCTGCCTCTCTGGCCCACGTTAATTTTTCTTTTTTGTAATCTTGTGGAATTTCTTGTCTGTGTAATTAATTTTGGCATTAAGTCTTAAGAGTTTATCTTTCCCTGAAAAGCCTATAAAAAAAGGGGCTGGGGTTGTGGCTCAAGTAGTGGAGTGCTCGCCTAGCATGTGTGAGGCACTGGGTTCGATCCTCAGCACCACATAAAATAAAGATATTGTATCCACCTAAAACTAAGAAACAAATACTTTAAAAAAAGAGCCTATAAGATTTTTAAAAATCATGTTTTGAATCTCTCACCTGATATAGTACTAATCACCAAGTAGGTGCTAAATAAATACTGATGTACCTTCCTGGTACATCTCCATGTTCTCTTTGCTAAACCTGGCATTTACTAACAACTCAAGGTCAAGCACATTCACCAAAGAGCAGAGATATCAAAAGAGGCACCCATCAGCACATCTGCCACTGAGTAGGCAGGCCAGCAGGTCCAGAGGTAAAGATCTGTGAGCACTGAACCCTGGGGTGGTCTCAAGTCTGACACATGAGCATTTGGGGCTGGGTCCAGGGAATCCCACTTCATAGACTGAGACTCAAGAGATGGAATGTCCTTAAAAAGCCACAAAATGGGAAGGAAAGGGCTGCCAGGGATCTAGACATAAAATCAGCAGGAACACACATGAACGGAGGCCATAAATCCCTCCAGGATGCAGACAATGCCTCAGTGATAAGCATGCAGATTGCACACCTACTTCAGAAACTCCCCTGAGTTTGCTTGTAATTAAGGGGGTTAGAAAGGTAAAAAAAATATATAAACCCAATTAATCATTTACATATTTAAAGTCAGATTTTTTCCTCACTCCAGGATTAGTATATTTCATAACGCCAGCCGTCGACAGCCCTGGTTTTTACTGGGGTTCATTTTAGAGCATGTTTAAACTAGTCAGATTGAGTGATGCTTCCAGCAACTAATCGCATGTCAAATAAAAGATATTTTATGTAATAAATTACCGCTACAAGTAATTCAAATGTCATTTATCAGTTTTATTATCAGTCAGGCAAAGTCTTGTTTCTCTATATTAATCAAAATCAAGCTTTTTTTTTTTTTTCCCCCTGAGCAGTTTTGACACCTCTTGGCAAAAGTACAGAAGTGAAGAGGCAGAGTCACCCCCAGAGCTGAAAGGAGCAATGTTACCGGTATAAGAAGAATGAAGCTCAATGGTGACAACTAAAAACTTCAGGTATTTAAAATTACCATTACCATTGTTTTTGTACTAGTGTCAAAGCAGGAAGAAGTCTGTCTCTGAGAAGATGTATTTTATTTTTAGGGCTAGGAGACTCAAAAATACTTTCACCTAAATACCTGAGCATGTAATGCATTTTCTCAGAGCAATCTGGACATGAGAACAATTTAAATGACTGAACTGCCCGCTATCTGCCCCACTCTTTTGCTCCTTTCAAAAAGACTAACAGTTTAACTCTTTGTGTCTCTGGAAAGCAGGCAACACATGCCACTTTAGGCCAACTCCATGACTAACCAGAACAGTTTGCTCTGAGCAAGAAGTTCTCAAATAGTTGAGAGACCTGTTTGGTATTAAGCCTTAGGAGGAAACAGCTGGAACAGAACAGATGTGCATCTCAGAAAATTCTGTACCCCAGCTGCCACTGCCTATCCTCAACAAATCCCATTAAACGGCTTGGCCGAGGGACTCAACTAAGGAAAAAGTGTGGAAACTTAGCCCTTGGCTAAAAAGAAACACGTAAAGTAAGTTTAGAACCTGAAGCAAATCACAGTGGACTGAAAGAATGCTGGCCAGAAAAGAGAGACGCGTGCCATGGACAAGTGGCAGGTTCAGGACCCAGAAGCCCAAACTGGGGCTCGTGTGGAAGCTCTGTCCCTTGCATCTCAGTCAGGACACCTACAGGCTGTCTGGCAAGGCTCTGACTATGAGACACTTGAGTGCATGTGCGCAGGCCTCACCCACTCAGCCTTACCCAGAAAGCAGAGGAGGAGGCTATCTAAAGGAGATCTGGGACACCCAAAGTGGACTCTCACACAGTGCCAACCTGGAGGAGGGAAGACCCTGCTGGCTGTGTCAACCTGCCGCCATGAAGCCAGGTGAAAACTACGGTGAAGGGAGAGAAAGGAGGAGCTTCCAACTGTGTGTTCAGGCATCGAAATCAATCTTTTGTTTAAAAATACACCTTTAAAAATCTGGTATCTAACACTGTTTTATATCATTTTCTGAAAAACTAAAACTTCTGAGATAGACAATTAAAATGAAGACAATTATTTAAAAAGGCATTTTGGAAGATAATAGAGCTAATGCTAAGATACGTTAAAACAACAAATTGAGTGATTTTTCCATAGCTGTGGAGTCAATTTTAACCTTTTCAGACTTTTTTTGTGAGTGATTAAAGAGCTGTAGCTTTACTAGAATACATTTATTGCTATGATAGCTTTCATTTAAAAACAACAGAAACCTCCCCTGGGTTATGACATCATGTAATAATTAAAAGCAATGTTCAAAAGGAACCTTCACATTAAATCTGAAATTCTCTAACAGACTGCCACAACATGAATACATTTGGTAGAGTCAGGACAAGGGAGGGACTGGAGTGAACACTGGACTGAACCTATGAATGTTAACTTAAAAAAAATAAATAAATAAAAGTAAGAGGTGAGTTCCTTCAGTGAGCAAAGACGAATGCACTGGCAAATGAGACCTTCAGTGTGACCTGGGAAACAGCAATAGTCAAAAGCACTGTCAAAGAAGGATGGAAGCAGAGCCGATAACAGTGTGCAGTTCACTGCACTAATCAAAACACTGGAAACAACACAGTTTATTTATTCTGGCCCCTCACCTCCTCCTCAACCTTTGCCACAAACCTAAAAGTCTATCTAAAAGAGCACTGGGGTTTGTCACTTTCTTTCGGAGACACCCTAGAGCTTGCTACTCAACCAGGGAGAAACCCAGCTTCTCTTGGTTTGTTTGCTGAATCTGGGAAACACAAAACACTGCTCTTTGGCCACAGCCCTGAGTCCCAGTCATGGTTAAAGAAGGAGCAGGAGCAGATGACTTACTGTATGGCTGCGAAATGAGGTGAGGGGGCTGGACAGGAACCACCTGTGTGGCTGGGCCCAAGGACGAGGGCTCATCCGCAGCAGTGCCTGACTGCTGGAAAGCCAGATCAATCTCTTCATCGGTCAGCCCTGGGTAGAAGAGCACAGAACAGCAGGTGAGTGAGTACCTTTGGGTCAGTGTCCACGGCTGCAACAAAATCTGTCTTGAGAAAAGGCCCCCGTGGCCAGAGTGCCTTGCTCCTACTACCAAGTTGCCTTCCCGATTTCGGATTCTCCAGAACCTCTCTCGGTTGCAATTTAACCTTAAGCGACAGAATATTAGCCTCAACACTGCTTCCAAATGTGGCTCATTCAATTTCCTTAATTTATCCTTGAGTTTATTGCTGCTTTTGAAGTCGCTCGGTACTGCAATTCTCCATTCTTCCCCCGAAAACAGATACCATCAACTGCAAATGTGGCTCATTTTAATCTGTAATGGTGTTAAAAAAAGAGGGGAAAAAACTAACAATAATGCATGAAAACAGACAGGGAAACAAAAAACTAATTATTGGGTGAGACGACTAATTAGTCTAGATCGTTTCCGAAGATGGGAATAATTTGCTTTATTTTATGACAAATGCAGAAATAAAAAGAAAAATCAGGACTGACTGTGATTAGTATGAATGGGATATAGAATGTAAAGAAGAAAATAAAACAAGAAAACAGATCAAAACAAGGCCAGCCCCAAACTTTCAGATGATTATTGCTCTAGCCTGTCACAGGCTGCCTGGATCGCCTTTGGCTAGTTTTTCTTTTCCTTTTTTTTTTTTAATTCTCCTAACACTCTAAACCACACTGCACTGGAACAGCAGGAAATAGCAGGGCATCATCTGCAGTGGCTCTAACACGTGGAGAGGATTTACCCGTGGAGGGGTAAAAGGCAAGTGAGAACCCACGAAGACCCTGTGTGTTTCCAGTGGGGGTTGACAGGTCTGAGGTTGACTGGTGATGCTGACCCTAGGCTGGAGGATGAGGGTGCCAACCAACCCACAGAACAGGAATGACATGTGGTGCCCAGAACAACTCTCCCACAGGGCCCACCTGGGAAGTACTGAACCACAGTGGGGGGAAAGTAGGTGGGAGGTCACTGCTAGTCTGCAGACCACTCGGGCCAGCCTGTGCTGTTCCGGGAATCCCACTATTCAGGCGAGCCGCAGCACAGAGCTTTTAAACCAGAGCCGAGAGTTTTTCCACATCTGGTCAGCAGCTCTCCATTAGAGAACCCACAGCATGGTACACCTGCCCCTGGGGGTAGATGAAGTATGAGGCGGTTCTGAGGATCAGCATCTTCAAAGCGTGGTGCCTGGCACACTGTACCTCGGGGCTAATAGACGGTGCACATTAGTGCTTTCGAGTGCAGCTCTGCCCTGCACCACGTTGGCGTGTGCCGGCTGCAGCCATTCCTCAAACTCCTCAGGCCCTCCCACAATCGGTCAAGGGAGTGCCCATGCCGTGCCATCTGGAATGGCCCGGGACCATTTTTTTCTTTTCTCTGCGCTGAGTGGATGAGGTCTGTCTCCATTTAAAACTGCAGCTCTTCCCCTCTTTCCATACACAGCTAGTAAAGAGCAGAGAAGGCCCCCTGCAGGAAGCCTGATGTGCTATTGGGTGGCCCCTGACAGCACTTGCTCTCCCCAGATTAAGGGGAAGATGACAAAGCTCCAAGAGTACTACTCACTGGCGCTTACCACCTTCCCAGTACAAGAGGCTAGAGCTGAACGCACTGGGGCCAGATGGGCCTTGGTCCTCCCTGCCTCCCCAGCTGGCTGCAAAGGGGCTAATTTTCCCATCATTTCTCTTCCCAAGCAGACCAAGGACAGGACAGATGGACAAGCCAGGCAAGAGTAGAGGACCTTCGTCTCCAAAGCTTTGCCTTTCAGCCTCTCACAGTGTAACGACTGCAGATTGTGCTTCCTAAATAGGAAGGGCACCCCTCTCCAAGTGCTGGGAAGGGAGACATTGTTTTAACCAGTTCATAATCGGCCACTAGAGAAGAAAGCAGCATCCGCGACGTCAGCACAGACTGCTGGTCACTGGCACACTATGGAATTCTGTAAACCTGGTGGCTGGTGTGCCTTGTCAGCTGCTGGTTGCAAACGAGGATAATTTTCCCAAAAGGAGCATTCGGTTGCTTTCTCATTTTCCCTTTTGGCTCTTTCAAATATAAACAAGTACGATAATGTTTAACGCTGGGGAAATATACAGTAAGTCACAGGCTGTGCCGTGGCCCTGGGAGCTGGAGCTGGTTAAAGGCACAGGACTCCCTGCCCATTGCTCTGCCCTCTGGCCCTGAGTTTTTGCGAAGCCTATTTCCCTAATAAAACGTGTTCCTTGCATTATCACAGTCCAGTCCACCAAGGAGGCTGAGGTTTAAAGGGCATCAGCACTTCCTTCCAAGCTCTTGTTTTTCAGAAACCTTATCATTTGATGCTCTGAATTTATATGGGCTGCAATTCTGATATCCCTATTTCTCCGAGAGTCAGGGCTCTGATTTCGTTATAATAAATGAGTCATTTTTCCTCTTTTAAAAAATAAGCATTTTAACAAGCTCACTGGATAATATAATTTCAGAGCTGGAGCATTATTCCAGCCACTGCTCTCTCTAGCGATAAAAATCCAAGGTCCAAAGAAGGTGGAAACTGCCCCACATCATACTTGTCCTAGAAAATGATAATGCTAGTACCAACCCCCAGATGTCCATCTCCAACCCTGTTACAAAAAATCAGGTGACCATCCAGAAGTTATGTCTTAAGTCTTCAGTTTGTTAAAGAGGGTCAGAGGAGGATTCCACTTGTCACCACTCTAAGGACCCCCACCTATAAGTGAGAGCCAATAAATAGTTCAGGGGATACACTGAAACAACTCAGAAACTTAACTTTTGGATTCTATTTGCAAATGACACCCCGGGCAACTTTATGAACAACAGAGTGAAAAAGGCAGAGCATCCTCATCCTTGAGGCGTTCTAAGATCCAAACCCTAAATCCAATCCAGGCACCATTCACAAACTGGTGCCTCTGATTCCAAGTGCCCTCTTCCTCTTAAGTGTCCTCAATGTAGACAGGACTGGCCAGCTTCAAGACTATTTATAGGACTCAGGTAGTTCATCTGGGACTTACAGAGACAGTGCGGACACTCATCTTTCCCCACATCACAACCAGTTACCTACCCAGTCACGTGGTACACAGAGGACCCCACTTTTTGGAATAAGATGCTACCAGAGGACCAAGTGCCCTAGTCCCATCTTTCCCACCCATCTCTGCAGAGATAAACAGTGCAGATCTTTGATTGAGACCTTGCAGAATCCAAAAGGTTAAAAGGAATAATAAAGGAAACTGCCAATTGTAAGTGAATTATATTTGGCTCTGAAAGCTGAGGCACAAGCTATATTATAAAAGGCATCTCTTTGCGTTGTTTACCATCACCCTGACTAATGCAGACTTTTTTTTTTTGTTTTAAATAATCTCATGCAAATTAGACACACACACTTCCTTCCAGTTGATTGCTATCTGCAAGGAATAATCTAACCACAGAGGGACTGAGCAATGTCTGAGGAGCAGAGCAGAGAGACGGGAGCAAAGGATTTCACCGTCCTGTGGCATGTAAACCTCCTCCCCTCCCCATCTGCTTAAGACTTCCTTTAGCTGCTGCCTTTGGAAGAATTAGTCCATTTTGATAAAGCCTAAAATGTTCTCTTAGTTGAGGTGTCAACTTGCATTATCTGATACCACTAGCACTTAGCATTTAGATGGTCTTCCAGTAACTTCCCTTCTGCCACTCCATGATTTTCAAGAGCTACCACCTCCCAACACAATCTGTAGTGATGACAATTAAAATATATTATTGATAGAGAATAGCACTAAGAAAGTCCTGCTCAGTTATTCCACTCACTTACTAGCATTAGCTAAGAGGAGGAGGAAGGGACAAGGGAGCAGGAAAAGCAGGATGCTGGGCTTTGACTCTGAGAGGCAGAGAGTGCCACCTCACCTGCCAGCACCACAGCTGCCTGATCTGCAAAACAGAGAGCTAGTTCACTTTCAGGATGCGGGAAGTACCCACGCACTCCGCCAGGGTGGACGTCCTGCTCCCTCAGTCCTCTACACTCTACTTCCAAAAATGTCCAGAGCAGTTAGTTCCCTTCACCAGATGTCTGCAGTCCCTGTGCAGACACTCGGCCAAGGATTCCTTCTCCAACACTTTCTTCAGGGTGGGCTGCTTTTGAAAGAATAGAGCAAGTGGTGACATCCTATTGATCAATAATGTCGGCTTTTACTGCCATCTGAACCAAATGCCTCAGGGTGGCCACACCTGCCTATTTTTATCCCCTAATATGTAAACAAATCTGTTTTCTTTTTCTAAAGGTTTCTGTTCAAGTGAAAACAAAACCAAAGGGATGGAGGTGAGCTGCTGCACCCTCCTGGGAGGAGCTTGATGCCCCCACGACTCAGGCCAAACCAGACACCAGAAGGGGCAGTCTTCTTTTTCTGTAGGATAGGCTGCACAAGGGCTTCTCAGAACCAGTAACTTCAACACTGTCCTCAATGACTGCTGGGCACTGCCCAGGCCGGGCCCTATGCAGGTGAAGCAAAAAGACAGATGACAGAAGATAGCAGCATCCTCTGCATCTTTCAGGTCCAACACCAGGTGAGAAAAGGTTTGAAAATGTGCAAAGTAATGAACGCCTGGCAGCAGCCTCCAGCCCAGGCTGAGCTCATAATAAAACTGTGGAGACTGTCTGAGACAAGGGCACAGGCCCCAAAGCCACAGCAAAGGACAGGAAACTCGGCCACTGTCCTCTGGTCCACTCCCTCCATTTCTAGGACTTGGGCAATGCATCTGGGACTCTCAAAGGTTGAGCAGAGGGGTCACCTCTCTTAGAACACAACTAGTCACCTGTCCCAGCACTCTCTGGGAGGACAGAAGGCAGAGAAGACAGCTGGCTGAAAACACTCCCCAAATTAAAAGAAACATCAACTCTCCCAGAAGAGGTTCGGGGAGGGGAAAGGGAAAAAGTATTTTTATTTTATTTTATTAACATTTTGTTGGAACAGTAGAGTACAATAAGGACTCTCAGAGCCTCTAAAAGTCGTTGGATGACCTGTAGACCCCTATTTCCCAGTGCCTTGTATAAAATTGAATTTTTTAAACATAAATTACACGTAATGACGACACTGTAAAAACTAACAGTAATGGAAAGCTGTGCTGTATTTCATTAGCCTGTATTATTCCGTGCCACCTGATCCAGCCGGGCCTTGTTTATGAGTTAGTGTGCTAGCAGATGCCGATGGAAGCATTTGCTTCGACCTTGCTCTTCTCATTGGGGCATGAAATTACGACGGCAGCACCTTGATATTACAGCCATAAATACAGTAAACTGCAAATTTAAGCCAACGGCTCCTATTGTCTCTGAACATAAAGCTGATCGGTATTTATTTAAAAGGAGAACAAAAAAAATATTATATATCACCTTGTTTATGGGGCTGCCCCCACCCACTTTCTTATTCCTTGCCCCAACCCCCCAACCTGTCTAATTCACTTGGCTAAAATATTAAGCAAAAATGCCAAATGCTTTCTTCTCTACTGATTAACTATTCTCAAGCAGCAAAAACAGTTTTTGAGAAAACTAGTTCTAAATATCATTAGCCTGAATGAAAGAGTTTTTATACAAACTGATCTGATGGGGAGGGGGCTGGTTCCCACCATCTGGATATTCGTACGTAAATTCACAAACAGGAGGGAGACTTTCTGGCTACTTAAATGAAGACGTTCAAACAACAGGAGAAAAAGTTGCTGATAATGCCCTGAAACTGAATGTCCTCTCAGTATCCTTCCAAGAATCATTAGGTAGAAACGCTATTTCAAAAAGCAGCAAAACACTGCCTCCTGCCACCTAAGGAAAGAAAGATATCTACCCGAGAATAGAATTCTCATCCCAGCACAGAACACTGGGGGCCTCTCATTAAAACTTGCACCAACCCCCTCTTTATCCCTGTAACCATAAAGACAGCATATCCTTTAAATACATTATATGTGGAAGAAAAATAAACACAAAGACAAAAGGACACTGGATATCACTCAGCCACGTCTCCTAGTATAAATCACCGAGTAAAAAGCCAATGTACAACGTGTCTCACTGCCAGCTTAAAGACTGAGGGACCTGGCAGGTTCTCTGCACTCACTGTCTAGAGAAGGCAGGTCTACTTCCTAGTGTCCAGGAAGAGGGTCTCTGCTCTCCAAGGCAGAGGGGATGTGAAAACCCAGCCACCTCCAAGTTCGAAGGTTAGTGGTGAAAACTAGAATGTCAGCAGGCAAGCGCGGAAGTCACTACTAATGGAGCACCTAGGAAGACCATTTTAGCAAGTCTGAACTAAATGCAAGTTTGGGGTAGCAGTTTTAATTCCCAAAGCAGACAGACTGGAGGGTCACAGGGCTGGTGCCCAGTAGTACCAGTGACATGGCCAAATGAACCAAGATCAAAGTTTCTGTACATTTGCTTTTGACAGGTTATTCCACAAGGCAGACTCACTCCCCTGGAGCCCTAAATCATATCAGACACACCAGGCACTGAGCTTAGCTCCTTCCACATAAGGAGGAAACTTTCCTATAAAATTTATTGAGCTTCTCTGGGGAGTAGTATAACTGGTGAACAAGACAGAAGTGAGCCACCCCTCTGTGTAACATAGATTGAGATCTCTCAGATGAAAGACTGGGAGGGGTTCCAATCAGCATCCGTGATGTCTATTTTTAAATCTATACAGCCTCGAGATTTTTTTTCCTTCTTTTAATTCCTCTGCTAAATTAGAAATAAAAACAAAGAAGGGTTACTTTGGATATTTTATCATCAATTCCAGAGGATAAGGATTGTTGCCTTCTGAAACAGTAGTGTAACCCAGCAGGTCTTCAGCAACAGGCCCTTCCCATAGTACGCTGAACAATTCCCCAGGAAACAACTGTGTCCTTAGAGAGAATGGCAATCAGGAAGCACTGCTGCACGCATGCCAAAGGCCAGGTGAGCCGCTCCAGTGCAAGTTTGAGCAAGTATGGAAAAGTCAAACTGATAAACACTTTTAACCCCACCTGTCCTGTTTCAGAAGGGACAGTGAAGGTTATTTTGGGAAAAAATAAAATGAACAAAAAAACCTCTTTGCTTTGACAACCAAGTTTATGTGGTCTATTCCCTACTGCTCCCCCTACCCCTTGTTTTACAGATCAAGAGAAAAGGACCTGAGAGGGTAGGAGATTTTCCCCCAGCCCAGAAGTGCTCCAGAAGTAGAACTGAATGTTCCACCCAGAGCCTCTGTATTGCACCAGGGCGGGCAGAAGCAGCCTGGTAAGCCTGTGCCCTCTGCCACCTGACATAGCCAGCACACTGCCAAAAAGCAGAGTCTTAGAATGAATCTCTCTCCCAAGGAGAAGAAAAACTAAAAGAATAGATGAAATAAGAGAAATGAGATAATGAGTACATGGGACTTTCAGGTTGATCAATGTATTCTAAGTTATAGTTAGATAGGGTTAAGAAGTTCTGGTGTTGCACAGTACTGTGACTAAACATAACAATCATGCACTGTATATTTCAACAAGCTAGAAGGATTTTGAATGTTTGCACCATAAAGAAATGATAAGTGTGTGAGAAGATAGATACATCATCCTGATTTGGAGGTTATATACTGTGCACACGTGTCAAAACATCACATGGTACCCCATAAAAATGTGCAATTTGTATCAGCTTAAAATATTTAAAATAAAATGTGCAAGATTTTTTTAAAGAATGCATATGTATCTATATAAATGCCTATTTAGTTGCATACATGCATGAAGTAAAAAGAGAATACATAAGAAACTGGTAACCGTGATGATATTGCCAGAGGGAATAAGTAGCTAGGACATACTGAAGGCAGACTGTTTACTGTATATTCCTAGTGAATTCTGTTCTCTGTGAATAAGTTTGATTCAAAAGGATACACTACATTTACTTTTAAGAACAAAGAAAATATTAGGGGGGACTCACAAAAACCTTGTTCCTGAACAAAATCACTTAGAATGACTATCCCCATTTTCTGGGAGAGAAAAACCAAGGCAGAAAAGACATGGAGTGATGTCCAGGAGCTTGGATTAGAAGACACATTTCTAGTTCCTTGCTAATCCATTGTGGCTACAACCGCAGCAGTCAAGTACAAGGTGGCTTTTTTCCCAATGTGTTTTCAAAAGGCAGACATCTGTTCTATTTTGACACATCCTGGCTGCCCAAATGTTTCTTTCAGCTCTAAATATTTGCTTCATCAATGAAATGTTTCCATCGCTGCAACAAAACAAACATTTGCTTTGGGGTGGGAGGGATGGCCATACGCTGTTTCATTATGTTCCTTGAAACAGCCCGATCTGGGAAGCAACTCCACTGTGGGACACAAATCAAGATGGAGATTTCTGTTCCTCAAAGAAAATCTTGTCACAAGACTTCACTGCACCAGGACAAACTCTCCAGTCACTCAGCAGAATGCTACAAATGCTCCTTCAGGGTTTTCTTTTACATCTTGAATCTTAAATCCAAGATCAGAACGTTTAGTATTTGGCATTCAATTTATTTGCTAAATTTTTAAACTGCCATGCAGCTATCAGATTTTTTAAAAATCCCCATATTAATCTGATACTAACACATTACAACATGCCATATCCTAATGGGTCAATACATAAATTATTTTGTCACCTACCTATCTGTATAGTTCAAATGAATTTGGTATTGGTTACTATCATCAGTATTGTAGAATAAACACACAGCACTCAATCAAATCCATATACATGTGAGTACTTAATTACATACACAAGGTGAGAGAGCCAAGATCTCACTTTTCCCAACTTATTAAGTGAGAGCCTCCCTGAGGCCCCTTCTCCCTAATTTCTTTGTTGAAAGAGTATGTTATTTATTTGCACATAATATATAGACCTATCAGTATAGCTGGGGCCCCTGTCTCTAAACAACAACAAAAAAACCTAGTTGGGGAAGTAGCTCTGTGGGAGAATGATTGTCTACCATGAGCCAGGCTGTAGGTCTCTAGTACTGGGGGGAAAAAATTAAAATATATGTTTCCACAGATACCTCTATCTACTGGTAATAAATATAATCCATGTCAACTGCAGAAAACATGGAAAATAAAGAAAAGCATACAGAAAACAAACAAAAAAATCATGCATATCCTCTCTCTCTACCCAGAAATGTATTTAATCCCACTGCCAAGGGTGTTTTAGGAGCTTTTTATATTTTTAACTCTTCGAATTCCACATTAATCCTGTGCAGTGCCCAGCTTAGGGTTTCATGCCCAGCATGTGGTACTTCTGGGAACTGTGCAGGGCCTAACCTATGGCACTCAAGTGGCAGCAGAACCCCCATGAAAAGAGTGGCTTACTCCTTTCATTTACAGGGGAGGAGTCAAGGCTCACAGGCATTAACCAGCCCACCTGAGCTCCCACTGCTGGTGGACTGAGGGCAGGGCTGGAACTCAAGCCCAGGCTCCTCACCACCACTCTATACAGCACAAGGGGAAAATATTCCACCTCTTGTTCAAGCCAAAAGGGAACACTGACTTCCCTACTCCCAGTATATAGTGTAGATGCATTGGTGAATTTACTAAGATGGAAATTTTTTCAAATTTAAAACTTTTTACATGAAAAGGCCCAATGCTAGTGAAGGTGCATGAAAGAGCAAACTGAAAAACTTCTGGAAGATAATGAGGTTTAAGAGTTTAGTTTACCCTCTAACTCAATACACTTTTACGAAATAATAGTGTAGTGCTAAGACTTTTGGACAAAGATGGTTCATCACCATATTTTAAATAGCAAAAAAAAAAAAAAATTTTTAAATGTCCAAAGAGGAATGATTAAGCAAATTGTGATACATTTCAATAATGTAGTATTATTCAAATGTTCACATTCATATGAACAATTTCTGATATGGGAAAATGCTTTTGATACATTAAGACATAAAAAGCACAAGTTATATTCATAGCATGATCTCAATTATATTTTTTAAGAAAGAACAAAGGAGAGTAACAGAGGTACATCATTTTTAACTTAATCTGAAGGGCTGGGGGTATAGCTCATTGGTAGAGTACCTGCCTAGCATCCTAGCATGAACCAGACCCTGGATTCAATTCCAAATGGCACTGTGCACAAAAAATAAAAAATAAATAAAAAAAGGAGAAGGGAAATGACCCTGTAAACAGTGAGGGAGGCCCCACCATTTCATTTCATCCCACAAATGCCCACTGTGTCTTCCACTGAGCAGGAGGCACAGGCTTGAATTCATTCCCTTCATCCCTCATTTCTCCTGCCCTGCAGTTGGGG
This sequence comes from Spermophilus citellus, assembly GCF_964194105.1. Lineage (NCBI taxonomy): Eukaryota > Metazoa > Chordata > Mammalia > Rodentia > Sciuridae > Spermophilus > Spermophilus citellus. The sequence continues at coordinate 132,247,167 of NC_138191.1, forward strand.
CACCTTGCCATGGCCTGTTTCCCCCAAACTTCTTGGCATCCATATGCAAAAGCCCACCATGTTGCCTGGTATTAAACCAAAGATCTGCTTCGATTTGGAAGAAATTGTGACTATACAGAACTTTAATTAGAGATAATACTCCACTCGCCTGTTTAAGTTCTTTCTCAGGGATTTTTTTTTAAACTATTATTTTATAAATTAGTATGTAATAGGTATATTCCTATAATACCAATTCTAAAGATATGAAAGGATATGTGGTGGAATGCAGGCTTCTTTCCCACTCCTGCCACCTGGCCACCCAGTTACATCCTCCAGAAGTAACCACATATGCTCTGGTTTCCATGTAGAGCACATATTTGTATATGTGTGTGTATATAGATGTATATATTTTATACAAACCATAACATGCACCCAGCAGTTCTATTCATTTTGCTTTGTGTATGTTGAAGCTATGTTGTTAGGCATGTATTTACTTAGAAATGTTAAATCTTCCGGATCAACTTTATTTTTAAAATACATTTTTTTAAAATTTATTTTTTATGTGGTACTGAGGATAGAACCCAGTGCCTCACAAGTGCTAGACAACCACTCTACCACTAAGCCACAATCCCAGCCCGGCTTTTTTTTTCCCCCCCCTCATTTCTTTTTGAAATTTCTTGATCTCTGATTCCACTTTTAAATCCACCTTGCCTAATATTAGGAGCAGATTTCTTTTGCATGGTATATCTGTTTCCATCATTTTACTTTTAATCCTTATGCATCTTTAAAAATGTGTCTGATGTAAACAGTGTTGAATGGGGTTTGGGTTTTTTTTTTTAATCTAATCTTTATAAACTTTGCTTTTATTTATTTATTTTAGTTTTGGCTATATATATACACGTGTGTGTGTGCGAGAGAGAGAGAGAGAGAGAGAGAGAGAGAGAGAGAGAGAGAATAAATTGTAGATGGACAGCATGCTTTTATTTACTTTTTTTTTTTTAATGTGGTGCTGAGGATCGAACCCAGTACTTCACACGTTAGGCAAGTACTCTGCCACTGAGCTACAGCCCCAGCCCCAACAAACTTTGCTTTTTAATAAAATATTTTGTCCATTTACATTTAAAAGAAATGTTCATATCTTTCATCTTGCAATTTGTTTCCCTTTTGACCTGTTTAAAGCCCTCTTTTCTTATCTTTTAAATTCAGCTTTTACTTCTATTGGCTTGTAATCTATAGTAGTTTCTGAGAGATTCCTCCAGTATCTTTTCTTTTCTAATTATTAGATAGCCTGGGGGAGATACTTTGCTCTCTGATCTCTTCAAATTTCCACTCTCTAATTTTGCATTCACCAGTGGACCTTGCCTGCAACAATTACTGGGTGTCTGCCTAATGGGGATCCTCAATTTTTTTTTTTTAGAGTAAAGGCATCCTAGACTAAAAAGTTTAAGAACCAATGCCTGAGTTATCACAATACATGCATGACAAGTTTCTTATAAATGAGAAATTTTGCCACTTCCCCAACAATCCTAGCACTTAGAACACTTTCCCTCCATTCTTCCTTTTGTGTATTCACATGAATGTTAACCACAATGTATGCTAAAATCCTCAGACAGGCATCTATTTCACACAGCCAATATTCATTTATATGCATCCTTTTCTTTGCCCTTCACACCTCCCTGTGTTTCCATGCAGAATCATTTTCTTTATGCCTAAAAACTCCTTTAGTATTTCTTTCAGTGCAGGTGAATTCTAATTTTGTTTGTGTGCAAATGTCTGTATTTCCTTAACTTAAAAAAAAAAATGTTCTGGGGCTGAGGATGTGGCTCACCTGGCATGCGAGGGGCGCTGGGTTCGATCCTCAGCACCACATAAAAATAAAATAAAGATGTTGTGTCCACCGAAAACTGAAAAATAAATATTAAAAAAAAAACCTCTCTCTGTCTCTCTCTCCTCTCTCTTTCTCTCTCTCTCTCTCTTTAAAAAATGTTCTAGCCAGGCATGGTGGCACACACCTATAATCCCAGCAGCTCAGGAGGCTGAGGCAGGAGGATCACTGAGTTCAAAGCCAGCTGCCTCAGCAAGGTCGAGGTCCTAAGCAACTCAGTGAGACCCTGTCTCTAAATAAAGTACAAAATAGGGCTGGGGATGTGGCTCAGTGGTTGAATGTCCCTGAATTCAATCCCCGGTACCAAAAACAAAAAAAGTTCTAGCCGTGCATGGTGGCATATGCCTGTAAATCCAGCAATTCAGAAGGCTGAGGTAGGAAGATAGAAAGTTCAAGGACAGCCTCAGCAACTTAGTAAGGCCCTAATCAGCTTAGTGAAACTGTATCTCAAAATAAAAATAAAAAGGGATGGGGATGTGGCTCATTAGCTAAGCGCCCTTGGGTTCAATCCCCTGTACCAAAAGAAAAACAAAAAGAAATTCTACTGTGAAATAATTTCAGAAAAGTTGCTACACAGTAAAAGAAATCCAACATAGCACTCAGATTCTTTAACTATTAAATTTATCATATTTGATTTTTTATTCTCTATCAATCTATATAATTATTGTCCCTGAATGCAATTTCCCTTTCATCCTCAGTATTTTAGTATAAATTTTCTGAGTTGTGTGTTGGAGGGGAAGCTCATACTTACACACAATTATATAATTACCCAAATCAAGAAGTTAATACTGGGTTCTGGGCACAGTGGCTGGCTGGGGATATAGTTCAGTAGTAAAGCACCCTGGGATTCAATCCCCAGGAACAAAAACACGTTAATGCTGTCATATGCACACCTATAGTTAGTTTAGACCTCTCCTCTAAGCTAGGTTCATATTATTTACCTGCATATCTAATGCTTTAACTTTAATGTCTAATAGATATTTTAAATTTAATGTATCTAACACTGAGCTCTTGATCTTGCCCCACCAAACTGACCTATTCCTAATTAACGGCAACTCCAAACTTTTAGTCAGGAAAGACTGAAAACCTTAGAGTCATCTTTCATTTCTACTTGTCTTTCATATTCCATGGCAAAAAAAATCAGGATATTCTATTGGGTTTACTTAAAAAAAATTTTTCAAGAATCTGAGGCCTTCTTACCAATTGGTCTCCTGGATTCTACCCTTGCCTCTACTTTCTTGGGGAGGGAGAGGGGTACTAGGAATTGAAACCAGATGCACTTTACCACTGAGCTACAGCCTCAGCCCTTTTTGAGACAGGATCTCACTAGTTACTTAGGGTCTTGCTAAATTGCTGAGGCTAGCCTTAAACTTTAGATCCTCCTGTCTCAGCCTCCTGAGCCACTGGGATTACAGGCATGTGCCACCGCACCTGACTCTATTCTCTACTTTTAATACAGCAAATAGGGTGATGCCATCAAAGCTTATATCAGGTTGTATTACTCCTCTGCTGAAAACCCTGATGACTTCCTAATGTGTTCAAAGTAAATCCAAAGTCCTCACAAGGATCACTGCTGCCGACAAAACCTTGGTTCTTGTCAGTGCTGACTCTACTCTCACTGCTGCCCCACCCTGCCCTACACTGGCCTTCTGGAATTTGCCAGACAAGTTTTCTTCAGGCACAAGTCGTTCCCTTTTCCTAGAATGCCTTCTCTCCAGAAATCCTCATGGCTCACTTCCTCATTTTCTTCAAATTTTTGCTCTAAATGTCACCTCAGAGGGGCCTTTCCAGATCATTCCATTTAAAATTGCAACCTCCCACGAACTCTCATTGCTCTTACTCTATTTACAGTACGTCTCCATTTTATTCGATCTATTGCTTTCTCACATCCTCCCTGCCACTGCATGTAGAGCTCAGTAGAAGCAGGGATTTGGGGGCTACTTTACTATGTTCCCTGTACCTAGAACACCTGGGTTCTCAATGAAAATGTGAAGAAAGAATAAATAAACAAATGGAAACTCAAAATACATACATTTGAAGTAATGCTGCTCAGATTCTGGGAGAGCCAATGAGAGAATGAAGAAAACCTAGAGTCCCACCCTCTTGTCACTGAAAACAACTCTTTAGAATTCCCAAGGGTCGCCAGAGACCGGGATTAAAATTGTTACCAGATATTCATCCTGTACTAAGGCAAACCAATTTATTCTCAGCGCCCGTCCTATCTTGTACTCTGCTGCCAGAGGCCAGTCTGCCGCCCCATGCTCCACCATCTCCCATGCTCCACTATTTGAGCAGCTTTCTTCCAGCCCCCTCAGTGGTCAGCTGCTCCAGGGCTCCTCTTCCACTACCAGTTTTCTCAGACTGCCCCAGCCCAAAGGAAGCAATTTCTGTTCTTTTCCCCCTAGTTAATTCTTTTCTTCTTCTTCTTCTTTTATTAGTTCTAATCAGTTATACCTGAGAGTAGAAAGCTCTTCTGATTCATTGTACACAAATGGAGCAGAATTTTTCACTTCTCTGGTTGTACATGAAGTAGTCACACCATTCATGCAATCATACATGTACCTTGGGTGATGATGTCTGTCTCATTCCACCATCTTTTCTACCCCTTTTTTTGCCTCCTTCTCCCTCCCCTTTGCCCCATCCAAAGTTCGTCCACTTATCCTATGCTCCTCCCCCCATCACGGATTACCATTCATTTATCACAGAAAACAGCTCCTGATTTGGGGGGATAGGCTTATTTCGCTTAGCATGGTATTCTCCAACTCCATCCATTTACCTGCAAATGCCATAATTTTATTCTCTTTTAATGCTGAGTAATATTCCACTGTGTATACGTACCACAGTTTCTTTAACCATTCATCTATTTAAGGGCATCTAGGTTGGTTCCACAATTTAGCTATTGTGAATTGTGCTGCTATAAACATTGAAGTGGTTGTGTCATTGTAGTATGCTGTTTTTAAGTCCTTTGGGTATAGACCGAGGAGTGGGATGGATGGGTCAAATGGTGGTTCCATTCCAAGTTTTCTAAGGAATCTTCATACTACTTTCCAGGTTGGCTGCACCAATTTGCAGTCCCATCAGCAATGTATGAGTGTGCCTTTACATCCTCGCCAATACTTATTGTTGCTTGTGTTCTTGGTACCTGCCATTCTGACTGGAGTGAGATGAAATCTTAGAGTAATTTTGATTTGCATTTCTCTAACTACTAGAGATGTTAAACATTTTTTCATAAGTTTGTTGATCAATTGTATGTCTTCTTCTGAGAAGTGTCTGTTCAGCTCCTTAGCCCATTTATTGATTAGGTTGTTTGTTTTTTCTTGGTGTTAAGTTTTATGGTTTTTTTTTTTTTTGAGTTATAGATAGACACAATATCTTTATTTTGTTTATTTATTTTTATGTGCTAAGCATCAAACCCAGTGCCTCACATATGCAAGGAAAGCACTCTGTCATTTAGCCACAACCCCAGTCCTGGTGTTAATTTGTTTGAGTTCTTTATATATCCTGGAGATCAGTGCTCTATCTGACCTGTGTGTGGCAAAAATTTGCTTCCAAATGTAGGTTCTCTCTTCACCTCATTGATTATTTCTTTTGCTGAGAAGCAGCTTTTTAGTTTGAATCCATCCCGTTTCGATTCTTGGTTTTATTTCTTGTGCTTTAGGAATCTTGTTAAGGAAGTCAGGGCCTAATCAGACATGATGAAGATTTGGGTCTACTTTTTCTTCTATTAGGCGTAGCGTCTCTGATCTAATTCCTAGGTCCTTGATCTACTTTCAGTTGAGTTTTGTGCATGATGAGAGACGAGTTTCATTTTGCTGCATATGGATTTCCAGTTTTGCCAGCACCATTTGTTGAAAGAAGCAATTTCTATAGCAATTACTAGCTATAAACTATTCCTCTGGTTGTGGGCTGGGGCTGTAGCTCAGTGATAAAGCACTTGCCTAGTATGTGTGAGGCACTGGGTTCGATTCTCAGCACCACTTATGAATAATTAAAATAAAGGTCCATTAACAACTAGGAAAAAAAATATTTAACAACAAAAAAATAGACTGCTTTATAACCTTCCTTTTATTTTCTAATATTTTATATTGTTTTGTCTTTGTTTTTCTAGGATTTAAGTCTTGTTGAACTTCTACTGTCTATCTATCTAAACCATCACTGTCTCTCCAAAGCCTAAAAGGCTAGTTAATTTGTAGTGGGCATTCACTGAATATTTGTTTATTATGTGAATAAATGTTAATAAAACAGACTGATACTTAATGAATTACAAGTTTTTGGCAGGGAGGGGCAGGTTGAACTCAAGGGCGGTTAACCACTATTTAGCCATATCCCCAGCCCTTTTTTTATATTTTGATTTAGAGACCAGGTCTTCCTGAGTTGCTTAAGGTCTTACTAAGTTGCTGAGGCTGGCTTTGAACTCACGATCCCCCTGCCTCAGCCTCCCAAGGATTATAGGCATGCAACACTGCACCTGGCCAAATCACAGATGTTTAATGAATGTAGGATGTATTTGTAGTATTTTGTGACAATTCCTTTTCCTCCTATTTCAAAATATATATGCATTATTTATCACAAAACTCTTTACATCTATCACATTGACATTTAACATTCTTGAAGTTTCAACCCATGTAATAAGGCAGGAAATAAAATTAAAATGCCTGTGAACTGGAAAGAATTCCACAAAATAATCATTTATTGTAAACAATATAATTATATATGTAGAAAGATCAATTTACTCTAAGAAAGTTTAGTTAGATGGCCAGATATGCAACATTTTATATATATATATATATATATATATATATATATATATATATATATTTTTTTTTTTTTCCCAGTTGTAGATGGACACAATACATTCATTTACTTATTTATTTTTATGTGGTACTGAGATCGAACTCAGTGCCTCACAAGTGCTCTACCGCTGAGCCACAACCTCAGCCCCCACAACAGATATTTTTAAAACTCAGTAGCCCCCATGTAACAGCAATAATTAAAATGAAAATTCCTTTCATAATAGTAATGAGAAGTATAAAATTACCATGATAATCTCAAAGAATGTTAGTTCTATAAAAGGAAACCTTGCAAAGATAAATAAAAGGAGATCAAAATAGGCGGAAAGGTTTTCAAATTAGAGTTTTAACACAATTCCAATAAAAATTTCAATCATTTAAAAATTTCTCATATGTTCTTCATAATTTTATGAAAGAATGTGTAAGAATAACCAGAAATGTTTGGTACTTCATTCTGTACTCGCTATTGGGTACTTACGTGGATTTCTTTATATAAGTGGTTCCTGTAGAAACTGTAATATGTATTCTTTCTTTAATATTTATTTTTTAGTTATAGGTAGACACAATATCTTTATTTTATCTTTATGTGAATATGCATTCTTAACTTATTAGAGTCTACCACAAATTAATATCATACCATGTTACATATTAAGAATCTTGGGCTGGGATTGTGGCTTAGTGGAGAGCGCTTGCCTAGCATGCATGAAGCACTGGGTTCGGTCCTCAGCAAACCACTTAAAAATAAATACTTAAAATAAAGGTATTGTGCCTATCTACAACCAAAAAAAATATATTTAAAAAAAAGAATCTTAACAGGATACATATAATTATATGTATGATGGTGTATGTATTATTATATGCATCAATAATACTTTTAATGATTCTACTTATACTTCATTCTGTCCTTTGTAATGTTCATTTTATATATAAATAGGTAACATGTTATAAATCTGACAATACACTGTTGATATTGTCTTAGTCAACTGACTTTTACAAATTTTTAAAAAAATTTTTTAGTTGTAGATGAACACAATACCTTTATTTTATTTTTACGTGGTTATAAGGACCGAACCCAGTGCCTTCCACATGCGAGGGGAGCACTCTACCACTGAGCTGCAACCCCAGCCCAACTTTTACAAAATTTAATAATAAAAATTAGAATAAAATAGAATAAATAACACACATTTAACACCACCAGTTCTTTTCATTCCTTCCTGAGGATCTAAATTTCCATCTGGTATTTTCTCTTCTGAATAAAGATGTTACACTGTTGTTCATTAAATGCCTGACTGCTGATGACAACCTCTCTCAGCTTTTATCTTAAAATGTCTTTATTTCTTCAGATTTGATGGCTTTTTTTTTTTTCACTACATGCAGAATTCCAGGCTGACCTATTTTATTCTGTCAGCATTTTATAGACATTATTCCATCATCCAGTGGGCTACAGAGTTTCCAATTATTAGCCATATTCTGATCATTGTTCCCATTTTCTTTGACTTTAGTATTCAGTGGTTTGACTATGATACACCTAGATGTGATTTTCTTTGTATGTATCCCGCTTGTTAGAGCCAGGGGTGTGGCTCAGTGGTAGAGTGCTTGCCTAGCATGCACAGGCCCTAGATTCAATCCCCAGCACCACCATGAAAGTGTGTGTGCGTGTGTGTGTGTGTGTGTGTGTGTGTGTACACACATATATATCTATTCTATTTATGGCTATGCTTCCTAGGTTGCTGTTTGTGTGTACACTTTTGCTTTGTTTGAAATTAAAGGATAAAAAATGTTAGCCAACCTTCTTTCAAACATATTTCTGCCACATTCTCTTTCTGACAACTCCAATTACCTATGTTAGTCAACTTGATTTTGTCCCACAAGTTATGGAGACCCTGGTCCTGTTTTTTTCTTTTTTTCCTCCATGTGCTTTACTTGGATAACTTCTACTGGACTGTCTGTCTTCAAGTTCATTGAACCTTGCTTCTGTTATGCCCAAACTGATGTTAATCCCATCCCGTGAAATTTCAATGTCAGATTTTGTTTTTTAATTCTAAGATTTCCATTTGATTCTTTTTGTTTTGAGAGAGACAGAGAGAGAGAATTTTTTAATATTTATTTTTCAGTTTTCAACAGACACAACAACATCTTTATTTTTTATTTTTATGTGGTGCTGAGGATGGAACCCAGCGCCCCGCGCATGCCAGGCGAGTGCGTTACCGCTTAAGCCACATCCCCAGCCCCCCATTAGACTTCCATATCTTTACCACAACATTCCACCTGTTCAATTTTTCAACCATTTTTTTAATGTAAATTCTTTTAACATATTTTGAGTTTGATGTTCTTATTAGTCTGTGAGTCTATACTGATTAGCTTTTATTTCAGTAAGAGTCTGTTTCCTCCCACATCTAGCAATTTTTAATTTCATACTCGACACTGTAATGGTAGTTTGTAGAGACTCTGGATTCCATTTTCATCTGAAGAACTGAGTTTTATCTTAGCAGTTAAATCAATCACTAGCAGATCACTTTGATCTGGTTCAGGCTCAGTTTCATGCTTTATTTATTTCTTTGTACCCTTAGTCCTAGAAAAACTGCCATACTCCTGGGGAACAGTATTTGCCCCTAAGGGGTGGCCCTTCTGGGGTTTCAAAGGGAAGTCCAAGATGTTTACCAAATCCCCTCTAACTTGACATGCCTCAAACTCCAAATTCTGCCTCTCCTACAGTGGGTAACTGCTGAGGTCTGTGGTCCTTCCCCAATGCATAAGGCAGCTCATGAGTTAGCCTAGCATTTGAAGGATATTAATATGCAGTTTGGGGTTGCCTCCGATATTGTTCTCTCCTTTCTTGAATTTCTATCCAAGTTCCAGCCACTCAGGCAACCTCAAAATCCACCCTCCATTTCCTGAATTTCTGTTCTAGTTTTATTTGCTAGCACTTGATAGACTAGGGAATGCCATATTTAAAAAAATGAAAAGAAAAATGCCATATAAAGTTGGCTCTCCCAGACTACTTATTTCTTTCAAGAATCAAAACCACTCCAATTTTTTGCTTGTTTTGTTGGCTCTCCAGTGCCTTCAAATGATGTTTTTAAAATATTCTGTCCAAAATTTATATTTGTTATTGATGGAAATATTATTCTTATATAAGCTACTCTATTATTACGAAAAGCCAGAAATCTATCTCTGAACGTTTTCCTAAGAGAAGAATGATGAGGTGAGCCTTGTTTTTATTAAAATTGATAATGAAGATACAGCAATTAAAAGACAGTGGCTCTTGTGTAAGAATGTATATAGATCAATAAAAACAGAATAGATAGATATCCCTGAAAGAGATCTTGTTATTAAAATTTAGTATATAATAAAGGAAGCATAACAAACAAGTGGGGAAAGAAATGATTTCTTCATTGAAGGACAGTCCTGGGAAAAGTAATGTTTGGAAGGAAACTTCACTTCATACCACTTCATAAATATCAGGATTAAAGAGTTAAATATAAAAACATAAACTATAAAAACCAAAATAAAATATGGGTGAGTATTTAACTTACCACCAGTTCTGTTTATGGACAAACTAATCTCTCTCCTTAGTTTCTTTCTCAATGGGTAAGAAGAGAGATAAAACCTCCCTTAGAGAGTTTTTGAGATTAAATAAAATAAGGGTACTTATAGCTCACTGCCTAACACATATTCAGCCCTCAATAAATGTTAGCCATTACTATAATTATTATTATTATTTAATAATTATGGGGAAGGAGTCTCTTACCACAAAAATAATAGAGGAAATATTAGAAGACTGATAGATGTGATTATGTGAAAATAATCAATTTTATATATTAAAAAACATAATAGGGAAGGAACAAAGGAAAGAATGTTTGCAAACATGACAAAGAATTAATATTCTTAATATATAAAGGGCATTTTAAAAAAATCAATAAGTAAAGCATTAATATCCTGGTTGAAAATGGGGGTGGAGGAAAGTATTGAATAAACATTCCTAAGAAAAAATAGACATATTTAAAAAGTTCACCTGAGTTACTCATCAAATAAATGCAAATGAAAATCTGCAAAAGAGGTTTTGCTGCTGTCTGCTCTTCTTCGGTAATCACACACAAGTAGTAAGCTGGGACAGGCACACTCGCTCCCGGGGGAAGGGACTGGTGTTCCCTACTTGGAAAACTAAGGTTGTGCATCTGAAGTTTCAGAATGGCTATTCCCTGTGAGTCCACACTCCCTTATTTCAGGAATCTATTTTGAGGGAACATTAGTTCTATTTATCATTTTTTTCTAATTCCTTTAAATAAAAAATAAAAAAGAAACTAAGAACTCGCCTCAAGAACCCAGAAGAAGAATGTTTCTAGAAAGATCTAAACAAAGAAGATGAAAGGAATTGTGTAGAAGAGGGCTTGAAATTTTCTCAGTGGTCAGATTTCTCTTGCAGGGCTTCTGACTATAAGTGTTGGCTTTACTGCTTCATGGTTAAAGAAGGAGACAAGAATTCTGCCTTTTGAACTTTTGAGATTTCTCTTGATGGCTGACATTATAACTATAACATGGGTGCTGAAAATTTTAACATTGCCTTCTTTATGTGTATAAAATTCTATTTATTTCTATATAAAATAAGTGCATTATAATTATGTCATCTAATTATTTCATAGTGTCTTTCTTTTTGCCTGTTGACTTATTACACTTTGAAGTATTAATGTCATCAACAGTGTGGCTTTAAATTCTTATATATATTTCTAACAACTTTTGCTTTAGAAAAGGTACTTTCCAGGGCTGGGATTGTGGCTCAGCGGTAGTGCGCTCGCCCAGCATGGGCAGGGTCCGGGTTCGATCCTCAGCACCACATAAAAATAAAGGCATTGTGTTGTGTCCATTTATACCTAAAATATAAATATTTAAAAAAAGATATCATAGAATATGAAGAAGTTTAAAAAAAAAGGTACTTTCATTTAAAAAATATTTTCAACCTTGAATTCTAATCTACCTAATGCTAGTATTGATATTTTTGCTTCTTTTGGTTTGCATATATTTGTTCACTACAGATATATGTTGCCCATCCTGTCTTCGGTTTTTCTACTGTTTTATCTTATATACATCTCTTGTTTAAAACCATAAAATTGGCCTTTGCTTTTTCTCCAAGTTGTACTCAGTTTGGGATTTGTCCTTCAATAGAGCATTTCTTAAATCCCATGAATATATATTGTGTTTGGTGCCTCTTGATTTTTTCTCTTTCATGACCTTTGCTGATCTGATCATCTTTTCTGCCCTCTAAATGTAGCTTAAAAGTTCTAAATCCTATTTTCCTCCATCTAATAATTTTAAAAATTGAAGTAATAGTCACAGTTAAATTTACAAAGGACACCAATCTTAAGTGCACAGCTTGGGAGACTTGTACATTTGCATGTTCTTTTTTTATTTTTTATGTTTTAGTTTTAAGTGGACACAATATTTCATTTTTATGTAGTGCCCCATGCATGCTAGGCGAGCACTCTACCACTGAGCCACAACCTCAGTCCCCATATGAAGTTTTTGGGTGAGAGCCACTGAGGTGGAGACACAGAACTCTTCCCAGAACTCCAACAGACAGCTCTTTCAAGTCTGTGCCCTCCTCCAGAGGTAACCACCACGACTATGATCATCAATAATACTTTTGCTTATTCTTGAACTCCATAAAATTGTATATTCTATTATATCTATCTTCTTCGACAGAATTAAGATTCACCCATGTAGCTGCATAGACCGTAATATACTTTTCCCTTACTATGTAATATTTCCTTGTGTATCTGCTCCATAAATTACCCACTGTTGTGTTGATGGACATTTCCCCCAGACTTTGCCTATTTTGAAAAAAACTAAAAATAGCATACTACAAGGACACAGCCACATCAATGTTTATAGCAGCACAATTCACAATAGCTAAACTGTGGAGCCAACGTAGATACAAGTCCTTTAGTGGATGAATGGATTAAAAAAATGCGGCATTTCTACACAATGGAATATTACTCAGCACTAAAAAGAGAACAAAATCATGGCATTTGCAGGTAAATGGATGGCATTAGAGAAGATTATGCTAAGTGAAGTTAGCCAATCCCAAAAAAACAAATGCCAAGGGCTGGGGATGTGGCTCAAGCGGTAGCGCGCTCGCCTGGCATGCGTGCAGCCCGGGTTCCATCCTCAGCACCACATACAAACAAAAAGATGTTGTGACCACCGATAACTAAAAAATAAATATTAAAATTCTCTCTCTCTCTCTCTTTAAAAAAAAAAATGCCCAAATGTTTTCTCTGATATGAGGGGGGAGATTCAAAGTGGGGTACAGAGGGAGAGCATGAAAGGAAGATTATTTCTAGATAGGGAAGAGGGGTGGGAGTGAGAAGGAGGAGGAAGGGGAATAGCAAGGATGGGGGAATGTGATGGTCATCATTATACAAAATATATGTAAGAAGAGTTCAAGCTGGTGTCAACATACCTTATATAAAAACAGAGATATGAAAAATTGTGGCATATATGTGTATTAAGAATTGTAATGCAAAAAAAAAGAGTACATGTATAATGGCATAATTTGGCGTGAACATACCTTATATACAGAGTTAAGAAAACTTGTGCTGTAAATGGGTAATAATGAATGTAATACATTCCACTATTGTCATGTGTGTAAAAAATAAATAAAAATAAAAAAGCTGCTACTCCCCTTCTTGTACATGTCTTTTTATGAACAGATGTACTCATTTCTCTTAGATTTATACCTAGTAGTGAAACTGCCAAGTCACAGAACAAGTGCTTATCTAGTGGAAGGTGCTAGTTTCTCAAGGCATCTAAACTCTCATCAGCAATACATGAGGGTACAGCTGCTCCACATTCTTGCCAAGACTTGATATTCTAGTCATCTTAATTTTAGTCTTTCTAGTGGGTGTGTAGCTACGACCTACTGTGGTTTAATTACATTACCCCAAGGGGAACGGTGTTAGGCATCATTTTAAATGCTTAATAACCATTTGGAAATGCTCTTTAATAGAGTACCTGTTCAAGTCTTTTTCATACCTCTAAAAATTATTTGGCTTTTTCTTGTTGGTTTGTGGGAGTTCTCTAAATATGATCCAGGTCAGATAATATATTATGAATATCTTCCAGTGTGTGGCTTGTCCTTTTGCTTTCTTTCTTTCTTTCTTTCTTTTTTTTTTAGAGAGAGAGAGAGAAAGAAAGAGAGAAATTTTAATATTTATTTTTAGTTTTCGGCGGGCACAACATCTTTGTTTGTATGTGGTGCTGAGGATCGAACCCCAGCCGCTCGCATGCCAGGCGAGCGCGCTACCGCTTGAGCCACATCCCCAGCCCCTCCTTTTGCTTTCTTAACGTTACCTTTGGATTACCAGAAGTTTTCAATTTTCATGTATCATTTTTTTCTTTTAGAGGTTTTATGACCTAATTAAGAAATCTGTGCCTACTCCCAGGTCAAGGAGATAGCCTCCTGAGATTTTCTGGAAGCTTTATGTATTTAACTTCTTCATTTATGTATGTTGAAAGGAAAAGGTCAAGGTCACTTTTTACATACAGGCATCTGATTATTCCAGCACCATTTTTCAGAGCATTGATACACTGTGATGGTGCATCCTGTATTCTTAAAATGTGAGAGGCTGAGGCAGGAGGATCACAAGTTTGGGGTCAGCCTCTGCAACTCAGCAAAACCCTGTCTAAAAATAAAAATTAAAGTAGCTGGGTATGTAGCTCAGTGGTAAAGCATCCCTGGGTTCAATCCCCAGTACCCTGCATCCCGACTCCCCACCCCCCAAAAAAGTAATCAGAAGAAAACAAACAGTTTACAAAGAAAGGATATCATGCCCTATAAATTCTTTCTAAAAAATGATTTCCAATTTGAATTCTAAGCCCAGACAACCAAAAATGAAACATGAAAGTAGATTAATAACATTTTCAGACATGCAGATCTAAAAAGGCTTCCCTCCCATACATACCTTCTCAGAAAGTTACTGAAGGATCTATTCTACCAGCCCTAGAAAGAATGCATGGAGCAGGGTGCCACGGAGCCCACCTGTAATCCCAGTGGCTCCAGAGATGGAGGCAGGAGAATCACGAGTTCAAAGCCAGCCTCAGCAAAAATGAGGCACTAAGCAACTCAGTGAAACCCTATCTCTAAATAAAATACAAAATAGGGGTGGGGTTGTGACTCAGTGGTCAAGTGTCCCTGAGTTCAACCCCTGGTAACCACCCTCCCCCAAAAAAGAATCCATGGAAGCCAGAACCAAGGAAATGGACTGTAGGAGAGAGACAAGGGGGCTCCCAGAGTTATGGAATATACTGACAGAGATACAGCAGCTCTAAAAACCAAATGGTCCAGGCAGGCATGGTGGCACATGCCTAAAATCCCAGCGGCTTGGGGGGCTGAGGCAGGAGGATCATGAGTTCAAACTCAGCCTCAGCAACAGCAAGGCCCTAAGCAACTCAGTGGGACCCTGTCCCATAAATAAAATACAAAATAGGGTTAGGGATGTGGCTTAGTGGTTGAGTGCCCCTGAGTTCAACCCCCAGTATTAAAAAAAAAAAAAAAAAAAAGGTACAGGCTAGGGCAAGGGGCACAGGGCTCCAGGAATGGCACCAAAAAAACAGCGAGTTTCTGACATTTTTGATGGTGCTAAGGGAAATTCTACAGATCCAACCGAGGGTTTGAGGGTTACTTAGGATAAAAACACAGCTAAGCAGTCTGCCCCTACTACCAAACAGAGTCCACTACTAACTCTAAAAAAGAAAAGAAAGAAAGAAATATTTATTTGCGAGAGCACAACTATCACACACTACATGGCTCATGTGAAAAATATTTACATTTCATGTTTATTCTAATTTGTATTCATAATTTTACTAAAATGCAAATACTGTTTTAGAGAACATTTAGAATTTTTATATTTATAATAGTAGCAATGTTTAGTAATTAATGCATCTTATTCTAGTAAATTAAACTAGACCTTCATCCTTTACCTCAATGTTACCAAACACTCTCAAATTCATTATGGCTAAGGGTATAAACAGAGAAAACCAAACTTAGGGCTATTTCTGCTAACTGATGTATAAAACAATAGCATACAGAATCTATCATATTAAAAAAATACACCAAGATGATCTGAAATTTTTATTAATCATATAATAATGAGCCAGGTACAGTGGTAGATGCCTGTAATCCCAGAAGCCAGGGAGGCTGGGATAAGACTGATTCCCAGTTCCAAGCCAACCTGGACTACTTAGCAAGATCCTGTCTCAAAAGAAAACTTAAAAAGGGCTGGGGCTGGGGTTGTGGCTCAGTGGTAGAGTGCTTGGGTTTGATTCTCAGTACCACATATAAACAAATGAATAAAATAAAGTTCCATCAACATCTTTTAAAGAATTTTTAAATAGGGCTGGGGATGTGGCTCAAGCGGTAGCGCGCTCGCCTGGCATGCGTGCGGCCCGGGTTCGATCCTCAGAACCACATACAAACAAAGATGTTGTGTCCGCCGAAAACTAAAAAATCAATATTAAAAAATTCTCTCTCTCTCTCTCTCTCTCTCTCTCTCTCTCTCTCTCTCCCTCCCTCCCGCTCTCTCTCTCCTCCTCTTAAAAAAAAAAAGAATTTTTAAATAAATAAACAATAAAAAGGGCTGGGGATATAGCTCATAGCTCAACAGTAAGAGTGCTTGCCTAGCATGCATGAGGCCCTGGGTTCAATCCCCGGTACCACAAAAATAAATGAATGAATGCATATTTTTTAAAACAATGATTTATCATTACCTATTATTATATTTTTAAAAGACCAAAAGACAACAATGATATGATTATTTCCACAAGTGATAAAAGGCTATTGATGTGATTAGATATTCATTCTTGGTGAAATCCTAAATAAAATTATTAATTCCTTAATATGATGAGGGTGGGTGCCATGCCTGTGCATAAGTGTTAGTATCACTCTCCAAAGTTGGCATTATCCTTCATTAAAAAGATGTAAAAACATATTATTTTAAATCAGGAACAAGACAAGTATGTTCACAATCTTGTTTTATTTATCATGGCCTGGATGTATTAGCTGATGCAACTGGACCAAAAAAAGAAGTAACAGATATAAACAATGGAAAAGAAGAGGTAAGAATATTATTTTCAGATAATACCTGAAAAATGGATATGAACAATCTACTATACCCAATTTAAGCATTTGGCTAGGTGTCTACATTTGAAATTAGCATGTAAAAATTGCCTTCCATTAAAAAACAGTTGGGGGCTGGGAATATAGCTCAATTGGTAAAGTGCTTGCCTCCCAGGCACAAAGCCCTGGGTTCAATTCTCTGCACTGGGTGCAGTGGGGCGGGGAGAAGACAGTTGGGAAACACGCTCAAAGCAGCAACAGGCCGGTGGTGGTGATGTACTAAGTGAGGAGCAATTGCCCAGCAGCATCCCAGAGGCTCTGGGTTCAATCCCAGCACCACAAAAACAGAAACCAACAAACAGAAAAGAGTAGCAAAAAGAAAAAGAACACATTAATTTAAAAATGAATGTACAGGGTCTATAAAAAGATAACAAAGGACACTAAAGAAAGGTAAGTAGGTTGAAATCATTGCCTTTTCCTTCTACAGGAAGAGTTAATATTAGAAGCATGACATCTTTCCTAAACCAATCCATGAATTTCATGTGATTCCAATTTTTACGATATCAATGCTCTTAATTTTTCTTTTCCAAATGGACAAGCTAATTTTGAAAATTACAAAAAAAAGGAAAAAACATGAAGCACCAAGAAAATCTGGATAATTGAGAAGACAATGAGAGAAGATTAATTCTAACAAATAATAAAACATAAGACAGGGACTGGGGTTGTGGCTCAGTGGTAGGGCGCTTGCCTAGCATGCGTGAGGCACTAGGTTCGATTCTCAGCACCACATACAAATGAGTAAAATAAAGATCCATCAACAACTAAACAATATTTTTAAAAAAATAATAAAAATAAATAAAACATAAGACAGTGTGACACAGGAACACAGAGAGGTATGAACTGAACAAAGTCAGTGCAAATGTACCAGCAAGTGTGTGCAGACAAGCTTTCACTGCAGGTCAATGGAGGAAAGCTGCAAGGTGGGCAACTACTGCCAGCAGATGAATTCTGCCCTTGGACTATTTTGGGATGGCCTGTAAGCCAAGAATGGTTTTCACATTTTTAAACAGGGGAAAAAAAAGAATTTGTGACACATGAAAACTATATGGAATTAAACTGCAGTGTCCATACATAAAGTTTTCTTTCTTGTTGGTCTGTGAGTGGTCTAAGGTGCCTTTGTGCTACAACCGGTAGCACTGAGTAGTTTCCACAGAGACCATGGGGCCTACCAGTGACTATCTGGCTCTTTATCGGAGAAGTTTGTCAACTCTTGCAGTAATGAATGCTGGACCACTCTTATTAGCTAGAAAAAAGGAAAAACAACAACAACAACAAAATAGAATGGAATCCTTACACTCCATACACCAAAATAAACTCCTGATTACCAAAGCCTAACTGTGGCATAAAACTTAGAAGTCCCACAAGAAATGATGGGTAAATCAAAACCTCTGCCTGACAAAAGCAAACAATTGAGACAGATTTTAAACTTATAGTGCATAGTTGTAACACATTTCCCAGACACGGGGCTAATTTTCTCAGTATATAAAATTACAGATCAATTTTAAAATACTAATCTCCTAATCCTAAAGGGGGGTAAAATATGTGAAGAGGAAGAGAACTTCAAATTGAAACAATGAGAGCTGTCTGTTTCTAAGATGGAGTAGCTTGTAAAAGTCCAATAATTCTGCTGAGAATGACTGAAATATAAAACTATTTTAAGGTACAGGGGCACTGCCAAGGCAACTAAGACTTGAGAGTCCAAGATCCAAGAAAACAGAGAACTGCAGAGAGGTGAGCAAATACCCTACAAAGTCCTAAGAGGCAGAGGCCTGTCTGTCTTAAGATGGACTAGTGATTGACACACAGGCTGAGCCTGAAAATCCAAAGTCTGACTTTCTGAACTCCAATCACAATGTCACAGTAGAAAATTCTATTCCTAACTTCACATAATAGGCTGCCCTCAAAACACAAGGGCAATCAAACATTCTGTAAAATCACCCTCTGGCTATGTGTACAATATGGAACTATACCAATTCCCTAGTTAGTCTTGGTTTTCATCCCCAAGATATTTACTACATATATGCCAATATTCCAAAATCTGAAAAAAATCTGAACTTTGAAACATTCCCTATTCCAGGTATTTTGGATAAGGGATACTCAACCTTAATAATCAAATAAATAAACAGACATATAAACGGATTAAACCTGAAGTTTGCAGAGCAGACAGGACTTGAAGAAGCTAAGATCCTCAGAAGGAAACAAAAGCACAAGGCACAGAAACATGTTTCCCACTGGAGGTAACAGCGAGATTTCTTTTGAAAAAACTGATTAATATGTTCAAAAAAAGAAGTGGTGAAAAAGAGTTTACTAGAAAACTAAATTTTAGCAGCCGGGAATGGTGGCACATACCTGTAATCCCAGTGGTTTAGGAGGCTGAGGCAGTAGGATTATGAGTTCAAAACCAGCCTCAGCAACTTAACAAGGCCCTAAGTAATTCAGCAAGACCCTATTTGAAAATAAAAAATAGAAAAAAAGGGCTGGGGATGTAGCTCAATGGTAAAGCATCTCTGGGTTCAATCTCCACTACCCACACACCTCTGAGAAAAAGTATTACTTTTGTGATAGTCTTATCAAAAATTTGACTAATTCTAGCCATGAGGAAACATCAGCACAATCCAAATTTAGATCTGTGTGCAAAACCAGCCTATGCCCTACAAAAAAGTCTAGGTCATACAAAACAAAAGACTGAGGTGCACTGTTCTTAGTTAAAGGAGGCTAAAGAGATACAATAAACATGTGCAACGAGTTAGCTTATGGACAGAATTTTTTTTTCTATAAAAGACATTATTAGGACTAAGACAACTGACTAAATGTGAACAAGGTTTGTAGATCAGATAATAGGGCTTTTTTTTTTTTTTTTTTTTTTGGTGGTGCTAGGCACTGAATCCAGGACCGTGTGCATGTGAAGCAAGCACTTTACTGACTAAGCTATATCCCCAGCCCAGATAACAGGACTTTTATCAAGTTATCTTTCTGATTTTGATACATATGCGGGATGGGAGAAGGGAGGGAGGAGACAGGAGAGGGAGAAGCGAAGAGAGTATATGATGAAGTAAACCTTAACATTTCAGAAATCTGAGTAAAAGATACATAAGAATTATTTTTATTACTCTTGCAATTGCCATTTATTTTAAAATATTCTTAAGGAGTAAGAGATTTTTTTCAAATAAAAAGCTTTTTTTTAAGAAAGGGAGAGAGAACTTTTTTAATATTTATTTTTCAGTTTTTTTGGTGTACGCAACATCTTTATTTTATTTTATGAGGTGCTGAGGATTGAACCCAGTGCCCTACGCATGCCAGGTGAGCGCGTTACCGCTTGAGCCACATCCCCAGCCCCAAAAAAGCTTTTTAAAAAGTAAAAATAAAGAGCTGGGGCTGGGTCTCAGAGGTAGTGCATTTGCCTGGCATGTGTGAGGCACCGGGTTCAATTCTCAGCACCACATAAAAATAAATAAATAAAATAAAGGTCTATCAATAACTAAAAATAAATAAATAAAAATAAAAAGTAAAAATAAGGGCTGGGGTTGTGGCTCAGTGGTAGAGCGCTTGTCTAGCATATTCAAGGCACTGTGTTCAATTCTCAGCACCGCACATAAAAAAGTAAATAAAATAAAAGTCCACGAACAACCAATAAAAATATATTTTTTAAAAAAGTGAAAATAAATTTTCATTTTCAGATAAATAAATTTTTCACATAGAATTCATCACTAGCAGACTTTCTCTATTAAATGAAATATTAAGGGAATAATTCTGACAGAAAAAATTATCCCAGATGGAAGTGTAGAAATGCAAGAAGGTATAAGAACAAAGGAGAGCAAATGCAAATGAATAGATTGTATAAAATAATATATTTTAAAATAACATATGTTAGGGCTTAAAATCTAAGCAGTGGTAACCTGCAAAGACCCCCACAGTGCCACAGCAGGCGGGACAAGAAGTGTAGTGAAGTGCTGTCCTCACTGACAGTGGTGAAGGAGACAAGAGTGGCGCTGACCCAGAGCAGTAGTGCTCCAGCACTTTGCTCTCTGGATCCTTCACTCTCTCAGAAAGAACTAAGGATTCCACAGAACTCTATTAGTAAGGATCATATATATTTATACTCCAAACTCTATTATATTAGGTATCAAATTAAGAGATTTTGGGCTGGGGTGGCCCTGGGTTCGCTTCTCAGCCCCACATAAAAATAAATAAAGGTATTGTGTCCACCTACAATTAAAAATATTTTTTAAAAAACGAAGAAACTTTAAAGTATTAACTTCTTTAAATTAACATAAGTGTATTACAAGTTAATATGAATACCATTTATAAAAAATAACTTGCTTCGAAAACAAGAAAACAATAATTAGTGAGAAGAGTGGCAATGCTCGACTTTTTTGCAAAGCTCTTTTTGCATTTGGCCTCCTAGAGGACAGCTGGGTTTTCCTATTTTTGCATCCAATCTGTTGTGATACCCTGCTTTGGCTCAAATAAATAAATAAGGCACAGTCTATCACAAGCAGGAAGTAGAGGAAAGGAGACCTTCAAGGCTTCTTCAGAAAGTTGTGAACAGTCTTCTGTGACACTACACCAAACCCAACAAGAGGTACTTTGCAGTGTGGAATCTGATGTTGTTATCAATGAACCTTCACACCGCTACAGTCCAATCCACCAATCTACCTTGCACTTTGATTTTGTAAAATCATGTATTGATCTTTAAGAAAATATTGAGTTCAGTAAAGTATGCGGATCTCCTAAATGTTGATTCTTACATACTACTCAAAAAACATACTCATTAATTCCCAGTACCACCAAAAAAATAAAAAATAAAAAACATACTCATTAATCAGGTCTTCCAGTCTTTAAAAAGTACAAGGGAGTTGTCCAGCTCACAGGGTAGTTATAAATTTTCCAAAATTTGAATTTCATTTGAAAGCTCAGTTTTTTCATTTTCATATTTATTTCCTTATAGATTGGCCTCACTATTTGACTAGGTTGGCTTCTGGCTTCAAACTCCCAGATACAAGCGACCCTCCCCCCCTCAGTCTCCTACACAGCTGGAACTACAGGCATACACCACCACGCCCAGGTTCAAATTTTATTATTGACAACAAATAATGTCAGTTGATTTCCTTGAAACGACAGGCTCACTTTGTTCATTTTTGAGAAAATATCTGCCAAAACTCAAGTCTGAATTCTCATTTTCTCACTTGTTCAAGTAGGACCCCAAGAAAAAGGCAGCTGGCTTAGCTCAAACCACCACACACCCCAGCTTCTCCTCAAGACAATGAGCTTTGACAGGCTGAAGTGCTTGCTGCATACTGCCTGCTTTGTCACACAGAATATTAAAAAGATGCGTACTCATGTGGCAAAACATTATAAAACTGATAATTTTTACTCTTCCATCAAGGAAGACTCTAAGTGAAATGGGCTTTATTGTTTTAACAGCAAGTACATCATAGGGAAGAACATACTGATGGGTCAGGAGTTGTACCTGACATTGCGCTACACCATCACTGCAAATGCGAAAAAGTGGAAAAGGCAATAATGCCTTACTCCTGGTTATGAAATTGTTTTGACCTTGCGGACCCCTAACAGGGCTGTGGGGAACCCTAACAGGAAGCCCCATAGCTCCACAAACACCCTTTGGGAACTATTCAATTCACCTAAGGGCAAAAAGAACTGTGCAAAAGAAAAAAAATCTTAAACTTTACTGGGTAAGATAAATGTTGATAAGAATGTTAATTTGTAATTTGGGGAGTTACCGGGCATTGAACTCATGGGTGCTTAACATCCCCAACCCTTTTTATATTTTATTTAGAGGGTCTCGCTAAGTTGCTTAGTGCCTTGCTAAGTTGCTAAGGCTGGCTTTTTTGTTTTTTTGTTTTTTTTAGTTTTAGGTGGATACAATATCTTTATTTTTTATTATCTTTTTTAACATCATCTTTTTTTTTTAAAGAGAGAGAGTGGGGGGGAGAGAGAGAGAGAGAGAGAATTTTTTAATATTTATTTTTTAGTTATCGGCAGACACAACATCTTTGTTTGTATGTGGTGCTGAGGATCGAACCCGGGCCGCACGCATGCCAGGCGAGCGCACTACCGCTTGAGCCACATCCACAGCCCCCTCTTTATTTTGTTTTTATGTGTGCTGAGAATTGAACCCAGCGCTTCACGCATGCTAAGCGAGCACGCTACCACTTGAACCACATCCCCAGCCCAAGGCTGGCTTTGAACCTCCTTTGCAACCTCCTGCCTCAGCTTCCAGAGCCGCTGGGATCACAAGCATACACTGCCACACCCAGTCAGTTTGTAATTTTTAAAATTTCTTTATATTACAGTGCACAAATGATACGTATATCAAACTTCAGAACCAAGTTTCACTGTATGATGCAATATAGAATAAGAGACTTAAGTAAAATCCTACATTAAATTTGAACTGTATGTGAACATGTGTATCATGAGAATAAACATAAACAAAAATCATGTGTATGTTGGTGATTCTGCATACTAAGCAAAAGAAGAAAGTGGCAACAGCCCAGAGCAATACCTGTAACCAGTGTCCAGACTCTGGCTTCTAAGTATCATTCCCACTAAAAGAAATCTTTCAGAGAATGTCTGATTTGGGGTTTGGAGTACAGGCAATCCAAGATGCGCCTGAGATATTCTGCGCCATAAGGCAAAGAAGCCAACATGAACAGGTGCCCACTGACCAAACACGGAACTATGAGAGCATGAGAGTATATGATATGGTAATAATGAATTATAACACTCTGGACTATGAAATAAATAATGATACCCAAATGGAAGTGAAAAACAAGACAGACAGCAGAGGAAAGATGAGAAAGCTCTTTACAGAAGAATACTAGATAATAAATGTTTGAGATGTAATATATTTATCAAGTACAATTTCTTAAATCCCAATAGTCAATTAAAGCAAGGAACTCCAATAGATGTTAAAGTCACTGAATGAAAGGTTGTTGAGTAACCAGACAACATGATCTCAAAGAAGCCTTCTTAGATTACCTGTTAATTACAAGTGGGAAAATGTACTTTTACAATGCAGAGATCTGGTAATTACCACATTACTAATGACCAAATCAACATCACCACCAGTGGAAAAATCTGACATGTCTCCCCTACTAATATGATACAACAATAAGTTACATGACATTACTTGTTAATTATTCTTGCCAAAAAACATTTACTCTTAAATCTCATGAAGAAGAAACAATGCAAAAAAAAATGTATGTGATATTCAATAAAACAGCTAATCTGAGCTCTTAAAAAACAGTCATGACAAGTAAAAAAAGGAAAAGGCAAGAGGCAAGTTCTACAGGAAGAGGCAAAGCAGTGAGATGCACAGCATGACCCTGACTGTCCCCTGAAAAGAAACTTAGGGGCAATTAGGAAAATTTAAATATGGAATATATATCAGATGATTTTATGAAATTAGTGTTAATTTTCTTCTGCATGGTAATATGATGTGGTTACAGGGGAGAGCGTCCCTATTTGAGGCGATATGTGCTAGAGTTGAAGTGTCATGATATCTACAACTTCTTTTTAAAGAGTCACCAAAATGTGTGTGTGTGTGTGTGTGTGTACGCACACGTATGGAGAGTCAGAGACAGATAAAGTCATGTGAGAAAACTAAGAACTGGATAAAGAAACTAAGAAACTGGATAAATGGGGCTGGGGTTGTGGCTCAGTGGTGGAGCACCTGCCCAGCACATGTGAGGCACTGGGTTCAATCCTCAGCACCACATAAAGATAAATAAAGGCATTTTGTCCATCTAAAACTAAAAAATTAAAAGAAGAAAAAAAGAAATTTGATAAAAGGTATCTAAGTAATTATGCACTATGAAATTTTTCTGTAAATTTGAAACAATTCAATACCCAAATTTGAGAGGAAAAAATCATCAAAGAATTAAGCAGATGGGACTTGACTCGCTAAGCAATAAAATGAGCTGAAAGCAAGGCTGGAATTTCATCATCTGGTGGCAATGAATAAAGTGGACCAGAGGAAACAAGACTGGAGCCAGAACCCTCCCCCTGAGCTACTGGGGGCCTGAGTGAGAACAACCCACTGTCCCTCCACTGCCATCATCTGTACACGGGGTGTGAAGCTGCTCTTGTTGGGTGTCCTCTGAGAGTGGTCTCTAGGTCTATAGAATAATCACTTCCAATGTCCCACAGTTGCCCTCTTCCACTTGGACTTTACACTGTTTGGTGCTGGCCAACTGTGGCAGTTGATCAGGAACCCCCAGCCTCTCCTGGCCTCTCAGTGGCCATGGCTTTGTATCACACAGGAGTCGTAGTCACTGCCATGTTTGCCAAGTAAAATATTTCCATTGTCCTGTAGCTTTTGTGCTCGAGAAAACAGAAATAGTACTGACTTTCTTTTCTTTAAGGCAGTTATAAGCATGTCAGACAATTTTAGCCAAAGAAGAAGTACCTGCCAAGATAGGTGAAGAACAAGAGTCCCTTTGGAAAGCAAAAACTTTGAAAAGGCTAGGGATCATTATGACTATTTCTTTGGTATTTCCATGACCTTCATCTCTATAAATTAATGCTCTGAAGATAAGGAGGTAGCAGAATTATACCCATTTTACCTCCCTGAGCACTCATATTTAATTAATACTGTTCTGGAAGGTCTAGTCAAAATAATAATAAAGTCATATTGCATTGGAAAGGGAAAAATAGTTTCCATGTGATCTGCTACTGAGAAAACCTCATATCACCAATAAAAACAATGAGTATGAAAAGAATAATTTTTAAAACCAGATATCAATAGCTGTCCTAAATATTAGCAAAAATCAATTTAGAAAAGATAGTGGAAATAAAGATTCCAAAGCAAAACAATAAATTCAAAAATACTTAGTATTAAAGGAAATATTCAGGAACTGGGCGCATACCGTGTAAAATCCTCAATGGGGAATGTATTTCACATTACGTTTAAGGATGGAAAGCCTGCAGACTGCAAAGATGTCAACTCTTTCTAAGGTAATTTCTATGTTGAATGTAATTATAATCAAAATTCCAAAGAGGCTTTATTCTTTGATTGGCAGTGGGGGTAGGGGAAGAAGGAGGAGAAGACATGATAAAGAGATTCTAAAATGTCTTCAGAAGTATATAAGGGCCAGGAAAGAGTAGAACTTAAGCTAACAAATAGAGGAAGTAACAAATCTATAATAATAAAACATGGCAGTATTAGCATAACAGCAGACAGGTATATCAATGAATGAGAACAGAATGTCCCTGATCACACATAAGTACAGTTAAGAATTTAATATATGAAAAAGTGACAAGTCAAATGAGTGGGGAAAAAAATAAATTGTTCAATAAACGTAACAACCAGGTGGGTCACCAGAAAAAATAAAGTTATATTCCCTGTTGCTCAACCAACAAAACAAACTCCATAAAAGAAAAACCATTTTAAAAAAGAAGTGAATATTTCTGTGCTTTTATGGCGTGGGTAAGGTTATGCTTAACTGAAAGAAGGAACTGTGAACTTGACGATCTGAAAGTTTAAAATCTATGTTCAAGAGCACTGATCAGCTGGTGTGGAAGTTGTCCACTAGTATAACCTTTCTAAGGGGCAGTTCAGCAATACACATTAAAATGAAAACAAATTCACTCTCTTTAACCCAAGATTAGCAACTCGACAATTTTTACCGGAAAAAGGTAATCACAAAGTAATACCTATTTCTTGAGGATATTTAAAGAGGGTTGTTTCATAGTGAAAAATGAAAATAATCTAGATGCCCATCAAAGGGCTGATTAAAATAAGTCATGGAGTATATTCCCACCAGAACACCAAGATGTTATTAAAAGTGATGACAGACATCCACATATACAAACACAAACTATGCCCAAGACAGTATCGAGTGGGCAAAAAGGAGAAGAGACAAAATCTAGGATGATTTACTAAATGGCATTAAGGTAGAGCCCAACAGTTCCGAGAGAAATCAAAAGGCTGAGGGCTCCTCCAGATCTGCACATCCCTCTGGCCCAAGTCACAGACTTTTCTAGGTCCCTCAGTCTCTCCATCCATAAAATGGGGATAAAAAGCACCAGTGCCATTATCACACCCTCTACTGCTCCTGGGGTGCTCCAAGGATTAATTAGCTGGTACTTGTCACATGTGTAGCTATATACTAGTTATTACTGAAAATTTTCCATCAGGCTCATCAGCTCTTCAAAGTTCTTAAGCAAAACTAATGAAGTTTTGATGAAATGCCCCAAAGACAAGCAAGTGTAGTAATAATGAAGCTGTAAGAGAAACACCCTGGCAACCTGCTCCCCTAACCCCCCACATCGGGTACAGTGCTGGGCGGTAAGGTCTAGCCAGAGTTTCATCAGCACTCCCCCAGGATGAAGTCAGCATGCTCTGACCGCCTCTAGCCCTCCAAGGGGACGATTATCACACTGTCACCAGCGTCCCCTGGGGCTCCTTATTAGTATAATAGAAAGCCTTCCTGCCCACATGGAGACTGACAGAGATCATGAGCCTAAAAGGAACACGTGTACAGGCAGCCCCCCCACCCCAGGTCCCTCGTGAGGGATTCAGGGACAGATGTGCACAGCTCCATTTAGTCTGTATCAACTCAACCTGTGGAATTCTGATCACAGCTGCCCTGCTCTGGGGATATCTAGGGAGAAACAGGGCAGCTTCCAGTCTATATTGCAGTCCGTGCAATACCACAGACTGCGGTCAGGGGCACAGAAAGACACATGTGATGCCACTAAAGGGCAGAGGGGACACTGCTGGTCCCTGTCATTCCATATAAGCCCAAACACTGAGCCACAGCAGGGTAGGAACTGCCACTAGTGGCCAAGGTTGGCAGGGAACACTGCCAGAGAAGGGCTGGGCAGCAGCTCCGAGCTGTCCCTTCTGCCCCATGCTTGGTGGAGCATGTCCTCTAGCTCATGAGTGCAGCTCAGGAAGAGGCAAAGCTCCCTCCCTGTGCAGCCTGGGCCAAGCACCTCCTTCCTCCTCCCCAATTCCTGTGTCTTTTTCCCTGTCTCTCAAATCTATTCCTGTGTGTCCCAGGGGGCCAGAGTGAAGCAAGTTCTACTGATATGATGCAAGGCCCAGCCACAGGTGAGCCCGGACTCTTCTGGAAACCTAATGAACGGGCAGCAGCAGCTTGTGTGCTTCTTGACAGCACACAGGTGCCGATAAATACCCGCCCCAGGGTATTCTTGGTAAACACAGGCACCAGGCCCCCCACCCTCAAGGCTCTCACACCTCAAAAACAAATTATTTAACCATTCTCTTCCCTGAGGATTAGAGCTCTAATTTCACACACACAGCTCCTTGGCTTGTCTCTCACATATGCAGAACATTCTGATAGGTTAAATGCTGCCATTTAATTACTGTAATGAGAGGTGCTTTTTTTGGGTTTCCGCAAACATCAATTTTTCCCCTCTCTTATTTTACACTGAAAATCATTTTTAACATGTGTTTCTCCACAATTTCCCCCATGCTTTTCCCACTCCGTATGCAGGGAAAAGAGGAAGGTTCTTCAGGTCAATGTCCTGAAGTTACTAGAGGTAAGTGGATAACCCTGATAACTGTTCAAATCATTTATTTAAAATTTAAAATATAAAATTTTAATTTAAAAAAGACAAAAGCACAAGGGAGAAGTGAGAGTCCTCCAAAGAGAACCACCATGATAACACCAGACAGATGCCATTACTGAGAAAGAGAGGTGCTGCTGAGAAGTGGGGGTCCAGTCCTGCAGGTGGTTTGGAGAAAGGGAGAGGAAAGTTCCAGAGATGTCCAACACCTGGTTTAAAGCCACCTCAAATCAAGGAGGAGCCTGGTTTCCATGAAAAGGCTGGATAAAGCAGACTGAGCAAGATGCCTACAGAGAAGAAACTTGCTTTCAGATATTTTTTAAAAAGCGTATAGCCTATATGCTTTTCAAAACTGCAAAGCATAAGCCAGGTGTGGTGGCGTACGCCTGTAATCCCAGCGGCTCCGGAGGCTGAGGCAGGAGGATCTCGAGCAATGGCGAGGTGCTTAGCAACTTCCTGTCTCTAAATAAAATAGGGCTGGGGATGTGGCTCAGTGGTCAAGTGCCCCTGAGTTCAATCTCTGGTACAAAAAAAAAAAAAAAAAACAAATTGCAGAGCATCATTCACCAGCAAAACAGAATCCACCTTCTGTCCAAGCATCTGAGGGCTGCTGTGGAAGCTGGAGAGGAAGACCTGGACACAGCTGCAGCGCCACTCTAGCAGAACCAGCAAAAGAGGAAGGATTTTAGAGAGTAAAAAAATGCTCCTCTCCAAGCCTCTGAAGGGTGACCTGGAATTAGTATCATGAAGTTCAATGACTGAGGCAAGCTCTGGGATCTCCCAGGAAGTCAGCTAATGAACTGAATGTCTTTTTCCTCCTCCTCCCCTTCCTCCTCCTCGTGGAATTTCTGACCTTTAGGCTCTGTGCCTCCACACCACACTTTTATATTTCTGACTCCATCAATTTAGGAGTAAAGAAAGGTACCACAAATCCTACCTGCTTCCAGAAAACCAAGGCATATACGAGGTCAGGTAACTAACTAGCCCATCGAACAGTGCAGGAAGGACCTGAAAACTGTTGAGGCCACATCAGCAAATCTATCAACTGTCACAAGAAAATCAGTGGAAAAGCATACAGATGTGACACAGAGGACAGATGTGGGGAGGAGCAAATGAGGAGCAGATGGTAAGGGGGAAAGAGCACCTCTCTGCAAGGGAGGAGCAACAGTCCTCTCTGATCATGGCCCAAAGCTGTGGGACCTTCTCCTATTGGCAAGAAAGATTTCACTAGGAGGCAGTGACAAGGCAGAGAAACTATTTCCAGATAAAAATAACACCTGCTTCACAAATGCCATCTTCTCTTTCTTCTGAGAGTCCCCAGGTTCAGTGAAATCACTGAACAACGACCCTGTGAAAAGAGCAGACCTAACAGTCACCCTGTCCAAATAACTGAGAACCAGAAGCCAGTGACAGACACTGCCTGACTTGTGCGCTGCCACCTCTCCCTAAGCTCTCAGCATTTCCCAAGGACTTCCCTCTGCTCCAGCTCCTTCCCCCTCACTGTCTCAGACTCCTGGCCCAGAGCCCTTTCCACTCTCAGCTGTTGTTTTTCCATGGCAACCCTACACCAGAAACCTGGACAGTAAGCCTAGACTCCTCCCCCTTCATTCCCTGCATCCATTCAGTCACCAGGTCCTCAAGATTCCCCGGCCTCGTTCTCTAACCCATCCCTGTGTATCCATCACCCCCACTCCTAATGGCCCCCTTATCTTCAGAGAGTGAATTCTGAAACACCAATATGACACTTCACTATTCCACACAAAACTCCCTGGTTTCCAAGCTGTCCACATAATAAAATCCAAATTCTTGAGTTCATAAACATGGAATTACTTGATCTGACCCCTGCCCATCTCTCCCACTAAGCAATCTACTTCCTGCATCTTCTACCACAGAAACATCCCAAGGCATTCTCTGCATGGACTAGAGTCGTCACCCTTCCCCAAACCTTAAAGTCAACTGATCCTCTTGAAGGCTTCATTAGGGGGAACTCCTACAAGAGGCGCTGTTTTTGCATGTTTGTTTGTTGTATTACTGGGTATTGAATCCAGGGCCTCATGCAAGCTAGGCAAGCACTCTACCCCGAGACATATTCTTTACCCCTCCCACCCTTTTTTTGAGATGGGGTCTACTGAATTGCCCAGGCTGACCTCTAACTTGCAATCCTCCTGCCTCAGCTTCCTGAGTAGCTAGGATTACAGGCGCTTGGCTTAGAGGTGCCTTTTTAAATTCTTCCCCATTAGTTTTCCTTACCCACCCTCCTCTGTGCCTTCATACGTATGCTCGTGTTATCACCTATTACTGTAACTTGTTTACACATCATGGAACCCCAATCAATTACAAATATTGAATCACATTGTTGAACTCTTGGTGCTTAGCACAAATGTTGGGACATGGAGTAAATGGACATTTGGTAAAAGAAAATGAATGGATGATTTTTCCACTCAATCATACTGCCTTTATGTGCTGAACTGTCTGGGATCTAGCCAATTACATGAACACACACACACACACACACACACACACATACACACACAAATAGATAACAGACACAGGAAAAAGAACAAACTCAAAGCAAATGATTCTAAAAAGCAGACAATTTTAAAAATATTTATGTGTTCATTTAAGTGTATTATGTAACTTTCTGATTGTGTTTCTGTTAGACTAACAGTTTGTGTCCCTGGTACCACATTGGTTGGCAGGGGAAGAGAACTAAAGAGAATTAAAGAAAAACTGAAGCCTAGCCCAATGGCCTATACCCATAATCCCTTGACTCAGGAAGCTGAGGCAGGAGGATTTCAAGTTCAAAGTTAGCCTCAGCAATTTAGCAAGGCCCTAAGCAACTTAGCAAAACCTGGTCCCAAAAGTTTTTTAAAAAGTAAAAAAGGGCTGGGCATGTGTCTCAGTGGTTAAGCACCCCTGGGTCCGATGCCCATTACCAAAAAAGAAAAACTGGTTTAAGATAAAAGTTTTGTGATGAATCATTCATAAATCCACAGCAGAGAACTGACCACACCCAAATATTCTTGGTTCACCATGAAATACTTTTAAACAAATACTTTCCATTTCCCCAAAACAAACAATATAATGATGGTAAAGTCTTGTTGGTGTTCGGGCAGTGTTAAGTGACATACATTTGCTGCCCCAAATCCACCTCTCACTAATCTCCAAGCCAAGCTGCACAGCTGGGCCAGGCTTCCTGAGGCAGCGGCCTCCAGGGCTCTGTGTAATGACATGGGAACTAATGGAGATGAGCTCTGCTTCGTGGAGGTTCGACTCCTGAGGATGGATCTTAAAGGTGAGGCACAGCAGCTCGGGAGAAAGTCGATTTAATTTGTTTAACATCATAAAAAGGGACATTTCCACATGGACAGCAAGGACATGAATATCATGTGTGTATGGCAGAATTATAAACGCATTTTTGGCGAAATTCAATAAAGCTGATTCTACTGCATAAGGTCAGCAATTTACTATAAAAAATGATATGATTGCAATTTTTAATATAACCCATGTATTTGCTGCAAGATGCTCTAGAAGATTGTGTAATGTAACCATTCGACCTCTCCACAGAAGCACAGATCACCCTATTTACCCTTCATTGTCCTGATAAAAGCATCCATACAGAACAACAAAGTCAAGAGCACTTACTTAACAGCCATATTCTTAAAGTGTAAGACTTCCTTCCTCTTCTCAAGCCTAAGAATGGAGCTCTGGGCTAGAGTCCTCATGGCAGCCATCAAGAAAACCTCCATAACTAAATTCAACCACAATTAAGCTCATTTTCTTTTTTTTTTAATATTTATTTATTTTTTAATTTTCGGCGGATACAACATCTTTGTTTGTATGTGGTGCTGAGGATCGAACCCGGGCCGCACGCATGCCAGGTGAGCGCGCTACCGCTTGAGCCACATCCCCAGCCCAAGCTCATTTTCTATTCCTGACGATAGTGAAACATATAAGAAAAGATATAGATGAAATAAGTAATCTCTAATGGTCACTCAAGTTTTTAGTCCTAATGATGTGGTTCTTCAAGGACAGAGCTCTAAATCATAGTGAGCAGAATATACATTGAAATTTGACAACTCAGTGATGAAAACCTTGGTATTCACTGGGCTGTTGTAAGTCTCCATGCCCGTGTATATGCTTTTTGAAGAAATAACTTAGGTTACTCTTAAGAATAAATGAGTAAATATAAGTGGGAATGCTTTTCAGCTATAACAGGAAATACAAATGTCAGTGGTTATTATACAGTCTGTATCATATCATCTCAGGCTTGCCTATAAATTACAGTCTGACTAGCAGCTTCTACTGTCCATCACCAGATCTTTCAGGGCACAGACATTCACATGCCCAGTGCACTCGGCACCGTGTTTGGCAGACAGGAAACTAGGAAGGTTTGGTGAATAGAGCTGAATTTAGTTAGGGATGATATGAAAAATTCTAGATGGAAGGATATGAAACTTTAACAGACCTTCTGCTTTCAACAACACCTGCAGATAGATGTTACTCTTGTTATTACAGTCCCACCATGGGTTCTGGGATCCAGTCAAATTCCTTCCCTGCCTTGGAGTCTTTTGAGGCTACTGTCCCCTCTAATTAGATGTTCTTATTCTTCCTATAAACACTTTGCATTTTTCAGGTTTCAGCAACCTCCAAAGCCAATCTAACTCACCCTCCCCATTATCCTCTATCATGGCACCTTACTTATCTATAATCATTTTTTCTTATTTGTTCACATTTCCAGAGAATTCTATCTCTACCACAGACCTCAGGTTCTATTCACCATTATATCCTCAGTTTTAAGGTCGGAACAGTGCTTTGTGAAATATACACACTCAATTCTTGTTGGGTGGGTGGGTGGATGGATGAATGGATGGACAATAAAAATCTTTCAAAATCAGCTACTAAGATTTTCAAAAGAACAATGCATTTTCTGTTATTTCTATTTTACTACTTAATGTCCTCTTTTTAGGACTGTTTAAAGGAAAGCCTTTCATTGGGTGAAAAATGCAAGTAAACAGAAATCATAGAGCTCCATATTTATTCTCTTTCAATTACATTCTGTGCAAATTATCTCCAGTTGTAAATTAAACTGATTTCCTAACTGACTCTTCTTCAAACTCAACCTGTATGTGTTCTTTCGGCCAACACTCCAAATTTTGCAACTGGAATAATTTAATCCACAATTCTGTTTGTGACTCCCAAAGCTGGGGAGGGTATGACTTTGTTCTTTAATTTCATAACACTGGCAGTGGTAAATATTTTTTTTCTTGTTGGTCAAGAGTACTGATATAGCTTGAAGCCAAAAACAGACTGAAAGAGAGCCCCATTCCTATACACTTTAGGTTTCATTGAAAAGATGACATTTATATGGTTGTGATATTTAATTTATCACAGAGGGTCATGATGTTGTGTTTTTTTTTTTCTGAAATACCATGATATGGTAAACTTTATGAATGAAAGCCTTTGCAATCGTTTAACAAACTGAAAAGGACACAAAATTTAAAAACCAAGATCTTACTAAAAATAATCTACTCAACAATCTAATTACAGAAAGATTACTTTAAAGGGCTTTAAAACTAAAAAGAATAATTAACAGTAAGAGAAAAGAATATTCCCACGCCCTGTGTCTGATGATAGGGGACAGCTCTGAGAAGATAGGCTCCTATCAGAATGATTTAGAAACAAAACACGGGTCCATTTAAAGTTGGGAGGGAAGAGTGAACTGAGGTGTCCAATCTCAGCACAGTTTGAACAGAAGCCTGTGTGTCCTGCTACTCTGTTCACTCAGGACCTCTGTGTTGCTTCTGCTCCCTTGAGAATGGAAAGAAGACAGAGCTGGTGACTGATCAGCTCCTCCCTCACCATAAATTTAAAATAAAAGCACAGTATTTTCTGCTTCAAAGACGCAGATACTATAATACACATTTGTGTGTGTGTGCGGGTGTGCCCGCACACACACGCCTACCCAACAGATAAACTTATTTTTATAAGACACAGACACATGGGGCTGGGGATGTGGCTCAAGCGGTAGCGCGCTCGCCTAGCATGCATGCGGCCCGGGTTCGATCCTCAGCACCACATACCAATAAAGATGTTGTGTCCGCCAAGAACTAAAAAATAAATAAATTAATTAAAAAAAAAAAAAAGACACAGACACAAAAGTGTTGCCTATTAACAACGGCTTGGTAAATTAATGAATTCTATCCAAAGCTATTTTTAAATCTTCCTAATTACAGTCCAATAAGCATAAAATATTTTTCAGCAGAGATTGCCTTATGGTATTCCTTATGTCAAGTTTCAAAAATCCTGGCTTCCAATGTTTTTCAATACTTCTAATAAAACCACGCGTCATATAGTCCCTTTAGCTGAAAATCCCTCATCTACCCCTAGCAGATAAATTTTCTTAAAAGAACCCCCCCATCCCTAAGAAAAGGCCAATAAGCATATAAATACTTAAGTGAATCCCACCATCATGTCCACCCACAAGAATGGGGTCCTAAGTAGAATAAGATAAATCCTATGCTTGTGTAATTCTATCAAAATGGATTCTACTGTCATGTATAACTAAGAAGAGTGAATAAAAAATAAAAAGAGTGATAGCTTTCTTAAAATCATCTCTGAAAGCCAGTGGTGATACAGAATAAATCAATATTTATTTCCTGAATTCACTGGAAGCCCATCACTACAGTGTTTGTAAACAGTGAAAGACCCTGATCCTTTAAAAAAAAAAATGGCTGACTAAATAAGTACCCTTTCCTCACATCCACATGCAACTGGCTCTATACTGAATGAAACGCTTTCCTCACCTTGTAGGCTGTATATCTAAATAGCTTTGAAATCCTAAGTTAAGCCTTCCATAAGAAAGCAGCTTACAGGATAAATGTGCTTGTACTCTGTTTGGAGGCAAATCTCTTCTATTTGTGAATTTCCCCCACTTTGGATTTCTCCACTAGCACTTATCATCCATCCATTCCCACTTTTCCCATGTGCCTTCCCTTATCACAGAGATTGGAAGGATAAAAATTGCACTTTCCAGGCCCCTTGGCAGCTAGAGTTCTGGAAGAGAATTAGGTTTCACCAACTAGCTGTGTACTCACAGGCAATGTGGAAAGTGAAAATGAGGCAAAGTACCTGTTTCTGCTGCCTTTGAT
Organism: Spermophilus citellus; assembly: GCF_964194105.1. Taxonomy (NCBI): domain Eukaryota; kingdom Metazoa; phylum Chordata; class Mammalia; order Rodentia; family Sciuridae; genus Spermophilus; species Spermophilus citellus. Next base: position 132,282,702 of record NC_138191.1, read on the forward strand.
TGTTGCAAATACCAGCCAGTGGGCAAGCAAGCTATGAGTAACATCTTGGTTTCCTACAGCAGTGTCCAGTTTCCAGCCTCCAGCTTCATGGGGTTCAAGAGGCGATTTTAAAAGTGGAAGCCTTTCAAGATCCCATTTCAAGGTACTGTCACTGTTTTCCTGGGTACCAGAAGACACCTTCAGTGGCAGCAGCAATTTCCCAGTCCCTGGATCATAGCCCCAAGGGCGTGCTCTTGGAGTCAACAGCTCCAGGGGCAGCTCTCTGACCCCACTGCTTCACCAGGACAGGCAGTAGCAGCTCCCCTGGCAAGTCAGTTCTTCAATGTTGTGGAAATTCTTCATTCTCGGAGGTCTGGCCTAGATTTTGTTCCTTTAGCCTTTTCACTAAGTGTGTAAGCTGTAACTTCCTGTACTAAATCCCTCTGCTCAAAATTCCTAGAGGTTCTTATTGTATGAATTTTTATGACACCAATAGTCTAACTTTTTAACATAACATTACAGCAACGGACTCCGGTGGTCCACCACCTTCTCTATGGGGAATGTGACCTGAGACTCTCAGTGGACAGTATTAAGCCCGATGTATACTATATTTTTTTCCTACACATATATAGTTGTAATAAAATTTAATTTATAAGTTAGGCACAGTAAGAGATTAGCAACTAAGTTGAAGCACAACAATAAAAGGTGAATGTGGTCTCCTCCCCCACCAACATCTTACTGTACACTACTCACCCTTCTGTGATAATGTGAGATAGTACAATGCCTATATGATGAGATGCAGGAGGTGAATGACACAGGTCCAGTGATGCAGCTTCGGGTTACCTGAGCACAAGTACTTCAGTCCTGTGACAGTTTGATAATCAGGCTGGCAACTAAGTGATGGGCACATAGGATATACACAGCAGACCCACTGGACAAAGGGATGATTTCTGTCCAAGGAAGGAGTGGAACAGCTCAAGATTTAATTATGTTACTCAGAATGGTCTGCAATTTAAAACTTATGAATTGTTTATTTCTGAAAAATTTCCACTTAATATTTTCAGTAGGGGCTGGGGATGTGGCTCAAGTGGTAGCGCGCTCGCCTGGCATGTGTGCGGCCCGGGTTCGATCCTCAGCACCACATACCAACAAAGATGTTGTGTCCGCCGAGAACTAAAAAATAAATATTAAAAAAAAATTCTCTCTCTCTCTCTCTCTCTCTTTTAAAAAAAAATATTTTCAGTACAAGGTTAACTGCACAACTGAATTGCAGAGCAAAACTGCAGGGAAGTGGGGGCTTATGTCATCTTAGAGGATACACATTCTGTTGATGATTACTGTTGTCAATTAAGCCCTCATTTTAGTGCTAATATTCTGCTAAATACTTTTCATATTATTTTCATTTAATTCTGAGAAGAATTTTTTTCAGTAAATACTATCATTAACCCCATTTTACAGAAAAAGAAACCAAGATATGACGAGGTTACACATTCCATGCAATATCCAGAACGAGAAAGCAATGAAGTTGGGATCCGAAATCAGGCAGTCTACACACCACAGACTCGCCTCCCAGGCTGAAGTACTGCAAACATGACCCATTATTTAGTCACTCGTAAGACTGCTTCCATGAGGAAAATGTGATGCCTGCATCTTCCTATTTTCTAGACTCAAAATGCTGGTCTACTTATACATGAATGGTAAGAATATAAAATGGGGGCTGGGGTTGTGTTTCAGTGGGAGAGCACTTGCCTAGTATGTGTAAGGCACTGGGCTCAATTCTTAGCATCCCATAAAAAAAAAAAATGAATAAAATAAAGGTTCATCAACATCTAAAAAAAAATATTTTAAAAAAATGTAAAATGGTACACCCACTTTCAAAAACAGTTTGGAAAAAATTTAAATATACTCCTACCACATAATTCCACCCATAAGTATTAACGCAAAAGAAAATGAATTGTATATCCTGACAAAGACTTATACACAAATATTTGTTAACAGTCCTATTTTTGATATTCAAAAACTGGATCTCAAAGTCAAGGCAAAAGTCTGGGGAACTTAGCTATTCCCTGTCTCAAAACAAAAAAGGGCTGGGGATGCTGCTCACTGATTAAGTGCTCCTGAGTTCAATCTTCAGTACTGCAAAAGAGAGAGAGAGAGAGAGACAGAGAGAGAGACAGAGACAGAGACAGAGATAATGTCTACAATGACAAAAGAGAAAGAAACTGTAGTATGGTCATATAATGTACTACTACTCAGCACTAAAAAGTAATAAACTACTGATATACAAAAAACATGGCTGAGTATCAAAATAATTATGCTGAAGGAAAAAACTAGACAAAAACAGTACATACGGGATGATTCCAATCATATAAAATTCTAAAAAAACAAACTAATTTATGGTGATAGAAGATAAATCCATACTTGTCTGGGTACTGGGAATGTAGGGCAGGAAGAAATTCATAGGGTACTGGGTAATTAATTATCTTAATTGTGATGATAATTTTACAAATACTTGTATATTAAATCAAATAAAGTTGCTTCTTTCTCTCTTTCTCTAGCTGTGCCGCGCACGCACGCACGCGCACACACACCTGGAGACTCGTGAAGCCTCCCTTCACCTCATATATCCCATCCAAAACTGAGCAGTCTAACTTATTCTTTTACTGTGTCTGTGGTTCTGTCCTTATTTTCCAGAAAGTTATGTGGTACAGGGCAAAGAACCCTAGTCCGCAAACATAAGTCCTACGTCTGTTTTTGTCACTGATTAGCTCTAAATTAACCTCTAAGAGCCCCAATCTGTATAATGGAAGAAAAGAGATGCTCTGAGGTCTATTAAATCATATACTCATTCATTTAACAAATATTTATTTACCTACTTACTACATATTAAGATTACAGTGAAGATGGGCTGGGGTTCTGGCTCAATGGTAGAGCGCTCACCTAGCGCGGGCGAGTCCCTGTGTTCGATCCTCAGCACCACATTAAAAAAAATAAATAAATAAAACAAAGTTATTATGTCCAATTACAACTAAAAAATAAACATTTAAAAAAAAGATAACAGTGAAGAAATTAACTAAGATGTGTGAGAGTGTTTCATGAATTGCAAAATTCTTTACAAAACCATGCTATCATTTCTATTTTCCATTTCTACTGCCAAGGCTCCCAGATCCTCTACACCTGACAACCGGCAAGTCTTTCTCGCGGTAGCTGGTCTGACTGTTGCCAGGCCAAGTCAGTTTGGATACACAGCCTAGAGTAAACTTCCTTAAGCAGAGTTTCACTGTATTTCAAGTGGCCCAAGTAGTACCATCGACAGTACCTGTTAACACTGGATCCTACAGCTGGCTCCTCCCTCACTAGCTAACCCACCAACCTCAACTCTTTTCCTGCTTGCAGACCCCACAAGCCACTCCTGCTAACTGCACATGTGCCCCCCTCACTAATGATGTCCTTCCGACTCTTCTCTCTCTGCCCCTTGCTTTCCTCAATGCAAAGCTCTGATCTCCTCAGTAACCTTGGAGAAGAGTGTTCTGACTAGATACTTTAAGATTAAAGACAAAACAAGCAGTGTACACATATAAGCACTGTATTTTGGTAGAGGCGTAAATGTTAGTAATTCTGAAACTACATGTGTACTAGGGTTGAACAAATAAATTGTAAAGGGGCAGAGGGGAGAACTGAGCTCCTTTTGAAACTGTTACTGGGGTCTTCCAATTCTAGCCATCCATTCCTTCAGTCCATTCACTCATTAGACTCAGTGTGGGATGGTGCAGCTGGACACTGAAGATGCTAGTAAGAATGTTAAGACCTCTGCCCTTGAGGAGCTCGGGTCTAGTGAGCAGCATTATACTCCAGCTTCCCCCTAATCTGCTTTGCTGACTTTTTGTGTGAGCGTGTGTGTGTGTGTGAGCGCACACACAAACACGCTAGGGCTCAAACTCAGGGCCTCACGCATGCTAGACAAAATACCACTGAGCTACACCCTCAGGCCCCGCTTTGTTGACTTCTACTGAACTACTGCTCTTTTTCGTGGATAACATGGATACCACTGATAAGGACTCAGCATCCATTCCTACTTCCTCCTAATGAGCTTTTGGTACTAGAAAAGATAGGTCTCCGTTTTTCTTTCATAATGTATCTAATGTAATAATACTCTGCACCAGATAGGGCTGACTACCCCACCAATAGCTTAGGATCTACAAAGCACCAAGTCAAAACCAAAGAGAACTACAGTACATACTTCATTTGAATACAAATCAGATCGCCTTTCCATTTGTTTGAATGTTTACTTTGAATCAAAAGTTAGATTTATGAGCTGGGTGCAGTGGTGTGTGCCTATATTCCCATCTACTAGGGGAGACTGAGGCAGGAGGATCGCATGAGGAAAAGAGCTCAATGAGGGTCTGGGCAACACAGAGAGACTTTCTCAAAAAAAATCATTTTAATTAAATTTACAAACCTATATCCATTCAAAAGATGAGATATGAAGGAAATTCTTTTAAAAAGAAAGCATGTCTTGCTAGGCATGGTGGTGGATGCCTGTAATTCCTGCATCTCTGGAAGCTGAGGCAGAGGATCTCGAGTTCAAAGCCAGCCTCAGCAAAAGCGAGGCACTAAGCAACTCAGTGAGACCTTCTCTAAATAAAATACAAAAAATAGGGCTGGGATGTGGATCAGTGGCCGAGTGCCCCTGAGTTCAATCCCAGGTACCCACCCCACCACACACACACAAAAAAAGACAGAAAGCATGTCTCACATAATCAATAATCAGAATGCCCATCCCCTCAAAACCTAAATGTGCTAAGCATTAATAGCAATTTGTTGCACTTTTTTTTCTCCCTTTTTCTGGTGGGAGGAAGGGTGCTGGGGATTGAATCTGGGGATATTTTGCCACTGAGCTATATCCCCAACCCTTTTTATTTTGAGACAGGGTCTTCACTAAGTTTTTTAGGACCTCACTAAATTGCTAAAGCTGGCCTTAATACCTGCAATTCTCCTGCCTCAGCCTTCTGAGACGCAGGGATTACAGGCATGCACCACCATTATAGGCTCTCTTTTCTATTAGTAATTTCCTTCTATATATAGTTATGTTTATATTAAAAGATAGCTTTATTTCCTTCTCTAAGAAACATGAAATTCTAAGTAAGAAAAATATCCCGTAGCCTGCTCACCATACATAAAAATACTCCTTTTAGCATGGCACCATGTTCAACACTGACACATGTTCAACAATATATATCCAAGAATATCTACCAGACTATTCTTTGAAACAGCAAAAGAGAGGAATCAATCTAAATGTACACAAACTTGGGACTGGTTAAAGAAAGTATGATGCAGGCAAACCATGGAATACTATGCAGCCAATGAAAAGAATAAAATAAATCTGTATGTATCAATGAATGACGACCAAGATAAAGTGCCAAGTGCAAAGATAAAGAGTAAAATACGCCACCACTCTGTTTAAAAAGTGTTTCTATGGGGGAATAATAAATGTTAATATGATTCTATGTGGCTAGACTATCTCAAATGATACCTAACAAACTGTTAACAGCAGCATTCTCTGGAAAAGAAAATGGGGCGGCCGGTAGAAACAATAGAAACAAGAAGGAAAGACAAGTTATTTTTCACTGTTCATCCTTCTTGATTGTTTGCATTTTGGCAGGGGTGGGGGGTAGTACCAGGAATTAAACTCGGGGGCAGTTGACCCTGACTGAGCCACATCCCCAGCCCTATTTTGTATTTTATTTAGAGACAGGGTCTCACTGAGTTGTTTAGCACCTTGCCTTTGCTGAGGCTGGCTGTGAACCCTCGATCCTCCTGTCTCAGCCTCCAAAGCTGCTGGGATTACAGACATGCACCACCATACCCAGTCCTAGCCCTTTTTATTTTGAGACAGGATCCCTAGCCCCTTTTGTTTTTTAATTAATTTATTTTTTCTGTGGAGAGAGGTGAGTACCAGGAAGTGAACTCGGGTACTCAACCACTGAACCACACCCCCAGCCCTATTTTGTATTTTATTAAGAGACAGGGTCTCACTGAGTTGCTTAGCACCTCGTTTTTGCTGAGGCTGGCTTTGAACTTACGAACCTCCTGCCTCAGCCTGCCGAGCTGCTGGGATTACAGATGTTCACTACCGTGCCTAGCTTGATTGTCTGCATTTTTAAAAGTATGTACCTTACCTTTTGAAAAAGTTAAAAACAAAACAAAAACATAACACTAAGATACACAACAATGTTACTTTCACCACTTTATTGTTCTTTGCAGTATTGTTTCAGGCACCCAAGATTAAGAAAAGAATCATTCTATGGAAAATATCAAAGTAACTGAGAAAATCCAAAAGAGCTCACCCCTCCCATGCTCCTCTGCCACTTCCCCAAGTGCAGGGTGAAGTGCAGGAAACTGCGGGGCTTGGCCTCCCAGGGCAGCAAATGCCAGCAGTTCCCTCTGAATGGGGAAGCCACGACATGGCTACTGCCAGCATTCAGCTGGTCTAGCTGCTGTAGGTCTCATCCTGGATGCTGAGAAAAATCTGTGGAGTTCAGACAAGTTTGGATAACAAGGAGAGCAGGAGAATTGATGGGGGGGGAACCAGTCAGTGTGATGAATGGGCTGGTCCAGAACAGCAGGTGACGGATATGCAGATGCAAGACTGGCAGGGAAGGAAGATGGTCCATGCACAACAGATGGATGAAGATGCTCAATCATCCTCAGGAACAAGCATGCGGCTGCCACACCGCCCTGTCTGCTCCGGCCCAGGCTCCTGACTCACCTGCAGGATGCAACCCCCTCATCAGGACAGGGCCCATGGCAGGAAGAGCAGGAGGTGGTAGATGCCACCCTAATGCAAGCTAAACTCAGAGCCTATTGCTAGGGATGGCCTCTTTTCACTTTGCTTTCTTCCTCCAGCTTCCAAAGACACACCAATTTTGTCTCTCTCTGTGGCTCCCACTCCTGAGGAAGGCTTTACAGCTAGGGTAACCTGTTTTCCAGCCCACTTCTTGCCCACTGTCCTCTCTGTTTTCTCTTCCTCTTCACAGTTAATGACAGAAAACTTAAACAAGTGTCCTGTTTGGTTCAAGTTCATGATCAACTAGAACTCCTCAGGTAAGGATACTTGATTCTTTCAGTCATCTAAGACTAACAGAGAATTAAGGGCAATAAGAAAAGCCATTCAACTCCTACCTATTCTCAGAATAGGCACAACTTTCAAAATGACCATGATATATACCCAGTTTAATCACTCCAGCAAATATAGGAGTGCACTGAAATCTTGCTGCCATAATCCAGGTCCCCTTAACAAAGGCTCAAAAGGGCCAGACGGCCCCTCACAGTGCCAACACTACTCCTTCCAGCTCAGCTGCAGGAGTTCCAGGGGAAGAGGCAACAGCCGCAGTCAACAAAAGGGTGGTGCTGGCAAGCCGTCTGCCCTGACCCCCAAGCTATCTGCTGGACCCCAGCTCCAGGAACAAAAGCATTGTAAAAAGATTTCTGGCTTCACCAAGACACTTAAAGAATTAATTATAAAGTAAAGCTGAAGGAGAAAATTAATTTTAGAAACACAAGAGGTTACTTTTTTTTTTCTTTCTCCTGGAGATGGGGGAGGAAACACAGTTATTTTCGTTTTCATCCTTGGGGCACAAGCTGGGAGCTGTCCAGTCGATAACCTGGCCATCAGAACAAGGTTTGTAATTAAAAGGTCAGTGACCTGGAAAGCCAGGGCCCCACTCCCAGAGCTTCTCAGTAATGACGGAGCTATTAAATTAAGACTGTTATGAAATCAATGCTAAAAAAGCTTTCATGGTAACGAGATTCCATTCAAGGACATGCAAACTACCTCATGAAATGGACGTAAATGATAAAAGAAAAAAGAAAGAAAGAAAGAAAAGTAATAAAAGAGAGTTAAATTGAAATCTGTGTAAGAATTCACTCCCCCTTAAAATACTCCATCGAGAGTAAGCCCTTCACCTCTATCTACTACCAAGGTTGAGACCATCAGGTTCCTTCCAGCAAGGAGGCAGTTTTGCTACTGGGTTCCGCTTCCAGGAACAGAAAAAAGATTAAGATCTAGTTTCACCTTTTAGTATGAGAAAGTATGGTGGTATGTTTTATTTGTTTAGTTTTCCTTCCCTACCCTCATCCTGTACTCAAGGACTATTTATTAGATGAAAGAGAAAAAAAAGCCCTTAACTTCAGAAGGGCACAACAAGTAAAAGTGTCAGCCAACATCACCCCTGGCCCCACTGGGCAGACTTCTGCAGGAATGTGTGCGATGCTCACCCTGCACTAGAAGCTTGCTCTGTGAATGGCATGCTAGTTAACAGATAACGCCATCCCCTCCTCACCCCGTCTTCCTTTGGCTCACCTACATATCACCTTAACCCACCTGGTACTCAGCCTGCTCAACAAGGTTGGAAACAGACTACCTCCAAACATTTTGGGGTTGGACAGGGTGTCAAATCAATACAAGCCTACTGATAAGCATCTCCAAGCTTCTAACTTCCTGGACTGATCCTGTTGCTAATTTTAGGGTCCTCTGGCTCCCTAGACTGCAGCTTGCTTAAAGCCCCAGATAAAACAGCATGCCAACAAGAACTGTTTCTATATATAGACCAGTTCTGTGAGGGCTTAAACCCCACACACACCCCAGTCATCATGTGGGGCTGACTCCGCAGCTGATGATCTGCAGAATCGGGTGGCTGGAAGGAAAACAAAAACATTTATTCTAACACTCTGAAGGTGAACAGCTGCTTTTCCCTTTCATCCAAAAACTTTCTGATAAAAGGAAGAAATGCTGTAAATTATACAAAATGGCAGTACAAACTTGAAAGAAAATGATAAATGATTCTAATAACTCCATGTTTCTCATTAATGACTCCATATTCAGACTTTAAGGCATCCCAAAGAGATCTCAAAACAAAATAAGACAGACCTTTGCAAACCAATGCTTTTCCATTGCTAGCCCACTCCCTCCCCGCCACCCCCACACCCCCAATCAGAAAGCACAACACTTAACCTGTCAGTAACAGAGGCAGCATGCGGCATGCTCCACGCTGCGCTGTGGTTTCACAATAAAACAAACTCAGCTGATGCGCCTAAAGTAACCCTCATTTTCCACTAACTGACATGCACTACAGGGACCTCAATTTCTATATCAAATATTAAATAATATTAAAAGAAAAACAAAATTGGATTTGCCTTTTCAGGACAGAGATGTTTATTAAAAAAAAGAAAGTCAAGATTATAATTCAAGTCAGTGCTCCACTGCAATTCCCTGAAGTGACATTTGCTAGGAAACGCCAAGCCCACAGTAGCTGAGAGCGCTCCCAAAGCCAGCGCCCCAAACCCACCACAGCAATGATCCTGCAGGGAGACCCCAGAGTGACCGTGCCAGAACCTTGCTCTCTCCTGCCCCTGACGGCCAGTGAGCCAACTCTCTGCTCTTCTACAACTACTGTTAGTTAGGGACAGGGTAGCTGCTCTTCCCTTGTCCCCTTCAGAGATAGTGCCAAGCTGTCCTGGTCATGTAAGCCTGACCCAAGGAATAGCAGAAATTTAAAAAGTGAAGTTTAAATCCACAGAGGGGCTTTTCTTCCCCAGACGCCAATCAAACCTTGGGATTCTCTGCCCAGAAAGGGTCCTGCCAGAACTTACCCTATTGGGATTCAACTCGGAAATGGATAATTACCAACTGAAGCAGCATTTTAGAGGATAATGGAGTTGGGTGATTAGCTTCAGTGATTCTGGGTTTAAGTACAGGGAAAAACTCCCATGGTTCTCTTTAGAGAAAGAAGGGTAGGGTAGCGTCTCACGGCTCCCCAAATTCTAAAAACTCCAAGCCAAATTTGGGTCCACTCCATCAACAATATTCGTCTCCTTCAGGTCCCTGCTCACACACTACCCTCTTAGAGAGACCAACAAGCCCTGTGTGTGACCATCCCACACCAGCCCTGGTGTCCCTCATCCCCTCACTCCCTGCTCTGTCCCTTGGCACTTCCATTTGATATCCCACAGACTTCGCTGTTCCATTTGTTCACTGCCTGTCTCAGGACTGAAGCTCGGCAAGGGCAGGGATTCTATCTGTTCTGTTCTTAGTACATCCCTGTGGGGGAGAGCAGGGCATGGCACAGGGTAGCCACTCCCCTTGGGTAAACTGATTGATTAATCAGTTGGGTAAGAGCAACAAATAATAATTGCACCAAACGGTTTCCTCTCTACAGTAATTACGAGCCAAGTGACTCAAAAGAAGTATTATTTGGTCCAGAGTTTCTCTCTCTCTCTCTTTTTCTTTCCCTCTCCCAGTCAGGGATTTATTAAAATTAAACAGATTAGATGGAGCTCCTGATACTAAAACTGCTCAGCAAAGCCTGCGGTGGGGAAGTGCCGAGCAAACACCAGAGACATTTGTCTCTAAATTGCTCTAAATACCTTCTGCAAATGAAATTCTAACCCAGCTGCGTTTGAGAGAAAATGAGGACTAACTGGTCATTGTCGGTGGAAGAGAAGATCAGACAGTTATAATATTGCACAATATACTGGGCTAAGGATCTCTGGGCAACCATAGATTTTGTCTCAGGTTACCCCGGGTAATCAGCTCAGCTTTTAGGCTCAGCTTTCCCCTGCTTCAATGCTTTGATGAGAGAGCTGAAATCCCTAAGCTTTTATGATTAATTACTCCCCATAGGTACACATATTTCAAGGAAAAACTCTTTTATGGCATGATGCTTGCCGAGTGGAGAGGCCAGCCAGCACACTCCAAATTTTAATAATCTCCTAATGACGGGGTAAGTGAGACACAGCCAGAGAGCACACAACGCCCTCACCAACTCCATCACAGGGACCCGGCTTTGGGGCTGCTGCTAAGCAGCTGCCTGTGAATGAGACATTTGGGCTTACTGTGCCCAAACCTTGTGAGCAGGCCCTGGGCTGTGAGCAGGAGAAGAGATCAGCAGGATCTCACAGCACTACTTTGGTGGAACATCATGGAGCAGCCCTAGGAAATGTCACCAAAACATTCAATCATCTATTCCAGGCAAAAGTGACTGAAACACCAGAATTTCGAGGCCAACACTCTAGCTTTTTTTTTTTTTTTTTTTTATTTTTTAGTTAAATTTAGACACAATATCTTTATTTTATTTTTATGTGGTGCTGAGGATCAAACTCAGTGCCTCACGCATGCTAGGCAAGTACTCTACCTCTGAGCCACAACCCCAGCCCCCCCAACACTCTAGCTTCTAAAGAAAAAAAAAAAAACAGGTCTTTTTAGGAGGGGAGGAGGCTTACTTTTCTCCTCTTATGTTATATAAAGGCCTTTAAACAACTTCCTAGATTTCCATAAAATTAAATATTCCAAGAATGAAAATTCCAGCTTCTTTTTTGGTTGGTTAGTTGGTTGTTTTCATTTCACAAAAAAGAAAAATATCCTAAATTCCAACAGAACCAGAATAGATTCTGTCTGTTTCAGACAATATTGAATATGTCAGTATCCATTTTATTCCTGCTTACAGAAGTACCATAAACCAGTAATTTACCACTTCAATTCGCAAATCAGACTGACCCAGAGCTTGACCTTAACCTGACCTTGTTCAGTCAACTTGTTCCCCTTGTCCTTCACTTTTTTCTTCCTCATTCCTTACTGAAGCAGCTGGCCTCCTAGAGCCAGGTTTCTGCAGCCTGGGTTGCTGAGAGAGGATGGGACCAGAAAGCAGAAGTCTTCCAGTCTTACTCAACAGACCAATTCTGCTATGAAGGCTCCCTCTGCCAAGCTGGTCTTGGCCTTATAGCTGGTGCTTAATTAACCAAATCATGTAACCTCTTTGCTCCACTGCTAGGGAAGAAATCTGCATTCCCCAAGTGGGGGTCGTCTCACTCCCACTCTCCAGGCTTAGACAAGAGGACTTCCCCGGGCAGGCTGAGAGCCTTCATCTCCACAGCACCCACTTCCGCATTACAGCCTCACCCGCCCCATCCTCAGCCCCTTTCTGCAGGTCACTCTGCCTGGCTGGGGAAACCTGTACCTTTCTTCTTAAGGAATGCTCTCCTGGTCGCAAGTGGACTCTGGCGAACCCGGGAATTCTGTAGAAACTTCACTGCTGTGGCAATCTGGTGGGGAAGATAAAACAGAAAAGAGTTAACTTCAACAGTCCGAATTTCAAGATGAAAATCCTCAAGTTCCCAGGGCCACAGAAACAAGTGTATGACTATCATAAAATGTATAACTAGTTATTTCTTAGGTTTAAAATTGACCTAAATGTAAGATCAGGTCATTCCCAAGTCTTCCTGCATCTGAGTGATCAAATATAACCCCTTACCTTACATTCTCAGACCGGCAATGTGTCTTTCCTGTCTTCCCTGTTCAAGCTGGGGTTTTTTGGCCACTCACCCAGTCACTACCCTTGTGCTATGCAACCCTCTTTCTGAAGTCCTCCCTTTCCCACCTCTACCCGACTATGCACCCCCCCCCCGCCCACACACACACCCCACCACCACCACCACCACCACAGCAGTCCTTCTAGAGCCTGTTCTGACTCCTCGGAGCATTCCCTAAATAAGCAAGCTCTCTCTCATCTCCCTCTTCTCATTCCTCAGTGCTGTGGTGTGTGCAAATAACTGAAGGTGTTATGACACTGTCTTCGAATGTCAGGCTGCCTCCCTGGCCACACTGTGAGTGAGTGCTGAGCACTTACCGGCCAAAGAGGACTGTATAAGAGATGACACATGTAGCTGCCACACCAGTTCCTCCTGTGCAGCACAGCTGGAAGAGCCATCAAAGGGCAAAATTTGGGGTTCCCTGGCTAAATGCTGTAGACTAACAGATCATCTCCCTACCTCTGGTGAGGAATATTATTTAATGAAATCTTGTCTACAAATCAGCCAAATAGGGGATGGAAGGGAGACCCCTAAAGGCATTAGTCTCCACTGTCCCTCAGCACCCTTGAGGCACACGTTCACATGGCCTTCTGCCGCCCAAGATGCAAGGATGGAAAGCACCAACCTGCCCCTGGGAGGAAAGGGGGCTGTTTTGAATGAATGGCTCTGTTCAACTAGTGAAAACCAAAAGAATAATGGTCTCCTGTTACAGGTAAAGCCAACAAGCCCCGAAGTTCACTCTTAAGCCTTTGAAAGAAAACACTTCTCAGGAGGCAGATATAAAGAAGTTTTCTGTGATCCTTAAAAATAAGGGAGCAACTATACAGCGATTCAGACAGTACTGGGACTGCAGACAAAATGCAAGTTATACATCATCTTCTTCTCCACATTTTAAATAAATTTAATCCTGAGAGCAGACAGAACAAAAGATAGGAAGGTAATCAGAAAAGGGGTGGGGGCAGGTGCAGAAAATTCCCTTATTTTCCTATAACCTCTCTGTGGGAGGCTCACCCTAGACTTCTTCCTAAAGGATGAGCTCAGTGTCCTGACCTTCGTGACCTAGGCCTGTCACCCATAAGACATACTAATATTCCTTGACAGCCACAGTCATCTCCCTACAGTTCTTATCTGTCCTCCAACATTGTGAATTCACTGAACATGTTCACAAACCGCAAAAACAGACAGACAGTTCTGGACTAAAGAAAGATCAATGCCTGACCTTCTAGAATCCCAAAGTTAAATGCCCACCCCTCAGCCCCTCAACCAGATGGCCTCAGGTTGCACCAAAATCAAGCAAAATCGAACAACATCTATAATAGTGGCTCATTTTAATGAAGAGATGGAAGAAGGGCAACAGGAAGGAAAGAAAGAGAAAAGACAAAAGGGAAGAAATAAGGAGGGAAAAGGAAAGGAGGAGGCCATAGGACAGGAGGAGACAAGACAGAAGGGAGGAGGGGGAAAAAGGAAAGAAGGGAAAAAACAAAGGAAGAGAGAGGCCCACGCTCTGTAAAGAGAAGGACAGGTACACATCACAGGCCCCGGGGGTCAACGCCAATCTGCACTGCTCAGATGGCTCTGGGATAATTGTTCTTCACCTGGAGGAAAAAATGCACCTTCAACACACAAGAAAATGACAGTATTGGTATCATGTGGCAGTCTCTGCCGCTCTGATGTGTGTACCAGGTGTCAGAGGAAATGTAGATGAACAGGTCTTAGGCAGGAGGTGCAAACAGCACAGCTTCTATCATTCACCCTCTCCCACATCCTCCCAAAATTTCCCATGACAGAAAGAAAACAGAACCCCACTACTAAAATGCACGGGTTTCACCTTGCTTTTTTAA